>NW_026647189.1:0-600000 GCF_950295315.1 Erinaceus europaeus | reverse complement strand
AGGGCCCAGGCGTCTGGGCGCTGTTGCCTGACCTAGTGGCAGGGCAGTTGGGCTGCCCAGTGCCAGTGTGGCCAGCACAGATTGCCAGGGGCTAGGACATCACAGAGGGCTCATGTGGTTGCTAGGCCATGGGGACCCCGCCCATCCAGTTGACCAGCAGCCATGACCCCCACGCTGAACTTGACCTGAGGGGTGGTGGCCAGCCACCAGAGCCAGAGCCCCAGGCCAAAGCAGGTGCTGGTCGGCCGGGCCAAGGGGCTATGTGCAGATTGGTGTGTGTCTGGGCATGGGGCTGGCATCTGACAGTCCAGGGCGGGGGACCAAGGTCCGCCAGGCCCCTGTCCCACCATGTGCACTGACACACAGTCTTGCTGACTGACAGACAGTCCCCGCCCCAGAGATACCCACACCAAGTCTCTGGGTGCCGTGAGCTGCCCCTGAGGGTTGGTGGGTGCCTGCCTGGACACATGCCTCCGTAATGGAGGCCTCTATTAATCCCGTTGCCTACTGACAGCTGCCCTCCTGCCCTTCCTCCTCCTCCCACGCCTCCTCCTCCTCCTCTTCCTACTCTTCCTCCTCCTCTTATTCCTCCTCCTCCTCCACCCCCTCCTCCTCTTCCTCATCCTCAGATGGACTCACTCAGGGCCCTTGGCCTAGGCAAGCCAGGGCTGCTGCTCTGGCTTCTGCAGCTTCTATCCAGTGGGGGGGTGTAGGAATCTGTTCCTGTCAGTCCCTGATTCCTGGGACCTTCCATGCCTCCAGCTGCCCCCACTCTCTAGTCCTGACCCCTCCTCAAGGATGCCCCCTTTCCCCTTACCCTCTGTCCCCCAGCTCCCAACTAACATCTACTGTGTTCCTCCCTGCGCTACTTTACTGCCACCCTGCTTCTGCCCTTCAGCCCTGAGGGCCCAGGGCCAGCCCAGCTGCCATCTCACCATCCAGCAGGGGGACCTGCCCTAACGCCCTGCCACCACACCCACACACACAGCCCTGCACACACTCCTGGGCTCCCCTGCCTGCAGCCTGCCTCTCAAACAGTCTCCTTCTGCCCCCTAGCCCCCTTACAGCCTCTGCCACGGACCCCCACAGACACCTGGGCATGAGCAGTGCAGACATGCAAACAGCTCCCCTCGCCCCCACTCCAGTTGCTCCAAGGTTGTCAAGAGTCTTTTTTTCATGCTGTAGGGGAGGGAGTTGAGACAGTCCAATGTCCTGGGGAGCAAGAACTGCAAACAGTCCATCTACAATGTAACATTTGGGTCTCAGGCCGCCCAATCCCTAGTGCGCTGTGCAGACCTTTGACTGGCAAAAACACCCCATCTGAGCGTGAGATCTGGCTGGACTAGTGGCTCTTTCTGTGGACTAAGAGACAGACAGACAGAGTTTTCAGGTTCAAAACCTATACTTCCCAGAAGATGGTCATTCACTTCGGTAAAAAAAAAAAAAAAAAAAAAAAAAAAAAAGGCTTTTTATTTTTTTCCCCCTGCCTGGGTAACCTGTCTCCTGCCTGTTTCAAAGTGAAAAAAGGGAAAAATCTTTTTTGGAGGGAAAAGGACCAAAATGCAGGCAGGTGGACTCCGTGGAAGGTGGATGGGGAGTTGCTCCTGCCCTGGCACTAGAGCCCCAGCTGCTGTTCCAGGTGCTCTCTGATAACAGAGATCTCCGTGTGTCGTGTCATGACACTGTCATCAGGACTGACCCTCAGGATAATGAGAATTCAAAACGAGGCAGGTGATACTGCCTTCAAAAGTAAATCCAGGGAGGTTTGGCGGTATTTCAGAGGGTTAAGGGCTTGTGGCGCTCACGAATAGAGGGGACAGGTGGAAGGATTTGGGGTCTGGCCCCCAGACCGCCACCTGCAGGGGAGTCGCTTTACAGAGGGTGAAGCAGGTCTTTAGGAGCTCTATCTTTCTCTCCCACCCTGTATTTCCTCTGCTCTCTCCTTTTGTGTCTGTCAGATGCAAGGTCAGTAACAACAACAACAACAACAAAAACAATAACCACCACAGTGATCAAGCAACAAGGGCAGCGGAAGGGGAACAAATGGAGTGCAGGAGCTGTGGATTATTCGTGGCGTAGGCACTCAGCTGTGGCAATAACCCCTTGAGGCAATCAATCCATACATGAAGATGTAATACAGGGAACAGAGACGTATATGTCCCTGTGTGTTTCCACTGAGTTAATGTAAATGCACTTTTATTGACTTCTTCATTTATTGATTACCTTGCCACGAGAATTTCTTTTCATTGCTAAAAAAAAGGGTCCCATCAAGGGTACCAGGTGGTGCCACACCCAGTTAAGCACTCATGTTAGAATGCAGGAGGACTGGGCTTCAACACCCTGGTTCCCACATGCCAGGGGAAATCTTTACAAGTGGTGCGGAAGTGCTGCAGTTGTCTCTCTCTGTGTCTCAAACTCTCTCTACCTCCCTTCCCTCTCAATTCCTGTCTATTTATTCCAGTGAATAATCAAGAAAATAGAAAGTAAAAAAAGAAAAAGGAAAAGGAAATATTCCACGACTTCAAATGGGTTAATCAGGACAATGCTTTCCTTGTTAAGATCCTCACAGCATTCCATATGCAGAAAGGCAAAGACGCCATGTATTTTTTAACCCAGTTTTTATATTTATTTATTTATTTATTTATTTAGGTGCTTATTCATTTTTGTTATTGATGAATTAATGTTTTACATTTGACATTGACTAGGGATCTGACACCAGCGGACTCCAGTACCCCTATATGGTACTCTGCCTCTACAAAACCGATCCATTGACCTGCCCATCCATCCATCCATCCACCCATACATCTATCCATCCATTCATACATCCATCCATCCATCCATCCATCCATCCATCCACCAGTCAACCAAGCTAAGTACAAAAGGAGATCTCTCCTTGAATGGTGAGGAGAAACAACGATGCATAGGTAGGTTGCAAAGGCCCAGTTTGGCTGAATAGGGCAGAGGGGCTGAACCAGGGAATGTGTTGGGGCGTGTGGGTTTGGGTGGGATGAGCCGGAGACCCTGTGAGCTGGGTCACATTAGGGGCAGGCAGGGGGTGGAAGGGGTTGCGAACAGCTGTCACTGGAGAAGCATCACAAGTGCTGGAGCTGGTGAGCAGGGCACCTGGAAGAGAGGACAGACAAAGGCGAGAAGCAAAGTGCGGAGGAGAGGAGAGGGGAGAGGATGGTGAGGACAGGAGAGGACAGGAGAGGACAGGATTGGAGGGGACCTGAGAAACC
This sequence comes from Erinaceus europaeus, assembly GCF_950295315.1. Lineage (NCBI taxonomy): Eukaryota > Metazoa > Chordata > Mammalia > Eulipotyphla > Erinaceidae > Erinaceus > Erinaceus europaeus. The sequence continues at coordinate 596,761 of NW_026647189.1, read as the reverse complement.
TACCTGGACAAAGGCAGCATACGGACATCCAGGAAGGCAGGCAGGCATGCAGGCAGCTCTGGCCTGGGCTCCCAGGATCCCGGGCGCACCTCCACCTGTCTTCTCTTGGCTGCCAGCCCTGAGGTCCCTCGTCGGTCAGCACTGTCTTCCCATCCTTCCGTCCCTCTGTGCCAGGGCCCAGGCGTCTGGGCGCTGTTGCCTGACCTAGTGGCAGGGCAGTTGGGCTGCCCAGTGCCAGTGTGGCCAGCACAGATTGCCAGGGGCTAGGACATCACAGAGGGCTCATGTGGTTGCTAGGCCATGGGGACCCCGCCCATCCAGTTGACCAGCAGCCATGACCCCCACGCTGAACTTGACCTGAGGGGTGGTGGCCAGCCACCAGAGCCAGAGCCCCAGGCCAAAGCAGGTGCTGGTCGGCCGGGCCAAGGGGCTATGTGCAGATTGGTGTGTGTCTGGGCATGGGGCTGGCATCTGACAGTCCAGGGCGGGGGACCAAGGTCCGCCAGGCCCCTGTCCCACCATGTGCACTGACACACAGTCTTGCTGACTGACAGACAGTCCCCGCCCCAGAGATACCCACACCAAGTCTCTGGGTGCCGTGAGCTGCCCCTGAGGGTTGGTGGGTGCCTGCCTGGACACATGCCTCCGTAATGGAGGCCTCTATTAATCCCGTTGCCTACTGACAGCTGCCCTCCTGCCCTTCCTCCTCCTCCCACGCCTCCTCCTCCTCCTCTTCCTACTCTTCCTCCTCCTCTTATTCCTCCTCCTCCTCCACCCCCTCCTCCTCTTCCTCATCCTCAGATGGACTCACTCAGGGCCCTTGGCCTAGGCAAGCCAGGGCTGCTGCTCTGGCTTCTGCAGCTTCTATCCAGTGGGGGGGTGTAGGAATCTGTTCCTGTCAGTCCCTGATTCCTGGGACCTTCCATGCCTCCAGCTGCCCCCACTCTCTAGTCCTGACCCCTCCTCAAGGATGCCCCCTTTCCCCTTACCCTCTGTCCCCCAGCTCCCAACTAACATCTACTGTGTTCCTCCCTGCGCTACTTTACTGCCACCCTGCTTCTGCCCTTCAGCCCTGAGGGCCCAGGGCCAGCCCAGCTGCCATCTCACCATCCAGCAGGGGGACCTGCCCTAACGCCCTGCCACCACACCCACACACACAGCCCTGCACACACTCCTGGGCTCCCCTGCCTGCAGCCTGCCTCTCAAACAGTCTCCTTCTGCCCCCTAGCCCCCTTACAGCCTCTGCCACGGACCCCCACAGACACCTGGGCATGAGCAGTGCAGACATGCAAACAGCTCCCCTCGCCCCCACTCCAGTTGCTCCAAGGTTGTCAAGAGTCTTTTTTTCATGCTGTAGGGGAGGGAGTTGAGACAGTCCAATGTCCTGGGGAGCAAGAACTGCAAACAGTCCATCTACAATGTAACATTTGGGTCTCAGGCCGCCCAATCCCTAGTGCGCTGTGCAGACCTTTGACTGGCAAAAACACCCCATCTGAGCGTGAGATCTGGCTGGACTAGTGGCTCTTTCTGTGGACTAAGAGACAGACAGACAGAGTTTTCAGGTTCAAAACCTATACTTCCCAGAAGATGGTCATTCACTTCGGTAAAAAAAAAAAAAAAAAAAAAAAAAAAAAAAGGCTTTTTATTTTTTTCCCCCTGCCTGGGTAACCTGTCTCCTGCCTGTTTCAAAGTGAAAAAAGGGAAAAATCTTTTTTGGAGGGAAAAGGACCAAAATGCAGGCAGGTGGACTCCGTGGAAGGTGGATGGGGAGTTGCTCCTGCCCTGGCACTAGAGCCCCAGCTGCTGTTCCAGGTGCTCTCTGATAACAGAGATCTCCGTGTGTCGTGTCATGACACTGTCATCAGGACTGACCCTCAGGATAATGAGGATTCAAAACGAGGCAGGTGATACTGCCTTCAAAAGTAAATCCAGGGAGGTTTGGCGGTATTTCAGAGGGTTAAGGGCTTGTGGCGCTCACGAATAGAGGGGACAGGTGGAAGGATTTGGGGTCTGGCCCCCAGACCGCCACCTGCAGGGGAGTCGCTTTACAGAGGGTGAAGCAGGTCTTTAGGAGCTCTATCTTTCTCTCCCACCCTGTATTTCCTCTGCTCTCTCCTTTTGTGTCTGTCAGATGCAAGGTCAGTAACAACAACAACAACAACAAAAACAATAACCACCACAGTGATCAAGCAACAAGGGCAGCGGAAGGGGAACAAATGGAGTGCAGGAGCTGTGGATTATTCGTGGCGTAGGCACTCAGCTGTGGCAATAACCCCTTGAGGCAATCAATCCATACATGAAGATGTAATACAGGGAACAGAGACGTATATGTCCCTGTGTGTTTCCACTGAGTTAATGTAAATGCACTTTTATTGACTTCTTCATTTATTGATTACCTTGCCACGAGAATTTCTTTTCATTGCTAAAAAAAAGGGTCCCATCAAGGGTACCAGGTGGTGCCACACCCAGTTAAGCACTCATGTTAGAATGCAGGAGGACTGGGCTTCAACACCCTGGTTCCCACATGCCAGGGGAAATCTTTACAAGTGGTGCGGAAGTGCTGCAGTTGTCTCTCTCTGTGTCTCAAACTCTCTCTACCTCCCTTCCCTCTCAATTCCTGTCTATTTATTCCAGTGAATAATCAAGAAAATAGAAAGTAAAAAAAGAAAAAGGAAAAGGAAATATTCCACGACTTCAAATGGGTTAATCAGGACAATGCTTTCCTTGTTAAGATCCTCACAGCATTCCATATGCAGAAAGGCAAAGACGCCATGTATTTTTTAACCCAGTTTTTATATTTATTTATTTATTTATTTATTTAGGTGCTTATTCATTTTTGTTATTGATGAATTAATGTTTTACATTTGACATTGACTAGGGATCTGACACCAGCGGACTCCAGTACCCCTATATGGTACTCTGCCTCTACAAAACCGATCCATTGACCTGCCCATCCATCCATCCATCCACCCATACATCTATCCATCCATTCATCCATCCATCCATCCATCCATCCATCCATCCATCCACCAGTCAACCAAGCTAAGTACAAAAGGAGATCTCTCCTTGAATGGTGAGGAGAAACAACGATGCATAGGTAGGTTGCAAAGGCCCAGTTTGGCTGAATAGGGCAGAGGGGCTGAACCAGGGAATGTGTTGGGGCGTGTGGGTTTGGGTGGGATGAGCCGGAGACCCTGTGAGCTGGGTCACATTAGGGGCAGGCAGGGGGTGGAAGGGGTTGCGAACAGCTGTCACTGGAGAAGCATCACAAGTGCTGGAGCTGGTGAGCAGGGCACCTGGAAGAGAGGACAGACAAAGGAGAGAAGCAAAGTGCGGAGGAGAGGAGAGGGGAGAGGATGGTGAGGACAGGAGAGGACAGGAGAGGACAGGATTGGAGGGGACCTGAGAAACCTACCTGGACAAAGGCAGCATACGGACATCCAGGAAGGCAGGCAGGCATGCAGGCAGCTCTGGCCTGGGCTCCCAGGATCCCGGGCGCACCTCCACCTGTCTTCTCTTGGCTGCCAGCCCTGAGGTCCCTCGTCGGTCAGCACTGTCTTCCCATCCTTCCGTCCCTCTGTGCCAGGGCCCAGGCGTCTGGGCGCTGTTGCCTGACCTAGTGGCAGGGCAGTTGGGCTGCCCAGTGCCAGTGTGGCCAGCACAGATTGCCAGGGGCTAGGACATCACAGAGGGCTCATGTGGTTGCTAGGCCATGGGGACCCCGCCCATCCAGTTGACCAGCAGCCATGACCCCCACGCTGAACTTGACCTGAGGGGTGGTGGCCAGCCACCAGAGCCAGAGCCCCAGGCCAAAGCAGGTGCTGGTCGGCCGGGCCAAGGGGCTATGTGCAGATTGGTGTGTGTCTGGGCATGGGGCTGGCATCTGACAGTCCAGGGCGGGGGACCAAGGTCCGCCAGGCCCCTGTCCCACCATGTGCACTGACACACAGTCTTGCTGACTGACAGACAGTCCCCGCCCCAGAGATACCCACACCAAGTCTCTGGGTGCCGTGAGCTGCCCCTGAGGGTTGGTGGGTGCCTGCCTGGACACATGCCTCCGTAATGGAGGCCTCTATTAATCCCGTTGCCTACTGACAGCTGCCCTCCTGCCCTTCCTCCTCCTCCTACGCCTCCTCCTCCTCCTCTTCCTACTCTTCCTCCTCCTCTTTCTCCTCCTCCTCCTCCACCCCCTCCTCCTCTTCCTCATCCTCAGATGGACTCACTCAGGGCCCTTGGCCTAGGCAAGCCAGGGCTGCTGCTCTGGCTTCTGCAGCTTCTATCCAGTGGGGGGGTGTAGGAATCTGTTCCTGTCAGTCCCTGATTCCTGGGACCTTCCATGCCTCCAGCTGCCCCCACTCTCTAGTCCTGACCCCTCCTCAAGGATGCCCCCTTTCCCCTTACCCTCTGTCCCCCAGCTCCCAACTAACATCTACTGTGTTCCTCCCTGCGCTACTTTACTGCCACCCTGCTTCTGCCCTTCAGCCCTGAGGGCCCAGGGCCAGCCCAGCTGCCATCTCACCATCCAGCAGGGGGACCTGCCCTAACGCCCTGCCACCACACCCACACACACAGCCCTGCACACACTCCTGGGCTCCCCTGCCTGCAGCCTGCCTCTCAAACAGTCTCCTTCTGCCCCCTAGCCCCCTTACAGCCTCTGCCACGGACCCCCACAGACACCTGGGCATGAGCAGTGCAGACATGCAAACAGCTCCCCTCGCCCCCACTCCAGTTGCTCCAAGGTTGTCAAGAGTCTTTTTTTCATGCTGTAGGGGAGGGAGTTGAGACAGTCCAATGTCCTGGGGAGCAAGAACTGCAAACAGTCCATCTACAATGTAACATTTGGGTCTCAGGCCGCCCAATCCCTAGTGCGCTGTGCAGACCTTTGACTGGCAAAAACACCCCATCTGAGCGTGAGATCTGGCTGGACTAGTGGCTCTTTCTGTGGACTAAGAGACAGACAGACAGAGTTTTCAGGTTCAAAACCTATACTTCCCAGAAGATGGTCATTCACTTCGGTAAAAAAAAAAAAAAAAAAAAAAAAAAAAAAAGGCTTTTTATTTTTTTCCCCCTGCCTGGGTAACCTGTCTCCTGCCTGTTTCAAAGTGAAAAAAGGGAAAAATCTTTTTTGGAGGGAAAAGGACCAAAATGCAGGCAGGTGGACTCCGTGGAAGGTGGATGGGGAGTTGCTCCTGCCCTGGCACTAGAGCCCCAGCTGCTGTTCCAGGTGCTCTCTGATAACAGAGATCTCCGTGTGTCATGTCATGACACTGTCATCAGGACTGACCCTCAGGATAATGAGGATTCAAAACGAGGCAGGTGATACTGCCTTCAAAAGTAAATCCAGGGAGGTTTGGCGGTATTTCAGAGGGTTAAGGGCTTGTGGCGCTCACGAATAGAGGGGACAGGTGGAAGGATTTGGGGTCTGGCCCCCAGACCGCCACCTGCAGGGGAGTCGCTTTACAGAGGGTGAAGCAGGTCTTTAGGAGCTCTATCTTTCTCTCCCACCCTGTATTTCCTCTGCTCTCTCCTTTTGTGTCTGTCAGATGCAAGGTCAGTAACAACAACAACAACAACAAAAACAATAACCACCACAGTGATCAAGCAACAAGGGCAGCAGAAGGGGAACAAATGGAGTGCAGGAGCTGTGGATTATTCGTGGCGTAGGCACTCAGCTGTGGCAATAACCCCTTGAGGCAATCAATCCATACATGAAGATGTAATACAGGGAACAGAGACGTATATGTCCCTGTGTGTTTCCACTGAGTTAATGTAAATGCACTTTTATTGACTTCTTCATTTATTTATTACCTTGCCACGAGAATTTCTTTTCATTGCTAAAAAAAAGGGTCCCATCAAGGGTACCAGGTGGTGCCACACCCAGTTAAGCACTCATGTTAGAATGCAGGAGGACTGGGCTTCAACACCCTGGTTCCCACATGCCAGGGGAAATCTTTACAAGTGGTGCGGAAGTGCTGCAGTTGTCTCTCTCTGTGTCTCAAACTCTCTCTACCTCCCTTCCCTCTCAATTCCTGTCTATTTATTCCAGTGAATAATCAAGAAAATAGAAAGTAAAAAAAGAAAAAGGAAAAGGAAATATTCCACGACTTCAAATGGGTTAATCAGGACAATGCTTTCCTTGTTAAGATCCTCACAGCATTCCATATGCAGAAAGGCAAAGACGCCATGTATTTTTTAACCCAGTTTTTATATTTATTTATTTATTTATTTATTTAGGTGCTTATTCATTTTTGTTATTGATGAATTAATGTTTTACATTTGACATTGACTAGGGATCTGACACCAGCGGACTCCAGTACCCCTATATGGTACTCTGCCTCTACAAAACCGATCCATTGACCTGCCCATCCATCCATCCATCCACCCATACATCTATCCATCCATTCATACATCCATCCATCCATCCATCCATCCATCCATCCACCAGTCAACCAAGCTAAGTACAAAAGGAGATCTCTCCTTGAATGGTGAGGAGAAACAACGATGCATAGGTAGGTTGCAAAGGCCCAGTTTGGCTGAATAGGGCAGAGGGGCTGAACCAGGGAATGTGTTGGGGCGTGTGGGTTTGGGTGGGATGAGCCGGAGACCCTGTGAGCTGGGTCACATTAGGGGCAGGCAGGGGGTGGAAGGGGTTGCGAACAGCTGTCACTGGAGAAGCATCACAAGTGCTGGAGCTGGTGAGCAGGGCACCTGGAAGAGAGGACAGACAAAGGAGAGAAGCAAAGTGCGGAGGAGAGGAGAGGGGAGAGGATGGTGAGGACAGGAGAGGACAGGAGAGGACAGGATTGGAGGGGACCTGAGAAACCTACCTGGACAAAGGCAGCATACGGACATCCAGGAAGGCAGGCAGGCATGCAGGCAGCTCTGGCCTGGGCTCCCAGGATCCCGGGCGCACCTCCACCTGTCTTCTCTTGGCTGCCAGCCCTGAGGTCCCTCGTCGGTCAGCACTGTCTTCCCATCCTTCCGTCCCTCTGTGCCAGGGCCCAGGCGTCTGGGCGCTGTTGCCTGACCTAGTGGCAGGGCAGTTGGGCTGCCCAGTGCCAGTGTGGCCAGCACAGATTGCCAGGGGCTAGGACATCACAGAGGGCTCATGTGGTTGCTAGGCCATGGGGACCCCGCCCATCCAGTTGACCAGCAGCCATGACCCCCACGCTGAACTTGACCTGAGGGGTGGTGGCCAGCCACCAGAGCCAGAGCCCCAGGCCAAAGCAGGTGCTGGTCGGCCGGGCCAAGGGGCTATGTGCAGATTGGTGTGTGTCTGGGCATGGGGCTGGCATCTGACAGTCCAGGGCGGGGGACCAAGGTCCGCCAGGCCCCTGTCCCACCATGTGCACTGACACACAGTCTTGCTGACTGACAGACAGTCCCCGCCCCAGAGATACCCACACCAAGTCTCTGGGTGCCGTGAGCTGCCCCTGAGGGTTGGTGGGTGCCTGCCTGGACACATGCCTCCGTAATGGAGGCCTCTATTAATCCCGTTGCCTACTGACAGCTGCCCTCCTGCCCTTCCTCCTCCTCCTACGCCTCCTCCTCCTCCTCTTCCTACTCTTCCTCCTCCTCTTTCTCCTCCTCCTCCTCCACCCCCTCCTCCTCTTCCTCATCCTCAGATGGACTCACTCAGGGCCCTTGGCCTAGGCAAGCCAGGGCTGCTGCTCTGGCTTCTGCAGCTTCTATCCAGTGGGGGGGTGTAGGAATCTGTTCCTGTCAGTCCCTGATTCCTGGGACCTTCCATGCCTCCAGCTGCCCCCACTCTCTAGTCCTGACCCCTCCTCAATGATGCCCCCTTTCCCCTTACCCTCTGTCCCCCAGCTCCCAACTAACATCTACTGTGTTCCTCCCTGCGCTACTTTACTGCCACCCTGCTTCTGCCCTTCAGCCCTGAGGGCCCAGGGCCAGCCCAGCTGCCATCTCACCATCCAGCAGGGGGACCTGCCCTAACGCCCTGCCACCACACCCACACACACAGCCCTGCACACACTCCTGGGCTCCCCTGCCTGCAGCCTGCCTCTCAAACAGTCTCCTTCTGCCCCCTAGCCCCCTTACAGCCTCTGCCACGGACCCCCACAGACACCTGGGCATGAGCAGTGCAGACATGCAAACAGCTCCCCTCGCCCCCACTCCAGTTGCTCCAAGGTTGTCAAGAGTCTTTTTTTCATGCTGTAGGGGAGGGAGTTGAGACAGTCCAATGTCCTGGGGAGCAAGAACTGCAAACAGTCCATCTACAATGTAACATTTGGGTCTCAGGCCGCCCAATCCCTAGTGCGCTGTGCAGACCTTTGACTGGCAAAAACACCCCATCTGAGCGTGAGATCTGGCTGGACTAGTGGCTCTTTCTGTGGACTAAGAGACAGACAGACAGAGTTTTCAGGTTCAAAACCTATACTTCCCAGAAGATGGTCATTCACTTCGGTAAAAAAAAAAAAAAAAAAAAAAAAAAAAAAAAAAAGGCTTTTTATTTTTTTCCCCCCTGCCTGGGTAACCTGTCTCCTGCCTGTTTCAAAGTGAAAAAAGGGAAAAATCTTTTTTGGAGGGAAAAGGACCAAAATGCAGGCAGGTGGACTCCGTGGAAGGTGGATGGGGAGTTGCTCCTGCCCTGGCACTAGAGCCCCAGCTGCTGTTCCAGGTGCTCTCTGATAACAGAGATCTCCGTGTGTCGTGTCATGACACTGTCATCAGGACTGACCCTCAGGATAATGAGGATTCAAAACGAGGCAGGTGATACTGCCTTCAAAAGTAAATCCAGGGAGGTTTGGCGGTATTTCAGAGGGTTAAGGGCTTGTGGCGCTCACGAATAGAGGGGACAGGTGGAAGGATTTGGGGTCTGGCCCCCAGACCGCCACCTGCAGGGGAGTCGCTTTACAGAGGGTGAAGCAGGTCTTTAGGAGCTCTATCTTTCTCTCCCACCCTGTATTTCCTCTGCTCTCTCCTTTTGTGTCTGTCAGATGCAAGGTCAGTAACAACAACAACAACAACAAAAACAATAACCACCACAGTGATCAAGCAACAAGGGCAGCGGAAGGGGAACAAATGGAGTGCAGGAGCTGTGGATTATTCGTGGCGTAGGCACTCAGCTGTGGCAATAACCCCTTGAGGCAATCAATCCATACATGAAGATGTAATACAGGGAACAGAGACGTATATGTCCCTGTGTGTTTCCACTGAGTTAATGTAAATGCACTTTTATTGACTTCTTCATTTATTGATTACCTTGCCACGAGAATTTCTTTTCATTGCTAAAAAAAAGGGTCCCATCAAGGGTACCAGGTGGTGCCACACCCAGTTAAGCACTCATGTTAGAATGCAGGAGGACTGGGCTTCAACACCCTGGTTCCCACATGCCAGGGGAAATCTTTACAAGTGGTGCGGAAGTGCTGCAGTTGTCTCTCTCTGTGTCTCAAACTCTCTCTACCTCCCTTCCCTCTCAATTCCTGTCTATTTATTCCAGTGAATAATCAAGAAAATAGAAAGTAAAAAAAGAAAAAGGAAAAGGAAATATTCCACGACTTCAAATGGGTTAATCAGGACAATGCTTTCCTTGTTAAGATCCTCACAGCATTCCATATGCAGAAAGGCAAAGACGCCATGTATTTTTTAACCCAGTTTTTATATTTATTTATTTATTTATTTATTTAGGTGCTTATTCATTTTTGTTATTGATGAATTAATGTTTTACATTTGACATTGACTAGGGATCTGACACCAGCGGACTCCAGTACCCCTATATGGTACTCTGCCTCTACAAAACCGATCCATTGACCTGCCCATCCATCCATCCATCCACCCATACATCTATCCATCCATTCATCCATCCATCCATCCATCCATCCATCCATCCATCCACCAGTCAACCAAGCTAAGTACAAAAGGAGATCTCTCCTTGAATGGTGAGGAGAAACAACGATGCATAGGTAGGTTGCAAAGGCCCAGTTTGGCTGAATAGGGCAGAGGGGCTGAACCAGGGAATGTGTTGGGGCGTGTGGGTTTGGGTGGGATGAGCCGGAGACCCTGTGAGCTGGGTCACATTAGGGGCAGGCAGGGGGTGGAAGGGGTTGCGAACAGCTGTCACTGGAGAAGCATCACAAGTGCTGGAGCTGGTGAGCAGGGCACCTGGAAGAGAGGACAGACAAAGGAGAGAAGCAAAGTGCGGAGGAGAGGAGAGGGGAGAGGATGGTGAGGACAGGAGAGGACAGGAGAGGACAGGATTGGAGGGGACCTGAGAAACCTACCTGGACAAAGGCAGCATACGGACATCCAGGAAGGCAGGCAGGCATGCAGGCAGCTCTGGCCTGGGCTCCCAGGATCCCGGGCGCACCTCCACCTGTCTTCTCTTGGCTGCCAGCCCTGAGGTCCCTCGTCGGTCAGCACTGTCTTCCCATCCTTCCGTCCCTCTGTGCCAGGGCCCAGGCGTCTGGGCGCTGTTGCCTGACCTAGTGGCAGGGCAGTTGGGCTGCCCAGTGCCAGTGTGGCCAGCACAGATTGCCAGGGGCTAGGACATCACAGAGGGCTCATGTGGTTGCTAGGCCATGGGGACCCCGCCCATCCAGTTGACCAGCAGCCATGACCCCCACGCTGAACTTGACCTGAGGGGTGGTGGCCAGCCACCAGAGCCAGAGCCCCAGGCCAAAGCAGGTGCTGGTCGGCCGGGCCAAGGGGCTATGTGCAGATTGGTGTGTGTCTGGGCATGGGGCTGGCATCTGACAGTCCAGGGCGGGGGACCAAGGTCCGCCAGGCCCCTGTCCCACCATGTGCACTGACACACAGTCTTGCTGACTGACAGACAGTCCCCGCCCCAGAGATACCCACACCAAGTCTCTGGGTGCCGTGAGCTGCCCCTGAGGGTTGGTGGGTGCCTGCCTGGACACATGCCTCCGTAATGGAGGCCTCTATTAATCCCGTTGCCTACTGACAGCTGCCCTCCTGCCCTTCCTCCTCCTCCTACGCCTCCTCCTCCTCCTCTTCCTACTCTTCCTCCTCCTCTTTCTCCTCCTCCTCCTCCACCCCCTCCTCCTCTTCCTCATCCTCAGATGGACTCACTCAGGGCCCTTGGCCTAGGCAAGCCAGGGCTGCTGCTCTGGCTTCTGCAGCTTCTATCCAGTGGGGGGGTGTAGGAATCTGTTCCTGTCAGTCCCTGATTCCTGGGACCTTCCATGCCTCCAGCTGCCCCCACTCTCTAGTCCTGACCCCTCCTCAATGATGCCCCCTTTCCCCTTACCCTCTGTCCCCCAGCTCCCAACTAACATCTACTGTGTTCCTCCCTGCGCTACTTTACTGCCACCCTGCTTCTGCCCTTCAGCCCTGAGGGCCCAGGGCCAGCCCAGCTGCCATCTCACCATCCAGCAGGGGGACCTGCCCTAACGCCCTGCCACCACACCCACACACACAGCCCTGCACACACTCCTGGGCTCCCCTGCCTGCAGCCTGCCTCTCAAACAGTCTCCTTCTGCCCCCTAGCCCCCTTACAGCCTCTGCCACGGACCCCCACAGACACCTGGGCATGAGCAGTGCAGACATGCAAACAGCTCCCCTCGCCCCCACTCCAGTTGCTCCAAGGTTGTCAAGAGTCTTTTTTTCATGCTGTAGGGGAGGGAGTTGAGACAGTCCAATGTCCTGGGGAGCAAGAACTGCAAACAGTCCATCTACAATGTAACATTTGGGTCTCAGGCCGCCCAATCCCTAGTGCGCTGTGCAGACCTTTGACTGGCAAAAACACCCCATCTGAGCGTGAGATCTGGCTGGACTAGTGGCTCTTTCTGTGGACTAAGAGACAGACAGACAGAGTTTTCAGGTTCAAAACCTATACTTCCCAGAAGATGGTCATTCACTTCGGTAAAAAAAAAAAAAAAAAAAAAAAAAAAAAAAAAAAAAAAGGCTTTTTATTTTTTTCCCCCCTGCCTGGGTAACCTGTCTCCTGCCTGTTTCAAAGTGAAAAAAGGGAAAAATCTTTTTTGGAGGGAAAAGGACCAAAATGCAGGCAGGTGGACTCCGTGGAAGGTGGATGGGGAGTTGCTCCTGCCCTGGCACTAGAGCCCCAGCTGCTGTTCCAGGTGCTCTCTGATAACAGAGATCTCCGTGTGTCGTATCATGACACTGTCATCAGGACTGACCCTCAGGATAATGAGGATTCAAAACGAGGCAGGTGATACTGCCTTCAAAAGTAAATCCAGGGAGGTTTGGCGGTATTTCAGAGGGTTAAGGGCTTGTGGCGCTCACGAATAGAGGGGACAGGTGGAAGGATTTGGGGTCTGGCCCCCAGACCGCCACCTGCAGGGGAGTCGCTTTACAGAGGGTGAAGCAGGTCTTTAGGAGCTCTATCTTTCTCTCCCACCCTGTATTTCCTCTGCTCTCTCCTTTTGTGTCTGTCAGATGCAAGGTCAGTAACAACAACAACAACAACAAAAACAATAACCACCACAGTGATCAAGCAACAAGGGCAGCGGAAGGGGAACAAATGGAGTGCAGGAGCTGTGGATTATTCGTGGCGTAGGCACTCAGCTGTGGCAATAACCCCTTGAGGCAATCAATCCATACATGAAGATGTAATACAGGGAACAGAGACGTATATGTCCCTGTGTGTTTCCACTGAGTTAATGTAAATGCACTTTTATTGACTTCTTCATTTATTGATTACCTTGCCACGAGAATTTCTTTTCATTGCTAAAAAAAAGGGTCCCATCAAGGGTACCAGGTGGTGCCACACCCAGTTAAGCACTCATGTTAGAATGCAGGAGGACTGGGCTTCAACACCCTGGTTCCCACATGCCAGGGGAAATCTTTACAAGTGGTGCGGAAGTGCTGCAGTTGTCTCTCTCTGTGTCTCAAACTCTCTCTACCTCCCTTCCCTCTCAATTCCTGTCTATTTATTCCAGTGAATAATCAAGAAAATAGAAAGTAAAAAAAGAAAAAGGAAAAGGAAATATTCCACGACTTCAAATGGGTTAATCAGGACAATGCTTTCCTTGTTAAGATCCTCACAGCATTCCATATGCAGAAAGGCAAAGACGCCATGTATTTTTTAACCCAGTTTTTATATTTATTTATTTATTTATTTATTTAGGTGCTTATTCATTTTTGTTATTGATGAATTAATGTTTTACATTTGACATTGACTAGGGATCTGACACCAGCGGACTCCAGTACCCCTATATGGTACTCTGCCTCTACAAAACCGATCCATTGACCTGCCCATCCATCCATCCATCCACCCATACATCTATCCATCCATTCATACATCCATCCATCCATCCATCCATCCATCCATCCACCAGTCAACCAAGCTAAGTACAAAAGGAGATCTCTCCTTGAATGGTGAGGAGAAACAACGATGCATAGGTAGGTTGCAAAGGCCCAGTTTGGCTGAATAGGGCAGAGGGGCTGAACCAGGGAATGTGTTGGGGCGTGTGGGTTTGGGTGGGATGAGCCGGAGACCCTGTGAGCTGGGTCACATTAGGGGCAGGCAGGGGGTGGAAGGGGTTGCGAACAGCTGTCACTGGAGAAGCATCACAAGTGCTGGAGCTGGTGAGCAGGGCACCTGGAAGAGAGGACAGACAAAGGAGAGAAGCAAAGTGCGGAGGAGAGGAGAGGGGAGAGGATGGTGAGGACAGGAGAGGACAGGAGAGGACAGGATTGGAGGGGACCTGAGAAACCTACCTGGACAAAGGCAGCATACGGACATCCAGGAAGGCAGGCAGGCATGCAGGCAGCTCTGGCCTGGGCTCCCAGGATCCCGGGCGCACCTCCACCTGTCTTCTCTTGGCTGCCAGCCCTGAGGTCCCTCGTCGGTCAGCACTGTCTTCCCATCCTTCCGTCCCTCTGTGCCAGGGCCCAGGCGTCTGGGCGCTGTTGCCTGACCTAGTGGCAGGGCAGTTGGGCTGCCCAGTGCCAGTGTGGCCAGCACAGATTGCCAGGGGCTAGGACATCACAGAGGGCTCATGTGGTTGCTAGGCCATGGGGACCCCGCCCATCCAGTTGACCAGCAGCCATGACCCCCACGCTGAACTTGACCTGAGGGGTGGTGGCCAGCCACCAGAGCCAGAGCCCCAGGCCAAAGCAGGTGCTGGTCGGCCGGGCCAAGGGGCTATGTGCAGATTGGTGTGTGTCTGGGCATGGGGCTGGCATCTGACAGTCCAGGGCGGGGGACCAAGGTCCGCCAGGCCCCTGTCCCACCATGTGCACTGACACACAGTCTTGCTGACTGACAGACAGTCCCCGCCCCAGAGATACCCACACCAAGTCTCTGGGTGCCGTGAGCTGCCCCTGAGGGTTGGTGGGTGCCTGCCTGGACACATGCCTCCGTAATGGAGGCCTCTATTAATCCCGTTGCCTACTGACAGCTGCCCTCCTGCCCTTCCTCCTCCTCCTACGCCTCCTCCTCCTCCTCTTCCTACTCTTCCTCCTCCTCTTTCTCCTCCTCCTCCTCCACCCCCTCCTCCTCTTCCTCATCCTCAGATGGACTCACTCAGGGCCCTTGGCCTAGGCAAGCCAGGGCTGCTGCTCTGGCTTCTGCAGCTTCTATCCAGTGGGGGGGTGTAGGAATCTGTTCCTGTCAGTCCCTGATTCCTGGGACCTTCCATGCCTCCAGCTGCCCCCACTCTCTAGTCCTGACCCCTCCTCAATGATGCCCCCTTTCCCCTTACCCTCTGTCCCCCAGCTCCCAACTAACATCTACTGTGTTCCTCCCTGCGCTACTTTACTGCCACCCTGCTTCTGCCCTTCAGCCCTGAGGGCCCAGGGCCAGCCCAGCTGCCATCTCACCATCCAGCAGGGGGACCTGCCCTAACGCCCTGCCACCACACCCACACACACAGCCCTGCACACACTCCTGGGCTCCCCTGCCTGCAGCCTGCCTCTCAAACAGTCTCCTTCTGCCCCCTAGCCCCCTTACAGCCTCTGCCACGGACCCCCACAGACACCTGGGCATGAGCAGTGCAGACATGCAAACAGCTCCCCTCGCCCCCACTCCAGTTGCTCCAAGGTTGTCAAGAGTCTTTTTTTCATGCTGTAGGGGAGGGAGTTGAGACAGTCCAATGTCCTGGGGAGCAAGAACTGCAAACAGTCCATCTACAATGTAACATTTGGGTCTCAGGCCGCCCAATCCCTAGTGCGCTGTGCAGACCTTTGACTGGCAAAAACACCCCATCTGAGCGTGAGATCTGGCTGGACTAGTGGCTCTTTCTGTGGACTAAGAGACAGACAGACAGAGTTTTCAGGTTCAAAACCTATACTTCCCAGAAGATGGTCATTCACTTCGGTAAAAAAAAAAAAAAAAAAAAAAAAAAAAAAAAGGCTTTTTATTTTTTTCCCCCCTGCCTGGGTAACCTGTCTCCTGCCTGTTTCAAAGTGAAAAAAGGGAAAAATCTTTTTTGGAGGGAAAAGGACCAAAATGCAGGCAGGTGGACTCCGTGGAAGGTGGATGGGGAGTTGCTCCTGCCCTGGCACTAGAGCCCCAGCTGCTGTTCCAGGTGCTCTCTGATAACAGAGATCTCCGTGTGTCGTGTCATGACACTGTCATCAGGACTGACCCTCAGGATAATGAGGATTCAAAACGAGGCAGGTGATACTGCCTTCAAAAGTAAATCCAGGGAGGTTTGGCGGTATTTCAGAGGGTTAAGGGCTTGTGGCGCTCACGAATAGAGGGGACAGGTGGAAGGATTTGGGGTCTGGCCCCCAGACCGCCACCTGCAGGGGAGTCGCTTTACAGAGGGTGAAGCAGGTCTTTAGGAGCTCTATCTTTCTCTCCCACCCTGTATTTCCTCTGCTCTCTCCTTTTGTGTCTGTCAGATGCAAGGTCAGTAACAACAACAACAACAACAAAAACAATAACCACCACAGTGATCAAGCAACAAGGGCAGCGGAAGGGGAACAAATGGAGTGCAGGAGCTGTGGATTATTCGTGGCGTAGGCACTCAGCTGTGGCAATAACCCCTTGAGGCAATCAATCCATACATGAAGATGTAATACAGGGAACAGAGACGTATATGTCCCTGTGTGTTTCCACTGAGTTAATGTAAATGCACTTTTATTGACTTCTTCATTTATTTATTACCTTGCCACGAGAATTTCTTTTCATTGCTAAAAAAAAGGGTCCCATCAAGGGTACCAGGTGGTGCCACACCCAGTTAAGCACTCATGTTAGAATGCAGGAGGACTGGGCTTCAACACCCTGGTTCCCACATGCCAGGGGAAATCTTTACAAGTGGTGCGGAAGTGCTGCAGTTGTCTCTCTCTGTGTCTCAAACTCTCTCTACCTCCCTTCCCTCTCAATTCCTGTCTATTTATTCCAGTGAATAATCAAGAAAATAGAAAGTAAAAAAAGAAAAAGGAAAAGGAAATATTCCACGACTTCAAATGGGTTAATCAGGACAATGCTTTCCTTGTTAAGATCCTCACAGCATTCCATATGCAGAAAGGCAAAGACGCCATGTATTTTTTAACCCAGTTTTTATATTTATTTATTTATTTATTTATTTAGGTGCTTATTCATTTTTGTTATTGATGAATTAATGTTTTACATTTGACATTGACTAGGGATCTGACACCAGCGGACTCCAGTACCCCTATATGGTACTCTGCCTCTACAAAACCGATCCATTGACCTGCCCATCCATCCATCCATCCACCCATACATCTATCCATCCATTCATACATCCATCCATCCATCCATCCATCCATCCATCCACCAGTCAACCAAGCTAAGTACAAAAGGAGATCTCTCCTTGAATGGTGAGGAGAAACAACGATGCATAGGTAGGTTGCAAAGGCCCAGTTTGGCTGAATAGGGCAGAGGGGCTGAACCAGGGAATGTGTTGGGGCGTGTGGGTTTGGGTGGGATGAGCCGGAGACCCTGTGAGCTGGGTCACATTAGGGGCAGGCAGGGGGTGGAAGGGGTTGCGAACAGCTGTCACTGGAGAAGCATCACAAGTGCTGGAGCTGGTGAGCAGGGCACCTGGAAGAGAGGACAGACAAAGGAGAGAAGCAAAGTGCGGAGGAGAGGAGAGGGGAGAGGATGGTGAGGACAGGAGAGGACAGGAGAGGACAGGATTGGAGGGGACCTGAGAAACCTACCTGGACAAAGGCAGCATACGGACATCCAGGAAGGCAGGCAGGCATGCAGGCAGCTCTGGCCTGGGCTCCCAGGATCCCGGGCGCACCTCCACCTGTCTTCTCTTGGCTGCCAGCCCTGAGGTCCCTCGTCGGTCAGCACTGTCTTCCCATCCTTCCGTCCCTCTGTGCCAGGGCCCAGGCGTCTGGGCGCTGTTGCCTGACCTAGTGGCAGGGCAGTTGGGCTGCCCAGTGCCAGTGTGGCCAGCACAGATTGCCAGGGGCTAGGACATCACAGAGGGCTCATGTGGTTGCTAGGCCATGGGGACCCCGCCCATCCAGTTGACCAGCAGCCATGACCCCCACGCTGAACTTGACCTGAGGGGTGGTGGCCAGCCACCAGAGCCAGAGCCCCAGGCCAAAGCAGGTGCTGGTCGGCCGGGCCAAGGGGCTATGTGCAGATTGGTGTGTGTCTGGGCATGGGGCTGGCATCTGACAGTCCAGGGCGGGGGACCAAGGTCCGCCAGGCCCCTGTCCCACCATGTGCACTGACACACAGTCTTGCTGACTGACAGACAGTCCCCGCCCCAGAGATACCCACACCAAGTCTCTGGGTGCCGTGAGCTGCCCCTGAGGGTTGGTGGGTGCCTGCCTGGACACATGCCTCCGTAATGGAGGCCTCTATTAATCCCGTTGCCTACTGACAGCTGCCCTCCTGCCCTTCCTCCTCCTCCTACGCCTCCTCCTCCTCCTCTTCCTACTCTTCCTCCTCCTCTTTCTCCTCCTCCTCCTCCACCCCCTCCTCCTCTTCCTCATCCTCAGATGGACTCACTCAGGGCCCTTGGCCTAGGCAAGCCAGGGCTGCTGCTCTGGCTTCTGCAGCTTCTATCCAGTGGGGGGGTGTAGGAATCTGTTCCTGTCAGTCCCTGATTCCTGGGACCTTCCATGCCTCCAGCTGCCCCCACTCTCTAGTCCTGACCCCTCCTCAATGATGCCCCCTTTCCCCTTACCCTCTGTCCCCCAGCTCCCAACTAACATCTACTGTGTTCCTCCCTGCGCTACTTTACTGCCACCCTGCTTCTGCCCTTCAGCCCTGAGGGCCCAGGGCCAGCCCAGCTGCCATCTCACCATCCAGCAGGGGGACCTGCCCTAACGCCCTGCCACCACACCCACACACACAGCCCTGCACACACTCCTGGGCTCCCCTGCCTGCAGCCTGCCTCTCAAACAGTCTCCTTCTGCCCCCTAGCCCCCTTACAGCCTCTGCCACGGACCCCCACAGACACCTGGGCATGAGCAGTGCAGACATGCAAACAGCTCCCCTCGCCCCCACTCCAGTTGCTCCAAGGTTGTCAAGAGTCTTTTTTTCATGCTGTAGGGGAGGGAGTTGAGACAGTCCAATGTCCTGGGGAGCAAGAACTGCAAACAGTCCATCTACAATGTAACATTTGGGTCTCAGGCCGCCCAATCCCTAGTGCGCTGTGCAGACCTTTGACTGGCAAAAACACCCCATCTGAGCGTGAGATCTGGCTGGACTAGTGGCTCTTTCTGTGGACTAAGAGACAGACAGACAGAGTTTTCAGGTTCAAAACCTATACTTCCCAGAAGATGGTCATTCACTTCGGTAAAAAAAAAAAAAAAAAAAAAAAAAAAAAAGGCTTTTTATTTTTTTCCCCCCTGCCTGGGTAACCTGTCTCCTGCCTGTTTCAAAGTGAAAAAAGGGAAAAATCTTTTTTGGAGGGAAAAGGACCAAAATGCAGGCAGGTGGACTCCGTGGAAGGTGGATGGGGAGTTGCTCCTGCCCTGGCACTAGAGCCCCAGCTGCTGTTCCAGGTGCTCTCTGATAACAGAGATCTCCGTGTGTCGTATCATGACACTGTCATCAGGACTGACCCTCAGGATAATGAGGATTCAAAACGAGGCAGGTGATACTGCCTTCAAAAGTAAATCCAGGGAGGTTTGGCGGTATTTCAGAGGGTTAAGGGCTTGTGGCGCTCACGAATAGAGGGGACAGGTGGAAGGATTTGGGGTCTGGCCCCCAGACCGCCACCTGCAGGGGAGTCGCTTTACAGAGGGTGAAGCAGGTCTTTAGGAGCTCTATCTTTCTCTCCCACCCTGTATTTCCTCTGCTCTCTCCTTTTGTGTCTGTCAGATGCAAGGTCAGTAACAACAACAACAACAACAAAAACAATAACCACCACAGTGATCAAGCAACAAGGGCAGCGAAAGGGGAACAAATGGAGTGCAGGAGCTGTGGATTATTCGTGGCGTAGGCACTCAGCTGTGGCAATAACCCCTTGAGGCAATCAATCCATACATGAAGATGTAATACAGGGAACAGAGACGTATATGTCCCTGTGTGTTTCCACTGAGTTAATGTAAATGCACTTTTATTGACTTCTTCATTTATTGATTACCTTGCCACGAGAATTTCTTTTCATTGCTAAAAAAAAGGGTCCCATCAAGGGTACCAGGTGGTGCCACACCCAGTTAAGCACTCATGTTACAATGCAGGAGGACTGGGCTTCAACACCCTGGTTCCCACATGCCAGGGGAAATCTTTACAAGTGGTGCGGAAGTGCTGCAGTTGTCTCTCTCTGTGTCTCAAACTCTCTCTACCTCCCTTCCCTCTCAATTCCTGTCTATTTATTCCAGTGAATAATCAAGAAAATAGAAAGTAAAAAAAGAAAAAGGAAAAGGAAATATTCCACGACTTCAAATGGGTTAATCAGGACAATGCTTTCCTTGTTAAGATCCTCACAGCATTCCATATGCAGAAAGGCAAAGACGCCATGTATTTTTTAACCCAGTTTTTATATTTATTTATTTATTTATTTATTTAGGTGCTTATTCATTTTTGTTATTGATGAATTAATGTTTTACATTTGACATTGACTAGGGATCTGACACCAGCGGACTCCAGTACCCCTATATGGTACTCTGCCTCTACAAAACCGATCCATTGACCTGCCCATCCATCCATCCATCCACCCATACATCTATCCATCCATTCATACATCCATCCATCCATCCATCCATCCATCCATCCACCAGTCAACCAAGCTAAGTACAAAAGGAGATCTCTCCTTGAATGGTGAGGAGAAACAACGATGCATAGGTAGGTTGCAAAGGCCCAGTTTGGCTGAATAGGGCAGAGGGGCTGAACCAGGGAATGTGTTGGGGCGTGTGGGTTTGGGTGGGATGAGCCGGAGACCCTGTGAGCTGGGTCACATTAGGGGCAGGCAGGGGGTGGAAGGGGTTGCGAACAGCTGTCACTGGAGAAGCATCACAAGTGCTGGAGCTGGTGAGCAGGGCACCTGGAAGAGAGGACAGACAAAGGAGAGAAGCAAAGTGCGGAGGAGAGGAGAGGGGAGAGGATGGTGAGGACAGGAGAGGACAGGAGAGGACAGGATTGGAGGGGACCTGAGAAACCTACCTGGACAAAGGCAGCATACGGACATCCAGGAAGGCAGGCAGGCATGCAGGCAGCTCTGGCCTGGGCTCCCAGGATCCCGGGCGCACCTCCACCTGTCTTCTCTTGGCTGCCAGCCCTGAGGTCCCTCGTCGGTCAGCACTGTCTTCCCATCCTTCCGTCCCTCTGTGCCAGGGCCCAGGCGTCTGGGCGCTGTTGCCTGACCTAGTGGCAGGGCAGTTGGGCTGCCCAGTGCCAGTGTGGCCAGCACAGATTGCCAGGGGCTAGGACATCACAGAGGGCTCATGTGGTTGCTAGGCCATGGGGACCCCGCCCATCCAGTTGACCAGCAGCCATGACCCCCACGCTGAACTTGACCTGAGGGGTGGTGGCCAGCCACCAGAGCCAGAGCCCCAGGCCAAAGCAGGTGCTGGTCGGCCGGGCCAAGGGGCTATGTGCAGATTGGTGTGTGTCTGGGCATGGGGCTGGCATCTGACAGTCCAGGGCGGGGGACCAAGGTCCGCCAGGCCCCTGTCCCACCATGTGCACTGACACACAGTCTTGCTGACTGACAGACAGTCCCCGCCCCAGAGATACCCACACCAAGTCTCTGGGTGCCGTGAGCTGCCCCTGAGGGTTGGTGGGTGCCTGCCTGGACACATGCCTCCGTAATGGAGGCCTCTATTAATCCCGTTGCCTACTGACAGCTGCCCTCCTGCCCTTCCTCCTCCTCCTACGCCTCCTCCTCCTCCTCTTCCTACTCTTCCTCCTCCTCTTTCTCCTCCTCCTCCTCCACCCCCTCCTCCTCTTCCTCATCCTCAGATGGACTCACTCAGGGCCCTTGGCCTAGGCAAGCCAGGGCTGCTGCTCTGGCTTCTGCAGCTTCTATCCAGTGGGGGGGTGTAGGAATCTGTTCCTGTCAGTCCCTGATTCCTGGGACCTTCCATGCCTCCAGCTGCCCCCACTCTCTAGTCCTGACCCCTCCTCAATGATGCCCCCTTTCCCCTTACCCTCTGTCCCCCAGCTCCCAACTAACATCTACTGTGTTCCTCCCTGCGCTACTTTACTGCCACCCTGCTTCTGCCCTTCAGCCCTGAGGGCCCAGGGCCAGCCCAGCTGCCATCTCACCATCCAGCAGGGGGACCTGCCCTAACGCCCTGCCACCACACCCACACACACAGCCCTGCACACACTCCTGGGCTCCCCTGCCTGCAGCCTGCCTCTCAAACAGTCTCCTTCTGCCCCCTAGCCCCCTTACAGCCTCTGCCACGGACCCCCACAGACACCTGGGCATGAGCAGTGCAGACATGCAAACAGCTCCCCTCGCCCCCACTCCAGTTGCTCCAAGGTTGTCAAGAGTCTTTTTTTCATGCTGTAGGGGAGGGAGTTGAGACAGTCCAATGTCCTGGGGAGCAAGAACTGCAAACAGTCCATCTACAATGTAACATTTGGGTCTCAGGCCGCCCAATCCCTAGTGCGCTGTGCAGACCTTTGACTGGCAAAAACACCCCATCTGAGCGTGAGATCTGGCTGGACTAGTGGCTCTTTCTGTGGACTAAGAGACAGACAGACAGAGTTTTCAGGTTCAAAACCTATACTTCCCAGAAGATGGTCATTCACTTCGGTAAAAAAAAAAAAAAAAAAAAAAAAAAAAAAAAAAAAAGGCTTTTTATTTTTTTCCCCCCTGCCTGGGTAACCTGTCTCCTGCCTGTTTCAAAGTGAAAAAAGGGAAAAATCTTTTTTGGAGGGAAAAGGACCAAAATGCAGGCAGGTGGACTCCGTGGAAGGTGGATGGG
Organism: Erinaceus europaeus; assembly: GCF_950295315.1. Taxonomy (NCBI): domain Eukaryota; kingdom Metazoa; phylum Chordata; class Mammalia; order Eulipotyphla; family Erinaceidae; genus Erinaceus; species Erinaceus europaeus. The sequence goes on along the minus strand of NW_026647189.1, from coordinate 574,498 downwards.
GAGTTGCTCCTGCCCTGGCACTAGAGCCCCAGCTGCTGTTCCAGGTGCTCTCTGATAACAGAGATCTCCGTGTGTCGTGTCATGACACTGTCATCAGGACTGACCCTCAGGATAATGAGGATTCAAAACGAGGCAGGTGATACTGCCTTCAAAAGTAAATCCAGGGAGGTTTGGCGGTATTTCAGAGGGTTAAGGGCTTGTGGCGCTCACGAATAGAGGGGACAGGTGGAAGGATTTGGGGTCTGGCCCCCAGACCGCCACCTGCAGGGGAGTCGCTTTACAGAGGGTGAAGCAGGTCTTTAGGAGCTCTATCTTTCTCTCCCACCCTGTATTTCCTCTGCTCTCTCCTTTTGTGTCTGTCAGATGCAAGGTCAGTAACAACAACAACAACAACAAAAACAATAACCACCACAGTGATCAAGCAACAAGGGCAGCGGAAGGGGAACAAATGGAGTGCAGGAGCTGTGGATTATTCGTGGCGTAGGCACTCAGCTGTGGCAATAACCCCTTGAGGCAATCAATCCATACATGAAGATGTAATACAGGGAACAGAGACGTATATGTCCCTGTGTGTTTCCACTGAGTTAATGTAAATGCACTTTTATTGACTTCTTCATTTATTGATTACCTTGCCACGAGAATTTCTTTTCATTGCTAAAAAAAAGGGTCCCATCAAGGGTACCAGGTGGTGCCACACCCAGTTAAGCACTCATGTTACAATGCAGGAGGACTGGGCTTCAACACCCTGGTTCCCACATGCCAGGGGAAATCTTTACAAGTGGTGCGGAAGTGCTGCAGTTGTCTCTCTCTGTGTCTCAAACTCTCTCTACCTCCCTTCCCTCTCAATTCCTGTCTATTTATTCCAGTGAATAATCAAGAAAATAGAAAGTAAAAAAAGAAAAAGGAAAAGGAAATATTCCACGACTTCAAATGGGTTAATCAGGACAATGCTTTCCTTGTTAAGATCCTCACAGCATTCCATATGCAGAAAGGCAAAGACGCCATGTATTTTTTAACCCAGTTTTTATATTTATTTATTTATTTATTTATTTAGGTGCTTATTCATTTTTGTTATTGATGAATTAATGTTTTACATTTGACATTGACTAGGGATCTGACACCAGCGGACTCCAGTACCCCTATATGGTACTCTGCCTCTACAAAACCGATCCATTGACCTGCCCATCCATCCATCCATCCACCCATACATCTATCCATCCATTCATACATCCATCCATCCATCCATCCATCCATCCATCCACCAGTCAACCAAGCTAAGTACAAAAGGAGATCTCTCCTTGAATGGTGAGGAGAAACAACGATGCATAGGTAGGTTGCAAAGGCCCAGTTTGGCTGAATAGGGCAGAGGGGCTGAACCAGGGAATGTGTTGGGGCGTGTGGGTTTGGGTGGGATGAGCCGGAGACCCTGTGAGCTGGGTCACATTAGGGGCAGGCAGGGGGTGGAAGGGGTTGCGAACAGCTGTCACTGGAGAAGCATCACAAGTGCTGGAGCTGGTGAGCAGGGCACCTGGAAGAGAGGACACAAAGGAGAGAAGCAAAGTGCGGAGGAGAGGAGAGGGGAGAGGATGGTGAGGACAGGAGAGGACAGGAGAGGACAGGATTGGAGGGGACCTGAGAAACCTACCTGGACAAAGGCAGCATACGGACATCCAGGAAGGCAGGCAGGCATGCAGGCAGCTCTGGCCTGGGCTCCCAGGATCCCGGGCGCACCTCCACCTGTCTTCTCTTGGCTGCCAGCCCTGAGGTCCCTCGTCGGTCAGCACTGTCTTCCCATCCTTCCGTCCCTCTGTGCCAGGGCCCAGGCGTCTGGGCGCTGTTGCCTGACCTAGTGGCAGGGCAGTTGGGCTGCCCAGTGCCAGTGTGGCCAGCACAGATTGCCAGGGGCTAGGACATCACAGAGGGCTCATGTGGTTGCTAGGCCATGGGGACCCCGCCCATCCAGTTGACCAGCAGCCATGACCCCCACGCTGAACTTGACCTGAGGGGTGGTGGCCAGCCACCAGAGCCAGAGCCCCAGGCCAAAGCAGGTGCTGGTCGGCCGGGCCAAGGGGCTATGTGCAGATTGGTGTGTGTCTGGGCATGGGGCTGGCATCTGACAGTCCAGGGCGGGGGACCAAGGTCCGCCAGGCCCCTGTCCCACCATGTGCACTGACACACAGTCTTGCTGACTGACAGACAGTCCCCGCCCCAGAGATACCCACACCAAGTCTCTGGGTGCCGTGAGCTGCCCCTGAGGGTTGGTGGGTGCCTGCCTGGACACATGCCTCCGTAATGGAGGCCTCTATTAATCCCGTTGCCTACTGACAGCTGCCCTCCTGCCCTTCCTCCTCCTCCTACGCCTCCTCCTCCTCCTCTTCCTACTCTTCCTCCTCCTCTTTCTCCTCCTCCTCCTCCACCCCCTCCTCCTCTTCCTCATCCTCAGATGGACTCACTCAGGGCCCTTGGCCTAGGCAAGCCAGGGCTGCTGCTCTGGCTTCTGCAGCTTCTATCCAGTGGGGGGGTGTAGGAATCTGTTCCTGTCAGTCCCTGATTCCTGGGACCTTCCATGCCTCCAGCTGCCCCCACTCTCTAGTCCTGACCCCTCCTCAATGATGCCCCCTTTCCCCTTACCCTCTGTCCCCCAGCTCCCAACTAACATCTACTGTGTTCCTCCCTGCGCTACTTTACTGCCACCCTGCTTCTGCCCTTCAGCCCTGAGGGCCCAGGGCCAGCCCAGCTGCCATCTCACCATCCAGCAGGGGGACCTGCCCTAACGCCCTGCCACCACACCCACACACACAGCCCTGCACACACTCCTGGGCTCCCCTGCCTGCAGCCTGCCTCTCAAACAGTCTCCTTCTGCCCCCTAGCCCCCTTACAGCCTCTGCCACGGACCCCCACAGACACCTGGGCATGAGCAGTGCAGACATGCAAACAGCTCCCCTCGCCCCCACTCCAGTTGCTCCAAGGTTGTCAAGAGTCTTTTTTTCATGCTGTAGGGGAGGGAGTTGAGACAGTCCAATGTCCTGGGGAGCAAGAACTGCAAACAGTCCATCTACAATGTAACATTTGGGTCTCAGGCCGCCCAATCCCTAGTGCGCTGTGCAGACCTTTGACTGGCAAAAACACCCCATCTGAGCGTGAGATCTGGCTGGACTAGTGGCTCTTTCTGTGGACTAAGAGACAGACAGACAGAGTTTTCAGGTTCAAAACCTATACTTCCCAGAAGATGGTCATTCACTTCGGTAAAAAAAAAAAAAAAAAAAAAAAAAAAAAAAAAAGGCTTTTTATTTTTTCCCCCCCTGCCTGGGTAACCTGTCTCCTGCCTGTTTCAAAGTGAAAAAAGGGAAAAATCTTTTTTGGAGGGAAAAGGACCAAAATGCAGGCAGGTGGACTCCGTGGAAGGTGGATGGGGAGTTGCTCCTGCCCTGGCACTAGAGCCCCAGCTGCTGTTCCAGGTGCTCGCTGATAACAGAGATCTCCTTGTGTCGTGTCATGACACTGTCATCAGGACTGACCCTCAGGATAATGAGGATTCAAAACGAGGCAGGTGATACTGCCTTCAAAAGTAAATCCAGGGAGGTTTGGCGGTATTTCAGAGGGTTAAGGGCTTGTGGCGCTCACGAATAGAGGGGACAGGTGGAAGGATTTGGGGTCTGGCCCCCAGACCGCCACCTGCAGGGGAGTCGCTTTACAGAGGGTGAAGCAGGTCTTTAGGAGCTCTATCTTTCTCTCCCACCCTGTATTTCCTCTGCTCTCTCCTTTTGTGTCTGTCAGATGCAAGGTCAGTAACAACAACAACAACAACAAAAACAATAACCACCACAGTGATCAAGCAACAAGGGCAGCGAAAGGGGAACAAATGGAGTGCAGGAGCTGTGGATTATTCGTGGCGTAGGCACTCAGCTGTGGCAATAACCCCTTGAGGCAATCAATCCATACATGAAGATGTAATACAGGGAACAGAGACGTATATGTCCCTGTGTGTTTCCACTGAGTTAATGTAAATGCACTTTTATTGACTTATTCATTTATTTATTACCTTGCCACGAGAATTTCTTTTCATTGCTAAAAAAAAGTGTCCCATCAAGGGTACCAGGTGGTGCCACACCCAGTTAAGCACTCATGTTACAATGCAGGAGGACTGGGCTTCAACACCCTGGTTCCCACATGCCAGGGGAAATCTTTACAAGTGGTGCGGAAGTGCTGCAGTTGTCTCTCTCTGTGTCTCAAACTCTCTCTACCTCCCTTCCCTCTCAATTCCTGTCTATTTATTCCAGTGAATAATCAAGAAAATAGAAAGTAAAAAAAGAAAAAGTAAAAGGAAATATTCCACGACTTCAAATGGGTTAATCAGGACAATGCTTTCCTTGTTAAGATCCTCACAGCATTCCATATGCAGAAAGGCAAAGACGCCATGTATTTTTTAACCCAGTTTTTATATTTATTTATTTATTTATTTATTTAGGTGCTTATTCATTTTTGTTATTGATGAATTAATGTTTTACATTTGACATTGACTAGGGATCTGACACCAGCGGACTCCAGTACCCCTATATGGTACTCTGCCTCTACAAAACCGATCCATTGACCTGCCCATCCATCCATCCATCCACCCATACATCTATCCATCCATTCATACATCCATCCATCCATCCATCCATCCATCCATCCATCCATCCATCCACCAGTCAACCAAGCTAAGTACAAAAGGAGATCTCTCCTTGAATGGTGAGGAGAAACAACGATGCATAGGTAGGTTGCAAAGGCCCAGTTTGGCTGAATAGGGCAGAGGGGCTGAACCAGGGAATGTGTTGGGGCGTGTGGGTTTGGGTGGGATGAGCCGGAGACCCTGTGAGCTGGGTCACATTAGGGGCAGGCAGGGGGTGGAAGGGGTTGCGAACAGCTGTCACTGGAGAAGCATCACAAGTGCTGGAGCTGGTGAGCAGGGCACCTGGAAGAGAGGACAGACAAAGGAGAGAAGCAAAGTGCGGAGGAGAGGAGAGGGGAGAGGATGGTGAGGACAGGAGAGGACAGGAGAGGACAGGATTGGAGGGGACCTGAGAAACCTACCTGGACAAAGGCAGCATACGGACATCCAGGAAGGCAGGCAGGCATGCAGGCAGCTCTGGCCTGGGCTCCCAGGATCCCGGGCGCACCTCCACCTGTCTTCTCTTGGCTGCCAGCCCTGAGGTCCCTCGTCGGTCAGCACTGTCTTCCCATCCTTCCGTCCCTCTGTGCCAGGGCCCAGGCGTCTGGGCGCTGTTGCCTGACCTAGTGGCAGGGCAGTTGGGCTGCCCAGTGCCAGTGTGGCCAGCACAGATTGCCAGGGGCTAGGACATCACAGAGGGCTCATGTGGTTGCTAGGCCATGGGGACCCCGCCCATCCAGTTGACCAGCAGCCATGACCCCCACGCTGAACTTGACCTGAGGGGTGGTGGCCAGCCACCAGAGCCAGAGCCCCAGGCCAAAGCAGGTGCTGGTCGGCCGGGCCAAGGGGCTATGTGCAGATTGGTGTGTGTCTGGGCATGGGGCTGGCATCTGACAGTCCAGGGCGGGGGACCAAGGTCTGCCAGGCCCCTGTCCCACCATGTGCACTGACACACAGTCTTGCTGACTGACAGACAGTCCCCGCCCCAGAGATACCCACACCAAGTCCCTGGGTGCCCTGAGCTGCCCCTGAGGGTTGGTGGGTGCCTGCCTGGACACATGCCTCCGTAATGGAGGCCTCTATTAATCCCGTTGCCTACTGACAGCTGCCCTCCTGCCCTTCCTCCTCCTCCTACGCCTCCTCCTCCTCCTCTTCCTACTCTTCCTCCTCCTCTTTCTCCTCCTCCTCCTCCACCCCCTCCTCCTCTTCCTCATCCTCAGATGGACTCACTCAGGGCCCTTGGCCTAGGCAAGCCAGGGCTGCTGCTCTGGCTTCTGCAGCTTCTATCCAGTGGGGGGGTGTAGGAATCTGTTCCTGTCAGTCCCTGATTCCTGGGACCTTCCATGCCTCCAGCTGCCCCCACTCTCTAGTCCTGACCCCTCCTCAAGGATGCCCCCTTTCCCCTTACCCTCTGTCCCCCAGCTCCCAACTAACATCTACTGTGTTCCTCCCTGCGCTACTTTACTGCCACCCTGCTTCTGCCCTTCAGCCCTGAGGGCCCAGGGCCAGCCCAGCTGCCATCTCACCATCCAGCAGGGGGACCTGCCCTAACGCCCTGCCACCACACCCACACACACAGCCCTGCACACACTCCTGGGCTCCCCTGCCTGCAGCCTGCCTCTCAAACAGTCTCCTTCTGCCCCCTAGCCCCCTTACAGCCTCTGCCACGGACCCCCACAGACACCTGGGCATGAGCAGTGCAGACATGCAAACAGCTCCCCTCGCCCCCACTCCAGTTGCTCCAAGGTTGTCAAGAGTCTTTTTTTCATGCTGTAGGGGAGGGAGTTGAGACAGTCCAATGTCCTGGGGAGCAAGAACTGCAAACAGTCCATCTACAATGTAACATTTGGGTCTCAGGCCGCCCAATCCCTAGTGCGCTGTGCAGACCTTTGACTGGCAAAAACACCCCATCTGAGCGTGAGATCTGGCTGGACTAGTGGCTCTTTCTGTGGACTAAGAGACAGACAGACAGAGTTTTCAGGTTCAAAACCTATACTTCCCAGAAGATGGTCATTCACTTCGGTAAAAAAAAAAAAAAAAAAAAAAAAAAAAAAAAAAGGCTTTTTATTTTTTTCCCCCCTGCCTGGGTAACCTGTCTCCTGCCTGTTTCAAAGTGAAAAAAGGGAAAAATCTTTTTTGGAGGGAAAAGGACCAAAATGCAGGCAGGTGGACTCCGTGGAAGGTGGATGGGGAGTTGCTCCTGCCCTGGCACTAGAGCCCCAGCTGCTGTTCCAGGTGCTCTCTGATAACAGAGATCTCCGTGTGTCGTGTCATGACACTGTCATCAGGACTGACCCTCAGGATAATGAGGATTCAAAACGAGGCAGGTGATACTGCCTTCAAAAGTAAATCCAGGGAGGTTTGGCGGTATTTCAGAGGGTTAAGGGCTTGTGGCGCTCACGAATAGAGGGGACAGGTGGAAGGATTTGGGGTCTGGCCCCCAGACCGCCACCTGCAGGGGAGTCGCTTTACAGAGGGTGAAGCAGGTCTTTAGGAGCTCTATCTTTCTCTCCCACCCTGTATTTCCTCTGCTCTCTCCTTTTGTGTCTGTCAGATGCAAGGTCAGTAACAACAACAACAACAACAAAAACAATAACCACCACAGTGATCAAGCAACAAGGGCAGCGGAAGGGGAACAAATGGAGTGCAGGAGCTGTGGATTATTCGTGGCGTAGGCACTCAGCTGTGGCAATAACCCCTTGAGGCAATCAATCCATACATGAAGATGTAATACAGGGAACAGAGACGTATATGTCCCTGTGTGTTTCCACTGAGTTAATGTAAATGCACTTTTATTGACTTCTTCATTTATTTATTACCTTGCCACGAGAATTTCTTTTCATTGCTAAAAAAAAGGGTCCCATCAAGGGTACCAGGTGGTGCCACACCCAGTTAAGCACTCATGTTAGAATGCAGGAGGACTGGGCTTCAACACCCTGGTTCCCACATGCCAGGGGAAATCTTTACAAGTGGTGCGGAAGTGCTGCAGTTGTCTCTCTCTGTGTCTCAAACTCTCTCTACCTCCCTTCCCTCTCAATTCCTGTCTATTTATTCCAGTGAATAATCAAGAAAATAGAAAGTAAAAAAAGAAAAAGGAAAAGGAAATATTCCACGACTTCAAATGGGTTAATCAGGACAATGCTTTCCTTGTTAAGATCCTCACAGCATTCCATATGCAGAAAGGCAAAGACGCCATGTATTTTTTAACCCAGTTTTTATATTTATTTATTTATTTATTTATTTAGGTGCTTATTCATTTTTGTTATTGATGAATTAATGTTTTACATTTGACATTGACTAGGGATCTGACACCAGCGGACTCCAGTACCCCTATATGGTACTCTGCCTCTACAAAACCGATCCATTGACCTGCCCATCCATCCATCCATCCACCCATACATCTATCCATCCATTCATACATCCATCCATCCATCCATCCATCCATCCATCCATCCACCAGTCAACCAAGCTAAGTACAAAAGGAGATCTCTCCTTGAATGGTGAGGAGAAACAACGATGCATAGGTAGGTTGCAAAGGCCCAGTTTGGCTGAATAGGGCAGAGGGGCTGAACCAGGGAATGTGTTGGGGCGTGTGGGTTTGGGTGGGATGAGCCGGAGACCCTGTGAGCTGGGTCACATTAGGGGCAGGCAGGGGGTGGAAGGGGTTGCGAACAGCTGTCACTGGAGAAGCATCACAAGTGCTGGAGCTGGTGAGCAGGGCACCTGGAAGAGAGGACAGACAAAGGCGAGAAGCAAAGTGCGGAGGAGAGGAGAGGGGAGAGGATGGTGAGGACAGGAGAGGACAGGAGAGGACAGGATTGGAGGGGACCTGAGAAACCTACCTGGACAAAGGCAGCATACGGACATCCAGGAAGGCAGGCAGGCATGCAGGCAGCTCTGGCCTGGGCTCCCAGGATCCCGGGCGCACCTCCACCTGTCTTCTCTTGGCTGCCAGCCCTGAGGTCCCTCGTCGGTCAGCACTGTCTTCCCATCCTTCCGTCCCTCTGTGCCAGGGCCCAGGCGTCTGGGCGCTGTTGCCTGACCTAGTGGCAGGGCAGTTGGGCTGCCCAGTGCCAGTGTGGCCAGCACAGATTGCCAGGGGCTAGGACATCACAGAGGGCTCATGTGGTTGCTAGGCCATGGGGACCCCGCCCATCCAGTTGACCAGCAGCCATGACCCCCACGCTGAACTTGACCTGAGGGGTGGTGGCCAGCCACCAGAGCCAGAGCCCCAGGCCAAAGCAGGTGCTGGTCGGCCGGGCCAAGGGGCTATGTGCAGATTGGTGTGTGTCTGGGCATGGGGCTGGCATCTGACAGTCCAGGGCGGGGGACCCAGGTCCGCCAGGCCCCTGTCCCACCATGTGCACTGACACACAGTCTTGCTGACTGACAGACAGTCCCCGCCCCAGAGATACCCACACCAAGTCTCTGGGTGCCGTGAGCTGCCCCTGAGGGTTGGTGGGTGCCTGCCTGGACACATGCCTCCGTAATGGAGGCCTCTATTAATCCCGTTGCCTACTGACAGCTGCCCTCCTGCCCTTCCTCCTCCTCCTACGCCTCCTCCTCCTCCTCTTCCTACTCTTCCTCCTCCTCTTTCTCCTCCTCCTCCTCCACCCCCTCCTCCTCTTCCTCATCCTCAGATGGACTCACTCAGGGCCCTTGGCCTAGGCAAGCCAGGGCTGCTGCTCTGGCTTCTGCAGCTTCTATCCAGTGGGGGGGTGTAGGAATCTGTTCCTGTCAGTCCCTGATTCCTGGGACCTTCCATGCCTCCAGCTGCCCCCACTCTCTAGTCCTGACCCCTCCTCAAGGATGCCCCCTTTCCCCTTACCCTCTGTCCCCCAGCTCCCAACTAACATCTACTGTGTTCCTCCCTGCGCTACTTTACTGCCACCCTGCTTCTGCCCTTCAGCCCTGAGGGCCCAGGGCCAGCCCAGCTGCCATCTCACCATCCAGCAGGGGGACCTGCCCTAATGCCCTGCCACCACACCCACACACACAGCCCTGCACACACTCCTGGGCTCCCCTGCCTGCAGCCTGCCTCTCAAACAGTCTCCTTCTGCCCCCTAGCCCCCTTACAGCCTCTGCCACGGACCCCCACAGACACCTGGGCATGAGCAGTGCAGACATGCAAACAGCTCCCCTCGCCCCCACTCCAGTTGCTCCAAGGTTGTCAAGAGTCTTTTTTTCATGCTGTAGGGGAGGGAGTTGAGACAGTCCAATGTCCTGGGGAGCAAGAACTGCAAACAGTCCATCTACAATGTAACATTTGGGTCTCAGGCCGCCCAATCCCTAGTGCGCTGTGCAGACCTTTGACTGGCAAAAACACCCCATCTGAGCGTGAGATCTGGCTGGACTAGTGGCTCTTTCTGTGGACTAAGAGACAGACAGACAGAGTTTTCAGGTTCAAAACCTATACTTCCCAGAAGATGGTCATTCACTTCGGTAAAAAAAAAAAAAAAAAAAAGGCTTTTTATTTTTTCCCCCCTGCCTGGGTAACCTGTCTCCTGCCTGTTTCAAAGTGAAAAAAGGGAAAAATCTTTTTTGGAGGGAAAAGGACCAAAATGCAGGCAGGTGGACTCCGTGGAAGGTGGATGGGGAGTTGCTCCTGCCCTGGCACTAGAGCCCCAGCTGCTGTTCCAGGTGCTCTCTGATAACAGAGATCTCCTTGTGTCGTGTCATGACACTGTCATCAGGACTGACCCTCAGGATAATGAGGATTCAAAACGAGGCAGGTGATACTGCCTTCAAAAGTAAATCCAGGGAGGTTTGGCGGTATTTCAGAGGGTTAAGGGCTTGTGGCGCTCACGAATAGAGGGGACAGGTGGAAGGATTTGGGGTCTGGTCCCCAGACCGCCACCTGCAGGGGAGTCGCTTTACAGAGGGTGAAGCAGGTCTTTAGGAGCTCTATCTTTCTCTCCCACCCTGTATTTCCTCTGCTCTCTCCTTTTGTGTCTGTCAGATGCAAGGTCAGTAACAACAACAACAACAACAAAAACAATAACCACCACAGTGATCAAGCAACAAGGGCAGCGGAAGGGGAACAAATGGAGTGCAGGAGCTGTGGATTATTCGTGGCGTAGGCACTCAGCTGTGGCAATAACCCCTTGAGGCAATCAATCCATACATGAAGATGTAATACAGGGAACAGAGACGTATATGTCCCTGTGTGTTTCCACTGAGTTAATGTAAATGCACTTTTATTGACTTCTTCATTTATTTATTACCTTGCCACGAGAATTTCTTTTCATTGCTAAAAAAAAGGGTCCCATCAAGGGTACCAGGTGGTGCCACACCCAGTTAAGCACTCATGTTAGAATGCAGGAGGACTGGGCTTCAACACCCTGGTTCCCACATGCCAGGGGAAATCTTTACAAGTGGTGCGGAAGTGCTGCAGTTGTCTCTCTCTGTGTCTCAAACTCTCTCTACCTCCCTTCCCTCTCAATTCCTGTCTATTTATTCCAGTGAATAATCAAGAAAATAGAAAGTAAAAAAAGAAAAAGGAAAAGGAAATATTCCACGACTTCAAATGGGTTAATCAGGACAATGCTTTCCTTGTTAAGATCCTCACAGCATTCCATATGCAGAAAGGCAAAGACGCCATGTATTTTTTAACCCAGTTTTTATATTTATTTATTTATTTATTTATTTAGGTGCTTATTCATTTTTGTTATTGATGAATTAATGTTTTACATTTGACATTGACTAGGGATCTGACACCAGCGGACTCCAGTACCCCTATATGGTACTCTGCCTCTACAAAACCGATCCATTGACCTGCCCATCCATCCATCCATCCACCCATACATCTATCCATCCATTCATACATCCATCCATCCATCCATCCATCCATCCACCAGTCAACCAAGCTAAGTACAAAAGGAGATCTCTCCTTGAATGGTGAGGAGAAACAACGATGCATAGGTAGGTTGCAAAGGCCCAGTTTGGCTGAATAGGGCAGAGGGGCTGAACCAGGGAATGTGTTGGGGCGTGTGGGTTTGGGTGGGATGAGCCGGAGACCCTGTGAGCTGGGTCACATTAGGGGCAGGCAGGGGGTGGAAGGGGTTGCGAACAGCTGTCACTGGAGAAGCATCACAAGTGCTGGAGCTGGTGAGCAGGGCACCTGGAAGAGAGGACAGACAAAGGCGAGAAGCAAAGTGCGGAGGAGAGGAGAGGGGAGAGGATGGTGAGGACAGGAGAGGACAGGAGAGGACAGGATTGGAGGGGACCTGAGAAACCTACCTGGACAAAGGCAGCATACGGACATCCAGGAAGGCAGGCAGGCATGCAGGAAGCTCTGGCCTGGGCTCCCAGGATCCCGGGCGCACCTCCACCTGTCTTCTCTTGGCTGCCAGCCCTGAGGTCCCTCGTCGGTCAGCACTGTCTTCCCATCCTTCCGTCCCTCTGTGCCAGGGCCCAGGCGTCTGGGCGCTGTTGCCTGACCTAGTGGCAGGGCAGTTGGGCTGCCCAGTGCCAGTGTGGCCAGCACAGATTGCCAGGGGCTAGGACATCACAGAGGGCTCATGTGGTTGCTAGGCCATGGGGACCCCGCCCATCCAGTTGACCAGCAGCCATGACCCCCACGCTGAACTTGACCTGAGGGGTGGTGGCCAGCCACCAGAGCCAGAGCCCCAGGCCAAAGCAGGTGCTGGTCGGCCGGGCCAAGGGGCTATGTGCAGATTGGTGTGTGTCTGGGCATGGGGCTGGCATCTGACAGTCCAGGGCGGGGGACCAAGGTCCGCCAGGCCCCTGTCCCACCATGTGCACTGACACACAGTCTTGCTGACTGACAGACAGTCCCCGCCCCAGAGATACCCACACCAAGTCTCTGGGTGCCGTGAGCTGCCCCTGAGGGTTGGTGGGTGCCTGCCTGGACACATGCCTCCGTAATGGAGGCCTCTATTAATCCCGTTGCCTACTGACAGCTGCCCTCCTGCCCTTCCTCCTCCTCCTACGCCTCCTCCTCCTCCTCTTCCTACTCTTCCTCCTCCTCTTTCTCCTCCTCCTCCTCCACCCCCTCCTCCTCTTCCTCATCCTCAGATGGACTCACTCAGGGCCCTTGGCCTAGGCAAGCCAGGGCTGCTGCTCTGGCTTCTGCAGCTTCTATCCAGTGGGGGGGTGTAGGAATCTGTTCCTGTCAGTCCCTGATTCCTGGGACCTTCCATGCCTCCAGCTGCCCCCACTCTCTAGTCCTGACCCCTCCTCAAGGATGCCCCCTTTCCCCTTACCCTCTGTCCCCCAGCTCCCAACTAACATCTACTGTGTTCCTCCCTGCGCTACTTTACTGCCACCCTGCTTCTGCCCTTCAGCCCTGAGGGCCCAGGGCCAGCCCAGCTGCCATCTCACCATCCAGCAGGGGGACCTGCCCTAACGCCCTGCCACCACACCCACACACACAGCCCTGCACACACTCCTGGGCTCCCCTGCCTGCAGCCTGCCTCTCAAACAGTCTCCTTCTGCCCCCTAGCCCCCTTACAGCCTCTGCCACGGACCCCCACAGACACCTGGGCATGAGCAGTGCAGACATGCAAACAGCTCCCCTCGCCCCCACTCCAGTTGCTCCAAGGTTGTCAAGAGTCTTTTTTTCATGCTGTAGGGGAGGGAGTTGAGACAGTCCAATGTCCTGGGGAGCAAGAACTGCAAACAGTCCATCTACAATGTAACATTTGGGTCTCAGGCCGCCCAATCCCTAGTGCGCTGTGCAGACCTTTGACTGGCAAAAACACCCCATCTGAGCGTGAGATCTGGCTGGACTAGTGGCTCTTTCTGTGGACTAAGAGACAGACAGACAGAGTTTTCAGGTTCAAAACCTATACTTCCCAGAAGATGGTCATTCACTTCGGTAAAAAAAAAAAAAAAAAAAAAAAAAAAAAAAGGCTTTTTATTTTTTTCCCCCTGCCTGGGTAACCTGTCTCCTGCCTGTTTCAAAGTGAAAAAAGGGAAAAATCTTTTTTGGAGGGAAAAGGACCAAAATGCAGGCAGGTGGACTCCGTGGAAGGTGGATGGGGAGTTGCTCCTGCCCTGGCACTAGAGCCCCAGCTGCTGTTCCAGGTGCTCTCTGATAACAGAGATCTCCGTGTGTCGTGTCATGACACTGTCATCAGGACTGACCCTCAGGATAATGAGGATTCAAAACGAGGCAGGTGATACTGCCTTCAAAAGTAAATCCAGGGAGGTTTGGCGGTATTTCAGAGGGTTAAGGGCTTGTGGCGCTCACGAATAGAGGGGACAGGTGGAAGGATTTGGGGTCTGGCCCCCAGACCGCCACCTGCAGGGGAGTCGCTTTACAGAGGGTGAAGCAGGTCTTTAGGAGCTCTATCTTTCTCTCCCACCCTGTATTTCCTCTGCTCTCTCCTTTTGTGTCTGTCAGATGCAAGGTCAGTAACAACAACAACAACAACAAAAACAATAACCACCACAGTGATCAAGCAACAAGGGCAGCGGAAGGGGAACAAATGGAGTGCAGGAGCTGTGGATTATTCGTGGCGTAGGCACTCAGCTGTGGCAATAACCCCTTGAGGCAATCAATCCATACATGAAGATGTAATACAGGGAACAGAGACGTATATGTCCCTGTGTGTTTCCACTGAGTTAATGTAAATGCACTTTTATTGACTTCTTCATTTATTTATTACCTTGCCACGAGAATTTCTTTTCATTGCTAAAAAAAAGGGTCCCATCAAGGGTACCAGGTGGTGCCACACCCAGTTAAGCACTCATGTTACAATGCAGGAGGACTGGGCTTCAACACCCTGGTTCCCACATGCCAGGGGAAATCTTTACAAGTGGTGCGGAAGTGCTGCAGTTGTCTCTCTCTGTGTCTCAAACTCTCTCTACCTCCCTTCCCTCTCAATTCCTGTCTATTTATTCCAGTGAATAATCAAGAAAATAGAAAGTAAAAAAAGAAAAAGGAAAAGGAAATATTCCACGACTTCAAATGGGTTAATCAGGACAATGCTTTCCTTGTTAAGATCCTCACAGCATTCCATATGCAGAAAGGCAAAGACGCCATGTATTTTTTAACCCAGTTTTTATATTTATTTATTTATTTATTTATTTAGGTGCTTATTCATTTTTGTTATTGATGAATTAATGTTTTACATTTGACATTGACTAGGGATCTGACACCAGCGGACTCCAGTACCCCTATATGGTACTCTGCCTCTACAAAACCGATCCATTGACCTGCCCATCCATCCATCCATCCACCCATACATCTATCCATCCATTCATACATCCATCCATCCATCCATCCATCCATCCATCCATCCACCAGTCAACCAAGCTAAGTACAAAAGGAGATCTCTCCTTGAATGGTGAGGAGAAACAACGATGCATAGGTAGGTTGCAAAGGCCCAGTTTGGCTGAATAGGGCAGAGGGGCTGAACCAGGGAATGTGTTGGGGCGTGTGGGTTTGGGTGGGATGAGCCGGAGACCCTGTGAGCTGGGTCACATTAGGGGCAGGCAGGGGGTGGAAGGGGTTGCGAACAGCTGTCACTGGAGAAGCATCACAAGTGCTGGAGCTGGTGAGCAGGGCACCTGGAAGAGAGGACAGACAAAGGCGAGAAGCAAAGTGCGGAGGAGAGGAGAGGGGAGAGGATGGTGAGGACAGGAGAGGACAGGAGAGGACAGGATTGGAGGGGACCTGAGAAACCTACCTGGACAAAGGCAGCATACGGACATCCAGGAAGGCAGGCAGGCATGCAGGCAGCTCTGGCCTGGGCTCCCAGGATCCCGGGCGCACCTCCACCTGTCTTCTCTTGGCTGCCAGCCCTGAGGTCCCTCGTCGGTCAGCACTGTCTTCCCATCCTTCCGTCCCTCTGTGCCAGGGCCCAGGCGTCTGGGCGCTGTTGCCTGACCTAGTGGCAGGGCAGTTGGGCTGCCCAGTGCCAGTGTGGCCAGCACAGATTTCCAGGGGCTAGGACATCACAGAGGGCTCATGTGGTTGCTAGGCCATGGGGACCCCGCCCATCCAGTTGACCAGCAGCCATGACCCCCACGCTGAACTTGACCTGAGGGGTGGTGGCCAGCCACCAGAGCCAGAGCCCCAGGCCAAAGCAGGTGCTGGTCGGCCGGGCCAAGGGGCTATGTGCAGATTGGTGTGTGTCTGGGCATGGGGCTGGCATCTGACAGTCCAGGGCGGGGGACCCAGGTCCGCCAGGCCCCTGTCCCACCATGTGCACTGACACACAGTCTTGCTGACTGACAGACAGTCCCCGCCCCAGAGATACCCACACCAAGTCTCTGGGTGCCGTGAGCTGCCCCTGAGGGTTGGTGGGTGCCTGCCTGGACACATGCCTCCGTAATGGAGGCCTCTATTAATCCCGTTGCCTACTGACAGCTGCCCTCCTGCCCTTCCTCCTCCTCCTACGCCTCCTCCTCCTCCTCTTCCTACTCTTCCTCCTCCTCTTTCTCCTCCTCCTCCTCCACCCCCTCCTCCTCTTCCTCATCCTCAGATGGACTCACTCAGGGCCCTTGGCCTAGGCAAGCCAGGGCTGCTGCTCTGGCTTCTGCAGCTTCTATCCAGTGGGGGGGTGTAGGAATCTGTTCCTGTCAGTCCCTGATTCCTGGGACCTTCCATGCCTCCAGCTGCCCCCACTCTCTAGTCCTGACCCCTCCTCAAGGATGCCCCCTTTCCCCTTACCCTCTGTCCCCCAGCTCCCAACTAACATCTACTGTGTTCCTCCCTGCGCTACTTTACTGCCACCCTGCTTCTGCCCTTCAGCCCTGAGGGCCCAGGGCCAGCCCAGCTGCCATCTCACCATCCAGCAGGGGGACCTGCCCTAACGCCCTGCCACCACACCCACACACACAGCCCTGCACACACTCCTGGGCTCCCCTGCCTGCAGCCTGCCTCTCAAACAGTCTCCTTCTGCCCCCTAGCCCCCTTACAGCCTCTGCCACGGACCCCCACAGACACCTGGGCATGAGCAGTGCAGACATGCAAACAGCTCCCCTCGCCCCCACTCCAGTTGCTCCAAGGTTGTCAAGAGTCTTTTTTTCATGCTGTAGGGGAGGGAGTTGAGACAGTCCAATGTCCTGGGGAGCAAGAACTGCAAACAGTCCATCTACAATGTAACATTTGGGTCTCAGGCCGCCCAATCCCTAGTGCGCTGTGCAGACCTTTGACTGGCAAAAACACCCCATCTGAGCGTGAGATCTGGCTGGACTAGTGGCTCTTTCTGTGGACTAAGAGACAGACAGACAGAGTTTTCAGGTTCAAAACCTATACTTCCCAGAAGATGGTCATTCACTTCGGTAAAAAAAAAAAAAAAAAAAAAAAAAAAAAAAAGGCTTTTTATTTTTTTCCCCCTGCCTGGGTAACCTGTCTCCTGCCTGTTTCAAAGTGAAAAAAGGGAAAAATCTTTTTTGGAGGGAAAAGGACCAAAATGCAGGCAGGTGGACTCCGTGGAAGGTGGATGGGGAGTTGCTCCTGCCCTGGCACTAGAGCCCCAGCTGCTGTTCCAGGTGCTCTCTGATAACAGAGATCTCCGTGTGTCGTGTCATGACACTGTCATCAGGACTGACCCTCAGGATAATGAGGATTCAAAACGAGGCAGGTGATACTGCCTTCAAAAGTAAATCCAGGGAGGTTTGGCGGTATTTCAGAGGGTTAAGGGCTTGTGGCGCTCACGAATAGAGGGGACAGGTGGAAGGATTTGGGGTCTGGCCCCCAGACCGCCACCTGCAGGGGAGTCGCTTTACAGAGGGTGAAGCAGGTCTTTAGGAGCTCTATCTTTCTCTCCCACCCTGTATTTCCTCTGCTCTCTCCTTTTGTGTCTGTCAGATGCAAGGTCAGTAACAACAACAACAACAACAAAAACAATAACCACCACAGTGATCAAGCAACAAGGGCAGCGGAAGGGGAACAAATGGAGTGCAGGAGCTGTGGATTATTCGTGGCGTAGGCACTCAGCTGTGGCAATAACCCCTTGAGGCAATCAATCCATACATGAAGATGTAATACAGGGAACAGAGACGTATATGTCCCTGTGTGTTTCCACTGAGTTAATGTAAATGCACTTTTATTGACTTCTTCATTTATTTATTACCTTGCCACGAGAATTTCTTTTCATTGCTAAAAAAAAGGGTCCCATCAAGGGTACCAGGTGGTGCCACACCCAGTTAAGCACTCATGTTAGAATGCAGGAGGACTGGGCTTCAACACCCTGGTTCCCACATGCCAGGGGAAATCTTTACAAGTGGTGCGGAAGTGCTGCAGTTGTCTCTCTCTGTGTCTCAAACTCTCTCTACCTCCCTTCCCTCTCAATTCCTGTCTATTTATTCCAGTGAATAATCAAGAAAATAGAAAGTAAAAAAAGAAAAAGGAAAAGGAAATATTCCACGACTTCAAATGGGTTAATCAGGACAATGCTTTCCTTGTTAAGATCCTCACAGCATTCCATATGCAGAATGGCAAAGACGCCATGTATTTTTTAACCCAGTTTTTATATTTATTTATTTATTTATTTAGGTGCTTATTCATTTTTGTTATTGATGAATTAATGTTTTACATTTGACATTGACTAGGGATCTGACACCAGCGGACTCCAGTACCCCTATATGGTACTCTGCCTCTACAAAACCGATCCATTGACCTGCCCATCCATCCATCCATCCACCCATACATCTATCCATCCATTCATACATCCATCCATCCATCCATCCATCCATCCATCCATCCACCAGTCAACCAAGCTAAGTACAAAAGGAGATCTCTCCTTGAATGGTGAGGAGAAACAACGATGCATAGGTAGGTTGCAAAGGCCCAGTTTGGCTGAATAGGGCAGAGGGGCTGAACCAGGGAATGTGTTGGGGCGTGTGGGTTTGGGTGGGATGAGCCGGAGACCCTGTGAGCTGGGTCACATTAGGGGCAGGCAGGGGGTGGAAGGGGTTGCGAACAGCTGTCACTGGAGAAGCATCACAAGTGCTGGAGCTGGTGAGCAGGGCACCTGGAAGAGAGGACAGACAAAGGCGAGAAGCAAAGTGCGGAGGAGAGGAGAGGGGAGAGGATGGTGAGGACAGGAGAGGACAGGAGAGGACAGGATTGGAGGGGACCTGAGAAACCTACCTGGACAAAGGCAGCATACGGACATCCAGGAAGGCAGGCAGGCATGCAGGCAGCTCTGGCCTGGGCTCCCAGGATCCCGGGCGCACCTCCACCTGTCTTCTCTTGGCTGCCAGCCCTGAGGTCCCTCGTCGGTCAGCACTGTCTTCCCATCCTTCCGTCCCTCTGTGCCAGGGCCCAGGCGTCTGGGCGCTGTTGCCTGACCTAGTGGCAGGGCAGTTGGGCTGCCCAGTGCCAGTGTGGCCAGCACAGATTGCCAGGGGCTAGGACATCACAGAGGGCTCATGTGGTTGCTAGGCCATGGGGACCCCGCCCATCCAGTTGACCAGCAGCCATGACCCCCACGCTGAACTTGACCTGAGGGGTGGTGGCCAGCCACCAGAGCCAGAGCCCCAGGCCAAAGCAGGTGCTGGTCGGCCGGGCCAAGGGGCTATGTGCAGATTGGTGTGTGTCTGGGCATGGGGCTGGCATCTGACAGTCCAGGGCGGGGGACCAAGGTCCGCCAGGCCCCTGTCCCACCATGTGCACTGACACACAGTCTTGCTGACTGACAGACAGTCCCCGCCCCAGAGATACCCACACCAAGTCTCTGGGTGCCGTGAGCTGCCCCTGAGGGTTGGTGGGTGCCTGCCTGGACACATGCCTCCGTAATGGAGGCCTCTATTAATCCCGTTGCCTACTGACAGCTGCCCTCCTGCCCTTCCTCCTCCTCCTACGCCTCCTCCTCCTCCTCTTCCTACTCTTCCTCCTCCTCTTTCTCCTCCTCCTCCTCCACCCCCTCCTCCTCTTCCTCATCCTCAGATGGACTCACTCAGGGCCCTTGGCCTAGGCAAGCCAGGGCTGCTGCTCTGGCTTCTGCAGCTTCTATCCAGTGGGGGGGTGTAGGAATCTGTTCCTGTCAGTCCCTGATTCCTGGGACCTTCCATGCCTCCAGCTGCCCCCACTCTCTAGTC
This sequence comes from Erinaceus europaeus, assembly GCF_950295315.1. NCBI lineage: Eukaryota > Metazoa > Chordata > Mammalia > Eulipotyphla > Erinaceidae > Erinaceus > Erinaceus europaeus. The sequence continues at coordinate 554,829 of NW_026647189.1, read as the reverse complement.
CTGACCCCTCCTCAAGGATGCCCCCTTTCCCCTTACCCTCTGTCCCCCAGCTCCCAACTAACATCTACTGTGTTCCTCCCTGCGCTACTTTACTGCCACCCTGCTTCTGCCCTTCAGCCCTGAGGGCCCAGGGCCAGCCCAGCTGCCATCTCACCATCCAGCAGGGGGACCTGCCCTAACGCCCTGCCACCACACCCACACACACAGCCCTGCACACACTCCTGGGCTCCCCTGCCTGCAGCCTGCCTCTCAAACAGTCTCCTTCTGCCCCCTAGCCCCCTTACAGCCTCTGCCACGGACCCCCACAGACACCTGGGCATGAGCAGTGCAGACATGCAAACAGCTCCCCTCGCCCCCACTCCAGTTGCTCCAAGGTTGTCAAGAGTCTTTTTTTCATGCTGTAGGGGAGGGAGTTGAGACAGTCCAATGTCCTGGGGAGCAAGAACTGCAAACAGTCCATCTACAATGTAACATTTGGGTCTCAGGCCCCCCAATCCCTAGTGCGCTGTGCAGACCTTTGACTGGCAAAAACACCCCATCTGAGCGTGAGATCTGGCTGGACTAGTGGCTCTTTCTGTGGACTAAGAGACAGACAGACAGAGTTTTCAGGTTCAAAACCTATACTTCCCAGAAGATGGTCATTCACTTCGGTAAAAAAAAAAAAAAAAAAAGGCTTTTTATTTTTTTCCCCCCTGCCTGGGTAACCTGTCTCCTGCCTGTTTCAAAGTGAAAAAAGGGAAAAATCTTTTTTGGAGGGAAAAGGACCAAAATGCAGGCAGGTGGACTCCGTGGAAGGTGGATGGGGAGTTGCTCCTGCCCTGGCACTAGAGCCCCAGCTGCTGTTCCAGGTGCTCTCTGATAACAGAGATCTCCGTGTGTCGTGTCATGACACTGTCATCAGGACTGACCCTCAGGATAATGAGGATTCAAAACGAGGCAGGTGATACTGCCTTCAAAAGTAAATCCAGGGAGGTTTGGCGGTATTTCAGAGGGTTAAGGGCTTGTGGCGCTCACGAATAGAGGGGACAGGTGGAAGGATTTGGGGTCTGGCCCCCAGACCGCCACCTGCAGGGGAGTCGCTTTACAGAGGGTGAAGCAGGTCTTTAGGAGCTCTATCTTTCTCTCCCACCCTGTATTTCCTCTGCTCTCTCCTTTTGTGTCTGTCAGATGCAAGGTCAGTAACAACAACAACAACAACAAAAACAATAACCACCACAGTGATCAAGCAACAAGGGCAGCGGAAGGGGAACAAATGGAGTGCAGGAGCTGTGGATTATTCGTGGCGTAGGCACTCAGCTGTGGCAATAACCCCTTGAGGCAATCAATCCATACATGAAGATGTAATACAGGGAACAGAGACGTATATGTCCCTGTGTGTTTCCACTGAGTTAATGTAAATGCACTTTTATTGACTTCTTCATTTATTGATTACCTTGCCACGAGAATTTCTTTTCATTGCTAAAAAAAAGGGTCCCATCAAGGGTACCAGGTGGTGCCACACCCAGTTAAGCACTCATGTTAGAATGCAGGAGGACTGGGCTTCAACACCCTGGTTCCCACATGCCAGGGGAAATCTTTACAAGTGGTGCGGAAGTGCTGCAGTTGTCTCTCTCTGTGTCTCAAACTCTCTCTACCTCCCTTCCCTCTCAATTCCTGTCTATTTATTCCAGTGAATAATCAAGAAAATAGAAAGTAAAAAAAGAAAAAGGAAAAGGAAATATTCCACGACTTCAAATGGGTTAATCAGGACAATGCTTTCCTTGTTAAGATCCTCACAGCATTCCATATGCAGAAAGGCAAAGACGCCATGTATTTTTTAACCCAGTTTTTATATTTATTTATTTATTTATTTATTTAGGTGCTTATTCATTTTTGTTATTGATGAATTAATGTTTTACATTTGACATTGACTAGGGATCTGACACCAGCGGACTCCAGTACCCCTATATGGTACTCTGCCTCTACAAAACCGATCCATTGACCTGCCCATCCATCCATCCATCCACCCATACATCTATCCATCCATTCATACATCCATCCATCCATCCATCCATCCATCCATCCATCCATCCATCCATCCACCAGTCAACCAAGCTAAGTACAAAAGGAGATCTCTCCTTGAATGGTGAGGAGAAACAACGATGCATAGGTAGGTTGCAAAGGCCCAGTTTGGCTGAATAGGGCAGAGGGGCTGAACCAGGGAATGTGTTGGGGCGTGTGGGTTTGGGTGGGATGAGCCGGAGACCCTGTGAGCTGGGTCACATTAGGGGCAGGCAGGGGGTGGAAGGGGTTGCGAACAGCTGTCACTGGAGAAGCATCACAAGTGCTGGAGCTGGTGAGCAGGGCACCTGGAAGAGAGGACAGACAAAGGCGAGAAGCAAAGTGCGGAGGAGAGGAGAGGGGAGAGGATGGTGAGGACAGGAGAGGACAGGAGAGGACAGGATTGGAGGGGACCTGAGAAACCTACCTGGACAAAGGCAGCATACGGACATCCAGGAAGGCAGGCAGGCATGCAGGCAGCTCTGGCCTGGGCTCCCAGGATCCCGGGCGCACCTCCACCTGTCTTCTCTTGGCTGCCAGCCCTGAGGTCCCTCGTCGGTCAGCACTGTCTTCCCATCCTTCCGTCCCTCTGTGCCAGGGCCCAGGCGTCTGGGCGCTGTTGCCTGACCTAGTGGCAGGGCAGTTGGGCTGCCCAGTGCCAGTGTGGCCAGCACAGATTGCCAGGGGCTAGGACATCACAGAGGGCTCATGTGGTTGCTAGGCCATGGGGACCCCGCCCATCCAGTTGACCAGCAGCCATGACCCCCACGCTGAACTTGACCTGAGGGGTGGTGGCCAGCCACCAGAGCCAGAGCCCCAGGCCAAAGCAGGTGCTGGTCGGCCGGGCCAAGGGGCTATGTGCAGATTGGTGTGTGTCTGGGCATGGGGCTGGCATCTGACAGTCCAGGGCGGGGGACCAAGGTCCGCCAGGCCCCTGTCCCACCATGTGCACTGACACACAGTCTTGCTGACTGACAGACAGTCCCCGCCCCAGAGATACCCACACCAAGTCTCTGGGTGCCGTGAGCTGCCCCTGAGGGTTGGTGGGTGCCTGCCTGGACACATGCCTCCGTAATGGAGGCCTCTATTAATCCCGTTGCCTACTGACAGCTGCCCTCCTGCCCTTCCTCCTCCTCCTACGCCTCCTCCTCCTCCTCTTCCTACTCTTCCTCCTCCTCTTTCTCCTCCTCCTCCTCCACCCCCTCCTCCTCTTCCTCATCCTCAGATGGACTCACTCAGGGCCCTTGGCCTAGGCAAGCCAGGGCTGCTGCTCTGGCTTCTGCAGCTTCTATCCAGTGGGGGGGTGTAGGAATCTGTTCCTGTCAGTCCCTGATTCCTGGGACCTTCCATGCCTCCAGCTGCCCCCACTCTCTAGTCCTGACCCCTCCTCAAGGATGCCCCCTTTCCCCTTACCCTCTGTCCCCCAGCTCCCAACTAACATCTACTGTGTTCCTCCCTGCGCTACTTTACTGCCACCCTGCTTCTGCCCTTCAGCCCTGAGGGCCCAGGGCCAGCCCAGCTGCCATCTCACCATCCAGCAGGGGGACCTGCCCTAACGCCCTGCCACCACACCCACACACACAGCCCTGCACACACTCCTGGGCTCCCCTGCCTGCAGCCTGCCTCTCAAACAGTCTCCTTCTGCCCCCTAGCCCCCTTACAGCCTCTGCCACGGACCCCCACAGACACCTGGGCATGAGCAGTGCAGACATGCAAACAGCTCCCCTCGCCCCCACTCCAGTTGCTCCAAGGTTGTCAAGAGTCTTTTTTTCATGCTGTAGGGGAGGGAGTTGAGACAGTCCAATGTCCTGGGGAGCAAGAACTGCAAACAGTCCATCTACAATGTAACATTTGGGTCTCAGGCCGCCCAATCCCTAGTGCGCTGTGCAGACCTTTGACTGGCAAAAACACCCCATCTGAGCGTGAGATCTGGCTGGACTAGTGGCTCTTTCTGTGGACTAAGAGACAGACAGACAGAGTTTTCAGGTTCAAAACCTATACTTCCCAGAAGATGGTCATTCACTTCGGTAAAAAAAAAAAAAAAAAAAAAAAAAAAAAAGGCTTTTTATTTTTTTCCCCCCTGCCTGGGTAACCTGTCTCCTGCCTGTTTCAAAGTGAAAAAAGGGAAAAATCTTTTTTGGAGGGAAAAGGACCAAAATGCAGGCAGGTGGACTCCGTGGAAGGTGGATGGGGAGTTGCTCCTGCCCTGGCACTAGAGCCCCAGCTGCTGTTCCAGGTGCTCTCTGATAACAGAGATCTCCGTGTGTCGTGTCATGACACTGTCATCAGGACTGACCCTCAGGATAATGAGGATTCAAAACGAGGCAGGTGATACTGCCTTCAAAAGTAAATCCAGGGAGGTTTGGCGGTATTTCAGAGGGTTAAGGGCTTGTGGCGCTCACGAATAGAGGGGACAGGTGGAAGGATTTGGGGTCTGGCCCCCAGACCGCCACCTGCAGGGGAGTCGCTTTACAGAGGGTGAAGCAGGTCTTTAGGAGCTCTATCTTTCTCTCCCACCCTGTATTTCCTCTGCTCTCTCCTTTTGTGTCTGTCAGATGCAAGGTCAGTAACAACAACAACAACAACAAAAACAATAACCACCACAGTGATCAAGCAACAAGGGCAGCGAAAGGGGAACAAATGGAGTGCAGGAGCTGTGGATTATTCGTGGCGTAGGCACTCAGCTGTGGCAATAACCCCTTGAGGCAATCAATCCATACATGAAGATGTAATACAGGGAACAGAGACGTATATGTCCCTGTGTGTTTCCACTGAGTTAATGTAAATGCACTTTTATTGACTTCTTCATTTATTTATTACCTTGCCACGAGAATTTCTTTTCATTGCTAAAAAAAAGTGTCCCATCAAGGGTACCAGGTGGTGCCACACCCAGTTAAGCACTCATGTTACAATGCAGGAGGACTGGGCTTCAACACCCTGGTTCCCACATGCCAGGGGAAATCTTTACAAGTGGTGCGGAAGTGCTGCAGTTGTCTCTCTCTGTGTCTCAAACTCTCTCTACCTCCCTTCCCTCTCAATTCCTGTCTATTTATTCCAGTGAATAATCAAGAAAATAGAAAGTAAAAAAAGAAAAAGGAAAAGGAAATATTCCACGACTTCAAATGGGTTAATCAGGACAATGCTTTCCTTGTTAAGATCCTCACAGCATTCCATATGCAGAAAGGCAAAGACGCCATGTATTTTTTAACCCAGTTTTTATATTTATTTATTTATTTATTTATTTAGGTGCTTATTCATTTTTGTTATTGATGAATTAATGTTTTACATTTGACATTGACTAGGGATCTGACACCAGCGGACTCCAGTACCCCTATATGGTACTCTGCCTCTACAAAACCGATCCATTGACCTGCCCATCCATCCATCCATCCACCCATACATCTATCCATCCATTCATACATCCATCCATCCATCCATCCATCCATCCATCCATCCATCCACCAGTCAACCAAGCTAAGTACAAAAGGAGATCTCTCCTTGAATGGTGAGGAGAAACAACGATGCATAGGTAGGTTGCAAAGGCCCAGTTTGGCTGAATAGGGCAGAGGGGCTGAACCAGGGAATGTGTTGGGGCGTGTGGGTTTGGGTGGGATGAGCCGGAGACCCTGTGAGCTGGGTCACATTAGGGGCAGGCAGGGGGTGGAAGGGGTTGCGAACAGCTGTCACTGGAGAAGCATCACAAGTGCTGGAGCTGGTGAGCAGGGCACCTGGAAGAGAGGACAGACAAAGGAGAGAAGCAAAGTGCGGAGGAGAGGAGAGGGGAGAGGATGGTGAGGACAGGAGAGGACAGGAGAGGACAGGATTGGAGGGGACCTGAGAAACCTACCTGGACAAAGGCAGCATACGGACATCCAGGAAGGCAGGCAGGCATGCAGGCAGCTCTGGCCTGGGCTCCCAGGATCCCGGGCGCACCTCCACCTGTCTTCTCTTGGCTGCCAGCCCTGAGGTCCCTCGTCGGTCAGCACTGTCTTCCCATCCTTCCGTCCCTCTGTGCCAGGGCCCAGGCGTCTGGGCGCTGTTGCCTGACCTAGTGGCAGGGCAGTTGGGCTGCCCAGTGCCAGTGTGGCCAGCACAGATTTCCAGGGGCTAGGACATCACAGAGGGCTCATGTGGTTGCTAGGCCATGGGGACCCCGCCCATCCAGTTGACCAGCAGCCATGACCCCCACGCTGAACTTGACCTGAGGGGTGGTGGCCAGCCACCAGAGCCAGAGCCCCAGGCCAAAGCAGGTGCTGGTCGGCCGGGCCAAGGGGCTATGTGCAGATTGGTGTGTGTCTGGGCATGGGGCTGGCATCTGACAGTCCAGGGCGGGGGACCAAGGTCCGCCAGGCCCCTGTCCCACCATGTGCACTGACACACAGTCTTGCTGACTGACAGACAGTCCCCGCCCCAGAGATACCCACACCAAGTCTCTGGGTGCCGTGAGCTGCCCCTGAGGGTTGGTGGGTGCCTGCCTGGACACATGCCTCCGTAATGGAGGCCTCTATTAATCCCGTTGCCTACTGACAGCTGCCCTCCTGCCCTTCCTCCTCCTCCTACGCCTCCTCCTCCTCCTCTTCCTACTCTTCCTCCTCCTCTTTCTCCTCCTCCTCCTCCACCCCCTCCTCCTCTTCCTCATCCTCAGATGGACTCACTCAGGGCCCTTGGCCTAGGCAAGCCAGGGCTGCTGCTCTGGCTTCTGCAGCTTCTATCCAGTGGGGGGGTGTAGGAATCTGTTCCTGTCAGTCCCTGATTCCTGGGACCTTCCATGCCTCCAGCTGCCCCCACTCTCTAGTCCTGACCCCTCCTCAATGATGCCCCCTTTCCCCTTACCCTCTGTCCCCCAGCTCCCAACTAACATCTACTGTGTTCCTCCCTGCGCTACTTTACTGCCACCCTGCTTCTGCCCTTCAGCCCTGAGGGCCCAGGGCCAGCCCAGCTGCCATCTCACCATCCAGCAGGGGGACCTGCCCTAACGCCCTGCCACCACACCCACACACACAGCCCTGCACACACTCCTGGGCTCCCCTGCCTGCAGCCTGCCTCTCAAACAGTCTCCTTCTGCCCCCTAGCCCCCTTACAGCCTCTGCCACGGACCCCCACAGACACCTGGGCATGAGCAGTGCAGACATGCAAACAGCTCCCCTCGCCCCCACTCCAGTTGCTCCAAGGTTGTCAAGAGTCTTTTTTTCATGCTGTAGGGGAGGGAGTTGAGACAGTCCAATGTCCTGGGGAGCAAGAACTGCAAACAGTCCATCTACAATGTAACATTTGGGTCTCAGGCCGCCCAATCCCTAGTGCGCTGTGCAGACCTTTGACTGGCAAAAACACCCCATCTGAGCGTGAGATCTGGCTGGACTAGTGGCTCTTTCTGTGGACTAAGAGACAGACAGACAGAGTTTTCAGGTTCAAAACCTATACTTCCCAGAAGATGGTCATTTACTTCGGTAAAAAAAAAAAAAAAAAAAAAGGCTTTTTATTTTTTCCCCCCTGCCTGGGTAACCTGTCTCCTGCCTGTTTCAAAGTGAAAAAAGGGAAAAATCTTTTTTGGAGGGAAAAGGACCAAAATGCAGGCAGGTGGACTCCGTGGAAGGTGGATGGGGAGTTGCTCCTGCCCTGGCACTAGAGCCCCAGCTGCTGTTCCAGGTGCTCTCTGATAACAGAGATCTCCGTGTGTCGTGTCATGACACTGTCATCAGGACTGACCCTCAGGATAATGAGGATTCAAAACGAGGCAGGTGATACTGCCTTCAAAAGTAAATCCAGGGAGGTTTGGCGGTATTTCAGAGGGTTAAGGGCTTGTGGCGCTCACGAATAGAGGGGACAGGTGGAAGGATTTGGGGTCTGGCCCCCAGACCGCCACCTGCAGGGGAGTCGCTTTACAGAGGGTGAAGCAGGTCTTTAGGAGCTCTATCTTTCTCTCCCACCCTGTATTTCCTCTGCTCTCTCCTTTTGTGTCTGTCAGATGCAAGGTCAGTAACAACAACAACAACAACAAAAACAATAACCACCACAGTGATCAAGCAACAAGGGCAGCGGAAGGGGAACAAATGGAGTGCAGGAGCTGTGGATTATTCGTGGCGTAGGCACTCAGCTGTGGCAATAACCCCTTGAGGCAATCAATCCATACATGAAGATGTAATACAGGGAACAGAGACGTATATGTCCCTGTGTGTTTCCACTGAGTTAATGTAAATGCACTTTTATTGACTTCTTCATTTATTTATTACCTTGCCACGAGAATTTCTTTTCATTGCTAAAAAAAAGGGTCCCATCAAGGGTACCAGGTGGTGCCACACCCAGTTAAGCACTCATGTTAGAATGCAGGAGGACTGGGCTTCAACACCCTGGTTCCCACATGCCAGGGGAAATCTTTACAAGTGGTGCGGAAGTGCTGCAGTTGTCTCTCTCTGTGTCTCAAACTCTCTCTACCTCCCTTCCCTCTCAATTCCTGTCTATTTATTCCAGTGAATAATCAAGAAAATAGAAAGTAAAAAAAGAAAAAGGAAAAGGAAATATTCCACGACTTCAAATGGGTTAATCAGGACAATGCTTTCCTTGTTAAGATCCTCACAGCATTCCATATGCAGAAAGGCAAAGACGCCATGTATTTTTTAACCCAGTTTTTATATTTATTTATTTATTTATTTATTTAGGTGCTTATTCATTTTTGTTATTGATGAATTAATGTTTTACATTTGACATTGACTAGGGATCTGACACCAGCGGACTCCAGTACCCCTATATGGTACTCTGCCTCTACAAAACCGATCCATTGACCTGCCCATCCATCCATCCATCCACCCATACATCTATCCATCCATTCATACATCCATCCATCCATCCATCCATCCATCCATCCATCCACCAGTCAACCAAGCTAAGTACAAAAGGAGATCTCTCCTTGAATGGTGAGGAGAAACAACGATGCATAGGTAGGTTGCAAAGGCCCAGTTTGGCTGAATAGGGCAGAGGGGCTGAACCAGGGAATGTGTTGGGGCGTGTGGGTTTGGGTGGGATGAGCCGGAGACCCTGTGAGCTGGGTCACATTAGGGGCAGGCAGGGGGTGGAAGGGGTTGCGAACAGCTGTCACTGGAGAAGCATCACAAGTGCTGGAGCTGGTGAGCAGGGCACCTGGAAGAGAGGACAGACAAAGGAGAGAAGCAAAGTGCGGAGGAGAGGAGAGGGGAGAGGATGGTGAGGACAGGAGAGGACAGGAGAGGACAGGATTGGAGGGGACCTGAGAAACCTACCTGGACAAAGGCAGCATACGGACATCCAGGAAGGCAGGCAGGCATGCAGGCAGCTCTGGCCTGGGCTCCCAGGATCCCGGGCGCACCTCCACCTGTCTTCTCTTGGCTGCCAGCCCTGAGGTCCCTCGTCGGTCAGCACTGTCTTCCCATCCTTCCGTCCCTCTGTGCCAGGGCCCAGGCGTCTGGGCGCTGTTGCCTGACCTAGTGGCAGGGCAGTTGGGCTGCCCAGTGCCAGTGTGGCCAGCACAGATTGCCAGGGGCTAGGACATCACAGAGGGCTCATGTGGTTGCTAGGCCATGGGGACCCCGCCCATCCAGTTGACCAGCAGCCATGACCCCCACGCTGAACTTGACCTGAGGGGTGGTGGCCAGCCACCAGAGCCAGAGCCCCAGGCCAAAGCAGGTGCTGGTCGGCCGGGCCAAGGGGCTATGTGCAGATTGGTGTGTGTCTGGGCATGGGGCTGGCATCTGACAGTCCAGGGCGGGGGACCAAGGTCCGCCAGGCCCCTGTCCCACCATGTGCACTGACACACAGTCTTGCTGACTGACAGACAGTCCCCGCCCCAGAGATACCCACACCAAGTCTCTGGGTGCCGTGAGCTGCCCCTGAGGGTTGGTGGGTGCCTGCCTGGACACATGCCTCCGTAATGGAGGCCTCTATTAATCCCGTTGCCTACTGACAGCTGCCCTCCTGCCCTTCCTCCTCCTCCTACGCCTCCTCCTCCTCCTCTTCCTACTCTTCCTCCTCCTCTTTCTCCTCCTCCTCCTCCACCCCCTCCTCCTCTTCCTCATCCTCAGATGGACTCACTCAGGGCCCTTGGCCTAGGCAAGCCAGGGCTGCTGCTCTGGCTTCTGCAGCTTCTATCCAGTGGGGGGGTGTAGGAATCTGTTCCTGTCAGTCCCTGATTCCTGGGACCTTCCATGCCTCCAGCTGCCCCCACTCTCTAGTCCTGACCCCTCCTCAAGGATGCCCCCTTTCCCCTTACCCTCTGTCCCCCAGCTCCCAACTAACATCTACTGTGTTCCTCCCTGCGCTACTTTACTGCCACCCTGCTTCTGCCCTTCAGCCCTGAGGGCCCAGGGCCAGCCCAGCTGCCATCTCACCATCCAGCAGGGGGACCTGCCCTAACGCCCTGCCACCACACCCACACACACAGCCCTGCACACACTCCTGGGCTCCCCTGCCTGCAGCCTGCCTCTCAAACAGTCTCCTTCTGCCCCCTAGCCCCCTTACAGCCTCTGCCACGGACCCCCACAGACACCTGGGCATGAGCAGTGCAGACATGCAAACAGCTCCCCTCGCCCCCACTCCAGTTGCTCCAAGGTTGTCAAGAGTCTTTTTTTCATGCTGTAGGGGAGGGAGTTGAGACAGTCCAATGTCCTGGGGAGCAAGAACTGCAAACAGTCCATCTACAATGTAACATTTGGGTCTCAGGCCGCCCAATCCCTAGTGCGCTGTGCAGACCTTTGACTGGCAAAAACACCCCATCTGAGCGTGAGATCTGGCTGGACTAGTGGCTCTTTCTGTGGACTAAGAGACAGACAGACAGAGTTTTCAGGTTCAAAACCTATACTTCCCAGAAGATGGTCATTCACTTCGGTAAAAAAAAAAAAAAAAAAAAAAAAAAAAAAAGGCTTTTTATTTTTTTCCCCCCTGCCTGGGTAACCTGTCTCCTGCCTGTTTCAAAGTGAAAAAAGGGAAAAATCTTTTTTGGAGGGAAAAGGACCAAAATGCAGGCAGGTGGACTCCGTGGAAGGTGGATGGGGAGTTGCTCCTGCCCTGGCACTAGAGCCCCAGCTGCTGTTCCAGGTGCTCTCTGATAACAGAGATCTCCGTGTGTCGTGTCATGACACTGTCATCAGGACTGACCCTCAGGATAATGAGGATTCAAAACGAGGCAGGTGATACTGCCTTCAAAAGTAAATCCAGGGAGGTTTGGCGGTATTTCAGAGGGTTAAGGGCTTGTGGCGCTCACGAATAGAGGGGACAGGTGGAAGGATTTGGGGTCTGGCCCCCAGACCGCCACCTGCAGGGGAGTCGCTTTACAGAGGGTGAAGCAGGTCTTTAGGAGCTCTATCTTTCTCTCCCACCCTGTATTTCCTCTGCTCTCTCCTTTTGTGTCTGTCAGATGCAAGGTCAGTAACAACAACAACAACAACAAAAACAATAACCACCACAGTGATCAAGCAACAAGGGCAGCGGAAGGGGAACAAATGGAGTGCAGGAGCTGTGGATTATTCGTGGCGTAGGCACTCAGCTGTGGCAATAACCCCTTGAGGCAATCAATCCATACATGAAGATGTAATACAGGGAACAGAGACGTATATGTCCCTGTGTGTTTCCACTGAGTTAATGTAAATGCACTTTTATTGACTTCTTCATTTATTGATTACCTTGCCACGAGAATTTCTTTTCATTGCTAAAAAAAAGGGTCCCATCAAGGGTACCAGGTGGTGCCACACCCAGTTAAGCACTCATGTTACAATGCAGGAGGACTGGGCTTCAACACCCTGGTTCCCACATGCCAGGGGAAATCTTTACAAGTGGTGCGGAAGTGCTGCAGTTGTCTCTCTCTGTGTCTCAAACTCTCTCTACCTCCCTTCCCTCTCAATTCCTGTCTATTTATTCCAGTGAATAATCAAGAAAATAGAAAGTAAAAAAAGAAAAAGGAAAAGGAAATATTCCACGACTTCAAATGGGTTAATCAGGACAATGCTTTCCTTGTTAAGATCCTCACAGCATTCCATATGCAGAAAGGCAAAGACGCCATGTATTTTTTAACCCAGTTTTTATATTTATTTATTTATTTATTTATTTAGGTGCTTATTCATTTTTGTTATTGATGAATTAATGTTTTACATTTGACATTGACTAGGGATCTGACACCAGCGGACTCCAGTACCCCTATATGGTACTCTGCCTCTACAAAACCGATCCATTGACCTGCCCATCCATCCATCCATCCACCCATACATCTATCCATCCATTCATACATCCATCCATCCATCCATCCATCCATCCATCCATCCACCAGTCAACCAAGCTAAGTACAAAAGGAGATCTCTCCTTGAATGGTGAGGAGAAACAACGATGCATAGGTAGGTTGCAAAGGCCCAGTTTGGCTGAATAGGGCAGAGGGGCTGAACCAGGGAATGTGTTGGGGCGTGTGGGTTTGGGTGGGATGAGCCGGAGACCCTGTGAGCTGGGTCACATTAGGGGCAGGCAGGGGGTGGAAGGGGTTGCGAACAGCTGTCACTGGAGAAGCATCACAAGTGCTGGAGCTGGTGAGCAGGGCACCTGGAAGAGAGGACAGACAAAGGAGAGAAGCAAAGTGCGGAGGAGAGGAGAGGGGAGAGGATGGTGAGGACAGGAGAGGACAGGAGAGGACAGGATTGGAGGGGACCTGAGAAACCTACCTGGACAAAGGCAGCATACGGACATCCAGGAAGGCAGGCAGGCATGCAGGCAGCTCTGGCCTGGGCTCCCAGGATCCCGGGCGCACCTCCACCTGTCTTCTCTTGGCTGCCAGCCCTGAGGTCCCTCGTCGGTCAGCACTGTCTTCCCATCCTTCCGTCCCTCTGTGCCAGGGCCCAGGCGTCTGGGCGCTGTTGCCTGACCTAGTGGCAGGGCAGTTGGGCTGCCCAGTGCCAGTGTGGCCAGCACAGATTGCCAGGGGCTAGGACATCACAGAGGGCTCATGTGGTTGCTAGGCCATGGGGACCCCGCCCATCCAGTTGACCAGCAGCCATGACCCCCACGCTGAACTTGACCTGAGGGGTGGTGGCCAGCCACCAGAGCCAGAGCCCCAGGCCAAAGCAGGTGCTGGTCGGCCGGGCCAAGGGGCTATGTGCAGATTGGTGTGTGTCTGGGCATGGGGCTGGCATCTGACAGTCCAGGGCGGGGGACCAAGGTCCGCCAGGCCCCTGTCCCACCATGTGCACTGACACACAGTCTTGCTGACTGACAGACAGTCCCCGCCCCAGAGATACCCACACCAAGTCTCTGGGTGCCGTGAGCTGCCCCTGAGGGTTGGTGGGTGCCTGCCTGGACACATGCCTCCGTAATGGAGGCCTCTATTAATCCCGTTGCCTACTGACAGCTGCCCTCCTGCCCTTCCTCCTCCTCCTACGCCTCCTCCTCCTCCTCTTCCTACTCTTCCTCCTCCTCTTTCTCCTCCTCCTCCTCCACCCCCTCCTCCTCTTCCTCATCCTCAGATGGACTCACTCAGGGCCCTTGGCCTAGGCAAGCCAGGGCTGCTGCTCTGGCTTCTGCAGCTTCTATCCAGTGGGGGGGTGTAGGAATCTGTTCCTGTCAGTCCCTGATTCCTGGGACCTTCCATGCCTCCAGCTGCCCCCACTCTCTAGTCCTGACCCCTCCTCAAGGATGCCCCCTTTCCCCTTACCCTCTGTCCCCCAGCTCCCAACTAACATCTACTGTGTTCCTCCCTGCGCTACTTTACTGCCACCCTGCTTCTGCCCTTCAGCCCTGAGGGCCCAGGGCCAGCCCAGCTGCCATCTCACCATCCAGCAGGGGGACCTGCCCTAACGCCCTGCCACCACACCCACACACACAGCCCTGCACACACTCCTGGGCTCCCCTGCCTGCAGCCTGCCTCTCAAACAGTCTCCTTCTGCCCCCTAGCCCCCTTACAGCCTCTGCCACGGACCCCCACAGACACCTGGGCATGAGCAGTGCAGACATGCAAACAGCTCCCCTCGCCCCCACTCCAGTTGCTCCAAGGTTGTCAAGAGTCTTTTTTTCATGCTGTAGGGGAGGGAGTTGAGACAGTCCAATGTCCTGGGGAGCAAGAACTGCAAACAGTCCATCTACAATGTAACATTTGGGTCTCAGGCCGCCCAATCCCTAGTGCGCTGTGCAGACCTTTGACTGGCAAAAACACCCCATCTGAGCGTGAGATCTGGCTGGACTAGTGGCTCTTTCTGTGGACTAAGAGACAGACAGACAGAGTTTTCAGGTTCAAAACCTATACTTCCCAGAAGATGGTCATTCACTTCGGTAAAAAAAAAAAAAAAAAAAAAAAAAAAAAGGCTTTTTATTTTTTTCCCCCCTGCCTGGGTAACCTGTCTCCTGCCTGTTTCAAAGTGAAAAAAGGGAAAAATCTTTTTTGGAGGGAAAAGGACCAAAATGCAGGCAGGTGGACTCCGTGGAAGGTGGATGGGGAGTTGCTCCTGCCCTGGCACTAGAGCCCCAGCTGCTGTTCCAGGTGCTCTCTGATAACAGAGATCTCCGTGTGTCGTGTCATGACACTGTCATCAGGACTGACCCTCAGGATAATGAGGATTCAAAACGAGGCAGGTGATACTGCCTTCAAAAGTAAATCCAGGGAGGTTTGGCGGTATTTCAGAGGGTTAAGGGCTTGTGGCGCTCACGAATAGAGGGGACAGGTGGAAGGATTTGGGGTCTGGCCCCCAGACCGCCACCTGCAGGGGAGTCGCTTTACAGAGGGTGAAGCAGGTCTTTAGGAGCTCTATCTTTCTCTCCCACCCTGTATTTCCTCTGCTCTCTCCTTTTGTGTCTGTCAGATGCAAGGTCAGTAACAACAACAACAACAACAAAAACAATAACCACCACAGTGATCAAGCAACAAGGGCAGCGAAAGGGGAACAAATGGAGTGCAGGAGCTGTGGATTATTCGTGGCGTAGGCACTCAGCTGTGGCAATAACCCCTTGAGGCAATCAATCCATACATGAAGATGTAATACAGGGAACAGAGACGTATATGTCCCTGTGTGTTTCCACTGAGTTAATGTAAATGCACTTTTATTGACTTCTTCATTTATTTATTACCTTGCCACGAGAATTTCTTTTCATTGCTAAAAAAAAGTGTCCCATCAAGGGTACCAGTTGGTGCCACACCCAGTTAAGCACTCATGTTACAATGCAGGAGGACTGGGCTTCAACACCCTGGTTCCCACATGCCAGGGGAAATCTTTACAAGTGGTGCGGAAGTGCTGCAGTTGTCTCTCTCTGTGTCTCAAACTCTCTCTACCTCCCTTCCCTCTCAATTCCTGTCTATTTATTCCAGTGAATAATCAAGAAAATAGAAAGTAAAAAAAGAAAAAGGAAAAGGAAATATTCCACGACTTCAAATGGGTTAATCAGGACAATGCTTTCCTTGTTAAGATCCTCACAGCATTCCATATGCAGAAAGGCAAAGACGCCATGTATTTTTTAACCCAGTTTTTATATTTATTTATTTATTTATTTATTTAGGTGCTTATTCATTTTTGTTATTGATGAATTAATGTTTTACATTTGACATTGACTAGGGATCTGACACCAGCGGACTCCAGTACCCCTATATGGTACTCTGCCTCTACAAAACCGATCCATTGACCTGCCCATCCATCCATCCATCCACCCATACATCTATCCATCCATTCATACATCCATCCATCCATCCATCCATCCATCCATCCATCCACCAGTCAACCAAGCTAAGTACAAAAGGAGATCTCTCCTTGAATGGTGAGGAGAAACAACGATGCATAGGTAGGTTGCAAAGGCCCAGTTTGGCTGAATAGGGCAGAGGGGCTGAACCAGGGAATGTGTTGGGGCGTGTGGGTTTGGGTGGGATGAGCCGGAGACCCTGTGAGCTGGGTCACATTAGGGTCAGGCAGGGGGTGGAAGGGGTTGCGAACAGCTGTCACTGGAGAAGCATCACAAGTGCTGGAGCTGGTGAGCAGGGCACCTGGAAGAGAGGACAGACAAAGGCGAGAAGCAAAGTGCGGAGGAGAGGAGAGGGGAGAGGATGGTGAGGACAGGAGAGGACAGGAGAGGACAGGATTGGAGGGGACCTGAGAAACCTACCTGGACAAAGGCAGCATACGGACATCCAGGAAGGCAGGCAGGCATGCAGGCAGCTCTGGCCTGGGCTCCCAGGATCCCGGGCGCACCTCCACCTGTCTTCTCTTGGCTGCCAGCCCTGAGGTCCCTCGTCGGTCAGCACTGTCTTCCCATCCTTCCGTCCCTCTGTGCCAGGGCCCAGGCGTCTGGGCGCTGTTGCCTGACCTAGTGGCAGGGCAGTTGGGCTGCCCAGTGCCAGTGTGGCCAGCACAGATTGCCAGGGGCTAGGACATCACAGAGGGCTCATGTGGTTGCTAGGCCATGGGGACCCCGCCCATCCAGTTGACCAGCAGCCATGACCCCCACGCTGAACTTGACCTGAGGGGTGGTGGCCAGCCACCAGAGCCAGAGCCCCAGGCCAAAGCAGGTGCTGGTCGGCCGGGCCAAGGGGCTATGTGCAGATTGGTGTGTGTCTGGGCATGGGGCTGGCATCTGACAGTCCAGGGCGGGGGACCAAGGTCCGCCAGGCCCCTGTCCCACCATGTGCACTGACACACAGTCTTGCTGACTGACAGACAGTCCCCGCCCCAGAGATACCCACACCAAGTCTCTGGGTGCCGTGAGCTGCCCCTGAGGGTTGGTGGGTGCCTGCCTGGACACATGCCTCCGTAATGGAGGCCTCTATTAATCCCGTTGCCTACTGACAGCTGCCCTCCTGCCCTTCCTCCTCCTCCTACGCCTCCTCCTCCTCCTCTTCCTACTCTTCCTCCTCCTCTTTCTCCTCCTCCTCCTCCACCCCCTCCTCCTCTTCCTCATCCTCAGATGGACTCACTCAGGGCCCTTGGCCTAGGCAAGCCAGGGCTGCTGCTCTGGCTTCTGCAGCTTCTATCCAGTGGGGGGGTGTAGGAATCTGTTCCTGTCAGTCCCTGATTCCTGGGACCTTCCATGCCTCCAGCTGCCCCCACTCTCTAGTCCTGACCCCTCCTCAATGATGCCCCCTTTCCCCTTACCCTCTGTCCCCCAGCTCCCAACTAACATCTACTGTGTTCCTCCCTGCGCTACTTTACTGCCACCCTGCTTCTGCCCTTCAGCCCTGAGGGCCCAGGGCCAGCCCAGCTGCCATCTCACCATCCAGCAGGGGGACCTGCCCTAACGCCCTGCCACCACACCCACACACACAGCCCTGCACACACTCCTGGGCTCCCCTGCCTGCAGCCTGCCTCTCAAACAGTCTCCTTCTGCCCCCTAGCCCCCTTACAGCCTCTGCCACGGACCCCCACAGACACCTGGGCATGAGCAGTGCAGACATGCAAACAGCTCCCCTCGCCCCCACTCCAGTTGCTCCAAGGTTGTCAAGAGTCTTTTTTTCATGCTGTAGGGGAGGGAGTTGAGACAGTCCAATGTCCTGGGGAGCAAGAACTGCAAACAGTCCATCTACAATGTAACATTTGGGTCTCAGGCCGCCCAATCCCTAGTGCGCTGTGCAGACCTTTGACTGGCAAAAACACCCCATCTGAGCGTGAGATCTGGCTGGACTAGTGGCTCTTTCTGTGGACTAAGAGACAGACAGACAGAGTTTTCAGGTTCAAAACCTATACTTCCCAGAAGATGGTCATTTACTTCGGTAAAAAAAAAAAAAAAAAAAAGGCTTTTTATTTTTTCCCCCCTGCCTGGGTAACCTGTCTCCTGCCTGTTTCAAAGTGAAAAAAGGGAAAAATCTTTTTTGGAGGGAAAAGGACCAAAATGCAGGCAGGTGGACTCCGTGGAAGGTGGATGGGGAGTTGCTCCTGCCCTGGCACTAGAGCCCCAGCTGCTGTTCCAGGTGCTCTCTGATAACAGAGATCTCCGTGTGTCGTGTCATGACACTGTCATCAGGACTGACCCTCAGGATAATGAGGATTCAAAACGAGGCAGGTGATACTGCCTTCAAAAGTAAATCCAGGGAGGTTTGGCGGTATTTCAGAGGGTTAAGGGCTTGTGGCGCTCACGAATAGAGGGGACAGGTGGAAGGATTTGGGGTCTGGCCCCCAGACCGCCACCTGCAGGGGAGTCGCTTTACAGAGGGTGAAGCAGGTCTTTAGGAGCTCTATCTTTCTCTCCCACCCTGTATTTCCTCTGCTCTCTCCTTTTGTGTCTGTCAGATGCAAGGTCAGTAACAACAACAACAACAACAAAAACAATAACCACCACAGTGATCAAGCAACAAGGGCAGCGGAAGGGGAACAAATGGAGTGCAGGAGCTGTGGATTATTCGTGGCGTAGGCACTCAGCTGTGGCAATAACCCCTTGAGGCAATCAATCCATACATGAAGATGTAATACAGGGAACAGAGACGTATATGTCCCTGTGTGTTTCCACTGAGTTAATGTAAATGCACTTTTATTGACTTCTTCATTTATTTATTACCTTGCCACGAGAATTTCTTTTCATTGCTAAAAAAAAGGGTCCCATCAAGGGTACCAGGTGGTGCCACACCCAGTTAAGCACTCATGTTACAATGCAGGAGGACTGGGCTTCAACACCCTGGTTCCCACATGCCAGGGGAAATCTTTACAAGTGGTGCGGAAGTGCTGCAGTTGTCTCTCTCTGTGTCTCAAACTCTCTCTACCTCCCTTCCCTCTCAATTCCTGTCTATTTATTCCAGTGAATAATCAAGAAAATAGAAAGTAAAAAAAGAAAAAGGAAAAGGAAATATTCCACGACTTCAAATGGGTTAATCAGGACAATGCTTTCCTTGTTAAGATCCTCACAGCATTCCATATGCAGAAAGGCAAAGACGCCATGTATTTTTTAACCCAGTTTTTATATTTATTTATTTATTTATTTATTTAGGTGCTTATTCATTTTTGTTATTGATGAATTAATGTTTTACATTTGACATTGACTAGGGATCTGACACCAGCGGACTCCAGTACCCCTATATGGTACTCTGCCTCTACAAAACCGATCCATTGACCTGCCCATCCATCCATCCATCCACCCATACATCTATCCATCCATTCATACATCCATCCATCCATCCATCCATCCATCCATCCATCCATCCATCCACCAGTCAACCAAGCTAAGTACAAAAGGAGATCTCTCCTTGAATGGTGAGGAGAAACAACGATGCATAGGTAGGTTGCAAAGGCCCAGTTTGGCTGAATAGGGCAGAGGGGCTGAACCAGGGAATGTGTTGGGGCGTGTGGGTTTGGGTGGGATGAGCCGGAGACCCTGTGAGCTGGGTCACATTAGGGGCAGGCAGGGGGTGGAAGGGGTTGCGAACAGCTGTCACTGGAGAAGCATCACAAGTGCTGGAGCTGGTGAGCAGGGCACCTGGAAGAGAGGACAGACAAAGGAGAGAAGCAAAGTGCGGAGGAGAGGAGAGGGGAGAGGATGGTGAGGACAGGAGAGGACAGGAGAGGACAGGATTGGAGGGGACCTGAGAAACCTACCTGGACAAAGGCAGCATACGGACATCCAGGAAGGCAGGCAGGCATGCAGGCAGCTCTGGCCTGGGCTCCCAGGATCCCGGGCGCACCTCCACCTGTCTTCTCTTGGCTGCCAGCCCTGAGGTCCCTCGTCGGTCAGCACTGTCTTCCCATCCTTCCGTCCCTCTGTGCCAGGGCCCAGGCGTCTGGGCGCTGTTGCCTGACCTAGTGGCAGGGCAGTTGGGCTGCCCAGTGCCAGTGTGGCCAGCACAGATTGCCAGGGGCTAGGACATCACAGAGGGCTCATGTGGTTGCTAGGCCATGGGGACCCCGCCCATCCAGTTGACCAGCAGCCATGACCCCCACGCTGAACTTGACCTGAGGGGTGGTGGCCAGCCACCAGAGCCAGAGCCCCAGGCCAAAGCAGGTGCTGGTCGGCCGGGCCAAGGGGCTATGTGCAGATTGGTGTGTGTCTGGGCATGGGGCTGGCATCTGACAGTCCAGGGCGGGGGACCAAGGTCCGCCAGGCCCCTGTCCCACCATGTGCACTGACACACAGTCTTGCTGACTGACAGACAGTCCCCGCCCCAGAGATACCCACACCAAGTCTCTGGGTGCCGTGAGCTGCCCCTGAGGGTTGGTGGGTGCCTGCCTGGACACATGCCTCCGTAATGGAGGCCTCTATTAATCCCGTTGCCTACTGACAGCTGCCCTCCTGCCCTTCCTCCTCCTCCTACGCCTCCTCCTCCTCCTCTTCCTACTCTTCCTCCTCCTCTTTCTCCTCCTCCTCCTCCACCCCCTCCTCCTCTTCCTCATCCTCAGATGGACTCACTCAGGGCCCTTGGCCTAGGCAAGCCAGGGCTGCTGCTCTGGCTTCTGCAGCTTCTATCCAGTGGGGGGGTGTAGGAATCTGTTCCTGTCAGTCCCTGATTCCTGGGACCTTCCATGCCTCCAGCTGCCCCCACTCTCTAGTCCTGACCCCTCCTCAAGGATGCCCCCTTTCCCCTTACCCTCTGTCCCCCAGCTCCCAACTAACATCTACTGTGTTCCTCCCTGCGCTACTTTACTGCCACCCTGCTTCTGCCCTTCAGCCCTGAGGGCCCAGGGCCAGCCCAGCTGCCATCTCACCATCCAGCAGGGGGACCTGCCCTAACGCCCTGCCACCACACCCACACACACAGCCCTGCACACACTCCTGGGCTCCCCTGCCTGCAGCCTGCCTCTCAAACAGTCTCCTTCTGCCCCCTAGCCCCCTTACAGCCTCTGCCACGGACCCCCACAGACACCTGGGCATGAGCAGTGCAGACATGCAAACAGCTCCCCTCGCCCCCACTCCAGTTGCTCCAAGGTTGTCAAGAGTCTTTTTTTCATGCTGTAGGGGAGGGAGTTGAGACAGTCCAATGTCCTGGGGAGCAAGAACTGCAAACAGTCCATCTACAATGTAACATTTGGGTCTCAGGCCGCCCAATCCCTAGTGCGCTGTGCAGACCTTTGACTGGCAAAAACACCCCATCTGAGCGTGAGATCTGGCTGGACTAGTGGCTCTTTCTGTGGACTAAGAGACAGACAGACAGAGTTTTCAGGTTCAAAACCTATACTTCCCAGAAGATGGTCATTCACTTCGGTAAAAAAAAAAAAAAAAAAAAAAAAAAAAAAAAAAAAAAAAGGCTTTTTATTTTTTTCCCCCCTGCCTGGGTAACCTGTCTCCTGCCTGTTTCAAAGTGAAAAAAGGGAAAAATCTTTTTTGGAGGGAAAAGGACCAAAATGCAGGCAGGTGGACTCCGTGGAAGGTGGATGGGGAGTTGCTCCTGCCCTGGCACTAGAGCCCCAGCTGCTGTTCCAGGTGCTCTCTGATAACAGAGATCTCCGTGTGTCGTGTCATGACACTGTCATCAGGACTGACCCTCAGGATAATGAGGATTCAAAACGAGGCAGGTGATACTGCCTTCAAAAGTAAATCCAGGGAGGTTTGGCGGTATTTCAGAGGGTTAAGGGCTTGTGGCGCTCACGAATAGAGGGGACAGGTGGAAGGATTTGGGGTCTGGCCCCCAGACCGCCACCTGCAGGGGAGTCGCTTTACAGAGGGTGAAGCAGGTCTTTAGGAGCTCTATCTTTCTCTCCCACCCTGTATTTCCTCTGCTCTCTCCTTTTGTGTCTGTCAGATGCAAGGTCAGTAACAACAACAACAACAACAAAAACAATAACCACCACAGTGATCAAGCAACAAGGGCAGCGAAAGGGGAACAAATGGAGTGCAGGAGCTGTGGATTATTCGTGGCGTAGGCACTCAGCTGTGGCAATAACCCCTTGAGGCAATCAATCCATACATGAAGATGTAATACAGGGAACAGAGACGTATATGTCCCTGTGTGTTTCCACTGAGTTAATGTAAATGCACTTTTATTGACTTCTTCATTTATTTATTACCTTGCCACGAGAATTTCTTTTCATTGCTAAAAAAAAGTGTCCCATCAAGGGTACCAGGTGGTGCCACACCCAGTTAAGCACTCATGTTACAATGCAGGAGGACTGGGCTTCAACACCCTGGTTCCCACATGCCAGGGGAAATCTTTACAAGTGGTGCGGAAGTGCTGCAGTTGTCTCTCTCTGTGTCTCAAACTCTCTCTACCTCCCTTCCCTCTCAATTCCTGTCTATTTATTCCAGTGAATAATCAAGAAAATAGAAAGTAAAAAAAGAAAAAGGAAAAGGAAATATTCCACGACTTCAAATGGGTTAATCAGGACAATGC
Source organism: Erinaceus europaeus (assembly GCF_950295315.1). Taxonomy (NCBI): domain Eukaryota; kingdom Metazoa; phylum Chordata; class Mammalia; order Eulipotyphla; family Erinaceidae; genus Erinaceus; species Erinaceus europaeus. Next base: position 532,565 of record NW_026647189.1, on the reverse strand, counting down.
TTTCCTTGTTAAGATCCTCACAGCATTCCATATGCAGAAAGGCAAAGACGCCATGTATTTTTTAACCCAGTTTTTATATTTATTTATTTATTTATTTATTTAGGTGCTTATTCATTTTTGTTATTGATGAATTAATGTTTTACATTTGACATTGACTAGGGATCTGACACCAGCGGACTCCAGTACCCCTATATGGTACTCTGCCTCTACAAAACCGATCCATTGACCTGCCCATCCATCCATCCATCCACCCATACATCTATCCATCCATTCATACATCCATCCATCCATCCATCCATCCATCCATCCATCCATCCATCCACCAGTCAACCAAGCTAAGTACAAAAGGAGATCTCTCCTTGAATGGTGAGGAGAAACAACGATGCATAGGTAGGTTGCAAAGGCCCAGTTTGGCTGAATAGGGCAGAGGGGCTGAACCAGGGAATGTGTTGGGGCGTGTGGGTTTGGGTGGGATGAGCCGGAGACCCTGTGAGCTGGGTCACATTAGGGGCAGGCAGGGGGTGGAAGGGGTTGCGAACAGCTGTCACTGGAGAAGCATCACAAGTGCTGGAGCTGGTGAGCAGGGCACCTGGAAGAGAGGACAGACAAAGGCGAGAAGCAAAGTGCGGAGGAGAGGAGAGGGGAGAGGATGGTGAGGACAGGAGAGGACAGGAGAGGACAGGATTGGAGGGGACCTGAGAAACCTACCTGGACAAAGGCAGCATACGGACATCCAGGAAGGCAGGCAGGCATGCAGGCAGCTCTGGCCTGGGCTCCCAGGATCCCGGGCGCACCTCCACCTGTCTTCTCTTGGCTGCCAGCCCTGAGGTCCCTCGTCGGTCAGCACTGTCTTCCCATCCTTCCGTCCCTCTGTGCCAGGGCCCAGGCGTCTGGGCGCTGTTGCCTGACCTAGTGGCAGGGCAGTTGGGCTGCCCAGTGCCAGTGTGGCCAGCACAGATTGCCAGGGGCTAGGACATCACAGAGGGCTCATGTGGTTGCTAGGCCATGGGGACCCCGCCCATCCAGTTGACCAGCAGCCATGACCCCCACGCTGAACTTGACCTGAGGGGTGGTGGCCAGCCACCAGAGCCAGAGCCCCAGGCCAAAGCAGGTGCTGGTCGGCCGGGCCAAGGGGCTATGTGCAGATTGGTGTGTGTCTGGGCATGGGGCTGGCATCTGACAGTCCAGGGCGGGGGACCAAGGTCCGCCAGGCCCCTGTCCCACCATGTGCACTGACACACAGTCTTGCTGACTGACAGACAGTCCCCGCCCCAGAGATACCCACACCAAGTCTCTGGGTGCCGTGAGCTGCCCCTGAGGGTTGGTGGGTGCCTGCCTGGACACATGCCTCCGTAATGGAGGCCTCTATTAATCCCGTTGCCTACTGACAGCTGCCCTCCTGCCCTTCCTCCTCCTCCTACGCCTCCTCCTCCTCCTCTTCCTACTCTTCCTCCTCCTCTTTCTCCTCCTCCTCCTCCACCCCCTCCTCCTCTTCCTCATCCTCAGATGGACTCACTCAGGGCCCTTGGCCTAGGCAAGCCAGGGCTGCTGCTCTGGCTTCTGCAGCTTCTATCCAGTGGGGGGGTGTAGGAATCTGTTCCTGTCAGTCCCTGATTCCTGGGACCTTCCATGCCTCCAGCTGCCCCCACTCTCTAGTCCTGACCCCTCCTCAATGATGCCCCCTTTCCCCTTACCCTCTGTCCCCCAGCTCCCAACTAACATCTACTGTGTTCCTCCCTGCGCTACTTTACTGCCACCCTGCTTCTGCCCTTCAGCCCTGAGGGCCCAGGGCCAGCCCAGCTGCCATCTCACCATCCAGCAGGGGGACCTGCCCTAACGCCCTGCCACCACACCCACACACACAGCCCTGCACACACTCCTGGGCTCCCCTGCCTGCAGCCTGCCTCTCAAACAGTCTCCTTCTGCCCCCTAGCCCCCTTACAGCCTCTGCCACGGACCCCCACAGACACCTGGGCATGAGCAGTGCAGACATGCAAACAGCTCCCCTCGCCCCCACTCCAGTTGCTCCAAGGTTGTCAAGAGTCTTTTTTTCATGCTGTAGGGGAGGGAGTTGAGACAGTCCAATGTCCTGGGGAGCAAGAACTGCAAACAGTCCATCTACAATGTAACATTTGGGTCTCAGGCCGCCCAATCCCTAGTGCGCTGTGCAGACCTTTGACTGGCAAAAACACCCCATCTGAGCGTGAGATCTGGCTGGACTAGTGGCTCTTTCTGTGGACTAAGAGACAGACAGACAGAGTTTTCAGGTTCAAAACCTATACTTCCCAGAAGATGGTCATTTACTTCGGTAAAAAAAAAAAAAAAAAAAAGGCTTTTTATTTTTTCCCCCCTGCCTGGGTAACCTGTCTCCTGCCTGTTTCAAAGTGAAAAAAGGGAAAAATCTTTTTTGGAGGGAAAAGGACCAAAATGCAGGCAGGTGGACTCCGTGGAAGGTGGATGGGGAGTTGCTCCTGCCCTGGCACTAGAGCCCCAGCTGCTGTTCCAGGTGCTCTCTGATAACAGAGATCTCCGTGTGTCGTGTCATGACACTGTCATCAGGACTGACCCTCAGGATAATGAGGATTCAAAACGAGGCAGGTGATACTGCCTTCAAAAGTAAATCCAGGGAGGTTTGGCGGTATTTCAGAGGGTTAAGGGCTTGTGGCGCTCACGAATAGAGGGGACAGGTGGAAGGATTTGGGGTCTGGCCCCCAGACCGCCACCTGCAGGGGAGTCGCTTTACAGAGGGTGAAGCAGGTCTTTAGGAGCTCTATCTTTCTCTCCCACCCTGTATTTCCTCTGCTCTCTCCTTTTGTGTCTGTCAGATGCAAGGTCAGTAACAACAACAACAACAACAAAAACAATAACCACCACAGTGATCAAGCAACAAGGGCAGCGGAAGGGGAACAAATGGAGTGCAGGAGCTGTGGATTATTCGTGGCGTAGGCACTCAGCTGTGGCAATAACCCCTTGAGGCAATCAATCCATACATGAAGATGTAATACAGGGAACAGAGACGTATATGTCCCTGTGTGTTTCCACTGAGTTAATGTAAATGCACTTTTATTGACTTCTTCATTTATTGATTACCTTGCCACGAGAATTTCTTTTCATTGCTAAAAAAAAGGGTCCCATCAAGGGTACCAGGTGGTGCCACACCCAGTTAAGCACTCATGTTACAATGCAGGAGGACTGGGCTTCAACACCCTGGTTCCCACATGCCAGGGGAAATCTTTACAAGTGGTGCGGAAGTGCTGCAGTTGTCTCTCTCTGTGTCTCAAACTCTCTCTACCTCCCTTCCCTCTCAATTCCTGTCTATTTATTCCAGTGAATAATCAAGAAAATAGAAAGTAAAAAAAGAAAAAGGAAAAGGAAATATTCCACGACTTCAAATGGGTTAATCAGGACAATGCTTTCCTTGTTAAGATCCTCACAGCATTCCATATGCAGAAAGGCAAAGACGCCATGTATTTTTTAACCCAGTTTTTATATTTATTTATTTATTTATTTATTTAGGTGCTTATTCATTTTTGTTATTGATGAATTAATGTTTTACATTTGACATTGACTAGGGATCTGACACCAGCGGACTCCAGTACCCCTATATGGTACTCTGCCTCTACAAAACCGATCCATTGACCTGCCCATCCATCCATCCATCCACCCATACATCTATCCATCCATTCATACATCCATCCATCCATCCATCCATCCATCCATCCATCCATCCATCCACCAGTCAACCAAGCTAAGTACAAAAGGAGATCTCTCCTTGAATGGTGAGGAGAAACAACGATGCATAGGTAGGTTGCAAAGGCCCAGTTTGGCTGAATAGGGCAGAGGGGCTGAACCAGGGAATGTGTTGGGGCGTGTGGGTTTGGGTGGGATGAGCCGGAGACCCTGTGAGCTGGGTCACATTAGGGGCAGGCAGGGGGTGGAAGGGGTTGCGAACAGCTGTCACTGGAGAAGCATCACAAGTGCTGGAGCTGGTGAGCAGGGCACCTGGAAGAGAGGACAGACAAAGGAGAGAAGCAAAGTGCGGAGGAGAGGAGAGGGGAGAGGATGGTGAGGACAGGAGAGGACAGGAGAGGACAGGATTGGAGGGGACCTGAGAAACCTACCTGGACAAAGGCAGCATACGGACATCCAGGAAGGCAGGCAGGCATGCAGGCAGCTCTGGCCTGGGCTCCCAGGATCCCGGGCGCACCTCCACCTGTCTTCTCTTGGCTGCCAGCCCTGAGGTCCCTCGTCGGTCAGCACTGTCTTCCCATCCTTCCGTCCCTCTGTGCCAGGGCCCAGGCGTCTGGGCGCTGTTGCCTGACCTAGTGGCAGGGCAGTTGGGCTGCCCAGTGCCAGTGTGGCCAGCACAGATTGCCAGGGGCTAGGACATCACAGAGGGCTCATGTGGTTGCTAGGCCATGGGGACCCCGCCCATCCAGTTGACCAGCAGCCATGACCCCCACGCTGAACTTGACCTGAGGGGTGGTGGCCAGCCACCAGAGCCAGAGCCCCAGGCCAAAGCAGGTGCTGGTCGGCCGGGCCAAGGGGCTATGTGCAGATTGGTGTGTGTCTGGGCATGGGGCTGGCATCTGACAGTCCAGGGCGGGGGACCAAGGTCCGCCAGGCCCCTGTCCCACCATGTGCACTGACACACAGTCTTGCTGACTGACAGACAGTCCCCGCCCCAGAGATACCCACACCAAGTCTCTGGGTGCCGTGAGCTGCCCCTGAGGGTTGGTGGGTGCCTGCCTGGACACATGCCTCCGTAATGGAGGCCTCTATTAATCCCGTTGCCTACTGACAGCTGCCCTCCTGCCCTTCCTCCTCCTCCTACGCCTCCTCCTCCTCCTCTTCCTACTCTTCCTCCTCCTCTTTCTCCTCCTCCTCCTCCACCCCCTCCTCCTCTTCCTCATCCTCAGATGGACTCACTCAGGGCCCTTGGCCTAGGCAAGCCAGGGCTGCTGCTCTGGCTTCTGCAGCTTCTATCCAGTGGGGGGGTGTAGGAATCTGTTCCTGTCAGTCCCTGATTCCTGGGACCTTCCATGCCTCCAGCTGCCCCCACTCTCTAGTCCTGACCCCTCCTCAAGGATGCCCCCTTTCCCCTTACCCTCTGTCCCCCAGCTCCCAACTAACATCTACTGTGTTCCTCCCTGCGCTACTTTACTGCCACCCTGCTTCTGCCCTTCAGCCCTGAGGGCCCAGGGCCAGCCCAGCTGCCATCTCACCATCCAGCAGGGGGACCTGCCCTAACGCCCTGCCACCACACCCACACACACAGCCCTGCACACACTCCTGGGCTCCCCTGCCTGCAGCCTGCCTCTCAAACAGTCTCCTTCTGCCCCCTAGCCCCCTTACAGCCTCTGCCACGGACCCCCACAGACACCTGGGCATGAGCAGTGCAGACATGCAAACAGCTCCCCTCGCCCCCACTCCAGTTGCTCCAAGGTTGTCAAGAGTCTTTTTTTCATGCTGTAGGGGAGGGAGTTGAGACAGTCCAATGTCCTGGGGAGCAAGAACTGCAAACAGTCCATCTACAATGTAACATTTGGGTCTCAGGCCGCCCAATCCCTAGTGCGCTGTGCAGACCTTTGACTGGCAAAAACACCCCATCTGAGCGTGAGATCTGGCTGGACTAGTGGCTCTTTCTGTGGACTAAGAGACAGACAGACAGAGTTTTCAGGTTCAAAACCTATACTTCCCAGAAGATGGTCATTCACTTCGGTAAAAAAAAAAAAAAAAAAAAAAAAAAAAAAAAAAAAGGCTTTTTATTTTTTTCCCCCCTGCCTGGGTAACCTGTCTCCTGCCTGTTTCAAAGTGAAAAAAGGGAAAAATCTTTTTTGGAGGGAAAAGGACCAAAATGCAGGCAGGTGGACTCCGTGGAAGGTGGATGGGGAGTTGCTCCTGCCCTGGCACTAGAGCCCCAGCTGCTGTTCCAGGTGCTCTCTGATAACAGAGATCTCCGTGTGTCGTGTCATGACACTGTCATCAGGACTGACCCTCAGGATAATGAGGATTCAAAACGAGGCAGGTGATACTGCCTTCAAAAGTAAATCCAGGGAGGTTTGGCGGTATTTCAGAGGGTTAAGGGCTTGTGGCGCTCACGAATAGAGGGGACAGGTGGAAGGATTTGGGGTCTGGCCCCCAGACCGCCACCTGCAGGGGAGTCGCTTTACAGAGGGTGAAGCAGGTCTTTAGGAGCTCTATCTTTCTCTCCCACCCTGTATTTCCTCTGCTCTCTCCTTTTGTGTCTGTCAGATGCAAGGTCAGTAACAACAACAACAACAACAAAAACAATAACCACCACAGTGATCAAGCAACAAGGGCAGCGAAAGGGGAACAAATGGAGTGCAGGAGCTGTGGATTATTCGTGGCGTAGGCACTCAGCTGTGGCAATAACCCCTTGAGGCAATCAATCCATACATGAAGATGTAATACAGGGAACAGAGACGTATATGTCCCTGTGTGTTTCCACTGAGTTAATGTAAATGCACTTTTATTGACTTCTTCATTTATTTATTACCTTGCCACGAGAATTTCTTTTCATTGCTAAAAAAAAGTGTCCCATCAAGGGTACCAGGTGGTGCCACACCCAGTTAAGCACTCATGTTACAATGCAGGAGGACTGGGCTTCAACACCCTGGTTCCCACATGCCAGGGGAAATCTTTACAAGTGGTGCGGAAGTGCTGCAGTTGTCTCTCTCTGTGTCTCAAACTCTCTCTACCTCCCTTCCCTCTCAATTCCTGTCTATTTATTCCAGTGAATAATCAAGAAAATAGAAAGTAAAAAAAGAAAAAGGAAAAGGAAATATTCCACGACTTCAAATGGGTTAATCAGGACAATGCTTTCCTTGTTAAGATCCTCACAGCATTCCATATGCAGAAAGGCAAAGACGCCATGTATTTTTTAACCCAGTTTTTATATTTATTTATTTATTTATTTATTTAGGTGCTTATTCATTTTTGTTATTGATGAATTAATGTTTTACATTTGACATTGACTAGGGATCTGACACCAGCGGACTCCAGTACCCCTATATGGTACTCTGCCTCTACAAAACCGATCCATTGACCTGCCCATCCATCCATCCATCCACCCATACATCTATCCATCCATTCATACATCCATCCATCCATCCATCCATCCATCCATCCATCCATCCATCCACCAGTCAACCAAGCTAAGTACAAAAGGAGATCTCTCCTTGAATGGTGAGGAGAAACAACGATGCATAGGTAGGTTGCAAAGGCCCAGTTTGGCTGAATAGGGCAGAGGGGCTGAACCAGGGAATGTGTTGGGGCGTGTGGGTTTGGGTGGGATGAGCCGGAGACCCTGTGAGCTGGGTCACATTAGGGGCAGGCAGGGGGTGGAAGGGGTTGCGAACAGCTGTCACTGGAGAAGCATCACAAGTGCTGGAGCTGGTGAGCAGGGCACCTGGAAGAGAGGACAGACAAAGGAGAGAAGCAAAGTGCGGAGGAGAGGAGAGGGGAGAGGATGGTGAGGACAGGAGAGGACAGGAGAGGACAGGATTGGAGGGGACCTGAGAAACCTACCTGGACAAAGGCAGCATACGGACATCCAGGAAGGCAGGCAGGCATGCAGGCAGCTCTGGCCTGGGCTCCCAGGATCCCGGGCGCACCTCCACCTGTCTTCTCTTGGCTGCCAGCCCTGAGGTCCCTCGTCGGTCAGCACTGTCTTCCCATCCTTCCGTCCCTCTGTGCCAGGGCCCAGGCGTCTGGGCGCTGTTGCCTGACCTAGTGGCAGGGCAGTTGGGCTGCCCAGTGCCAGTGTGGCCAGCACAGATTGCCAGGGGCTAGGACATCACAGAGGGCTCATGTGGTTGCTAGGCCATGGGGACCCCGCCCATCCAGTTGACCAGCAGCCATGACCCCCACGCTGAACTTGACCTGAGGGGTGGTGGCCAGCCACCAGAGCCAGAGCCCCAGGCCAAAGCAGGTGCTGGTCGGCCGGGCCAAGGGGCTATGTGCAGATTGGTGTGTGTCTGGGCATGGGGCTGGCATCTGACAGTCCAGGGCGGGGGACCAAGGTCCGCCAGGCCCCTGTCCCACCATGTGCACTGACACACAGTCTTGCTGACTGACAGACAGTCCCCGCCCCAGAGATACCCACACCAAGTCTCTGGGTGCCGTGAGCTGCCCCTGAGGGTTGGTGGGTGCCTGCCTGGACACATGCCTCCGTAATGGAGGCCTCTATTAATCCCGTTGCCTACTGACAGCTGCCCTCCTGCCCTTCCTCCTCCTCCTACGCCTCCTCCTCCTCCTCTTCCTACTCTTCCTCCTCCTCTTTCTCCTCCTCCTCCTCCACCCCCTCCTCCTCTTCCTCATCCTCAGATGGACTCACTCAGGGCCCTTGGCCTAGGCAAGCCAGGGCTGCTGCTCTGGCTTCTGCAGCTTCTATCCAGTGGGGGGGTGTAGGAATCTGTTCCTGTCAGTCCCTGATTCCTGGGACCTTCCATGCCTCCAGCTGCCCCCACTCTCTAGTCCTGACCCCTCCTCAAGGATGCCCCCTTTCCCCTTACCCTCTGTCCCCCAGCTCCCAACTAACATCTACTGTGTTCCTCCCTGCGCTACTTTACTGCCACCCTGCTTCTGCCCTTCAGCCCTGAGGGCCCAGGGCCAGCCCAGCTGCCATCTCACCATCCAGCAGGGGGACCTGCCCTAACGCCCTGCCACCACACCCACACACACAGCCCTGCACACACTCCTGGGCTCCCCTGCCTGCAGCCTGCCTCTCAAACAGTCTCCTTCTGCCCCCTAGCCCCCTTACAGCCTCTGCCACGGACCCCCACAGACACCTGGGCATGAGCAGTGCAGACATGCAAACAGCTCCCCTCGCCCCCACTCCAGTTGCTCCAAGGTTGTCAAGAGTCTTTTTTTCATGCTGTAGGGGAGGGAGTTGAGACAGTCCAATGTCCTGGGGAGCAAGAACTGCAAACAGTCCATCTACAATGTAACATTTGGGTCTCAGGCCGCCCAATCCCTAGTGCGCTGTGCAGACCTTTGACTGGCAAAAACACCCCATCTGAGCGTGAGATCTGGCTGGACTAGTGGCTCTTTCTGTGGACTAAGAGACAGACAGACAGAGTTTTCAGGTTCAAAACCTATACTTCCCAGAAGATGGTCATTCACTTCGGTAAAAAAAAAAAAAAAAAAGGCTTTTTATTTTTTTCCCCCCTGCCTGGGTAACCTGTCTCCTGCCTGTTTCAAAGTGAAAAAAGGGAAAAATCTTTTTTGGAGGGAAAAGGACCAAAATGCAGGCAGGTGGACTCCGTGGAAGGTGGATGGGGAGTTGCTCCTGCCCTGGCACTAGAGCCCCAGCTGCTGTTCCAGGTGCTCTCTGATAACAGAGATCTCCGTGTGTCGTGTCATGACACTGTCATCAGGACTGACCCTCAGGATAATGAGGATTCAAAACGAGGCAGGTGATACTGCCTTCAAAAGTAAATCCAGGGAGGTTTGGCGGTATTTCAGAGGGTTAAGGGCTTGTGGCGCTCACGAATAGAGGGGACAGGTGGAAGGATTTGGGGTCTGGCCCCCAGACCGCCACCTGCAGGGGAGTCGCTTTACAGAGGGTGAAGCAGGTCTTTAGGAGCTCTATCTTTCTCTCCCACCCTGTATTTCCTCTGCTCTCTCCTTTTGTGTCTGTCAGATGCAAGGTCAGTAACAACAACAACAACAACAAAAACAATAACCACCACAGTGATCAAGCAACAAGGGCAGCGAAAGGGGAACAAATGGAGTGCAGGAGCTGTGGATTATTCGTGGCGTAGGCACTCAGCTGTGGCAATAACCCCTTGAGGCAATCAATCCATACATGAAGATGTAATACAGGGAACAGAGACGTATATGTCCCTGTGTGTTTCCACTGAGTTAATGTAAATGCACTTTTATTGACTTCTTCATTTATTTATTACCTTGCCACGAGAATTTCTTTTCATTGCTAAAAAAAAGTGTCCCATCAAGGGTACCAGGTGGTGCCACACCCAGTTAAGCACTCATGTTACAATGCAGGAGGACTGGGCTTCAACACCCTGGTTCCCACATGCCAGGGGAAATCTTTACAAGTGGTGCGGAAGTGCTGCAGTTGTCTCTCTCTGTGTCTCAAACTCTCTCTACCTCCCTTCCCTCTCAATTCCTGTCTATTTATTCCAGTGAATAATCAAGAAAATAGAAAGTAAAAAAAGAAAAAGGAAAAGGAAATATTCCACGACTTCAAATGGGTTAATCAGGACAATGCTTTCCTTGTTAAGATCCTCACAGCATTCCATATGCAGAAAGGCAAAGACGCCATGTATTTTTTAACCCAGTTTTTATATTTATTTATTTATTTATTTATTTAGGTGCTTATTCATTTTTGTTATTGATGAATTAATGTTTTACATTTGACATTGACTAGGGATCTGACACCAGCGGACTCCAGTACCCCTATATGGTACTCTGCCTCTACAAAACCGATCCATTGACCTGCCCATCCATCCATCCATCCACCCATACATCTATCCATCCATTCATACATCCATCCATCCATCCATCCATCCATCCATCCATCCATCCACCAGTCAACCAAGCTAAGTACAAAAGGAGATCTCTCCTTGAATGGTGAGGAGAAACAACGATGCATAGGTAGGTTGCAAAGGCCCAGTTTGGCTGAATAGGGCAGAGGGGCTGAACCAGGGAATGTGTTGGGGCGTGTGGGTTTGGGTGGGATGAGCCGGAGACCCTGTGAGCTGGGTCACATTAGGGGCAGGCAGGGGGTGGAAGGGGTTGCGAACAGCTGTCACTGGAGAAGCATCACAAGTGCTGGAGCTGGTGAGCAGGGCACCTGGAAGAGAGGACAGACAAAGGAGAGAAGCAAAGTGCGGAGGAGAGGAGAGGGGAGAGGATGGTGAGGACAGGAGAGGACAGGAGAGGACAGGATTGGAGGGGACCTGAGAAACCTACCTGGACAAAGGCAGCATACGGACATCCAGGAAGGCAGGCAGGCATGCAGGCAGCTCTGGCCTGGGCTCCCAGGATCCCGGGCGCACCTCCACCTGTCTTCTCTTGGCTGCCAGCCCTGAGGTCCCTCGTCGGTCAGCACTGTCTTCCCATCCTTCCGTCCCTCTGTGCCAGGGCCCAGGCGTCTGGGCGCTGTTGCCTGACCTAGTGGCAGGGCAGTTGGGCTGCCCAGTGCCAGTGTGGCCAGCACAGATTGCCAGGGGCTAGGACATCACAGAGGGCTCATGTGGTTGCTAGGCCATGGGGACCCCGCCCATCCAGTTGACCAGCAGCCATGACCCCCACGCTGAACTTGACCTGAGGGGTGGTGGCCAGCCACCAGAGCCAGAGCCCCAGGCCAAAGCAGGTGCTGGTCGGCCGGGCCAAGGGGCTATGTGCAGATTGGTGTGTGTCTGGGCATGGGGCTGGCATCTGACAGTCCAGGGCGGGGGACCAAGGTCCGCCAGGCCCCTGTCCCACCATGTGCACTGACACACAGTCTTGCTGACTGACAGACAGTCCCCGCCCCAGAGATACCCACACCAAGTCTCTGGGTGCCGTGAGCTGCCCCTGAGGGTTGGTGGGTGCCTGCCTGGACACATGCCTCCGTAATGGAGGCCTCTATTAATCCCGTTGCCTACTGACAGCTGCCCTCCTGCCCTTCCTCCTCCTCCTACGCCTCCTCCTCCTCCTCTTCCTACTCTTCCTCCTCCTCTTTCTCCTCCTCCTCCTCCACCCCCTCCTCCTCTTCCTCATCCTCAGATGGACTCACTCAGGGCCCTTGGCCTAGGCAAGCCAGGGCTGCTGCTCTGGCTTCTGCAGCTTCTATCCAGTGGGGGGGTGTAGGAATCTGTTCCTGTCAGTCCCTGATTCCTGGGACCTTCCATGCCTCCAGCTGCCCCCACTCTCTAGTCCTGACCCCTCCTCAATGATGCCCCCTTTCCCCTTACCCTCTGTCCCCCAGCTCCCAACTAACATCTACTGTGTTCCTCCCTGCGCTACTTTACTGCCACCCTGCTTCTGCCCTTCAGCCCTGAGGGCCCAGGGCCAGCCCAGCTGCCATCTCACCATCCAGCAGGGGGACCTGCCCTAACGCCCTGCCACCACACCCACACACACAGCCCTGCACACACTCCTGGGCTCCCCTGCCTGCAGCCTGCCTCTCAAACAGTCTCCTTCTGCCCCCTAGCCCCCTTACAGCCTCTGCCACGGACCCCCACAGACACCTGGGCATGAGCAGTGCAGACATGCAAACAGCTCCCCTCGCCCCCACTCCAGTTGCTCCAAGGTTGTCAAGAGTCTTTTTTTCATGCTGTAGGGGAGGGAGTTGAGACAGTCCAATGTCCTGGGGAGCAAGAACTGCAAACAGTCCATCTACAATGTAACATTTGGGTCTCAGGCCGCCCAATCCCTAGTGCGCTGTGCAGACCTTTGACTGGCAAAAACACCCCATCTGAGCGTGAGATCTGGCTGGACTAGTGGCTCTTTCTGTGGACTAAGAGACAGACAGACAGAGTTTTCAGGTTCAAAACCTATACTTCCCAGAAGATGGTCATTCACTTCGGTAAAAAAAAAAAAAAAAAAAAAAAAAAAAAAAAAAAAAAAAAAAAAAGGCTTTTTATTTTTTTCCCCCCTGCCTGGGTAACCTGTCTCCTGCCTGTTTCAAAGTGAAAAAAGGGAAAAATCTTTTTTGGAGGGAAAAGGACCAAAATGCAGGCAGGTGGACTCCGTGGAAGGTGGATGGGGAGTTGCTCCTGCCCTGGCACTAGAGCCCCAGCTGCTGTTCCAGGTGCTCTCTGATAACAGAGATCTCCGTGTGTCGTGTCATGACACTGTCATCAGGACTGACCCTCAGGATAATGAGGATTCAAAACGAGGCAGGTGATACTGCCTTCAAAAGTAAATCCAGGGAGGTTTGGCGGTATTTCAGAGGGTTAAGGGCTTGTGGCGCTCACGAATAGAGGGGACAGGTGGAAGGATTTGGGGTCTGGCCCCCAGACCGCCACCTGCAGGGGAGTCGCTTTACAGAGGGTGAAGCAGGTCTTTAGGAGCTCTATCTTTCTCTCCCACCCTGTATTTCCTCTGCTCTCTCCTTTTGTGTCTGTCAGATGCAAGGTCAGTAACAACAACAACAACAACAAAAACAATAACCACCACAGTGATCAAGCAACAAGGGCAGCGGAAGGGGAACAAATGGAGTGCAGGAGCTGTGGATTATTCGTGGCGTAGGCACTCAGCTGTGGCAATAACCCCTTGAGGCAATCAATCCATACATGAAGATGTAATACAGGGAACAGAGACGTATATGTCCCTGTGTGTTTCCACTGAGTTAATGTAAATGCACTTTTATTGACTTCTTCATTTATTGATTACCTTGCCACGAGAATTTCTTTTCATTGCTAAAAAAAAGGGTCCCATCAAGGGTACCAGGTGGTGCCACACCCAGTTAAGCACTCATGTTAGAATGCAGGAGGACTGGGCTTCAACACCCTGGTTCCCACATGCCAGGGGAAATCTTTACAAGTGGTGCGGAAGTGCTGCAGTTGTCTCTCTCTGTGTCTCAAACTCTCTCTACCTCCCTTCCCTCTCAATTCCTGTCTATTTATTCCAGTGAATAATCAAGAAAATAGAAAGTAAAAAAAGAAAAAGGAAAAGGAAATATTCCACGACTTCAAATGGGTTAATCAGGACAATGCTTTCCTTGTTAAGATCCTCACAGCATTCCATATGCAGAAAGGCAAAGACGCCATGTATTTTTTAACCCAGTTTTTATATTTATTTATTTATTTATTTATTTAGGTGCTTATTCATTTTTGTTATTGATGAATTAATGTTTTACATTTGACATTGACTAGGGATCTGACATAGCGGACTCCAGTACCCCTATATGGTACTCTGCCTCTACAAAACCGATCCATTGACCTGCCCATCCATCCATCCATCCACCCATACATCTATCCATCCATTCATACATCCATCCATCCATCCATCCATCCATCCATCCATCCATCCATCCACCAGTCAACCAAGCTAAGTACAAAAGGAGATCTCTCCTTGAATGGTGAGGAGAAACAACGATGCATAGGTAGGTTGCAAAGGCCCAGTTTGGCTGAATAGGGCAGAGGGGCTGAACCAGGGAATGTGTTGGGGCGTGTGGGTTTGGGTGGGATGAGCCGGAGACCCTGTGAGCTGGGTCACATTAGGGGCAGGCAGGGGGTGGAAGGGGTTGCGAACAGCTGTCACTGGAGAAGCATCACAAGTGCTGGAGCTGGTGAGCAGGGCACCTGGAAGAGAGGACAGACAAAGGCGAGAAGCAAAGTGCGGAGGAGAGGAGAGGGGAGAGGATGGTGAGGACAGGAGAGGACAGGAGAGGACAGGATTGGAGGGGACCTGAGAAACCTACCTGGACAAAGGCAGCATACGGACATCCAGGAAGGCAGGCAGGCATGCAGGCAGCTCTGGCCTGGGCTCCCAGGATCCCGGGCGCACCTCCACCTGTCTTCTCTTGGCTGCCAGCCCTGAGGTCCCTCGTCGGTCAGCACTGTCTTCCCATCCTTCCGTCCCTCTGTGCCAGGGCCCAGGCGTCTGGGCGCTGTTGCCTGACCTAGTGGCAGGGCAGTTGGGCTGCCCAGTGCCAGTGTGGCCAGCACAGATTGCCAGGGGCTAGGACATCACAGAGGGCTCATGTGGTTGCTAGGCCATGGGGACCCCGCCCATCCAGTTGACCAGCAGCCATGACCCCCACGCTGAACTTGACCTGAGGGGTGGTGGCCAGCCACCAGAGCCAGAGCCCCAGGCCAAAGCAGGTGCTGGTCGGCCGGGCCAAGGGGCTATGTGCAGATTGGTGTGTGTCTGGGCATGGGGCTGGCATCTGACAGTCCAGGGCGGGGGACCAAGGTCCGCCAGGCCCCTGTCCCACCATGTGCACTGACACACAGTCTTGCTGACTGACAGACAGTCCCCGCCCCAGAGATACCCACACCAAGTCTCTGGGTGCCGTGAGCTGCCCCTGAGGGTTGGTGGGTGCCTGCCTGGACACATGCCTCCGTAATGGAGGCCTCTATTAATCCCGTTGCCTACTGACAGCTGCCCTCCTGCCCTTCCTCCTCCTCCTACGCCTCCTCCTCCTCCTCTTCCTACTCTTCCTCCTCCTCTTTCTCCTCCTCCTCCTCCACCCCCTCCTCCTCTTCCTCATCCTCAGATGGACTCACTCAGGGCCCTTGGCCTAGGCAAGCCAGGGCTGCTGCTCTGGCTTCTGCAGCTTCTATCCAGTGGGGGGGTGTAGGAATCTGTTCCTGTCAGTCCCTGATTCCTGGGACCTTCCATGCCTCCAGCTGCCCCCACTCTCTAGTCCTGACCCCTCCTCAAGGATGCCCCCTTTCCCCTTACCCTCTGTCCCCCAGCTCCCAACTAACATCTACTGTGTTCCTCCCTGCGCTACTTTACTGCCACCCTGCTTCTGCCCTTCAGCCCTGAGGGCCCAGGGCCAGCCCAGCTGCCATCTCACCATCCAGCAGGGGGACCTGCCCTAACGCCCTGCCACCACACCCACACACACAGCCCTGCACACACTCCTGGGCTCCCCTGCCTGCAGCCTGCCTCTCAAACAGTCTCCTTCTGCCCCCTAGCCCCCTTACAGCCTCTGCCACGGACCCCCACAGACACCTGGGCATGAGCAGTGCAGACATGCAAACAGCTCCCCTCGCCCCCACTCCAGTTGCTCCAAGGTTGTCAAGAGTCTTTTTTTCATGCTGTAGGGGAGGGAGTTGAGACAGTCCAATGTCCTGGGGAGCAAGAACTGCAAACAGTCCATCTACAATGTAACATTTGGGTCTCAGGCCGCCCAATCCCTAGTGCGCTGTGCAGACCTTTGACTGGCAAAAACACCCCATCTGAGCGTGAGATCTGGCTGGACTAGTGGCTCTTTCTGTGGACTAAGAGACAGACAGACAGAGTTTTCAGGTTCAAAACCTATACTTCCCAGAAGATGGTCATTCACTTCGGTAAAAAAAAAAAAAAAAAAAAAAAAAAAAAGGCTTTTTATTTTTTTCCCCCCTGCCTGGGTAACCTGTCTCCTGCCTGTTTCAAAGTGAAAAAAGGGAAAAATCTTTTTTGGAGGGAAAAGGACCAAAATGCAGGCAGGTGGACTCCGTGGAAGGTGGATGGGGAGTTGCTCCTGCCCTGGCACTAGAGCCCCAGCTGCTGTTCCAGGTGCTCTCTGATAACAGAGATCTCCGTGTGTCGTGTCATGACACTGTCATCAGGACTGACCCTCAGGATAATGAGGATTCAAAACGAGGCAGGTGATACTGCCTTCAAAAGTAAATCCAGGGAGGTTTGGCGGTATTTCAGAGGGTTAAGGGCTTGTGGCGCTCACGAATAGAGGGGACAGGTGGAAGGATTTGGGGTCTGGCCCCCAGACCGCCACCTGCAGGGGAGTCGCTTTACAGAGGGTGAAGCAGGTCTTTAGGAGCTCTATCTTTCTCTCCCACCCTGTATTTCCTCTGCTCTCTCCTTTTGTGTCTGTCAGATGCAAGGTCAGTAACAACAACAACAACAACAAAAACAATAACCACCACAGTGATCAAGCAACAAGGGCAGCGGAAGGGGAACAAATGGAGTGCAGGAGCTGTGGATTATTCGTGGCGTAGGCACTCAGCTGTGGCAATAACCCCTTGAGGCAATCAATCCATACATGAAGATGTAATACAGGGAACAGAGACGTATATGTCCCTGTGTGTTTCCACTGAGTTAATGTAAATGCACTTTTATTGACTTCTTCATTTATTGATTACCTTGCCACGAGAATTTCTTTTCATTGCTAAAAAAAAGGGTCCCATCAAGGGTACCAGGTGGTGCCACACCCAGTTAAGCACTCATGTTAGAATGCAGGAGGACTGGGCTTCAACACCCTGGTTCCCACATGCCAGGGGAAATCTTTACAAGTGGTGCGGAAGTGCTGCAGTTGTCTCTCTCTGTGTCTCAAACTCTCTCTACCTCCCTTCCCTCTCAATTCCTGTCTATTTATTCCAGTGAATAATCAAGAAAATAGAAAGTAAAAAAAGAAAAAGGAAAAGGAAATATTCCACGACTTCAAATGGGTTAATCAGGACAATGCTTTCCTTGTTAAGATCCTCACAGCATTCCATATGCAGAAAGGCAAAGACGCCATGTATTTTTTAACCCAGTTTTTATATTTATTTATTTATTTATTTATTTAGGTGCTTATTCATTTTTGTTATTGATGAATTAATGTTTTACATTTGACATTGACTAGGGATCTGACACCAGCGGACTCCAGTACCCCTATATGGTACTCTGCCTCTACAAAACCGATCCATTGACCTGCCCATCCATCCATCCATCCACCCATACATCTATCCATCCATTCATACATCCATCCATCCATCCATCCATCCATCCATCCATCCATCCATCCACCAGTCAACCAAGCTAAGTACAAAAGGAGATCTCTCCTTGAATGGTGAGGAGAAACAACGATGCATAGGTAGGTTGCAAAGGCCCAGTTTGGCTGAATAGGGCAGAGGGGCTGAACCAGGGAATGTGTTGGGGCGTGTGGGTTTGGGTGGGATGAGCCGGAGACCCTGTGAGCTGGGTCACATTAGGGGCAGGCAGGGGGTGGAAGGGGTTGCGAACAGCTGTCACTGGAGAAGCATCACAAGTGCTGGAGCTGGTGAGCAGGGCACCTGGAAGAGAGGACAGACAAAGGAGAGAAGCAAAGTGCGGAGGAGAGGAGAGGGGAGAGGATGGTGAGGACAGGAGAGGACAGGAGAGGACAGGATTGGAGGGGACCTGAGAAACCTACCTGGACAAAGGCAGCATACGGACATCCAGGAAGGCAGGCAGGCATGCAGGCAGCTCTGGCCTGGGCTCCCAGGATCCCGGGCGCACCTCCACCTGTCTTCTCTTGGCTGCCAGCCCTGAGGTCCCTCGTCGGTCAGCACTGTCTTCCCATCCTTCCGTCCCTCTGTGCCAGGGCCCAGGCGTCTGGGCGCTGTTGCCTGACCTAGTGGCAGGGCAGTTGGGCTGCCCAGTGCCAGTGTGGCCAGCACAGATTGCCAGGGGCTAGGACATCACAGAGGGCTCATGTGGTTGCTAGGCCATGGGGACCCCGCCCATCCAGTTGACCAGCAGCCATGACCCCCACGCTGAACTTGACCTGAGGGGTGGTGGCCAGCCACCAGAGCCAGAGCCCCAGGCCAAAGCAGGTGCTGGTCGGCCGGGCCAAGGGGCTATGTGCAGATTGGTGTGTGTCTGGGCATGGGGCTGGCATCTGACAGTCCAGGGCGGGGGACCAAGGTCCGCCAGGCCCCTGTCCCACCATGTGCACTGACACACAGTCTTGCTGACTGACAGACAGTCCCCGCCCCAGAGATACCCACACCAAGTCTCTGGGTGCCGTGAGCTGCCCCTGAGGGTTGGTGGGTGCCTGCCTGGACACATGCCTCCGTAATGGAGGCCTCTATTAATCCCGTTGCCTACTGACAGCTGCCCTCCTGCCCTTCCTCCTCCTCCTACGCCTCCTCCTCCTCCTCTTCCTACTCTTCCTCCTCCTCTTTCTCCTCCTCCTCCTCCACCCCCTCCTCCTCTTCCTCATCCTCAGATGGACTCACTCAGGGCCCTTGGCCTAGGCAAGCCAGGGCTGCTGCTCTGGCTTCTGCAGCTTCTATCCAGTGGGGGGGTGTAGGAATCTGTTCCTGTCAGTCCCTGATTCCTGGGACCTTCCATGCCTCCAGCTGCCCCCACTCTCTAGTCCTGACCCCTCCTCAAGGATGCCCCCTTTCCCCTTACCCTCTGTCCCCCAGCTCCCAACTAACATCTACTGTGTTCCTCCCTGCGCTACTTTACTGCCACCCTGCTTCTGCCCTTCAGCCCTGAGGGCCCAGGGCCAGCCCAGCTGCCATCTCACCATCCAGCAGGGGGACCTGCCCTAACGCCCTGCCACCACACCCACACACACAGCCCTGCACACACTCCTGGGCTCCCCTGCCTGCAGCCTGCCTCTCAAACAGTCTCCTTCTGCCCCCTAGCCCCCTTACAGCCTCTGCCACGGACCCCCACAGACACCTGGGCATGAGCAGTGCAGACATGCAAACAGCTCCCCTCGCCCCCACTCCAGTTGCTCCAAGGTTGTCAAGAGTCTTTTTTTCATGCTGTAGGGGAGGGAGTTGAGACAGTCCAATGTCCTGGGGAGCAAGAACTGCAAACAGTCCATCTACAATGTAACATTTGGGTCTCAGGCCGCCCAATCCCTAGTGCGCTGTGCAGACCTTTGACTGGCAAAAACACCCCATCTGAGCGTGAGATCTGGCTGGACTAGTGGCTCTTTCTGTGGACTAAGAGACAGACAGACAGAGTTTTCAGGTTCAAAACCTATACTTCCCAGAAGATGGTCATTCACTTCGGTAAAAAAAAAAAAAAAAAAAAAAAAAAAAAAAAAAAAAAAAGGCTTTTTATTTTTTTCCCCCCTGCCTGGGTAACCTGTCTCCTGCCTGTTTCAAAGTGAAAAAAGGGAAAAATCTTTTTTGGAGGGAAAAGGACCAAAATGCAGGCAGGTGGACTCCGTGGAAGGTGGATGGGGAGTTGCTCCTGCCCTGGCACTAGAGCCCCAGCTGCTGTTCCAGGTGCTCTCTGATAACAGAGATCTCCGTGTGTCGTGTCATGACACTGTCATCAGGACTGACCCTCAGGATAATGAGGATTCAAAACGAGGCAGGTGATACTGCCTTCAAAAGTAAATCCAGGGAGGTTTGGCGGTATTTCAGAGGGTTAAGGGCTTGTGGCGCTCACGAATAGAGGGGACAGGTGGAAGGATTTGGGGTCTGGCCCCCAGACCGCCACCTGCAGGGGAGTCGCTTTACAGAGGGTGAAGCAGGTCTTTAGGAGCTCTATCTTTCTCTCCCACCCTGTATTTCCTCTGCTCTCTCCTTTTGTGTCTGTCAGATGCAAGGTCAGTAACAACAACAACAACAACAAAAACAATAACCACCACAGTGATCAAGCAACAAGGGCAGCGGAAGGGGAACAAATGGAGTGCAGGAGCTGTGGATTATTCGTGGCGTAGGCACTCAGCTGTGGCAATAACCCCTTGAGGCAATCAATCCATACATGAAGATGTAATACAGGGAACAGAGACGTATATGTCCCTGTGTGTTTCCACTGAGTTAATGTAAATGCACTTTTATTGACTTCTTCATTTATTGATTACCTTGCCACGAGAATTTCTTTTCATTGCTAAAAAAAAGGGTCCCATCAAGGGTACCAGGTGGTGCCACACCCAGTTAAGCACTCATGTTAGAATGCAGGAGGACTGGGCTTCAACACCCTGGTTCCCACATGCCAGGGGAAATCTTTACAAGTGGTGCGGAAGTGCTGCAGTTGTCTCTCTCTGTGTCTCAAACTCTCTCTACCTCCCTTCCCTCTCAATTCCTGTCTATTTATTCCAGTGAATAATCAAGAAAATAGAAAGTAAAAAAAGAAAAAGGAAAAGGAAATATTCCACGACTTCAAATGGGTTAATCAGGACAATGCTTTCCTTGTTAAGATCCTCACAGCATTCCATATGCAGAAAGGCAAAGACGCCATGTATTTTTTAACCCAGTTTTTATATTTATTTATTTATTTATTTATTTAGGTGCTTATTCATTTTTGTTATTGATGAATTAATGTTTTACATTTGACATTGACTAGGGATCTGACACCAGCGGACTCCAGTACCCCTATATGGTACTCTGCCTCTACAAAACCGATCCATTGACCTGCCCATCCATCCATCCATCCACCCATACATCTATCCATCCATTCATACATCCATCCATCCATCCATCCATCCATCCATCCATCCATCCACCAGTCAACCAAGCTAAGTACAAAAGGAGATCTCTCCTTGAATGGTGAGGAGAAACAACGATGCATAGGTAGGTTGCAAAGGCCCAGTTTGGCTGAATAGGGCAGAGGGGCTGAACCAGGGAATGTGTTGGGGCGTGTGGGTTTGGGTGGGATGAGCCGGAGACCCTGTGAGCTGGGTCACATTAGGGGCAGGCAGGGGGTGGAAGGGGTTGCGAACAGCTGTCACTGGAGAAGCATCACAAGTGCTGGAGCTGGTGAGCAGGGCACCTGGAAGAGAGGACAGACAAAGGAGAGAAGCAAAGTGCGGAGGAGAGGAGAGGGGAGAGGATGGTGAGGACAGGAGAGGACAGGAGAGGACAGGATTGGAGGGGACCTGAGAAACCTACCTGGACAAAGGCAGCATACGGACATCCAGGAAGGCAGGCAGGCATGCAGGCAGCTCTGGCCTGGGCTCCCAGGATCCCGGGCGCACCTCCACCTGTCTTCTCTTGGCTGCCAGCCCTGAGGTCCCTCGTCGGTCAGCACTGTCTTCCCATCCTTCCGTCCCTCTGTGCCAGGGCCCAGGCGTCTGGGCGCTGTTGCCTGACCTAGTGGCAGGGCAGTTGGGCTGCCCAGTGCCAGTGTGGCCAGCACAGATTGCCAGGGGCTAGGACATCACAGAGGGCTCATGTGGTTGCTAGGCCATGGGGACCCCGCCCATCCAGTTGACCAGCAGCCATGACCCCCACGCTGAACTTGACCTGAGGGGTGGTGGCCAGCCACCAGAGCCAGAGCCCCAGGCCAAAGCAGGTGCTGGTCGGCCGGGCCAAGGGGCTATGTGCAGATTGGTGTGTGTCTGGGCATGGGGCTGGCATCTGACAGTCCAGGGCGGGGGACCAAGGTCCGCCAGGCCCCTGTCCCACCATGTGCACTGACACACAGTCTTGCTGACTGACAGACAGTCCCCGCCCCAGAGATACCCACACCAAGTCTCTGGGTGCCGTGAGCTGCCCCTGAGGGTTGGTGGGTGCCTGCCTGGACACATGCCTCCGTAATGGAGGCCTCTATTAATCCCGTTGCCTACTGACAGCTGCCCTCCTGCCCTTCCTCCTCCTCCTACGCCTCCTCCTCCTCCTCTTCCTACTCTTCCTCCTCCTCTTTCTCCTCCTCCTCCTCCACCCCCTCCTCCTCTTCCTCATCCTCAGATGGACTCACTCAGGGCCCTTGGCCTAGGCAAGCCAGGGCTGCTGCTCTGGCTTCTGCAGCTTCTATCCAGTGGGGGGGTGTAGGAATCTGTTCCTGTCAGTCCCTGATTCCTGGGACCTTCCATGCCTCCAGCTGCCCCCACTCTCTAGTCCTGACCCCTCCTCAATGATGCCCCCTTTCCCCTTACCCTCTGTCCCCCAGCTCCCAACTAACATCTACTGTGTTCCTCCCTGCGCTACTTTACTGCCACCCTGCTTCTGCCCTTCAGCCCTGAGGGCCCAGGGCCAGCCCAGCTGCCATCTCACCATCCAGCAGGGGGACCTGCCCTAACGCCCTGCCACCACACCCACACACACAGCCCTGCACACACTCCTGGGCTCCCCTGCCTGCAGCCTGCCTCTCAAACAGTCTCCTTCTGCCCCCTAGCCCCCTTACAGCCTCTGCCACGGACCCCCACAGACACCTGGGCATGAGCAGTGCAGACATGCAAACAGCTCCCCTCGCCCCCACTCCAGTTGCTCCAAGGTTGTCAAGAGTCTTTTTTTCATGCTGTAGGGGAGGGAGTTGAGACAGTCCAATGTCCTGGGGAGCAAGAACTGCAAACAGTCCATCTACAATGTAACATTTGGGTCTCAGGCCGCCCAATCCCTAGTGCGCTGTGCAGACCTTTGACTGGCAAAAACACCCCATCTGAGCGTGAGATCTGGCTGGACTAGTGGCTCTTTCTGTGGACTAAGAGACAGACAGACAGAGTTTTCAGGTTCAAAACCTATACTTCCCAGAAGATGGTCATTCACTTCGGTAAAAAAAAAAAAAAAAAAAAAAAAAGGCTTTTTATTTTTTTCCCCCCTGCCTGGGTAACCTGTCTCCTGCCTGTTTCAAAGTGAAAAAAGGGAAAAATCTTTTTTGGAGGGAAAAGGACCAAAATGCAGGCAGGTGGACTCCGTGGAAGGTGGATGGGGAGTTGCTCCTGCCCTGGCACTAGAGCCCCAGCTGCTGTTCCAGGTGCTCTCTGATAACAGAGATCTCCGTGTGTCGTGTCATGACACTGTCATCAGGACTGACCCTCAGGATAATGAGGATTCAAAACGAGGCAGGTGATACTGCCTTCAAAAGTAAATCCAGGGAGGTTTGGCGGTATTTCAGAGGGTTAAGGGCTTGTGGCGCTCACGAATAGAGGGGACAGGTGGAAGGATTTGGGGTCTGGCCCCCAGACCGCCACCTGCAGGGGAGTCGCTTTACAGAGGGTGAAGCAGGTCTTTAGGAGCTCTATCTTTCTCTCCCACCCTGTATTTCCTCTGCTCTCTCCTTTTGTGTCTGTCAGATGCAAGGTCAGTAACAACAACAACAACAACAAAAACAATAACCACCACAGTGATCAAGCAACAAGGGCAGCGGAAGGGGAACAAATGGAGTGCAGGAGCTGTGGATTATTCGTGGCGTAGGCACTCAGCTGTGGCAATAACCCCTTGAGGCAATCAATCCATACATGAAGATGTAATACAGGGAACAGAGACGTATATGTCCCTGTGTGTTTCCACTGAGTTAATGTAAATGCACTTTTATTGACTTCTTCATTTATTGATTACCTTGCCACGAGAATTTCTTTTCATTGCTAAAAAAAAGGGTCCCATCAAGGGTACCAGGTGGTGCCACACCCAGTTAAGCACTCATGTTACAATGCAGGAGGACTGGGCTTCAACACCCTGGTTCCCACATGCCAGGGGAAATCTTTACAAGTGGTGCGGAAGTGCTGCAGTTGTCTCTCTCTGTGTCTCAAACTCTCTCTACCTCCCTTCCCTCTCAATTCCTGTCTATTTATTCCAGTGAATAATCAAGAAAATAGAAAGTAAAAAAAGAAAAAGGAAAAGGAAATATTCCACGACTTCAAATGGGTTAATCAGGACAATGCTTTCCTTGTTAAGATCCTCACAGCATTCCATATGCAGAAAGGCAAAGACGCCATGTATTTTTTAACCCAGTTTTTATATTTATTTATTTATTTATTTATTTAGGTGCTTATTCATTTTTGTTATTGATGAATTAATGTTTTACATTTGACATTGACTAGGGATCTGACACCAGCGGACTCCAGTACCCCTATATGGTACTCTGCCTCTACAAAACCGATCCATTGACCTGCCCATCCATCCATCCATCCACCCATACATCTATCCATCCATTCATACATCCATCCATCCATCCATCCATCCATCCATCCATCCATCCATCCATCCATCCATCCACCAGTCAACCAAGCTAAGTACAAAAGGAGATCTCTCCTTGAATGGTGAGGAGAAACAACGATGCATAGGTAGGTTGCAAAGGCCCAGTTTGGCTGAATAGGGCAGAGGGGCTGAACCAGGGAATGTGTTGGGGCGTGTGGGTTTGGGTGGGATGAGCCGGAGACCCTGTGAGCTGGGTCACATTAGGGGCAGGCAGGGGGTGGAAGGGGTTGCGAACAGCTGTCACTGGAGAAGCATCACAAGTGCTGGAGCTGGTGAGCAGGGCACCTGGAAGAGAGGACAGACAAAGGAGAGAAGCAAAGTGCGGAGGAGAGGAGAGGGGAGAGGATGGTGAGGACAGGAGAGGACAGGAGAGGACAGGATTGGAGGGGACCTGAGAAACCTACCTGGACAAAGGCAGCATACGGACATCCAGGAAGGCAGGCAGGCATGCAGGCAGCTCTGGCCTGGGCTCCCAGGATCCCGGGCGCACCTCCACCTGTCTTCTCTTGGCTGCCAGCCCTGAGGTCCCTCGTCGGTCAGCACTGTCTTCCCATCCTTCCGTCCCTCTGTGCCAGGGCCCAGGCGTCTGGGCGCTGTTGCCTGACCTAGTGGCAGGGCAGTTGGGCTGCCCAGTGCCAGTGTGGCCAGCACAGATTGCCAGGGGCTAGGACATCACAGAGGGCTCATGTGGTTGCTAGGCCATGGGGACCCCGCCCATCCAGTTGACCAGCAGCCATGACCCCCACGCTGAACTTGACCTGAGGGGTGGTGGCCAGCCACCAGAGCCAGAGCCCCAGGCCAAAGCAGGTGCTGGTCGGCCGGGCCAAGGGGCTATGTGCAGATTGGTGTGTGTCTGGGCATGGGGCTGGCATCTGACAGTCCAGGGCGGGGGACCAAGGTCCGCCAGGCCCCTGTCCCACCATGTGCACTGACACACAGTCTTGCTGACTGACAGACAGTCCCCGCCCCAGAGATACCCACACCAAGTCTCTGGGTGCCGTGAGCTGCCCCTGAGGGTTGGTGGGTGCCTGCCTGGACACATGCCTCCGTAATGGAGGCCTCTATTAATCCCGTTGCCTACTGACAGCTGCCCTCCTGCCCTTCCTCCTCCTCCTACGCCTCCTCCTCCTCCTCTTCCTACTCTTCCTCCTCCTCTTTCTCCTCCTCCTCCTCCACCCCCTCCTCCTCTTCCTCATCCTCAGATGGACTCACTCAGGGCCCTTGGCCTAGGCAAGCCAGGGCTGCTGCTCTGGCTTCTGCAGCTTCTATCCAGTGGGGGGGTGTAGGAATCTGTTCCTGTCAGTCCCTGATTCCTGGGACCTTCCATGCCTCCAGCTGCCCCCACTCTCTAGTCCTGACCCCTCCTCAATGATGCCCCCTTTCCCCTTACCCTCTGTCCCCCAGCTCCCAACTAACATCTACTGTGTTCCTCCCTGCGCTACTTTACTGCCACCCTGCTTCTGCCCTTCAGCCCTGAGGGCCCAGGGCCAGCCCAGCTGCCATCTCACCATCCAGCAGGGGGACCTGCCCTAACGCCCTGCCACCACACCCACACACACAGCCCTGCACACACTCCTGGGCTCCCCTGCCTGCAGCCTGCCTCTCAAACAGTCTCCTTCTGCCCCCTAGCCCCCTTACAGCCTCTGCCACGGACCCCCACAGACACCTGGGCATGAGCAGTGCAGACATGCAAACAGCTCCCCTCGCCCCCACTCCAGTTGCTCCAAGGTTGTCAAGAGTCTTTTTTTCATGCTGTAGGGGAGGGAGTTGAGACAGTCCAATGTCCTGGGGAGCAAGAACTGCAAACAGTCCATCTACAATGTAACATTTGGGTCTCAGGCCGCCCAATCCCTAGTGCGCTGTGCAGACCTTTGACTGGCAAAAACACCCCATCTGAGCGTGAGATCTGGCTGGACTAGTGGCTCTTTCTGTGGACTAAGAGACAGACAGACAGAGTTTTCAGGTTCAAAACCTATACTTCCCAGAAGATGGTCATTCACTTCGGTAAAAAAAAAAAAAAAAAAAAAAAAAAAGGCTTTTTATTTTTTTCCCCCCTGCCTGGGTAACCTGTCTCCTGCCTGTTTCAAAGTGAAAAAAGGGAAAAATCTTTTTTGGAGGGAAAAGGACCAAAATGCAGGCAGGTGGACTCCGTGGAAGGTGGATGGGGAGTTGCTCCTGCCCTGGCACTAGAGCCCCAGCTGCTGTTCCAGGTGCTCTCTGATAACAGAGATCTCCGTGTGTCGTGTCATGACACTGTCATCAGGACTGACCCTCAGGATAATGAGGATTCAAAACGAGGCAGGTGATACTGCCTTCAAAAGTAAATCCAGGGAGGTTTGGCGGTATTTCAGAGGGTTAAGGGCTTGTGGCGCTCACGAATAGAGGGGACAGGTGGAAGGATTTGGGGTCTGGCCCCCAGACCGCCACCTGCAGGGGAGTCGCTTTACAGAGGGTGAAGCAGGTCTTTAGGAGCTCTATCTTTCTCTCCCACCCTGTATTTCCTCTGCTCTCTCCTTTTGTGTCTGTCAGATGCAAGGTCAGTAACAACAACAACAACAACAAAAACAATAACCACCACAGTGATCAAGCAACAAGGGCAGCGGAAGGGGAACAAATGGAGTGCAGGAGCTGTGGATTATTCGTGGCGTAGGCACTCAGCTGTGGCAATAACCCCTTGAGGCAATCAATCCATACATGAAGATGTAATACAGGGAACAGAGACGTATATGTCCCTGTGTGTTTCCACTGAGTTAATGTAAATGCACTTTTATTGACTTCTTCATTTATTGATTACCTTGCCACGAGAATTTCTTTTCATTGCTAAAAAAAAGGGTCCCATCAAGGGTACCAGGTGGTGCCACACCCAGTTAAGCACTCATGTTACAATGCAGGAGGACTGGGCTTCAACACCCTGGTTCCCACATGCCAGGGGAAATCTTTACAAGTGGTGCGGAAGTGCTGCAGTTGTCTCTCTCTGTGTCTCAAACTCTCTCTACCTCCCTTCCCTCTCAATTCCTGTCTATTTATTCCAGTGAATAATCAAGAAAATAGAAAGTAAAAAAAGAAAAAGGAAAAGGAAATATTCCACGACTTCAAATGGGTTAATCAGGACAATGCTTTCCTTGTTAAGATCCTCACAGCATTCCATATGCAGAAAGGCAAAGACGCCATGTATTTTTTAACCCAGTTTTTATATTTATTTATTTATTTATTTATTTAGGTGCTTATTCATTTTTGTTATTGATGAATTAATGTTTTACATTTGACATTGACTAGGGATCTGACACCAGCGGACTCCAGTACCCCTATATGGTACTCTGCCTCTACAAAACCGATCCATTGACCTGCCCATCCATCCATCCATCCACCCATACATCTATCCATCCATTCATACATCCATCCATCCATCCATCCATCCATCCATCCATCCATCCATCCACCAGTCAACCAAGCTAAGTACAAAAGGAGATCTCTCCTTGAATGGTGAGGAGAAACAACGATGCATAGGTAGGTTGCAAAGGCCCAGTTTGGCTGAATAGGGCAGAGGGGCTGAACCAGGGAATGTGTTGGGGCGTGTGGGTTTGGGTGGGATGAGCCGGAGACCCTGTGAGCTGGGTCACATTAGGGGCAGGCAGGGGGTGGAAGGGGTTGCGAACAGCTGTCACTGGAGAAGCATCACAAGTGCTGGAGCTGGTGAGCAGGGCACCTGGAAGAGAGGACAGACAAAGGAGAGAAGCAAAGTGCGGAGGAGAGGAGAGGGGAGAGGATGGTGAGGACAGGAGAGGACAGGAGAGGACAGGATTGGAGGGGACCTGAGAAACCTACCTGGACAAAGGCAGCATACGGACATCCAGGAAGGCAGGCAGGCATGCAGGCAGCTCTGGCCTGGGCTCCCAGGATCCCGGGCGCACCTCCACCTGTCTTCTCTTGGCTGCCAGCCCTGAGGTCCCTCGTCGGTCAGCACTGTCTTCCCATCCTTCCGTCCCTCTGTGCCAGGGCCCAGGCGTCTGGGCGCTGTTGCCTGACCTAGTGGCAGGGCAGTTGGGCTGCCCAGTGCCAGTGTGGCCAGCACAGATTGCCAGGGGCTAGGACATCACAGAGGGCTCATGTGGTTGCTAGGCCATGGGGACCCCGCCCATCCAGTTGACCAGCAGCCATGACCCCCACGCTGAACTTGACCTGAGGGGTGGTGGCCAGCCACCAGAGCCAGAGCCCCAGGCCAAAGCAGGTGCTGGTCGGCCGGGCCAAGGGGCTATGTGCAGATTGGTGTGTGTCTGGGCATGGGGCTGGCATCTGACAGTCCAGGGCGGGGGACCAAGGTCCGCCAGGCCCCTGTCCCACCATGTGCACTGACACACAGTCTTGCTGACTGACAGACAGTCCCCGCCCCAGAGATACCCACACCAAGTCTCTGGGTGCCGTGAGCTGCCCCTGAGGGTTGGTGGGTGCCTGCCTGGACACATGCCTCCGTAATGGAGGCCTCTATTAATCCCGTTGCCTACTGACAGCTGCCCTCCTGCCCTTCCTCCTCCTCCTACGCCTCCTCCTCCTCCTCTTCCTACTCTTCCTCCTCCTCTTTCTCCTCCTCCTCCTCCACCCCCTCCTCCTCTTCCTCATCCTCAGATGGACTCACTCAGGGCCCTTGGCCTAGGCAAGCCAGGGCTGCTGCTCTGGCTTCTGCAGCTTCTATCCAGTGGGGGGGTGTAGGAATCTGTTCCTGTCAGTCCCTGATTCCTGGGACCTTCCATGCCTCCAGCTGCCCCCACTCTCTAGTCCTGACCCCTCCTCAAGGATGCCCCCTTTCCCCTTACCCTCTGTCCCCCAGCTCCCAACTAACATCTACTGTGTTCCTCCCTGCGCTACTTTACTGCCACCCTGCTTCTGCCCTTCAGCCCTGAGGGCCCAGGGCCAGCCCAGCTGCCATCTCACCATCCAGCAGGGGGACCTGCCCTAACGCCCTGCCACCACACCCACACACACAGCCCTGCACACACTCCTGGGCTCCCCTGCCTGCAGCCTGCCTCTCAAACAGTCTCCTTCTGCCCCCTAGCCCCCTTACAGCCTCTGCCACGGACCCCCACAGACACCTGGGCATGAGCAGTGCAGACATGCAAACAGCTCCCCTCGCCCCCACTCCAGTTGCTCCAAGGTTGTCAAGAGTCTTTTTTTCATGCTGTAGGGGAGGGAGTTGAGACAGTCCAATGTCCTGGGGAGCAAGAACTGCAAACAGTCCATCTACAATGTAACATTTGGGTCTCAGGCCGCCCAATCCCTAGTGCG
Source organism: Erinaceus europaeus (assembly GCF_950295315.1). Classification (NCBI taxonomy): domain Eukaryota; kingdom Metazoa; phylum Chordata; class Mammalia; order Eulipotyphla; family Erinaceidae; genus Erinaceus; species Erinaceus europaeus. The sequence goes on along the minus strand of NW_026647189.1, from coordinate 503,007 downwards.
CTGTGCAGACCTTTGACTGGCAAAAACACCCCATCTGAGCGTGAGATCTGGCTGGACTAGTGGCTCTTTCTGTGGACTAAGAGACAGACAGACAGAGTTTTCAGGTTCAAAACCTATACTTCCCAGAAGATGGTCATTCACTTCGGTAAAAAAAAAAAAAAAAAAAAAAAAAAGGCTTTTTATTTTTTTCCCCCCTGCCTGGGTAACCTGTCTCCTGCCTGTTTCAAAGTGAAAAAAGGGAAAAATCTTTTTTGGAGGGAAAAGGACCAAAATGCAGGCAGGTGGACTCCGTGGAAGGTGGATGGGGAGTTGCTCCTGCCCTGGCACTAGAGCCCCAGCTGCTGTTCCAGGTGCTCTCTGATAACAGAGATCTCCGTGTGTCGTGTCATGACACTGTCATCAGGACTGACCCTCAGGATAATGAGGATTCAAAACGAGGCAGGTGATACTGCCTTCAAAAGTAAATCCAGGGAGGTTTGGCGGTATTTCAGAGGGTTAAGGGCTTGTGGCGCTCACGAATAGAGGGGACAGGTGGAAGGATTTGGGGTCTGGCCCCCAGACCGCCACCTGCAGGGGAGTCGCTTTACAGAGGGTGAAGCAGGTCTTTAGGAGCTCTATCTTTCTCTCCCACCCTGTATTTCCTCTGCTCTCTCCTTTTGTGTCTGTCAGATGCAAGGTCAGTAACAACAACAACAACAACAAAAACAATAACCACCACAGTGATCAAGCAACAAGGGCAGCGGAAGGGGAACAAATGGAGTGCAGGAGCTGTGGATTATTCGTGGCGTAGGCACTCAGCTGTGGCAATAACCCCTTGAGGCAATCAATCCATACATGAAGATGTAATACAGGGAACAGAGACGTATATGTCCCTGTGTGTTTCCACTGAGTTAATGTAAATGCACTTTTATTGACTTCTTCATTTATTGATTACCTTGCCACGAGAATTTCTTTTCATTGCTAAAAAAAAGGGTCCCATCAAGGGTACCAGGTGGTGCCACACCCAGTTAAGCACTCATGTTACAATGCAGGAGGACTGGGCTTCAACACCCTGGTTCCCACATGCCAGGGGAAATCTTTACAAGTGGTGCGGAAGTGCTGCAGTTGTCTCTCTCTGTGTCTCAAACTCTCTCTACCTCCCTTCCCTCTCAATTCCTGTCTATTTATTCCAGTGAATAATCAAGAAAATAGAAAGTAAAAAAAGAAAAAGGAAAAGGAAATATTCCACGACTTCAAATGGGTTAATCAGGACAATGCTTTCCTTGTTAAGATCCTCACAGCATTCCATATGCAGAAAGGCAAAGACGCCATGTATTTTTTAACCCAGTTTTTATATTTATTTATTTATTTATTTATTTAGGTGCTTATTCATTTTTGTTATTGATGAATTAATGTTTTACATTTGACATTGACTAGGGATCTGACACCAGCGGACTCCAGTACCCCTATATGGTACTCTGCCTCTACAAAACCGATCCATTGACCTGCCCATCCATCCATCCATCCACCCATACATCTATCCATCCATTCATACATACATCCATCCATCCATCCATCCATCCATCCATCCATCCATCCATCCATCCACCAGTCAACCAAGCTAAGTACAAAAGGAGATCTCTCCTTGAATGGTGAGGAGAAACAACGATGCATAGGTAGGTTGCAAAGGCCCAGTTTGGCTGAATAGGGCAGAGGGGCTGAACCAGGGAATGTGTTGGGGCGTGTGGGTTTGGGTGGGATGAGCCGGAGACCCTGTGAGCTGGGTCACATTAGGGGCAGGCAGGGGGTGGAAGGGGTTGCGAACAGCTGTCACTGGAGAAGCATCACAAGTGCTGGAGCTGGTGAGCAGGGCACCTGGAAGAGAGGACAGACAAAGGAGAGAAGCAAAGTGCGGAGGAGAGGAGAGGGGAGAGGATGGTGAGGACAGGAGAGGACAGGAGAGGACAGGATTGGAGGGGACCTGAGAAACCTACCTGGACAAAGGCAGCATACGGACATCCAGGAAGGCAGGCAGGCATGCAGGCAGCTCTGGCCTGGGCTCCCAGGATCCCGGGCGCACCTCCACCTGTCTTCTCTTGGCTGCCAGCCCTGAGGTCCCTCGTCGGTCAGCACTGTCTTCCCATCCTTCCGTCCCTCTGTGCCAGGGCCCAGGCGTCTGGGCGCTGTTGCCTGACCTAGTGGCAGGGCAGTTGGGCTGCCCAGTGCCAGTGTGGCCAGCACAGATTGCCAGGGGCTAGGACATCACAGAGGGCTCATGTGGTTGCTAGGCCATGGGGACCCCGCCCATCCAGTTGACCAGCAGCCATGACCCCCACGCTGAACTTGACCTGAGGGGTGGTGGCCAGCCACCAGAGCCAGAGCCCCAGGCCAAAGCAGGTGCTGGTCGGCCGGGCCAAGGGGCTATGTGCAGATTGGTGTGTGTCTGGGCATGGGGCTGGCATCTGACAGTCCAGGGCGGGGGACCAAGGTCCGCCAGGCCCCTGTCCCACCATGTGCACTGACACACAGTCTTGCTGACTGACAGACAGTCCCCGCCCCAGAGATACCCACACCAAGTCTCTGGGTGCCGTGAGCTGCCCCTGAGGGTTGGTGGGTGCCTGCCTGGACACATGCCTCCGTAATGGAGGCCTCTATTAATCCCGTTGCCTACTGACAGCTGCCCTCCTGCCCTTCCTCCTCCTCCTACGCCTCCTCCTCCTCCTCTTCCTACTCTTCCTCCTCCTCTTTCTCCTCCTCCTCCTCCACCCCCTCCTCCTCTTCCTCATCCTCAGATGGACTCACTCAGGGCCCTTGGCCTAGGCAAGCCAGGGCTGCTGCTCTGGCTTCTGCAGCTTCTATCCAGTGGGGGGGTGTAGGAATCTGTTCCTGTCAGTCCCTGATTCCTGGGACCTTCCATGCCTCCAGCTGCCCCCACTCTCTAGTCCTGACCCCTCCTCAATGATGCCCCCTTTCCCCTTACCCTCTGTCCCCCAGCTCCCAACTAACATCTACTGTGTTCCTCCCTGCGCTACTTTACTGCCACCCTGCTTCTGCCCTTCAGCCCTGAGGGCCCAGGGCCAGCCCAGCTGCCATCTCACCATCCAGCAGGGGGACCTGCCCTAACGCCCTGCCACCACACCCACACACACAGCCCTGCACACACTCCTGGGCTCCCCTGCCTGCAGCCTGCCTCTCAAACAGTCTCCTTCTGCCCCCTAGCCCCCTTACAGCCTCTGCCACGGACCCCCACAGACACCTGGGCATGAGCAGTGCAGACATGCAAACAGCTCCCCTCGCCCCCACTCCAGTTGCTCCAAGGTTGTCAAGAGTCTTTTTTTCATGCTGTAGGGGAGGGAGTTGAGACAGTCCAATGTCCTGGGGAGCAAGAACTGCAAACAGTCCATCTACAATGTAACATTTGGGTCTCAGGCCGCCCAATCCCTAGTGCGCTGTGCAGACCTTTGACTGGCAAAAACACCCCATCTGAGCGTGAGATCTGGCTGGACTAGTGGCTCTTTCTGTGGACTAAGAGACAGACAGACAGAGTTTTCAGGTTCAAAACCTATACTTCCCAGAAGATGGTCATTCACTTCGGTAAAAAAAAAAAAAAAAAAAAAAAAAGGCTTTTTATTTTTTTCCCCCCTGCCTGGGTAACCTGTCTCCTGCCTGTTTCAAAGTGAAAAAAGGGAAAAATCTTTTTTGGAGGGAAAAGGACCAAAATGCAGGCAGGTGGACTCCGTGGAAGGTGGATGGGGAGTTGCTCCTGCCCTGGCACTAGAGCCCCAGCTGCTGTTCCAGGTGCTCTCTGATAACAGAGATCTCCGTGTGTCGTGTCATGACACTGTCATCAGGACTGACCCTCAGGATAATGAGGATTCAAAACGAGGCAGGTGATACTGCCTTCAAAAGTAAATCCAGGGAGGTTTGGCGGTATTTCAGAGGGTTAAGGGCTTGTGGCGCTCACGAATAGAGGGGACAGGTGGAAGGATTTGGGGTCTGGCCCCCAGACCGCCACCTGCAGGGGAGTCGCTTTACAGAGGGTGAAGCAGGTCTTTAGGAGGCTCTATCTTTCTCTCCCACCCTGTATTTCCTCTGCTCTCTCCTTTTGTGTCTGTCAGATGCAAGGTCAGTAACAACAACAACAACAACAAAAACAATAACCACCACAGTGATCAAGCAACAAGGGCAGCGGAAGGGGAACAAATGGAGTGCAGGAGCTGTGGATTATTCGTGGCGTAGGCACTCAGCTGTGGCAATAACCCCTTGAGGCAATCAATCCATACATGAAGATGTAATACAGGGAACAGAGACGTATATGTCCCTGTGTGTTTCCACTGAGTTAATGTAAATGCACTTTTATTGACTTCTTCATTTATTGATTACCTTGCCACGAGAATTTCTTTTCATTGCTAAAAAAAAGGGTCCCATCAAGGGTACCAGGTGGTGCCACACCCAGTTAAGCACTCATGTTACAATGCAGGAGGACTGGGCTTCAACACCCTGGTTCCCACATGCCAGGGGAAATCTTTACAAGTGGTGCGGAAGTGCTGCAGTTGTCTCTCTCTGTGTCTCAAACTCTCTCTACCTCCCTTCCCTCTCAATTCCTGTCTATTTATTCCAGTGAATAATCAAGAAAATAGAAAGTAAAAAAAGAAAAAGGAAAAGGAAATATTCCACGACTTCAAATGGGTTAATCAGGACAATGCTTTCCTTGTTAAGATCCTCACAGCATTCCATATGCAGAAAGGCAAAGACGCCATGTATTTTTTAACCCAGTTTTTATATTTATTTATTTATTTATTTATTTAGGTGCTTATTCATTTTTGTTATTGATGAATTAATGTTTTACATTTGACATTGACTAGGGATCTGACACCAGCGGACTCCAGTACCCCTATATGGTACTCTGCCTCTACAAAACCGATCCATTGACCTGCCCATCCATCCATCCATCCACCCATACATCTATCCATCCATTCATACATCCATCCATCCATCCATCCATCCATCCATCCATCCATCCATCCACCAGTCAACCAAGCTAAGTACAAAAGGAGATCTCTCCTTGAATGGTGAGGAGAAACAACGATGCATAGGTAGGTTGCAAAGGCCCAGTTTGGCTGAATAGGGCAGAGGGGCTGAACCAGGGAATGTGTTGGGGCGTGTGGGTTTGGGTGGGATGAGCCGGAGACCCTGTGAGCTGGGTCACATTAGGGGCAGGCAGGGGGTGGAAGGGGTTGCGAACAGCTGTCACTGGAGAAGCATCACAAGTGCTGGAGCTGGTGAGCAGGGCACCTGGAAGAGAGGACAGACAAAGGAGAGAAGCAAAGTGCGGAGGAGAGGAGAGGGGAGAGGATGGTGAGGACAGGAGAGGACAGGAGAGGACAGGATTGGAGGGGACCTGAGAAACCTACCTGGACAAAGGCAGCATACGGACATCCAGGAAGGCAGGCAGGCATGCAGGCAGCTCTGGCCTGGGCTCCCAGGATCCCGGGCGCACCTCCACCTGTCTTCTCTTGGCTGCCAGCCCTGAGGTCCCTCGTCGGTCAGCACTGTCTTCCCATCCTTCCGTCCCTCTGTGCCAGGGCCCAGGCGTCTGGGCGCTGTTGCCTGACCTAGTGGCAGGGCAGTTGGGCTGCCCAGTGCCAGTGTGGCCAGCACAGATTGCCAGGGGCTAGGACATCACAGAGGGCTCATGTGGTTGCTAGGCCATGGGGACCCCGCCCATCCAGTTGACCAGCAGCCATGACCCCCACGCTGAACTTGACCTGAGGGGTGGTGGCCAGCCACCAGAGCCAGAGCCCCAGGCCAAAGCAGGTGCTGGTCGGCCGGGCCAAGGGGCTATGTGCAGATTGGTGTGTGTCTGGGCATGGGGCTGGCATCTGACAGTCCAGGGCGGGGGACCAAGGTCCGCCAGGCCCCTGTCCCACCATGTGCACTGACACACAGTCTTGCTGACTGACAGACAGTCCCCGCCCCAGAGATACCCACACCAAGTCTCTGGGTGCCGTGAGCTGCCCCTGAGGGTTGGTGGGTGCCTGCCTGGACACATGCCTCCGTAATGGAGGCCTCTATTAATCCCGTTGCCTACTGACAGCTGCCCTCCTGCCCTTCCTCCTCCTCCTACGCCTCCTCCTCCTCCTCTTCCTACTCTTCCTCCTCCTCTTTCTCCTCCTCCTCCTCCACCCCCTCCTCCTCTTCCTCATCCTCAGATGGACTCACTCAGGGCCCTTGGCCTAGGCAAGCCAGGGCTGCTGCTCTGGCTTCTGCAGCTTCTATCCAGTGGGGGGGTGTAGGAATCTGTTCCTGTCAGTCCCTGATTCCTGGGACCTTCCATGCCTCCAGCTGCCCCCACTCTCTAGTCCTGACCCCTCCTCAAGGATGCCCCCTTTCCCCTTACCCTCTGTCCCCCAGCTCCCAACTAACATCTACTGTGTTCCTCCCTGCGCTACTTTACTGCCACCCTGCTTCTGCCCTTCAGCCCTGAGGGCCCAGGGCCAGCCCAGCTGCCATCTCACCATCCAGCAGGGGGACCTGCCCTAACGCCCTGCCACCACACCCACACACACAGCCCTGCACACACTCCTGGGCTCCCCTGCCTGCAGCCTGCCTCTCAAACAGTCTCCTTCTGCCCCCTAGCCCCCTTACAGCCTCTGCCACGGACCCCCACAGACACCTGGGCATGAGCAGTGCAGACATGCAAACAGCTCCCCTCGCCCCCACTCCAGTTGCTCCAAGGTTGTCAAGAGTCTTTTTTTCATGCTGTAGGGGAGGGAGTTGAGACAGTCCAATGTCCTGGGGAGCAAGAACTGCAAACAGTCCATCTACAATGTAACATTTGGGTCTCAGGCCGCCCAATCCCTAGTGCGCTGTGCAGACCTTTGACTGGCAAAAACACCCCATCTGAGCGTGAGATCTGGCTGGACTAGTGGCTCTTTCTGTGGACTAAGAGACAGACAGACAGAGTTTTCAGGTTCAAAACCTATACTTCCCAGAAGATGGTCATTCACTTCGGTAAAAAAAAAAAAAAAAAAAAAAAAAAGGCTTTTTATTTTTTTCCCCCCTGCCTGGGTAACCTGTCTCCTGCCTGTTTCAAAGTGAAAAAAGGGAAAAATCTTTTTTGGAGGGAAAAGGACCAAAATGCAGGCAGGTGGACTCCGTGGAAGGTGGATGGGGAGTTGCTCCTGCCCTGGCACTAGAGCCCCAGCTGCTGTTCCAGGTGCTCTCTGATAACAGAGATCTCCGTGTGTCGTGTCATGACACTGTCATCAGGACTGACCCTCAGGATAATGAGGATTCAAAACGAGGCAGGTGATACTGCCTTCAAAATTAAATCCAGGGAGGTTTGGCGGTATTTCAGAGGGTTAAGGGCTTGTGGCGCTCACGAATAGAGGGGACAGGTGGAAGGATTTGGGGTCTGGCCCCCAGACCGCCACCTGCAGGGGAGTCGCTTTACAGAGGGTGAAGCAGGTCTTTAGGAGCTCTATCTTTCTCTCCCACCCTGTATTTCCTCTGCTCTCTCCTTTTGTGTCTGTCAGATGCAAGGTCAGTAACAACAACAACAACAACAAAAACAATAACCACCACAGTGATCAAGCAACAAGGGCAGCGGAAGGGGAACAAATGGAGTGCAGGAGCTGTGGATTATTCGTGGCGTAGGCACTCAGCTGTGGCAATAACCCCTTGAGGCAATCAATCCATACATGAAGATGTAATACAGGGAACAGAGACGTATATGTCCCTGTGTGTTTCCACTGAGTTAATGTAAATGCACTTTTATTGACTTCTTCATTTATTGATTACCTTGCCACGAGAATTTCTTTTCATTGCTAAAAAAAAGTGCCCCATCAAGGGTACCAGGTGGTGCCACACCCAGTTAAGCACTCATGTTACAATGCAGGAGGACTGGGCTTCAACACCCTGGTTCCCACATGCCAGGGGAAATCTTTACAAGTGGTGCGGAAGTGCTGCAGTTGTCTCTCTCTGTGTCTCAAACTCTCTCTACCTCCCTTCCCTCTCAATTCCTGTCTATTTATTCCAGTGAATAATCAAGAAAATAGAAAGTAAAAAAAGAAAAAGGAAAAGGAAATATTCCACGACTTCAAATGGGTTAATCAGGACAATGCTTTCCTTGTTAAGATCCTCACAGCATTCCATATGCAGAAAGGCAAAGACGCCATGTATTTTTTAACCCAGTTTTTATATTTATTTATTTATTTATTTATTTAGGTGCTTATTCATTTTTGTTATTGATGAATTAATGTTTTACATTTGACATTGACTAGGGATCTGACACCAGCGGACTCCAGTACCCCTATATGGTACTCTGCCTCTACAAAACCGATCCATTGACCTGCCCATCCATCCATCCATCCACCCATACATCTATCCATCCATTCATACATCCATCCATCCATCCATCCATCCATCCATCCATCCATCCATCCACCAGTCAACCAAGCTAAGTACAAAAGGAGATCTCTCCTTGAATGGTGAGGAGAAACAACGATGCATAGGTAGGTTGCAAAGGCCCAGTTTGGCTGAATAGGGCAGAGGGGCTGAACCAGGGAATGTGTTGGGGCGTGTGGGTTTGGGTGGGATGAGCCGGAGACCCTGTGAGCTGGGTCACATTAGGGGCAGGCAGGGGGTGGAAGGGGTTGCGAACAGCTGTCACTGGAGAAGCATCACAAGTGCTGGAGCTGGTGAGCAGGGCACCTGGAAGAGAGGACAGACAAAGGAGAGAAGCAAAGTGCGGAGGAGAGGAGAGGGGAGAGGATGGTGAGGACAGGAGAGGACAGGAGAGGACAGGATTGGAGGGGACCTGAGAAACCTACCTGGACAAAGGCAGCATACGGACATCCAGGAAGGCAGGCAGGCATGCAGGCAGCTCTGGCCTGGGCTCCCAGGATCCCGGGCGCACCTCCACCTGTCTTCTCTTGGCTGCCAGCCCTGAGGTCCCTCGTCGGTCAGCACTGTCTTCCCATCCTTCCGTCCCTCTGTGCCAGGGCCCAGGCGTCTGGGCGCTGTTGCCTGACCTAGTGGCAGGGCAGTTGGGCTGCCCAGTGCCAGTGTGGCCAGCACAGATTGCCAGGGGCTAGGACATCACAGAGGGCTCATGTGGTTGCTAGGCCATGGGGACCCCGCCCATCCAGTTGACCAGCAGCCATGACCCCCACGCTGAACTTGACCTGAGGGGTGGTGGCCAGCCACCAGAGCCAGAGCCCCAGGCCAAAGCAGGTGCTGGTCGGCCGGGCCAAGGGGCTATGTGCAGATTGGTGTGTGTCTGGGCATGGGGCTGGCATCTGACAGTCCAGGGCGGGGGACCAAGGTCCGCCAGGCCCCTGTCCCACCATGTGCACTGACACACAGTCTTGCTGACTGACAGACAGTCCCCGCCCCAGAGATACCCACACCAAGTCTCTGGGTGCCGTGAGCTGCCCCTGAGGGTTGGTGGGTGCCTGCCTGGACACATGCCTCCGTAATGGAGGCCTCTATTAATCCCGTTGCCTACTGACAGCTGCCCTCCTGCCCTTCCTCCTCCTCCTACGCCTCCTCCTCCTCCTCTTCCTACTCTTCCTCCTCCTCTTTCTCCTCCTCCTCCTCCACCCCCTCCTCCTCTTCCTCATCCTCAGATGGACTCACTCAGGGCCCTTGGCCTAGGCAAGCCAGGGCTGCTGCTCTGGCTTCTGCAGCTTCTATCCAGTGGGGGGGTGTAGGAATCTGTTCCTGTCAGTCCCTGATTCCTGGGACCTTCCATGCCTCCAGCTGCCCCCACTCTCTAGTCCTGACCCCTCCTCAAGGATGCCCCCTTTCCCCTTACCCTCTGTCCCCCAGCTCCCAACTAACATCTACTGTGTTCCTCCCTGCGCTACTTTACTGCCACCCTGCTTCTGCCCTTCAGCCCTGAGGGCCCAGGGCCAGCCCAGCTGCCATCTCACCATCCAGCAGGGGGACCTGCCCTAACGCCCTGCCACCACACCCACACACACAGCCCTGCACACACTCCTGGGCTCCCCTGCCTGCAGCCTGCCTCTCAAACAGTCTCCTTCTGCCCCCTAGCCCCCTTACAGCCTCTGCCACGGACCCCCACAGACACCTGGGCATGAGCAGTGCAGACATGCAAACAGCTCCCCTCGCCCCCACTCCAGTTGCTCCAAGGTTGTCAAGAGTCTTTTTTTCATGCTGTAGGGGAGGGAGTTGAGACAGTCCAATGTCCTGGGGAGCAAGAACTGCAAACAGTCCATCTACAATGTAACATTTGGGTCTCAGGCCGCCCAATCCCTAGTGCGCTGTGCAGACCTTTGACTGGCAAAAACACCCCATCTGAGCGTGAGATCTGGCTGGACTAGTGGCTCTTTCTGTGGACTAAGAGACAGACAGACAGAGTTTTCAGGTTCAAAACCTATACTTCCCAGAAGATGGTCATTCACTTCGGTAAAAAAAAAAAAAAAAAAAAAAAAAAGGCTTTTTATTTTTTTCCCCCCTGCCTGGGTAACCTGTCTCCTGCCTGTTTCAAAGTGAAAAAAGGGAAAAATCTTTTTTGGAGGGAAAAGGACCAAAATGCAGGCAGGTGGACTCCGTGGAAGGTGGATGGGGAGTTGCTCCTGCCCTGGCACTAGAGCCCCAGCTGCTGTTCCAGGTGCTCTCTGATAACAGAGATCTCCGTGTGTCGTGTCATGACACTGTCATCAGGACTGACCCTCAGGATAATGAGGATTCAAAACGAGGCAGGTGATACTGCCTTCAAAATTAAATCCAGGGAGGTTTGGCGGTATTTCAGAGGGTTAAGGGCTTGTGGCGCTCACGAATAGAGGGGACAGGTGGAAGGATTTGGGGTCTGGCCCCCAGACCGCCACCTGCAGGGGAGTCGCTTTACAGAGGGTGAAGCAGGTCTTTAGGAGCTCTATCTTTCTCTCCCACCCTGTATTTCCTCTGCTCTCTCCTTTTGTGTCTGTCAGATGCAAGGTCAGTAACAACAACAACAACAACAAAAACAATAACCACCACAGTGATCAAGCAACAAGGGCAGCGGAAGGGGAACAAATGGAGTGCAGGAGCTGTGGATTATTCGTGGCGTAGGCACTCAGCTGTGGCAATAACCCCTTGAGGCAATCAATCCATACATGAAGATGTAATACAGGGAACAGAGACGTATATGTCCCTGTGTGTTTCCACTGAGTTAATGTAAATGCACTTTTATTGACTTCTTCATTTATTGATTACCTTGCCACGAGAATTTCTTTTCATTGCTAAAAAAAAGTGCCCCATCAAGGGTACCAGGTGGTGCCACACCCAGTTAAGCACTCATGTTACAATGCAGGAGGACTGGGCTTCAACACCCTGGTTCCCACATGCCAGGGGAAATCTTTACAAGTGGTGCGGAAGTGCTGCAGTTGTCTCTCTCTGTGTCTCAAACTCTCTCTACCTCCCTTCCCTCTCAATTCCTGTCTATTTATTCCAGTGAATAATCAAGAAAATAGAAAGTAAAAAAAGAAAAAGGAAAAGGAAATATTCCACGACTTCAAATGGGTTAATCAGGACAATGCTTTCCTTGTTAAGATCCTCACAGCATTCCATATGCAGAAAGGCAAAGACGCCATGTATTTTTTAACCCAGTTTTTATATTTATTTATTTATTTATTTATTTAGGTGCTTATTCATTTTTGTTATTGATGAATTAATGTTTTACATTTGACATTGACTAGGGATCTGACACCAGCGGACTCCAGTACCCCTATATGGTACTCTGCCTCTACAAAACCGATCCATTGACCTGCCCATCCATCCATCCATCCACCCATACATCTATCCATCCATTCATACATCCATCCATCCATCCATCCATCCATCCATCCATCCATCCATCCACCAGTCAACCAAGCTAAGTACAAAAGGAGATCTCTCCTTGAATGGTGAGGAGAAACAACGATGCATAGGTAGGTTGCAAAGGCCCAGTTTGGCTGAATAGGGCAGAGGGGCTGAACCAGGGAATGTGTTGGGGCGTGTGGGTTTGGGTGGGATGAGCCGGAGACCCTGTGAGCTGGGTCACATTAGGGGCAGGCAGGGGGTGGAAGGGGTTGCGAACAGCTGTCACTGGAGAAGCATCACAAGTGCTGGAGCTGGTGAGCAGGGCACCTGGAAGAGAGGACAGACAAAGGAGAGAAGCAAAGTGCGGAGGAGAGGAGAGGGGAGAGGATGGTGAGGACAGGAGAGGACAGGAGAGGACAGGATTGGAGGGGACCTGAGAAACCTACCTGGACAAAGGCAGCATACGGACATCCAGGAAGGCAGGCAGGCATGCAGGCAGCTCTGGCCTGGGCTCCCAGGATCCCGGGCGCACCTCCACCTGTCTTCTCTTGGCTGCCAGCCCTGAGGTCCCTCGTCGGTCAGCACTGTCTTCCCATCCTTCCGTCCCTCTGTGCCAGGGCCCAGGCGTCTGGGCGCTGTTGCCTGACCTAGTGGCAGGGCAGTTGGGCTGCCCAGTGCCAGTGTGGCCAGCACAGATTGCCAGGGGCTAGGACATCACAGAGGGCTCATGTGGTTGCTAGGCCATGGGGACCCCGCCCATCCAGTTGACCAGCAGCCATGACCCCCACGCTGAACTTGACCTGAGGGGTGGTGGCCAGCCACCAGAGCCAGAGCCCCAGGCCAAAGCAGGTGCTGGTCGGCCGGGCCAAGGGGCTATGTGCAGATTGGTGTGTGTCTGGGCATGGGGCTGGCATCTGACAGTCCAGGGCGGGGGACCAAGGTCCGCCAGGCCCCTGTCCCACCATGTGCACTGACACACAGTCTTGCTGACTGACAGACAGTCCCCGCCCCAGAGATACCCACACCAAGTCTCTGGGTGCCGTGAGCTGCCCCTGAGGGTTGGTGGGTGCCTGCCTGGACACATGCCTCCGTAATGGAGGCCTCTATTAATCCCGTTGCCTACTGACAGCTGCCCTCCTGCCCTTCCTCCTCCTCCTACGCCTCCTCCTCCTCCTCTTCCTACTCTTCCTCCTCCTCTTTCTCCTCCTCCTCCTCCACCCCCTCCTCCTCTTCCTCATCCTCAGATGGACTCACTCAGGGCCCTTGGCCTAGGCAAGCCAGGGCTGCTGCTCTGGCTTCTGCAGCTTCTATCCAGTGGGGGGGTGTAGGAATCTGTTCCTGTCAGTCCCTGATTCCTGGGACCTTCCATGCCTCCAGCTGCCCCCACTCTCTAGTCCTGACCCCTCCTCAAGGATGCCCCCTTTCCCCTTACCCTCTGTCCCCCAGCTCCCAACTAACATCTACTGTGTTCCTCCCTGCGCTACTTTACTGCCACCCTGCTTCTGCCCTTCAGCCCTGAGGGCCCAGGGCCAGCCCAGCTGCCATCTCACCATCCAGCAGGGGGACCTGCCCTAACGCCCTGCCACCACACCCACACACACAGCCCTGCACACACTCCTGGGCTCCCCTGCCTGCAGCCTGCCTCTCAAACAGTCTCCTTCTGCCCCCTAGCCCCCTTACAGCCTCTGCCACGGACCCCCACAGACACCTGGGCATGAGCAGTGCAGACATGCAAACAGCTCCCCTCGCCCCCACTCCAGTTGCTCCAAGGTTGTCAAGAGTCTTTTTTTCATGCTGTAGGGGAGGGAGTTGAGACAGTCCAATGTCCTGGGGAGCAAGAACTGCAAACAGTCCATCTACAATGTAACATTTGGGTCTCAGGCCGCCCAATCCCTAGTGCGCTGTGCAGACCTTTGACTGGCAAAAACACCCCATCTGAGCGTGAGATCTGGCTGGACTAGTGGCTCTTTCTGTGGACTAAGAGACAGACAGACAGAGTTTTCAGGTTCAAAACCTATACTTCCCAGAAGATGGTCATTCACTTCGGTAAAAAAAAAAAAAAAAAAAAAAAAAGGCTTTTTATTTTTTTCCCCCCTGCCTGGGTAACCTGTCTCCTGCCTGTTTCAAAGTGAAAAAAGGGAAAAATCTTTTTTGGAGGGAAAAGGACCAAAATGCAGGCAGGTGGACTCCGTGGAAGGTGGATGGGGAGTTGCTCCTGCCCTGGCACTAGAGCCCCAGCTGCTGTTCCAGGTGCTCTCTGATAACAGAGATCTCCGTGTGTCGTGTCATGACACTGTCATCAGGACTGACCCTCAGGATAATGAGGATTCAAAACGAGGCAGGTGATACTGCCTTCAAAAGTAAATCCAGGGAGGTTTGGCGGTATTTCAGAGGGTTAAGGGCTTGTGGCGCTCACGAATAGAGGGGACAGGTGGAAGGATTTGGGGTCTGGCCCCCAGACCGCCACCTGCAGGGGAGTCGCTTTACAGAGGGTGAAGCAGGTCTTTAGGAGCTCTATCTTTCTCTCCCACCCTGTATTTCCTCTGCTCTCTCCTTTTGTGTCTGTCAGATGCAAGGTCAGTAACAACAACAACAACAACAAAAACAATAACCACCACAGTGATCAAGCAACAAGGGCAGCGGAAGGGGAACAAATGGAGTGCAGGAGCTGTGGATTATTCGTGGCGTAGGCACTCAGCTGTGGCAATAACCCCTTGAGGCAATCAATCCATACATGAAGATGTAATACAGGGAACAGAGACGTATATGTCCCTGTGTGTTTCCACTGAGTTAATGTAAATGCACTTTTATTGACTTCTTCATTTATTGATTACCTTGCCACGAGAATTTCTTTTCATTGCTAAAAAAAAGGGTCCCATCAAGGGTACCAGGTGGTGCCACACCCAGTTAAGCACTCATGTTACAATGCAGGAGGACTGGGCTTCAACACCCTGGTTCCCACATGCCAGGGGAAATCTTTACAAGTGGTGCGGAAGTGCTGCAGTTGTCTCTCTCTGTGTCTCAAACTCTCTCTACCTCCCTTCCCTCTCAATTCCTGTCTATTTATTCCAGTGAATAATCAAGAAAATAGAAAGTAAAAAAAGAAAAAGGAAAAGGAAATATTCCACGACTTCAAATGGGTTAATCAGGACAATGCTTTCCTTGTTAAGATCCTCACAGCATTCCATATGCAGAAAGGCAAAGACGCCATGTATTTTTTAACCCAGTTTTTATATTTATTTATTTATTTATTTATTTAGGTGCTTATTCATTTTTGTTATTGATGAATTAATGTTTTACATTTGACATTGACTAGGGATCTGACACCAGCGGACTCCAGTACCCCTATATGGTACTCTGCCTCTACAAAACCGATCCATTGACCTGCCCATCCATCCATCCATCCACCCATACATCTATCCATCCATTCATACATCCATCCATCCATCCATCCATCCATCCATCCATCCATCCATCCATCCATCCACCAGTCAACCAAGCTAAGTACAAAAGGAGATCTCTCCTTGAATGGTGAGGAGAAACAACGATGCATAGGTAGGTTGCAAAGGCCCAGTTTGGCTGAATAGGGCAGAGGGGCTGAACCAGGGAATGTGTTGGGGCGTGTGGGTTTGGGTGGGATGAGCCGGAGACCCTGTGAGCTGGGTCACATTAGGGGCAGGCAGGGGGTGGAAGGGGTTGCGAACAGCTGTCACTGGAGAAGCATCACAAGTGCTGGAGCTGGTGAGCAGGGCACCTGGAAGAGAGGACAGACAAAGGAGAGAAGCAAAGTGCGGAGGAGAGGAGAGGGGAGAGGATGGTGAGGACAGGAGAGGACAGGAGAGGACAGGATTGGAGGGGACCTGAGAAACCTACCTGGACAAAGGCAGCATACGGACATCCAGGAAGGCAGGCAGGCATGCAGGCAGCTCTGGCCTGGGCTCCCAGGATCCCGGGCGCACCTCCACCTGTCTTCTCTTGGCTGCCAGCCCTGAGGTCCCTCGTCGGTCAGCACTGTCTTCCCATCCTTCCGTCCCTCTGTGCCAGGGCCCAGGCGTCTGGGCGCTGTTGCCTGACCTAGTGGCAGGGCAGTTGGGCTGCCCAGTGCCAGTGTGGCCAGCACAGATTGCCAGGGGCTAGGACATCACAGAGGGCTCATGTGGTTGCTAGGCCATGGGGACCCCGCCCATCCAGTTGACCAGCAGCCATGACCCCCACGCTGAACTTGACCTGAGGGGTGGTGGCCAGCCACCAGAGCCAGAGCCCCAGGCCAAAGCAGGTGCTGGTCGGCCGGGCCAAGGGGCTATGTGCAGATTGGTGTGTGTCTGGGCATGGGGCTGGCATCTGACAGTCCAGGGCGGGGGACCAAGGTCCGCCAGGCCCCTGTCCCACCATGTGCACTGACACACAGTCTTGCTGACTGACAGACAGTCCCCGCCCCAGAGATACCCACACCAAGTCTCTGGGTGCCGTGAGCTGCCCCTGAGGGTTGGTGGGTGCCTGCCTGGACACATGCCTCCGTAATGGAGGCCTCTATTAATCCCGTTGCCTACTGACAGCTGCCCTCCTGCCCTTCCTCCTCCTCCTACGCCTCCTCCTCCTCCTCTTCCTACTCTTCCTCCTCCTCTTTCTCCTCCTCCTCCTCCACCCCCTCCTCCTCTTCCTCATCCTCAGATGGACTCACTCAGGGCCCTTGGCCTAGGCAAGCCAGGGCTGCTGCTCTGGCTTCTGCAGCTTCTATCCAGTGGGGGGGTGTAGGAATCTGTTCCTGTCAGTCCCTGATTCCTGGGACCTTCCATGCCTCCAGCTGCCCCCACTCTCTAGTCCTGACCCCTCCTCAAGGATGCCCCCTTTCCCCTTACCCTCTGTCCCCCAGCTCCCAACTAACATCTACTGTGTTCCTCCCTGCGCTACTTTACTGCCACCCTGCTTCTGCCCTTCAGCCCTGAGGGCCCAGGGCCAGCCCAGCTGCCATCTCACCATCCAGCAGGGGGACCTGCCCTAACGCCCTGCCACCACACCCACACACACAGCCCTGCACACACTCCTGGGCTCCCCTGCCTGCAGCCTGCCTCTCAAACAGTCTCCTTCTGCCCCCTAGCCCCCTTACAGCCTCTGCCACGGACCCCCACAGACACCTGGGCATGAGCAGTGCAGACATGCAAACAGCTCCCCTCGCCCCCACTCCAGTTGCTCCAAGGTTGTCAAGAGTCTTTTTTTCATGCTGTAGGGGAGGGAGTTGAGACAGTCCAATGTCCTGGGGAGCAAGAACTGCAAACAGTCCATCTACAATGTAACATTTGGGTCTCAGGCCGCCCAATCCCTAGTGCGCTGTGCAGACCTTTGACTGGCAAAAACACCCCATCTGAGCGTGAGATCTGGCTGGACTAGTGGCTCTTTCTGTGGACTAAGAGACAGACAGACAGAGTTTTCAGGTTCAAAACCTATACTTCCCAGAAGATGGTCATTCACTTCGGTAAAAAAAAAAAAAAAAAAAAAAAAAAAAGGCTTTTTATTTTTTTCCCCCCTGCCTGGGTAACCTGTCTCCTGCCTGTTTCAAAGTGAAAAAAGGGAAAAATCTTTTTTGGAGGGAAAAGGACCAAAATGCAGGCAGGTGGACTCCGTGGAAGGTGGATGGGGAGTTGCTCCTGCCCTGGCACTAGAGCCCCAGCTGCTGTTCCAGGTGCTCTCTGATAACAGAGATCTCCGTGTGTCGTGTCATGACACTGTCATCAGGACTGACCCTCAGGATAATGAGGATTCAAAACGAGGCAGGTGATACTGCCTTCAAAAGTAAATCCAGGGAGGTTTGGCGGTATTTCAGAGGGTTAAGGGCTTGTGGCGCTCACGAATAGAGGGGACAGGTGGAAGGATTTGGGGTCTGGCCCCCAGACCGCCACCTGCAGGGGAGTCGCTTTACAGAGGGTGAAGCAGGTCTTTAGGAGCTCTATCTTTCTCTCCCACCCTGTATTTCCTCTGCTCTCTCCTTTTGTGTCTGTCAGATGCAAGGTCAGTAACAACAACAACAACAACAAAAACAATAACCACCACAGTGATCAAGCAACAAGGGCAGCGGAAGGGGAACAAATGGAGTGCAGGAGCTGTGGATTATTCGTGGCGTAGGCACTCAGCTGTGGCAATAACCCCTTGAGGCAATCAATCCATACATGAAGATGTAATACAGGGAACAGAGACGTATATGTCCCTGTGTGTTTCCACTGAGTTAATGTAAATGCACTTTTATTGACTTCTTCATTTATTGATTACCTTGCCACGAGAATTTCTTTTCATTGCTAAAAAAAAGGGTCCCATCAAGGGTACCAGGTGGTGCCACACCCAGTTAAGCACTCATGTTACAATGCAGGAGGACTGGGCTTCAACACCCTGGTTCCCACATGCCAGGGGAAATCTTTACAAGTGGTGCGGAAGTGCTGCAGTTGTCTCTCTCTGTGTCTCAAACTCTCTCTACCTCCCTTCCCTCTCAATTCCTGTCTATTTATTCCAGTGAATAATCAAGAAAATAGAAAGTAAAAAAAGAAAAAGGAAAAGGAAATATTCCACGACTTCAAATGGGTTAATCAGGACAATGCTTTCCTTGTTAAGATCCTCACAGCATTCCATATGCAGAAAGGCAAAGACGCCATGTATTTTTTAACCCAGTTTTTATATTTATTTATTTATTTATTTATTTAGGTGCTTATTCATTTTTGTTATTGATGAATTAATGTTTTACATTTGACATTGACTAGGGATCTGACACCAGCGGACTCCAGTACCCCTATATGGTACTCTGCCTCTACAAAACCGATCCATTGACCTGCCCATCCATCCATCCATCCACCCATACATCTATCCATCCATTCATACATCCATCCATCCATCCATCCATCCATCCATCCATCCATCCATCCATCCACCAGTCAACCAAGCTAAGTACAAAAGGAGATCTCTCCTTGAATGGTGAGGAGAAACAACGATGCATAGGTAGGTTGCAAAGGCCCAGTTTGGCTGAATAGGGCAGAGGGGCTGAACCAGGGAATGTGTTGGGGCGTGTGGGTTTGGGTGGGATGAGCCGGAGACCCTGTGAGCTGGGTCACATTAGGGGCAGGCAGGGGGTGGAAGGGGTTGCGAACAGCTGTCACTGGAGAAGCATCACAAGTGCTGGAGCTGGTGAGCAGGGCACCTGGAAGAGAGGACAGACAAAGGAGAGAAGCAAAGTGCGGAGGAGAGGAGAGGGGAGAGGATGGTGAGGACAGGAGAGGACAGGAGAGGACAGGATTGGAGGGGACCTGAGAAACCTACCTGGACAAAGGCAGCATACGGACATCCAGGAAGGCAGGCAGGCATGCAGGCAGCTCTGGCCTGGGCTCCCAGGATCCCGGGCGCACCTCCACCTGTCTTCTCTTGGCTGCCAGCCCTGAGGTCCCTCGTCGGTCAGCACTGTCTTCCCATCCTTCCGTCCCTCTGTGCCAGGGCCCAGGCGTCTGGGCGCTGTTGCCTGACCTAGTGGCAGGGCAGTTGGGCTGCCCAGTGCCAGTGTGGCCAGCACAGATTGCCAGGGGCTAGGACATCACAGAGGGCTCATGTGGTTGCTAGGCCATGGGGACCCCGCCCATCCAGTTGACCAGCAGCCATGACCCCCACGCTGAACTTGACCTGAGGGGTGGTGGCCAGCCACCAGAGCCAGAGCCCCAGGCCAAAGCAGGTGCTGGTCGGCCGGGCCAAGGGGCTATGTGCAGATTGGTGTGTGTCTGGGCATGGGGCTGGCATCTGACAGTCCAGGGCGGGGGACCAAGGTCCGCCAGGCCCCTGTCCCACCATGTGCACTGACACACAGTCTTGCTGACTGACAGACAGTCCCCGCCCCAGAGATACCCACACCAAGTCTCTGGGTGCCGTGAGCTGCCCCTGAGGGTTGGTGGGTGCCTGCCTGGACACATGCCTCCGTAATGGAGGCCTCTATTAATCCCGTTGCCTACTGACAGCTGCCCTCCTGCCCTTCCTCCTCCTCCTACGCCTCCTCCTCCTCCTCTTCCTACTCTTCCTCCTCCTCTTTCTCCTCCTCCTCCTCCACCCCCTCCTCCTCTTCCTCATCCTCAGATGGACTCACTCAGGGCCCTTGGCCTAGGCAAGCCAGGGCTGCTGCTCTGGCTTCTGCAGCTTCTATCCAGTGGGGGGGTGTAGGAATCTGTTCCTGTCAGTCCCTGATTCCTGGGACCTTCCATGCCTCCAGCTGCCCCCACTCTCTAGTCCTGACCCCTCCTCAAGGATGCCCCCTTTCCCCTTACCCTCTGTCCCCCAGCTCCCAACTAACATCTACTGTGTTCCTCCCTGCGCTACTTTACTGCCACCCTGCTTCTGCCCTTCAGCCCTGAGGGCCCAGGGCCAGCCCAGCTGCCATCTCACCATCCAGCAGGGGGACCTGCCCTAACGCCCTGCCACCACACCCACACACACAGCCCTGCACACACTCCTGGGCTCCCCTGCCTGCAGCCTGCCTCTCAAACAGTCTCCTTCTGCCCCCTAGCCCCCTTACAGCCTCTGCCACGGACCCCCACAGACACCTGGGCATGAGCAGTGCAGACATGCAAACAGCTCCCCTCGCCCCCACTCCAGTTGCTCCAAGGTTGTCAAGAGTCTTTTTTTCATGCTGTAGGGGAGGGAGTTGAGACAGTCCAATGTCCTGGGGAGCAAGAACTGCAAACAGTCCATCTACAATGTAACATTTGGGTCTCAGGCCGCCCAATCCCTAGTGCGCTGTGCAGACCTTTGACTGGCAAAAACACCCCATCTGAGCGTGAGATCTGGCTGGACTAGTGGCTCTTTCTGTGGACTAAGAGACAGACAGACAGAGTTTTCAGGTTCAAAACCTATACTTCCCAGAAGATGGTCATTCACTTCGGTAAAAAAAAAAAAAAAAAAAAAAAAAAAAAAGGCTTTTTATTTTTTTCCCCCCTGCCTGGGTAACCTGTCTCCTGCCTGTTTCAAAGTGAAAAAAGGGAAAAATCTTTTTTGGAGGGAAAAGGACCAAAATGCAGGCAGGTGGACTCCGTGGAAGGTGGATGGGGAGTTGCTCCTGCCCTGGCACTAGAGCCCCAGCTGCTGTTCCAGGTGCTCTCTGATAACAGAGATCTCCGTGTGTCGTGTCATGACACTGTCATCAGGACTGACCCTCAGGATAATGAGGATTCAAAACGAGGCAGGTGATACTGCCTTCAAAAGTAAATCCAGGGAGGTTTGGCGGTATTTCAGAGGGTTAAGGGCTTGTGGCGCTCACGAATAGAGGGGACAGGTGGAAGGATTTGGGGTCTGGCCCCCAGACCGCCACCTGCAGGGGAGTCGCTTTACAGAGGGTGAAGCAGGTCTTTAGGAGCTCTATCTTTCTCTCCCACCCTGTATTTCCTCTGCTCTCTCCTTTTGTGTCTGTCAGATGCAAGGTCAGTAACAACAACAACAACAACAAAAACAATAACCACCACAGTGATCAAGCAACAAGGGCAGCGGAAGGGGAACAAATGGAGTGCAGGAGCTGTGGATTATTCGTGGCGTAGGCACTCAGCTGTGGCAATAACCCCTTGAGGCAATCAATCCATACATGAAGATGTAATACAGGGAACAGAGACGTATATGTCCCT
This sequence comes from Erinaceus europaeus, assembly GCF_950295315.1. Taxonomy (NCBI): domain Eukaryota; kingdom Metazoa; phylum Chordata; class Mammalia; order Eulipotyphla; family Erinaceidae; genus Erinaceus; species Erinaceus europaeus. The sequence goes on along the minus strand of NW_026647189.1, from coordinate 481,588 downwards.
GTGTGTTTCCACTGAGTTAATGTAAATGCACTTTTATTGACTTCTTCATTTATTGATTACCTTGCCACGAGAATTTCTTTTCATTGCTAAAAAAAAGGGTCCCATCAAGGGTACCAGGTGGTGCCACACCCAGTTAAGCACTCATGTTACAATGCAGGAGGACTGGGCTTCAACACCCTGGTTCCCACATGCCAGGGGAAATCTTTACAAGTGGTGCGGAAGTGCTGCAGTTGTCTCTCTCTGTGTCTCAAACTCTCTCTACCTCCCTTCCCTCTCAATTCCTGTCTATTTATTCCAGTGAATAATCAAGAAAATAGAAAGTAAAAAAAGAAAAAGGAAAAGGAAATATTCCACGACTTCAAATGGGTTAATCAGGACAATGCTTTCCTTGTTAAGATCCTCACAGCATTCCATATGCAGAAAGGCAAAGACGCCATGTATTTTTTAACCCAGTTTTTATATTTATTTATTTATTTATTTATTTAGGTGCTTATTCATTTTTGTTATTGATGAATTAATGTTTTACATTTGACATTGACTAGGGATCTGACACCAGCGGACTCCAGTACCCCTATATGGTACTCTGCCTCTACAAAACCGATCCATTGACCTGCCCATCCATCCATCCATCCACCCATACATCTATCCATCCATTCATACATCCATCCATCCATCCATCCATCCATCCATCCATCCATCCATCCATCCACCAGTCAACCAAGCTAAGTACAAAAGGAGATCTCTCCTTGAATGGTGAGGAGAAACAACGATGCATAGGTAGGTTGCAAAGGCCCAGTTTGGCTGAATAGGGCAGAGGGGCTGAACCAGGGAATGTGTTGGGGCGTGTGGGTTTGGGTGGGATGAGCCGGAGACCCTGTGAGCTGGGTCACATTAGGGGCAGGCAGGGGGTGGAAGGGGTTGCGAACAGCTGTCACTGGAGAAGCATCACAAGTGCTGGAGCTGGTGAGCAGGGCACCTGGAAGAGAGGACAGACAAAGGAGAGAAGCAAAGTGCGGAGGAGAGGAGAGGGGAGAGGATGGTGAGGACAGGAGAGGACAGGAGAGGACAGGATTGGAGGGGACCTGAGAAACCTACCTGGACAAAGGCAGCATACGGACATCCAGGAAGGCAGGCAGGCATGCAGGCAGCTCTGGCCTGGGCTCCCAGGATCCCGGGCGCACCTCCACCTGTCTTCTCTTGGCTGCCAGCCCTGAGGTCCCTCGTCGGTCAGCACTGTCTTCCCATCCTTCCGTCCCTCTGTGCCAGGGCCCAGGCGTCTGGGCGCTGTTGCCTGACCTAGTGGCAGGGCAGTTGGGCTGCCCAGTGCCAGTGTGGCCAGCACAGATTGCCAGGGGCTAGGACATCACAGAGGGCTCATGTGGTTGCTAGGCCATGGGGACCCCGCCCATCCAGTTGACCAGCAGCCATGACCCCCACGCTGAACTTGACCTGAGGGGTGGTGGCCAGCCACCAGAGCCAGAGCCCCAGGCCAAAGCAGGTGCTGGTCGGCCGGGCCAAGGGGCTATGTGCAGATTGGTGTGTGTCTGGGCATGGGGCTGGCATCTGACAGTCCAGGGCGGGGGACCAAGGTCCGCCAGGCCCCTGTCCCACCATGTGCACTGACACACAGTCTTGCTGACTGACAGACAGTCCCCGCCCCAGAGATACCCACACCAAGTCTCTGGGTGCCGTGAGCTGCCCCTGAGGGTTGGTGGGTGCCTGCCTGGACACATGCCTCCGTAATGGAGGCCTCTATTAATCCCGTTGCCTACTGACAGCTGCCCTCCTGCCCTTCCTCCTCCTCCTACGCCTCCTCCTCCTCCTCTTCCTACTCTTCCTCCTCCTCTTTCTCCTCCTCCTCCTCCACCCCCTCCTCCTCTTCCTCATCCTCAGATGGACTCACTCAGGGCCCTTGGCCTAGGCAAGCCAGGGCTGCTGCTCTGGCTTCTGCAGCTTCTATCCAGTGGGGGGGTGTAGGAATCTGTTCCTGTCAGTCCCTGATTCCTGGGACCTTCCATGCCTCCAGCTGCCCCCACTCTCTAGTCCTGACCCCTCCTCAAGGATGCCCCCTTTCCCCTTACCCTCTGTCCCCCAGCTCCCAACTAACATCTACTGTGTTCCTCCCTGCGCTACTTTACTGCCACCCTGCTTCTGCCCTTCAGCCCTGAGGGCCCAGGGCCAGCCCAGCTGCCATCTCACCATCCAGCAGGGGGACCTGCCCTAACGCCCTGCCACCACACCCACACACACAGCCCTGCACACACTCCTGGGCTCCCCTGCCTGCAGCCTGCCTCTCAAACAGTCTCCTTCTGCCCCCTAGCCCCCTTACAGCCTCTGCCACGGACCCCCACAGACACCTGGGCATGAGCAGTGCAGACATGCAAACAGCTCCCCTCGCCCCCACTCCAGTTGCTCCAAGGTTGTCAAGAGTCTTTTTTTCATGCTGTAGGGGAGGGAGTTGAGACAGTCCAATGTCCTGGGGAGCAAGAACTGCAAACAGTCCATCTACAATGTAACATTTGGGTCTCAGGCCGCCCAATCCCTAGTGCGCTGTGCAGACCTTTGACTGGCAAAAACACCCCATCTGAGCGTGAGATCTGGCTGGACTAGTGGCTCTTTCTGTGGACTAAGAGACAGACAGACAGAGTTTTCAGGTTCAAAACCTATACTTCCCAGAAGATGGTCATTCACTTCGGTAAAAAAAAAAAAAAAAAAAAAAAAAAAAGGCTTTTTATTTTTTTCCCCCCTGCCTGGGTAACCTGTCTCCTGCCTGTTTCAAAGTGAAAAAAGGGAAAAATCTTTTTTGGAGGGAAAAGGACCAAAATGCAGGCAGGTGGACTCCGTGGAAGGTGGATGGGGAGTTGCTCCTGCCCTGGCACTAGAGCCCCAGCTGCTGTTCCAGGTGCTCTCTGATAACAGAGATCTCCGTGTGTCGTGTCATGACACTGTCATCAGGACTGACCCTCAGGATAATGAGGATTCAAAACGAGGCAGGTGATACTGCCTTCAAAAGTAAATCCAGGGAGGTTTGGCGGTATTTCAGAGGGTTAAGGGCTTGTGGCGCTCACGAATAGAGGGGACAGGTGGAAGGATTTGGGGTCTGGCCCCCAGACCGCCACCTGCAGGGGAGTCGCTTTACAGAGGGTGAAGCAGGTCTTTAGGAGCTCTATCTTTCTCTCCCACCCTGTATTTCCTCTGCTCTCTCCTTTTGTGTCTGTCAGATGCAAGGTCAGTAACAACAACAACAACAACAAAAACAATAACCACCACAGTGATCAAGCAACAAGGGCAGCGGAAGGGGAACAAATGGAGTGCAGGAGCTGTGGATTATTCGTGGCGTAGGCACTCAGCTGTGGCAATAACCCCTTGAGGCAATCAATCCATACATGAAGATGTAATACAGGGAACAGAGACGTATATGTCCCTGTGTGTTTCCACTGAGTTAATGTAAATGCACTTTTATTGACTTCTTCATTTATTGATTACCTTGCCACGAGAATTTCTTTTCATTGCTAAAAAAAAGGGTCCCATCAAGGGTACCAGGTGGTGCCACACCCAGTTAAGCACTCATGTTACAATGCAGGAGGACTGGGCTTCAACACCCTGGTTCCCACATGCCAGGGGAAATCTTTACAAGTGGTGCGGAAGTGCTGCAGTTGTCTCTCTCTGTGTCTCAAACTCTCTCTACCTCCCTTCCCTCTCAATTCCTGTCTATTTATTCCAGTGAATAATCAAGAAAATAGAAAGTAAAAAAAGAAAAAGGAAAAGGAAATATTCCACGACTTCAAATGGGTTAATCAGGACAATGCTTTCCTTGTTAAGATCCTCACAGCATTCCATATGCAGAAAGGCAAAGACGCCATGTATTTTTTAACCCAGTTTTTATATTTATTTATTTATTTATTTATTTAGGTGCTTATTCATTTTTGTTATTGATGAATTAATGTTTTACATTTGACATTGACTAGGGATCTGACACCAGCGGACTCCAGTACCCCTATATGGTACTCTGCCTCTACAAAACCGATCCATTGACCTGCCCATCCATCCATCCATCCACCCATACATCTATCCATCCATTCATACATCCATCCATCCATCCATCCATCCATCCATCCATCCATCCATCCACCAGTCAACCAAGCTAAGTACAAAAGGAGATCTCTCCTTGAATGGTGAGGAGAAACAACGATGCATAGGTAGGTTGCAAAGGCCCAGTTTGGCTGAATAGGGCAGAGGGGCTGAACCAGGGAATGTGTTGGGGCGTGTGGGTTTGGGTGGGATGAGCCGGAGACCCTGTGAGCTGGGTCACATTAGGGGCAGGCAGGGGGTGGAAGGGGTTGCGAACAGCTGTCACTGGAGAAGCATCACAAGTGCTGGAGCTGGTGAGCAGGGCACCTGGAAGAGAGGACAGACAAAGGAGAGAAGCAAAGTGCGGAGGAGAGGAGAGGGGAGAGGATGGTGAGGACAGGAGAGGACAGGAGAGGACAGGATTGGAGGGGACCTGAGAAACCTACCTGGACAAAGGCAGCATACGGACATCCAGGAAGGCAGGCAGGCATGCAGGCAGCTCTGGCCTGGGCTCCCAGGATCCCGGGCGCACCTCCACCTGTCTTCTCTTGGCTGCCAGCCCTGAGGTCCCTCGTCGGTCAGCACTGTCTTCCCATCCTTCCGTCCCTCTGTGCCAGGGCCCAGGCGTCTGGGCGCTGTTGCCTGACCTAGTGGCAGGGCAGTTGGGCTGCCCAGTGCCAGTGTGGCCAGCACAGATTGCCAGGGGCTAGGACATCACAGAGGGCTCATGTGGTTGCTAGGCCATGGGGACCCCGCCCATCCAGTTGACCAGCAGCCATGACCCCCACGCTGAACTTGACCTGAGGGGTGGTGGCCAGCCACCAGAGCCAGAGCCCCAGGCCAAAGCAGGTGCTGGTCGGCCGGGCCAAGGGGCTATGTGCAGATTGGTGTGTGTCTGGGCATGGGGCTGGCATCTGACAGTCCAGGGCGGGGGACCAAGGTCCGCCAGGCCCCTGTCCCACCATGTGCACTGACACACAGTCTTGCTGACTGACAGACAGTCCCCGCCCCAGAGATACCCACACCAAGTCTCTGGGTGCCGTGAGCTGCCCCTGAGGGTTGGTGGGTGCCTGCCTGGACACATGCCTCCGTAATGGAGGCCTCTATTAATCCCGTTGCCTACTGACAGCTGCCCTCCTGCCCTTCCTCCTCCTCCTACGCCTCCTCCTCCTCCTCTTCCTACTCTTCCTCCTCCTCTTTCTCCTCCTCCTCCTCCACCCCCTCCTCCTCTTCCTCATCCTCAGATGGACTCACTCAGGGCCCTTGGCCTAGGCAAGCCAGGGCTGCTGCTCTGGCTTCTGCAGCTTCTATCCAGTGGGGGGGTGTAGGAATCTGTTCCTGTCAGTCCCTGATTCCTGGGACCTTCCATGCCTCCAGCTGCCCCCACTCTCTAGTCCTGACCCCTCCTCAAGGATGCCCCCTTTCCCCTTACCCTCTGTCCCCCAGCTCCCAACTAACATCTACTGTGTTCCTCCCTGCGCTACTTTACTGCCACCCTGCTTCTGCCCTTCAGCCCTGAGGGCCCAGGGCCAGCCCAGCTGCCATCTCACCATCCAGCAGGGGGACCTGCCCTAACGCCCTGCCACCACACCCACACACACAGCCCTGCACACACTCCTGGGCTCCCCTGCCTGCAGCCTGCCTCTCAAACAGTCTCCTTCTGCCCCCTAGCCCCCTTACAGCCTCTGCCACGGACCCCCACAGACACCTGGGCATGAGCAGTGCAGACATGCAAACAGCTCCCCTCGCCCCCACTCCAGTTGCTCCAAGGTTGTCAAGAGTCTTTTTTTCATGCTGTAGGGGAGGGAGTTGAGACAGTCCAATGTCCTGGGGAGCAAGAACTGCAAACAGTCCATCTACAATGTAACATTTGGGTCTCAGGCCGCCCAATCCCTAGTGCGCTGTGCAGACCTTTGACTGGCAAAAACACCCCATCTGAGCGTGAGATCTGGCTGGACTAGTGGCTCTTTCTGTGGACTAAGAGACAGACAGACAGAGTTTTCAGGTTCAAAACCTATACTTCCCAGAAGATGGTCATTCACTTCGGTAAAAAAAAAAAAAAAAAAAAAAGGCTTTTTATTTTTTTCCCCCCTGCCTGGGTAACCTGTCTCCTGCCTGTTTCAAAGTGAAAAAAGGGAAAAATCTTTTTTGGAGGGAAAAGGACCAAAATGCAGGCAGGTGGACTCCGTGGAAGGTGGATGGGGAGTTGCTCCTGCCCTGGCACTAGAGCCCCAGCTGCTGTTCCAGGTGCTCTCTGATAACAGAGATCTCCGTGTGTCGTGTCATGACACTGTCATCAGGACTGACCCTCAGGATAATGAGGATTCAAAACGAGGCAGGTGATACTGCCTTCAAAAGTAAATCCAGGGAGGTTTGGCGGTATTTCAGAGGGTTAAGGGCTTGTGGCGCTCAAGAATAGAGGGGACAGGTGGAAGGATTTGGGGTCTGGCCCCCAGACCGCCACCTGCAGGGGAGTCGCTTTACAGAGGGTGAAGCAGGTCTTTAGGAGCTCTATCTTTCTCTCCCACCCTGTATTTCCTCTGCTCTCTCCTTTTGTGTCTGTCAGATGCAAGGTCAGTAACAACAACAACAACAACAAAAACAATAACCACCACAGTGATCAAGCAACAAGGGCAGCGGAAGGGGAACAAATGGAGTGCAGGAGCTGTGGATTATTCGTGGCGTAGGCACTCAGCTGTGGCAATAACCCCTTGAGGCAATCAATCCATACATGAAGATGTAATACAGGGAACAGAGACGTATATGTCCCTGTGTGTTTCCACTGAGTTAATGTAAATGCACTTTTATTGACTTCTTCATTTATTTATTACCTTGCCACGAGAATTTCTTTTCATTGCTAAAAAAAAGGGTCCCATCAAGGGTACCAGGTGGTGCCACACCCAGTTAAGCACTCATGTTACAATGCAGGAGGACTGGGCTTCAACACCCTGGTTCCCACATGCCAGGGGAAATCTTTACAAGTGGTGCGGAAGTGCTGCAGTTGTCTCTCTCTGTGTCTCAAACTCTCTCTACCTCCCTTCCCTCTCAATTCCTGTCTATTTATTCCAGTGAATAATCAAGAAAATAGAAAGTAAAAAAAGAAAAAGGAAAAGGAAATATTCCACGACTTCAAATGGGTTAATCAGGACAATGCTTTCCTTGTTAAGATCCTCACAGCATTCCATATGCAGAAAGGCAAAGACGCCATGTATTTTTTAACCCAGTTTTTATATTTATTTATTTATTTATTTATTTAGGTGCTTATTCATTTTTGTTATTGATGAATTAATGTTTTACATTTGACATTGACTAGGGATCTGACACCAGCGGACTCCAGTACCCCTATATGGTACTCTGCCTCTACAAAACCGATCCATTGACCTGCCCATCCATCCATCCATCCACCCATACATCTATCCATCCATTCATACATCCATCCATCCATCCATCCATCCATCCATCCATCCACCAGTCAACCAAGCTAAGTACAAAAGGAGATCTCTCCTTGAATGGTGAGGAGAAACAACGATGCATAGGTAGGTTGCAAAGGCCCAGTTTGGCTGAATAGGGCAGAGGGGCTGAACCAGGGAATGTGTTGGGGCGTGTGGGTTTGGGTGGGATGAGCCGGAGACCCTGTGAGCTGGGTCACATTAGGGGCAGGCAGGGGGTGGAAGGGGTTGCGAACAGCTGTCACTGGAGAAGCATCACAAGTGCTGGAGCTGGTGAGCAGGGCACCTGGAAGAGAGGACAGACAAAGGAGAGAAGCAAAGTGCGGAGGAGAGGAGAGGGGAGAGGATGGTGAGGACAGGAGAGGACAGGAGAGGACAGGATTGGAGGGGACCTGAGAAACCTACCTGGACAAAGGCAGCATACGGACATCCAGGAAGGCAGGCAGGCATGCAGGCAGCTCTGGCCTGGGCTCCCGGAATCCCGGGCGCACCTCCACCTGTCTTCTCTTGGCTGCCAGCCCTGAGGTCCCTCGTCGGTCAGCACTGTCTTCCCATCCTTCCGTCCCTCTGTGCCAGGGCCCAGGCGTCTGGGCGCTGTTGCCTGACCTAGTGGCAGGGCAGTTGGGCTGCCCAGTGCCAGTGTGGCCAGCACAGATTGCCAGGGGCTAGGACATCACAGAGGGCTCATGTGGTTGCTAGGCCATGGGGACCCCGCCCATCCAGTTGACCAGCAGCCATGACCCCCACGCTGAACTTGACCTGAGGGGTGGTGGCCAGCCACCAGAGCCAGAGCCCCAGGCCAAAGCAGGTGCTGGTCGGCCGGGCCAAGGGGCTATGTGCAGATTGGTGTGTGTCTGGGCATGGGGCTGGCATCTGACAGTCCAGGGCGGGGGACCAAGGTCCGCCAGGCCCCTGTCCCACCATGTGCACTGACACACAGTCTTGCTGACTGACAGACAGTCCCCGCCCCAGAGATACCCACACCAAGTCTCTGGGTGCCGTGAGCTGCCCCTGAGGGTTGGTGGGTGCCTGCCTGGACACATGCCTCCGTAATGGAGGCCTCTATTAATCCCGTTGCCTACTGACAGCTGCCCTCCTGCCCTTCCTCCTCCTCCTACGCCTCCTCCTCCTCCTCTTCCTACTCTTCCTCCTCCTCTTTCTCCTCCTCCTCCTCCACCCCCTCCTCCTCTTCCTCATCCTCAGATGGACTCACTCAGGGCCCTTGGCCTAGGCAAGCCAGGGCTGCTGCTCTGGCTTCTGCAGCTTCTATCCAGTGGGGGGGTGTAGGAATCTGTTCCTGTCAGTCCCTGATTCCTGGGACCTTCCATGCCTCCAGCTGCCCCCACTCTCTAGTCCTGACCCCTCCTCAAGGATGCCCCCTTTCCCCTTACCCTCTGTCCCCCAGCTCCCAACTAACATCTACTGTGTTCCTCCCTGCGCTACTTTACTGCCACCCTGCTTCTGCCCTTCAGCCCTGAGGGCCCAGGGCCAGCCCAGCTGCCATCTCACCATCCAGCAGGGGGACCTGCCCTAACGCCCTGCCACCACACCCACACACACAGCCCTGCACACACTCCTGGGCTCCCCTGCCTGCAGCCTGCCTCTCAAACAGTCTCCTTCTGCCCCCTAGCCCCCTTACAGCCTCTGCCACGGACCCCCACAGACACCTGGGCATGAGCAGTGCAGACATGCAAACAGCTCCCCTCGCCCCCACTCCAGTTGCTCCAAGGTTGTCAAGAGTCTTTTTTTCATGCTGTAGGGGAGGGAGTTGAGACAGTCCAATGTCCTGGGGAGCAAGAACTGCAAACAGTCCATCTACAATGTAACATTTGGGTCTCAGGCCGCCCAATCCCTAGTGCGCTGTGCAGACCTTTGACTGGCAAAAACACCCCATCTGAGCGTGAGATCTGGCTGGACTAGTGGCTCTTTCTGTGGACTAAGAGACAGACAGACAGAGTTTTCAGGTTCAAAACCTATACTTCCCAGAAGATGGTCATTCACTTCGGTAAAAAAAAAAAAAAAAAAAAAAGGCTTTTTATTTTTTTCCCCCCTGCCTGGGTAACCTGTCTCCTGCCTGTTTCAAAGTGAAAAAAGGGAAAAATCTTTTTTGGAGGGAAAAGGACCAAAATGCAGGCAGGTGGACTCCGTGGAAGGTGGATGGGGAGTTGCTCCTGCCCTGGCACTAGAGCCCCAGCTGCTGTTCCAGGTGCTCTCTGATAACAGAGATCTCCGTGTGTCGTGTCATGACACTGTCATCAGGACTGACCCTCAGGATAATGAGGATTCAAAACGAGGCAGGTGATACTGCCTTCAAAAGTAAATCCAGGGAGGTTTGGCGGTATTTCAGAGGGTTAAGGGCTTGTGGCGCTCACGAATAGAGGGGACAGGTGGAAGGATTTGGGGTCTGGCCCCCAGACCGCCACCTGCAGGGGAGTCGCTTTACAGAGGGTGAAGCAGGTCTTTAGGAGCTCTATCTTTCTCTCCCACCCTGTATTTCCTCTGCTCTCTCCTTTTGTGTCTGTCAGATGCAAGGTCAGTAACAACAACAACAACAACAAAAACAATAACCACCACAGTGATCAAGCAACAAGGGCAGCGGAAGGGGAACAAATGGAGTGCAGGAGCTGTGGATTATTCGTGGCGTAGGCACTCAGCTGTGGCAATAACCCCTTGAGGCAATCAATCCATACATGAAGATGTAATACAGGGAACAGAGACGTATATGTCCCTGTGTGTTTCCACTGAGTTAATGTAAATGCACTTTTATTGACTTCTTCATTTATTTATTACCTTGCCACGAGAATTTCTTTTCATTGCTAAAAAAAAGGGTCCCATCAAGGGTACCAGGTGGTGCCACACCCAGTTAAGCACTCATGTTACAATGCAGGAGGACTGGGCTTCAACACCCTGGTTCCCACATGCCAGGGGAAATCTTTACAAGTGGTGCGGAAGTGCTGCAGTTGTCTCTCTCTGTGTCTCAAACTCTCTCTACCTCCCTTCCCTCTCAATTCCTGTCTATTTATTCCAGTGAATAATCAAGAAAATAGAAAGTAAAAAAAGAAAAAGGAAAAGGAAATATTCCACGACTTCAAATGGGTTAATCAGGACAATGCTTTCCTTGTTAAGATCCTCACAGCATTCCATATGCAGAAAGGCAAAGACGCCATGTATTTTTTAACCCAGTTTTTATATTTATTTATTTATTTATTTATTTATTTAGGTGCTTATTCATTTTTGTTATTGATGAATTAATGTTTTACATTTGACATTGACTAGGGATCTGACACCAGCGGACTCCAGTACCCCTATATGGTACTCTGCCTCTACAAAACCGATCCATTGACCTGCCCATCCATCCATCCATCCACCCATACATCTATCCATCCATTCATACATCCATCCATCCATCCATCCATCCATCCATCCATCCATCCATCCACCAGTCAACCAAGCTAAGTACAAAAGGAGATCTCTCCTTGAATGGTGAGGAGAAACAACGATGCATAGGTAGGTTGCAAAGGCCCAGTTTGGCTGAATAGGGCAGAGGGGCTGAACCAGGGAATGTGTTGGGGCGTGTGGGTTTGGGTGGGATGAGCCGGAGACCCTGTGAGCTGGGTCACATTAGGGGCAGGCAGGGGGTGGAAGGGGTTGCGAACAGCTGTCACTGGAGAAGCATCACAAGTGCTGGAGCTGGTGAGCAGGGCACCTGGAAGAGAGGACAGACAAAGGAGAGAAGCAAAGTGCGGAGGAGAGGAGAGGGGAGAGGATGGTGAGGACAGGAGAGGACAGGAGAGGACAGGATTGGAGGGGACCTGAGAAACCTACCTGGACAAAGGCAGCATACGGACATCCAGGAAGGCAGGCAGGCATGCAGGCAGCTCTGGCCTGGGCTCCCAGGATCCCGGGCGCACCTCCACCTGTCTTCTCTTGGCTGCCAGCCCTGAGGTCCCTCGTCGGTCAGCACTGTCTTCCCATCCTTCCGTCCCTCTGTGCCAGGGCCCAGGCGTCTGGGCGCTGTTGCCTGACCTAGTGGCAGGGCAGTTGGGCTGCCCAGTGCCAGTGTGGCCAGCACAGATTGCCAGGGGCTAGGACATCACAGAGGGCTCATGTGGTTGCTAGGCCATGGGGACCCCGCCCATCCAGTTGACCAGCAGCCATGACCCCCACGCTGAACTTGACCTGAGGGGTGGTGGCCAGCCACCAGAGCCAGAGCCCCAGGCCAAAGCAGGTGCTGGTCGGCCGGGCCAAGGGGCTATGTGCAGATTGGTGTGTGTCTGGGCATGGGGCTGGCATCTGACAGTCCAGGGCGGGGGACCAAGGTCCGCCAGGCCCCTGTCCCACCATGTGCACTGACACACAGTCTTGCTGACTGACAGACAGTCCCCGCCCCAGAGATACCCACACCAAGTCTCTGGGTGCCGTGAGCTGCCCCTGAGGGTTGGTGGGTGCCTGCCTGGACACATGCCTCCGTAATGGAGGCCTCTATTAATCCCGTTGCCTACTGACAGCTGCCCTCCTGCCCTTCCTCCTCCTCCTACGCCTCCTCCTCCTCCTCTTCCTACTCTTCCTCCTCCTCTTTCTCCTCCTCCTCCTCCACCCCCTCCTCCTCTTCCTCATCCTCAGATGGACTCACTCAGGGCCCTTGGCCTAGGCAAGCCAGGGCTGCTGCTCTGGCTTCTGCAGCTTCTATCCAGTGGGGGGGTGTAGGAATCTGTTCCTGTCAGTCCCTGATTCCTGGGACCTTCCATGCCTCCAGCTGCCCCCACTCTCTAGTCCTGACCCCTCCTCAAGGATGCCCCCTTTCCCCTTACCCTCTGTCCCCCAGCTCCCAACTAACATCTACTGTGTTCCTCCCTGCGCTACTTTACTGCCACCCTGCTTCTGCCCTTCAGCCCTGAGGGCCCAGGGCCAGCCCAGCTGCCATCTCACCATCCAGCAGGGGGACCTGCCCTAACGCCCTGCCACCACACCCACACACACAGCCCTGCACACACTCCTGGGCTCCCCTGCCTGCAGCCTGCCTCTCAAACAGTCTCCTTCTGCCCCCTAGCCCCCTTACAGCCTCTGCCACGGACCCCCACAGACACCTGGGCATGAGCAGTGCAGACATGCAAACAGCTCCCCTCGCCCCCACTCCAGTTGCTCCAAGGTTGTCAAGAGTCTTTTTTTCATGCTGTAGGGGAGGGAGTTGAGACAGTCCAATGTCCTGGGGAGCAAGAACTGCAAACAGTCCATCTACAATGTAACATTTGGGTCTCAGGCCGCCCAATCCCTAGTGCGCTGTGCAGACCTTTGACTGGCAAAAACACCCCATCTGAGCGTGAGATCTGGCTGGACTAGTGGCTCTTTCTGTGGACTAAGAGACAGACAGACAGAGTTTTCAGGTTCAAAACCTATACTTCCCAGAAGATGGTCATTCACTTCGGTAAAAAAAAAAAAAAAAAAAAAAAAAAAAAGGCTTTTTATTTTTTTCCCCCCTGCCTGGGTAACCTGTCTCCTGCCTGTTTCAAAGTGAAAAAAGGGAAAAATCTTTTTTGGAGGGAAAAGGACCAAAATGCAGGCAGGTGGACTCCGTGGAAGGTGGATGGGGAGTTGCTCCTGCCCTGGCACTAGAGCCCCAGCTGCTGTTCCAGGTGCTCTCTGATAACAGAGATCTCCGTGTGTCGTGTCATGACACTGTCATCAGGACTGACCCTCAGGATAATGAGGATTCAAAACGAGGCAGGTGATACTGCCTTCAAAAGTAAATCCAGGGAGGTTTGGCGGTATTTCAGAGGGTTAAGGGCTTGTGGCGCTCACGAATAGAGGGGACAGGTGGAAGGATTTGGGGTCTGGCCCCCAGACCGCCACCTGCAGGGGAGTCGCTTTACAGAGGGTGAAGCAGGTCTTTAGGAGCTCTATCTTTCTCTCCCACCCTGTATTTCCTCTGCTCTCTCCTTTTGTGTCTGTCAGATGCAAGGTCAGTAACAACAACAACAACAACAAAAACAATAACCACCACAGTGATCAAGCAACAAGGGCAGCGGAAGGGGAACAAATGGAGTGCAGGAGCTGTGGATTATTCGTGGCGTAGGCACTCAGCTGTGGCAATAACCCCTTGAGGCAATCAATCCATACATGAAGATGTAATACAGGGAACAGAGACGTATATGTCCCTGTGTGTTTCCACTGAGTTAATGTAAATGCACTTTTATTGACTTCTTCATTTATTTATTACCTTGCCACGAGAATTTCTTTTCATTGCTAAAAAAAAGGGTCCCATCAAGGGTACCAGGTGGTGCCACACCCAGTTAAGCACTCATGTTACAATGCAGGAGGACTGGGCTTCAACACCCTGGTTCCCACATGCCAGGGGAAATCTTTACAAGTGGTGCGGAAGTGCTGCAGTTGTCTCTCTCTGTGTCTCAAACTCTCTCTACCTCCCTTCCCTCTCAATTCCTGTCTATTTATTCCAGTGAATAATCAAGAAAATAGAAAGTAAAAAAAGAAAAAGGAAAAGGAAATATTCCACGACTTCAAATGGGTTAATCAGGACAATGCTTTCCTTGTTAAGATCCTCACAGCATTCCATATGCAGAAAGGCAAAGACGCCATGTATTTTTTAACCCAGTTTTTATATTTATTTATTTATTTATTTATTTATTTAGGTGCTTATTCATTTTTGTTATTGATGAATTAATGTTTTACATTTGACATTGACTAGGGATCTGACACCAGCGGACTCCAGTACCCCTATATGGTACTCTGCCTCTACAAAACCGATCCATTGACCTGCCCATCCATCCATCCATCCACCCATACATCTATCCATCCATTCATACATCCATCCATCCATCCATCCATCCATCCATCCATCCATCCACCAGTCAACCAAGCTAAGTACAAAAGGAGATCTCTCCTTGAATGGTGAGGAGAAACAACGATGCATAGGTAGGTTGCAAAGGCCCAGTTTGGCTGAATAGGGCAGAGGGGCTGAACCAGGGAATGTGTTGGGGCGTGTGGGTTTGGGTGGGATGAGCCGGAGACCCTGTGAGCTGGGTCACATTAGGGGCAGGCAGGGGGTGGAAGGGGTTGCGAACAGCTGTCACTGGAGAAGCATCACAAGTGCTGGAGCTGGTGAGCAGGGCACCTGGAAGAGAGGACAGACAAAGGAGAGAAGCAAAGTGCGGAGGAGAGGAGAGGGGAGAGGATGGTGAGGACAGGAGAGGACAGGAGAGGACAGGATTGGAGGGGACCTGAGAAACCTACCTGGACAAAGGCAGCATACGGACATCCAGGAAGGCAGGCAGGCATGCAGGCAGCTCTGGCCTGGGCTCCCAGGATCCCGGGCGCACCTCCACCTGTCTTCTCTTGGCTGCCAGCCCTGAGGTCCCTCGTCGGTCAGCACTGTCTTCCCATCCTTCCGTCCCTCTGTGCCAGGGCCCAGGCGTCTGGGCGCTGTTGCCTGACCTAGTGGCAGGGCAGTTGGGCTGCCCAGTGCCAGTGTGGCCAGCACAGATTGCCAGGGGCTAGGACATCACAGAGGGCTCATGTGGTTGCTAGGCCATGGGGACCCCGCCCATCCAGTTGACCAGCAGCCATGACCCCCACGCTGAACTTGACCTGAGGGGTGGTGGCCAGCCACCAGAGCCAGAGCCCCAGGCCAAAGCAGGTGCTGGTCGGCCGGGCCAAGGGGCTATGTGCAGATTGGTGTGTGTCTGGGCATGGGGCTGGCATCTGACAGTCCAGGGCGGGGGACCAAGGTCCGCCAGGCCCCTGTCCCACCATGTGCACTGACACACAGTCTTGCTGACTGACAGACAGTCCCCGCCCCAGAGATACCCACACCAAGTCTCTGGGTGCCGTGAGCTGCCCCTGAGGGTTGGTGGGTGCCTGCCTGGACACATGCCTCCGTAATGGAGGCCTCTATTAATCCCGTTGCCTACTGACAGCTGCCCTCCTGCCCTTCCTCCTCCTCCTACGCCTCCTCCTCCTCCTCTTCCTACTCTTCCTCCTCCTCTTTCTCCTCCTCCTCCTCCACCCCCTCCTCCTCTTCCTCATCCTCAGATGGACTCACTCAGGGCCCTTGGCCTAGGCAAGCCAGGGCTGCTGCTCTGGCTTCTGCAGCTTCTATCCAGTGGGGGGGTGTAGGAATCTGTTCCTGTCAGTCCCTGATTCCTGGGACCTTCCATGCCTCCAGCTGCCCCCACTCTCTAGTCCTGACCCCTCCTCAAGGATGCCCCCTTTCCCCTTACCCTCTGTCCCCCAGCTCCCAACTAACATCTACTGTGTTCCTCCCTGCGCTACTTTACTGCCACCCTGCTTCTGCCCTTCAGCCCTGAGGGCCCAGGGCCAGCCCAGCTGCCATCTCACCATCCAGCAGGGGGACCTGCCCTAACGCCCTGCCACCACACCCACACACACAGCCCTGCACACACTCCTGGGCTCCCCTGCCTGCAGCCTGCCTCTCAAACAGTCTCCTTCTGCCCCCTAGCCCCCTTACAGCCTCTGCCACGGACCCCCACAGACACCTGGGCATGAGCAGTGCAGACATGCAAACAGCTCCCCTCGCCCCCACTCCAGTTGCTCCAAGGTTGTCAAGAGTCTTTTTTTCATGCTGTAGGGGAGGGAGTTGAGACAGTCCAATGTCCTGGGGAGCAAGAACTGCAAACAGTCCATCTACAATGTAACATTTGGGTCTCAGGCCGCCCAATCCCTAGTGCGCTGTGCAGACCTTTGACTGGCAAAAACACCCCATCTGAGCGTGAGATCTGGCTGGACTAGTGGCTCTTTCTGTGGACTAAGAGACAGACAGACAGAGTTTTCAGGTTCAAAACCTATACTTCCCAGAAGATGGTCATTCACTTCGGTAAAAAAAAAAAAAAAAAAAAAAAAAAAAAGGCTTTTTATTTTTTTCCCCCCTGCCTGGGTAACCTGTCTCCTGCCTGTTTCAAAGTGAAAAAAGGGAAAAATCTTTTTTGGAGGGAAAAGGACCAAAATGCAGGCAGGTGGACTCCGTGGAAGGTGGATGGGGAGTTGCTCCTGCCCTGGCACTAGAGCCCCAGCTGCTGTTCCAGGTGCTCTCTGATAACAGAGATCTCCGTGTGTCGTGTCATGACACTGTCATCAGGACTGACCCTCAGGATAATGAGGATTCAAAACGAGGCAGGTGATACTGCCTTCAAAAGTAAATCCAGGGAGGTTTGGCGGTATTTCAGAGGGTTAAGGGCTTGTGGCGCTCACGAATAGAGGGGACAGGTGGAAGGATTTGGGGTCTGGCCCCCAGACCGCCACCTGCAGGGGAGTCGCTTTACAGAGGGTGAAGCAGGTCTTTAGGAGCTCTATCTTTCTCTCCCACCCTGTATTTCCTCTGCTCTCTCCTTTTGTGTCTGTCAGATGCAAGGTCAGTAACAACAACAACAACAACAAAAACAATAACCACCACAGTGATCAAGCAACAAGGGCAGCGGAAGGGGAACAAATGGAGTGCAGGAGCTGTGGATTATTCGTGGCGTAGGCACTCAGCTGTGGCAATAACCCCTTGAGGCAATCAATCCATACATGAAGATGTAATACAGGGAACAGAGACGTATATGTCCCTGTGTGTTTCCACTGAGTTAATGTAAATGCACTTTTATTGACTTCTTCATTTATTGATTACCTTGCCACGAGAATTTCTTTTCATTGCTAAAAAAAAGGGTCCCATCAAGGGTACCAGGTGGTGCCACACCCAGTTAAGCACTCATGTTACAATGCAGGAGGACTGGGCTTCAACACCCTGGTTCCCACATGCCAGGGGAAATCTTTACAAGTGGTGCGGAAGTGCTGCAGTTGTCTCTCTCTGTGTCTCAAACTCTCTCTACCTCCCTTCCCTCTCAATTCCTGTCTATTTATTCCAGTGAATAATCAAGAAAATAGAAAGTAAAAAAAGAAAAAGGAAAAGGAAATATTCCACGACTTCAAATGGGTTAATCAGGACAATGCTTTCCTTGTTAAGATCCTCACAGCATTCCATATGCAGAAAGGCAAAGACGCCATGTATTTTTTAACCCAGTTTTTATATTTATTTATTTATTTATTTATTTAGGTGCTTATTCATTTTTGTTATTGATGAATTAATGTTTTACATTTGACATTGACTAGGGATCTGACACCAGCGGACTCCAGTACCCCTATATGGTACTCTGCCTCTACAAAACCGATCCATTGACCTGCCCATCCATCCATCCATCCACCCATACATCTATCCATCCATTCATACATCCATCCATCCATCCATCCATCCATCCATCCATCCATCCACCAGTCAACCAAGCTAAGTACAAAAGGAGATCTCTCCTTGAATGGTGAGGAGAAACAACGATGCATAGGTAGGTTGCAAAGGCCCAGTTTGGCTGAATAGGGCAGAGGGGCTGAACCAGGGAATGTGTTGGGGCGTGTGGGTTTGGGTGGGATGAGCCGGAGACCCTGTGAGCTGGGTCACATTAGGGGCAGGCAGGGGGTGGAAGGGGTTGCGAACAGCTGTCACTGGAGAAGCATCACAAGTGCTGGAGCTGGTGAGCAGGGCACCTGGAAGAGAGGACAGACAAAGGAGAGAAGCAAAGTGCGGAGGAGAGGAGAGGGGAGAGGATGGTGAGGACAGGAGAGGACAGGAGAGGACAGGATTGGAGGGGACCTGAGAAACCTACCTGGACAAAGGCAGCATACGGACATCCAGGAAGGCAGGCAGGCATGCAGGCAGCTCTGGCCTGGGCTCCCAGGATCCCGGGCGCACCTCCACCTGTCTTCTCTTGGCTGCCAGCCCTGAGGTCCCTCGTCGGTCAGCACTGTCTTCCCATCCTTCCGTCCCTCTGTGCCAGGGCCCAGGCGTCTGGGCGCTGTTGCCTGACCTAGTGGCAGGGCAGTTGGGCTGCCCAGTGCCAGTGTGGCCAGCACAGATTGCCAGGGGCTAGGACATCACAGAGGGCTCATGTGGTTGCTAGGCCATGGGGACCCCGCCCATCCAGTTGACCAGCAGCCATGACCCCCACGCTGAACTTGACCTGAGGGGTGGTGGCCAGCCACCAGAGCCAGAGCCCCAGGCCAAAGCAGGTGCTGGTCGGCCGGGCCAAGGGGCTATGTGCAGATTGGTGTGTGTCTGGGCATGGGGCTGGCATCTGACAGTCCAGGGCGGGGGACCAAGGTCCGCCAGGCCCCTGTCCCACCATGTGCACTGACACACAGTCTTGCTGACTGACAGACAGTCCCCGCCCCAGAGATACCCACACCAAGTCTCTGGGTGCCGTGAGCTGCCCCTGAGGGTTGGTGGGTGCCTGCCTGGACACATGCCTCCGTAATGGAGGCCTCTATTAATCCCGTTGCCTACTGACAGCTGCCCTCCTGCCCTTCCTCCTCCTCCTACGCCTCCTCCTCCTCCTCTTCCTACTCTTCCTCCTCCTCTTTCTCCTCCTCCTCCTCCACCCCCTCCTCCTCTTCCTCATCCTCAGATGGACTCACTCAGGGCCCTTGGCCTAGGCAAGCCAGGGCTGCTGCTCTGGCTTCTGCAGCTTCTATCCAGTGGGGGGGTGTAGGAATCTGTTCCTGTCAGTCCCTGATTCCTGGGACCTTCCATGCCTCCAGCTGCCCCCACTCTCTAGTCCTGACCCCTCCTCAAGGATGCCCCCTTTCCCCTTACCCTCTGTCCCCCAGCTCCCAACTAACATCTACTGTGTTCCTCCCTGCGCTACTTTACTGCCACCCTGCTTCTGCCCTTCAGCCCTGAGGGCCCAGGGCCAGCCCAGCTGCCATCTCACCATCCAGCAGGGGGACCTGCCCTAACGCCCTGCCACCACACCCACACACACAGCCCTGCACACACTCCTGGGCTCCCCTGCCTGCAGCCTGCCTCTCAAACAGTCTCCTTCTGCCCCCTAGCCCCCTTACAGCCTCTGCCACGGACCCCCACAGACACCTGGGCATGAGCAGTGCAGACATGCAAACAGCTCCCCTCGCCCCCACTCCAGTTGCTCCAAGGTTGTCAAGAGTCTTTTTTTCATGCTGTAGGGGAGGGAGTTGAGACAGTCCAATGTCCTGGGGAGCAAGAACTGCAAACAGTCCATCTACAATGTAACATTTGGGTCTCAGGCCGCCCAATCCCTAGTGCGCTGTGCAGACCTTTGACTGGCAAAAACACCCCATCTGAGCGTGAGATCTGGCTGGACTAGTGGCTCTTTCTGTGGACTAAGAGACAGACAGACAGAGTTTTCAGGTTCAAAACCTATACTTCCCAGAAGATGGTCATTCACTTCGGTAAAAAAAAAAAAAAAAAAAAAAGGCTTTTTATTTTTTTCCCCCCTGCCTGGGTAACCTGTCTCCTGCCTGTTTCAAAGTGAAAAAAGGGAAAAATCTTTTTTGGAGGGAAAAGGACCAAAATGCAGGCAGGTGGACTCCGTGGAAGGTGGATGGGGAGTTGCTCCTGCCCTGGCACTAGAGCCCCAGCTGCTGTTCCAGGTGCTCTCTGATAACAGAGATCTCCGTGTGTCGTGTCATGACACTGTCATCAGGACTGACCCTCAGGATAATGAGGATTCAAAACGAGGCAGGTGATACTGCCTTCAAAAGTAAATCCAGGGAGGTTTGGCGGTATTTCAGAGGGTTAAGGGCTTGTGGCGCTCAAGAATAGAGGGGACAGGTGGAAGGATTTGGGGTCTGGCCCCCAGACCGCCACCTGCAGGGGAGTCGCTTTACAGAGGGTGAAGCAGGTCTTTAGGAGCTCTATCTTTCTCTCCCACCCTGTATTTCCTCTGCTCTCTCCTTTTGTGTCTGTCAGATGCAAGGTCAGTAACAACAACAACAACAACAAAAACAATAACCACCACAGTGATCAAGCAACAAGGGCAGCGGAAGGGGAACAAATGGAGTGCAGGAGCTGTGGATTATTCGTGGCGTAGGCACTCAGCTGTGGCAATAACCCCTTGAGGCAATCAATCCATACATGAAGATGTAATACAGGGAACAGAGACGTATATGTCCCTGTGTGTTTCCACTGAGTTAATGTAAATGCACTTTTATTGACTTCTTCATTTATTGATTACCTTGCCACGAGAATTTCTTTTCATTGCTAAAAAAAAGGGTCCCATCAAGGGTACCAGGTGGTGCCACACCCAGTTAAGCACTCATGTTACAATGCAGGAGGACTGGGCTTCAACACCCTGGTTCCCACATGCCAGGGGAAATCTTTACAAGTGGTGCGGAAGTGCTGCAGTTGTCTCTCTCTGTGTCTCAAACTCTCTCTACCTCCCTTCCCTCTCAATTCCTGTCTATTTATTCCAGTGAATAATCAAGAAAATAGAAAGTAAAAAAAGAAAAAGGAAAAGGAAATATTCCACGACTTCAAATGGGTTAATCAGGACAATGCTTTCCTTGTTAAGATCCTCACAGCATTCCATATGCAGAAAGGCAAAGACGCCATGTATTTTTTAACCCAGTTTTTATATTTATTTATTTATTTATTTATTTAGGTGCTTATTCATTTTTGTTATTGATGAATTAATGTTTTACATTTGACATTGACTAGGGATCTGACACCAGCGGACTCCAGTACCCCTATATGGTACTCTGCCTCTACAAAACCGATCCATTGACCTGCCCATCCATCCATCCATCCACCCATACATCTATCCATCCATTCATACATCCATCCATCCATCCATCCATCCATCCATCCATCCATCCACCAGTCAACCAAGCTAAGTACAAAAGGAGATCTCTCCTTGAATGGTGAGGAGAAACAACGATGCATAGGTAGGTTGCAAAGGCCCAGTTTGGCTGAATAGGGCAGAGGGGCTGAACCAGGGAATGTGTTGGGGCGTGTGGGTTTGGGTGGGATGAGCCGGAGACCCTGTGAGCTGGGTCACATTAGGGGCAGGCAGGGGGTGGAAGGGGTTGCGAACAGCTGTCACTGGAGAAGCATCACAAGTGCTGGAGCTGGTGAGCAGGGCACCTGGAAGAGAGGACAGACAAAGGAGAGAAGCAAAGTGCGGAGGAGAGGAGAGGGGAGAGGATGGTGAGGACAGGAGAGGACAGGAGAGGACAGGATTGGAGGGGACCTGAGAAACCTACCTGGACAAAGGCAGCATACGGACATCCAGGAAGGCAGGCAGGCATGCAGGCAGCTCTGGCCTGGGCTCCCAGGATCCCGGGCGCACCTCCACCTGTCTTCTCTTGGCTGCCAGCCCTGAGGTCCCTCGTCGGTCAGCACTGTCTTCCCATCCTTCCGTCCCTCTGTGCCAGGGCCCAGGCGTCTGGGCGCTGTTGCCTGACCTAGTGGCAGGGCAGTTGGGCTGCCCAGTGCCAGTGTGGCCAGCACAGATTGCCAGGGGCTAGGACATCACAGAGGGCTCATGTGGTTGCTAGGCCATGGGGACCCCGCCCATCCAGTTGACCAGCAGCCATGACCCCCACGCTGAACTTGACCTGAGGGGTGGTGGCCAGCCACCAGAGCCAGAGCCCCAGGCCAAAGCAGGTGCTGGTCGGCCGGGCCAAGGGGCTATGTGCAGATTGGTGTGTGTCTGGGCATGGGGCTGGCATCTGACAGTCCAGGGCGGGGGACCAAGGTCCGCCAGGCCCCTGTCCCACCATGTGCACTGACACACAGTCTTGCTGACTGACAGACAGTCCCCGCCCCAGAGATACCCACACCAAGTCTCTGGGTGCCGTGAGCTGCCCCTGAGGGTTGGTGGGTGCCTGCCTGGACACATGCCTCCGTAATGGAGGCCTCTATTAATCCCGTTGCCTACTGACAGCTGCCCTCCTGCCCTTCCTCCTCCTCCTACGCCTCCTCCTCCTCCTCTTCCTACTCTTCCTCCTCCTCTTTCTCCTCCTCCTCCTCCACCCCCTCCTCCTCTTCCTCATCCTCAGATGGACTCACTCAGGGCCCTTGGCCTAGGCAAGCCAGGGCTGCTGCTCTGGCTTCTGCAGCTTCTATCCAGTGGGGGGGTGTAGGAATCTGTTCCTGTCAGTCCCTGATTCCTGGGACCTTCCATGCCTCCAGCTGCCCCCACTCTCTAGTCCTGACCCCTCCTCAAGGATGCCCCCTTTCCCCTTACCCTCTGTCCCCCAGCTCCCAACTAACATCTACTGTGTTCCTCCCTGCGCTACTTTACTGCCACCCTGCTTCTGCCCTTCAGCCCTGAGGGCCCAGGGCCAGCCCAGCTGCCATCTCACCATCCAGCAGGGGGACCTGCCCTAACGCCCTGCCACCACACCCACACACACAGCCCTGCACACACTCCTGGGCTCCCCTGCCTGCAGCCTGCCTCTCAAACAGTCTCCTTCTGCCCCCTAGCCCCCTTACAGCCTCTGCCACGGACCCCCACAGACACCTGGGCATGAGCAGTGCAGACATGCAAACAGCTCCCCTCGCCCCCACTCCAGTTGCTCCAAGGTTGTCAAGAGTCTTTTTTTCATGCTGTAGGGGAGGGAGTTGAGACAGTCCAATGTCCTGGGGAGCAAGAACTGCAAACAGTCCATCTACAATGTAACATTTGGGTCTCAGGCCGCCCAATCCCTAGTGCGCTGTGCAGACCTTTGACTGGCAAAAACACCCCATCTGAGCGTGAGATCTGGCTGGGCTAGTGGCTCTTTCTGTGGACTAAGAGACAGACAGACAGAGTTTTCAGGTTCAAAACCTATACTTCCCAGAAGATGGTCATTCACTTCGGTAAAAAAAAAAAAAAAAAAAAAAAAAAAAAAAAAAAAAAAAAAGGCTTTTTATTTTTTTCCCCCCTGCCTGGGTAACCTGTCTCCTGCCTGTTTCAAAGTGAAAAAAGGGAAAAATCTTTTTTGGAGGGAAAAGGACCAAAATGCAGGCAGGTGGACTCCGTGGAAGGTGGATGGGGAGTTGCTCCTGCCCTGGCACTAGAGCCCCAGCTGCTGTTCCAGGTGCTCTCTGATAACAGAGATCTCCGTGTGTCGTGTCATGACACTGTCATCAGGACTGACCCTCAGGATAATGAGGATTCAAAACGAGGCAGGTGATACTGCCTTCAAAAGTAAATCCAGGGAGGTTTGGCGGTATTTCAGAGGGTTAAGGGCTTGTGGCGCTCACGAATAGAGGGGACAGGTGGAAGGATTTGGGGTCTGGCCCCCAGACCGCCACCTGCAGGGGAGTCGCTTTACAGAGGGTGAAGCAGGTCTTTAGGAGCTCTATCTTTCTCTCCCACCCTGTATTTCCTCTGCTCTCTCCTTTTGTGTCTGTCAGATGCAAGGTCAGTAACAACAACAACAACAACAAAAACAATAACCACCACAGTGATCAAGCAACAAGGGCAGCGGAAGGGGAACAAATGGAGTGCAGGAGCTGTGGATTATTCGTGGCGTAGGCACTCAGCTGTGGCAATAACCCCTTGAGGCAATCAATCCATACATGAAGATGTAATACAGGGAACAGAGACGTATATGTCCCTGTGTGTTTCCACTGAGTTAATGTAAATGCACTTTTATTGACTTCTTCATTTATTGATTACCTTGCCACGAGAATTTCTTTTCATTGCTAAAAAAAAGGGTCCCATCAAGGGTACCAGGTGGTGCCACACCCAGTTAAGCACTCATGTTACAATGCAGGAGGACTGGGCTTCAACACCCTGGTTCCCACATGCCAGGGGAAATCTTTACAAGTGGTGCGGAAGTGCTGCAGTTGTCTCTCTCTGTGTCTCAAACTCTCTCTACCTCCCTTCCCTCTCAATTCCTGTCTATTTATTCCAGTGAATAATCAAGAAAATAGAAAGTAAAAAAAGAAAAAGGAAAAGGAAATATTCCACGACTTCAAATGGGTTAATCAGGACAATGCTTTCCTTGTTAAGATCCTCACAGCATTCCATATGCAGAAAGGCAAAGACGCCATGTATTTTTTAACCCAGTTTTTATATTTATTTATTTATTTATTTATTTAGGTGCTTATTCATTTTTGTTATTGATGAATTAATGTTTTACATTTGACATTGACTAGGGATCTGACACCAGCGGACTCCAGTACCCCTATATGGTACTCTGCCTCTACAAAACCGATCCATTGACCTGCCCATCCATCCATCCATCCACCCATACATCTATCCATCCATTCATACATCCATCCATCCATCCATCCATCCATCCATCCATCCACCAGTCAACCAAGCTAAGTACAAAAGGAGATCTCTCCTTGAATGGTGAGGAGAAACAACGATGCATAGGTAGGTTGCAAAGGCCCAGTTTGGCTGAATAGGGCAGAGGGGCTGAACCAGGGAATGTGTTGGGGCGTGTGGGTTTGGGTGGGATGAGCCGGAGACCCTGTGAGCTGGGTCACATTAGGGGCAGGCAGGGGGTGGAAGGGGTTGCGAACAGCTGTCACTGGAGAAGCATCACAAGTGCTGGAGCTGGTGAGCAGGGCACCTGGAAGAGAGGACAGACAAAGGAGAGAAGCAAAGTACGGAGGAGAGGAGAGGGGAGAGGATGGTGAGGACAGGAGAGGACAGGAGAGGACAGGATTGGAGGGGACCTGAGAAACCTACCTGGACAAAGGCAGCATACGGACATCCAGGAAGGCAGGCAGGCATGCAGGCAGCTCTGGCCTGGGCTCCCAGGATCCCGGGCGCACCTCCACCTGTCTTCTCTTGGCTGCCAGCCCTGAGGTCCCTCGTCGGTCAGCACTGTCTTCCCATCCTTCCGTCCCTCTGTGCCAGGGCCCAGGCGTCTGGGCGCTGTTGCCTGACCTAGTGGCAGGGCAGTTGGGCTGCCCAGTGCCAGTGTGGCCAGCACAGATTGCCAGGGGCTAGGACATCACAGAGGGCTCATGTGGTTGCTAGGCCATGGGGACCCCGCCCATCCAGTTGACCAGCAGCCATGACCCCCACGCTGAACTTGACCTGAGGGGTGGTGGCCAGCCACCAGAGCCAGAGCCCCAGGCCAAAGCAGGTGCTGGTCGGCCGGGCCAAGGGGCTATGTGCAGATTGGTGTGTGTCTGGGCATGGGGCTGGCATCTGACAGTCCAGGGCGGGGGACCAAGGTCCGCCAGGCCCCTGTCCCACCATGTGCACTGACACACAGTCTTGCTGACTGACAGACAGTCCCCGCCCCAGAGATACCCACACCAAGTCTCTGGGTGCCGTGAGCTGCCCCTGAGGGTTGGTGGGTGCCTGCCTGGACACATGCCTCCGTAATGGAGGCCTCTATTAATCCCGTTGCCTACTGACAGCTGCCCTCCTGCCCTTCCTCCTCCTCCTACGCCTCCTCCTCCTCCTCTTCCTACTCTTCCTCCTCCTCTTTCTCCTCCTCCTCCTCCACCCCCTCCTCCTCTTCCTCATCCTCAGATGGACTCACTCAGGGCCCTTGGCCTAGGCAAGCCAGGGCTGCTGCTCTGGCTTCTGCAGCTTCTATCCAGTGGGGGGGTGTAGGAATCTGTTCCTGTCAGTCCCTGATTCCTGGGACCTTCCATGCCTCCAGCTGCCCCCACTCTCTAGTCCTGACCCCTCCTCAAGGATGCCCCCTTTCCCCTTACCCTCTGTCCCCCAGCTCCCAACTAACATCTACTGTGTTCCTCCCTGCGCTACTTTACTGCCACCCTGCTTCTGCCCTTCAGCCCTGAGGGCCCAGGGCCAGCCCAGCTGCCATCTCACCATCCAGCAGGGGGACCTGCCCTAACGCCCTGCCACCACACCCACACACACAGCCCTGCACACACTCCTGGGCTCCCCTGCCTGCAGCCTGCCTCTCAAACAGTCTCCTTCTGCCCCCTAGCCCCCTTACAGCCTCTGCCACGGACCCCCACAGACACCTGGGCATGAGCAGTGCAGACATGCAAACAGCTCCCCTCGCCCCCACTCCAGTTGCTCCAAGGTTGTCAAGAGTCTTTTTTTCATGCTGTAGGGGAGGGAGTTGAGACAGTCCAATGTCCTGGGGAGCAAGAACTGCAAACAGTCCATCTACAATGTAACATTTGGGTCTCAGGCCGCCCAATCCCTAGTGCGCTGTGCAGACCTTTGACTGGCAAAAACACCCCATCTGAGCGTGAGATCTGGCTGGGCTAGTGGCTCTTTCTGTGGACTAAGAGACAGACAGACAGAGTTTTCAGGTTCAAAACCTATACTTCCCAGAAGATGGTCATTCACTTCGGTAAAAAAAAAAAAAAAAAAAAAAAAAAAAAAAAAAAAAAAGGCTTTTTATTTTTTTCCCCCCTGCCTGGGTAACCTGTCTCCTGCCTGTTTCAAAGTGAAAAAAGGGAAAAATCTTTTTTGGAGGGAAAAGGACCAAAATGCAGGCAGGTGGACTCCGTGGAAGGTGGATGGGGAGTTGCTCCTGCCCTGGCACTAGAGCCCCAGCTGCTGTTCCAGGTGCTCTCTGATAACAGAGATCTCCGTGTGTCGTGTCATGACACTGTCATCAGGACTGACCCTCAGGATAATGAGGATTCAAAACGAGGCAGGTGATACTGCCTTCAAAAGTAAATCCAGGGAGGTTTGGCGGTATTTCAGAGGGTTAAGGGCTTGTGGCGCTCACGAATAGAGGGGACAGGTGGAAGGATTTGGGGTCTGGCCCCCAGACCGCCACCTGCAGGGGAGTCGCTTTACAGAGGGTGAAGCAGGTCTTTAGGAGCTCTATCTTTCTCTCCCACCCTGTATTTCCTCTGCTCTCTCCTTTTGTGTCTGTCAGATGCAAGGTCAGTAACAACAACAACAACAACAAAAACAATAACCACCACAGTGATCAAGCAACAAGGGCAGCGGAAGGGGAACAAATGGAGTGCAGGAGCTGTGGATTATTCGTGGCGTAGGCACTCAGCTGTGGCAATAACCCCTTGAGGCAATCAATCCATACATGAAGATGTAATACAGGGAACAGAGACGTATATGTCCCTGTGTGTTTCCACTGAGTTAATGTAAATGCACTTTTATTGACTTCTTCATTTATTTATTACCTTGCCACGAGAATTTCTTTTCATTGCTAAAAAAAAGGGTCCCATCAAGGGTACCAGGTGGTGCCACACCCAGTTAAGCACTCATGTTACAATGCAGGAGGACTGGGCTTCAACACCCTGGTTCCCACATGCCAGGGGAAATCTTTACAAGTGGTGCGGAAGTGCTGCAGTTGTCTCTCTCTGTGTCTCAAACTCTCTCTACCTCCCTTCCCTCTCAATTCCTGTCTATTTATTCCAGTGAATAATCAAGAAAATAGAAAGTAAAAAAAGAAAAAGGAAAAGGAAATATTCCACGACTTCAAATGGGTTAATCAGGACAATGCTTTCCTTGTTAAGATCCTCACAGCATTCCATATGCAGAAAGGCAAAGACGCCATGTATTTTTTAACCCAGTTTTTATATTTATTTATTTATTTATTTATTTAGGTGCTTATTCATTTTTGTTATTGATGAATTAATGTTTTACATTTGACATTGACTAGGGATCTGACACCAGCGGACTCCAGTACCCCTATATGGTACTCTGCCTCTACAAAACCGATCCATTGACCTGCCCATCCATCCATCCATCCACCCATACATCTATCCATCCATTCATACATCCATCCATCCATCCATCCATCCATCCATCCATCCACCAGTCAACCAAGCTAAGTACAAAAGGAGATCTCTCCTTGAATGGTGAGGAGAAACAACGATGCATAGGTAGGTTGCAAAGGCCCAGTTTGGCTGAATAGGGCAGAGGGGCTGAACCAGGGAATGTGTTGGGGCGTGTGGGTTTGGGTGGGATGAGCCGGAGACCCTGTGAGCTGGGTCACATTAGGGGCAGGCAGGGGGTGGAAGGGGTTGCGAACAGCTGTCACTGGAGAAGCATCACAAGTGCTGGAGCTGGTGAGCAGGGCACCTGGAAGAGAGGACAGACAAAGGAGAGAAGCAAAGTACGGAGGAGAGGAGAGGGGAGAGGATGGTGAGGACAGGAGAGGACAGGAGAGGACAGGATTGGAGGGGACCTGAGAAACCTACCTGGACAAAGGCAGCATACGGACATCCAGGAAGGCAGGCAGGCATGCAGGCAGCTCTGGCCTGGGCTCCCAGGATCCCGGGCGCACCTCCACCTGTCTTCTCTTGGCTGCCAGCCCTGAGGTCCCTCGTCGGTCAGCACTGTCTTCCCATCCTTCCGTCCCTCTGTGCCAGGGCCCAGGCGTCTGGGCGCTGTTGCCTGACCTAGTGGCAGGGCAGTTGGGCTGCCCAGTGCCAGTGTGGCCAGCACAGATTGCCAGGGGCTAGGACATCACAGAGGGCTCATGTGGTTGCTAGGCCATGGGGACCCCGCCCATCCAGTTGACCAGCAGCCATGACCCCCACGCTGAACTTGACCTGAGGGGTGGTGGCCAGCCACCAGAGCCAGAGCCCCAGGCCAAAGCAGGTGCTGGTCGGCCGGGCCAAGGGGCTATGTGCAGATTGGTGTGTGTCTGGGCATGGGGCTGGCATCTGACAGTCCAGGGCGGGGGACCAAGGTCCGCCAGGCCCCTGTCCCACCATGTGCACTGACACACAGTCTTGCTGACTGACAGACAGTCCCCGCCCCAGAGATACCCACACCAAGTCTCTGGGTGCCGTGAGCTGCCCCTGAGGGTTGGTGGGTGCCTGCCTGGACACATGCCTCCGTAATGGAGGCCTCTATTAATCCCGTTGCCTACTGACAGCTGCCCTCCTGCCCTTCCTCCTCCTCCTACGCCTCCTCCTCCTCCTCTTCCTACTCTTCCTCCTCCTCTTTCTCCTCCTCCTCCTCCACCCCCTCCTCCTCTTCCTCATCCTCAGATGGACTCACTCAGGGCCCTTGGCCTAGGCAAGCCAGGGCTGCTGCTCTGGCTTCTGCAGCTTCTATCCAGTGGGGGGGTGTAGGAATCTGTTCCTGTCAGTCCCTGATTCCTGGGACCTTCCATGCCTCCAGCTGCCCCCACTCTCTAGTCCTGACCCCTCCTCAAGGATGCCCCCTTTCCCCTTACCCTCTGTCCCCCAGCTCCCAACTAACATCTACTGTGTTCCTCCCTGCGCTACTTTACTGCCACCCTGCTTCTGCCCTTCAGCCCTGAGGGCCCAGGGCCAGCCCAGCTGCCATCTCACCATCCAGCAGGGGGACCTGCCCTAACGCCCTGCCACCACACCCACACACACAGCCCTGCACACACTCCTGGGCTCCCCTGCCTGCAGCCTGCCTCTCAAACAGTCTCCTTCTGCCCCCTAGCCCCCTTACAGCCTCTGCCACGGACCCCCACAGACACCTGGGCATGAGCAGTGCAGACATGCAAACAGCTCCCCTCGCCCCCACTCCAGTTGCTCCAAGGTTGTCAAGAGTCTTTTTTTCATGCTGTAGGGGAGGGAGTTGAGACAGTCCAATGTCCTGGGGAGCAAGAACTGCAAACAGTCCATCTACAATGTAACATTTGGGTCTCAGGCCGCCCAATCCCTAGTGCGCTGTGCAGACCTTTGACTGGCAAAAACACCCCATCTGAGCGTGAGATCTGGCTGGGCTAGTGGCTCTTTCTGTGGACTAAGAGACAGACAGACAGAGTTTTCAGGTTCAAAACCTATACTTCCCAGAAGATGGTCATTCACTTCGGTAAAAAAAAAAAAAAAAAAAAAAAAAAAAAAAAAAAAAAAAAAAAGGCTTTTTATTTTTTTCCCCCCTGCCTGGGTAACCTGTCTCCTGCCTGTTTCAAAGTGAAAAAAGGGAAAAATCTTTTTTGGAGGGAAAAGGACCAAAATGCAGGCAGGTGGACTCCGTGGAAGGTGGATGGGGAGTTGCTCCTGCCCTGGCACTAGAGCCCCAGCTGCTGTTCCAGGTGCTCTCTGATAACAGAGATCTCCGTGTGTCGTGTCATGACACTGTCATCAGGACTGACCCTCAGGATAATGAGGATTCAAAACGAGGCAGGTGATACTGCCTTCAAAAGTAAATCCAGGGAGGTTTGGCGGTATTTCAGAGGGTTAAGGGCTTGTGGCGCTCACGAATAGAGGGGACAGGTGGAAGGATTTGGGGTCTGGCCCCCAGACCGCCACCTGCAGGGGAGTCGCTTTACAGAGGGTGAAGCAGGTCTTTAGGAGCTCTATCTTTCTCTCCCACCCTGTATTTCCTCTGCTCTCTCCTTTTGTGTCTGTCAGATGCAAGGTCAGTAACAACAACAACAACAACAAAAACAATAACCACCACAGTGATCAAGCAACAAGGGCAGCGGAAGGGGAACAAATGGAGTGCAGGAGCTGTGGATTATTCGTGGCGTAGGCACTCAGCTGTGGCAATAACCCCTTGAGGCAATCAATCCATACATGAAGATGTAATACAGGGAACAGAGACGTATATGTCCCTGTGTGTTTCCACTGAGTTAATGTAAATGCACTTTTATTGACTTCTTCATTTATTTATTACCTTGCCACGAGAATTTCTTTTCATTGCTAAAAAAAAGGGTCCCATCAAGGGTACCAGGTGGTGCCACACCCAGTTAAGCACTCATGTTACAATGCAGGAGGACTGGGCTTCAACACCCTGGTTCCCACATGCCAGGGGAAATCTTTACAAGTGGTGCGGAAGTGCTGCAGTTGTCTCTCTCTGTGTCTCAAACTCTCTCTACCTCCCTTCCCTCTCAATTCCTGTCTATTTATTCCAGTGAATAATCAAGAAAATAGAAAGTAAAAAAAGAAAAAGGAAAAGGAAATATTCCACGACTTCAAATGGGTTAATCAGGACAATGCTTTCCTTGTTAAGATCCTCACAGCATTCCATATGCAGAAAGGCAAAGACGCCATGTATTTTTTAACCCAGTTTTTATATTTATTTATTTATTTATTTATTTAGGTGCTTATTCATTTTTGTTATTGATGAATTAATGTTTTACATTTGACATTGACTAGGGATCTGACACCAGCGGACTCCAGTACCCCTATATGGTACTCTGCCTCTACAAGACCGATCCATTGACCTGCCCATCCATCCATCCATCCACCCATACATCTATCCATCCATTCATACATCCATCCATCCATCCATCCATCCATCCATCCATCCACCAGTCAACCAAGCTAAGTACAAAAGGAGATCTCTCCTTGAATGGTGAGGAGAAACAACGATGCATAGGTAGGTTGCAAAGGCCCAGTTTGGCTGAATAGGGCAGAGGGGCTGAACCAGGGAATGTGTTGGGGCGTGTGGGTTTGGGTGGGATGAGCCGGAGACCCTGTGAGCTGGGTCACATTAGGGGCAGGCAGGGGGTGGAAGGGGTTGCGAACAGCTGTCACTGGAGAAGCATCACAAGTGCTGGAGCTGGTGAGCAGGGCACCTGGAAGAGAGGACAGACAAAGGCGAGAAGCAAAGTGCGGAGGAGAGGAGAGGGGAGAGGATGGTGAGGACAGGAGAGGACAGGAGAGGACAGGATTGGAGGGGACCTGAGAAACCTACCTGGACAAAGGCAGCATACGGACATCCAGGAAGGCAGGCAGGCATGCAGGCAGCTCTGGCCTGGGCTCCCAGGATCCCGGGCGCACCTCCACCTGTCTTCTCTTGGCTGCCAGCCCTGAGGTCCCTCGTCGGTCAGCACTGTCTTATCATCCTTCCGTCCCTCTGTGCCAGGGCCCAGGCGTCTGGGCGCTGTTGCCTGACCTAGTGGCAGGGCAGTTGGGCTGCCCAGTGCCAGTGTGGCCAGCACAGATTGCCAGGGGCTAGGACATCACAGAGGGCTCATGTGGTTGCTAGGCCATGGGGACCCCGCCCATCCAGTTGACCAGCAGCCATGACCCCCACGCTGAACTTGACCTGAGGGGTGGTGGCCAGCCACCAGAGCCAGAGCCCCAGGCCAAAGCAGGTGCTGGTCGGCCGGGCCAAGGGGCTATGTGCAGATTGGTGTGTGTCTGGGCATGGGGCTGGCATCTGACAGTCCAGGGCGGGGGACCAAGGTCCGCCAGGCCCCTGTCCCACCATGTGCACTGACACACAGTCTTGCTGACTGACAGACAGTCCCCGCCCCAGAGATACCCACACCAAGTCCCTGGGTGCCGTGAGCTGCCCCTGAGGGTTGGTGGGTGCCTGCCTGGACACATGCCTCCGTAATGGAGGCCTCTATTAATCCCGTTGCCTACTGACAGCTGCCCTCCTGCCCTTCCTCCTCCTCCTACGCCTCCTCCTCCTCCTCTTCCTACTCTTCCTCCTCCTCTTTCTCCTCCTCCTCCTCCACCCCCTCCTCCTCTTCCTCATCCTCAGATGGACTCACTCAGGGCCCTTGGCCTAGGCAAGCCAGGGCTGCTGCTCTGGCTTCTGCAGCTTCTATCCAGTGGGGGGGTGTAGGAATCTGTTCCTGTCAGTCCCTGATTCCTGGGACCTTCCATGCCTCCAGCTGCCCCCACTCTCTAGTCCTGACCCCTCCTCAAGGATGCCCCCTTTCCCCTTACCCTCTGTCCCCCAGCTCCCAACTAACATCTACTGTGTTCCTCCCTGCGCTACTTTACTGCCACCCTGCTTCTGCCCTTCAGCCCTGAGGGCCCAGGGCCAGCCCAGCTGCCATCTCACCATCCAGCAGGGGGACCTGCCCTAACGCCCTGCCACCACACCCACACACACAGCCCTGCACACACTCCTGGGCTCCCCTGCCTGCAGCCTGCCTCTCAAACAGTCTCCTTCTGCCCCCTAGCCCCCTTACAGCCTCTGCCACGGACCCCCACAGACACCTGGGCCTGAGCAGTGCAGACATGCAAACAGCTCCCCTCGCCCCCACTCCAGTTGCTCCAAGGTTGTCAAGAGTCTTTTTTTCATGCTGTAGGGGAGGGAGTTGAGACAGTCCAATGTCCTGGGGAGCAAGAACTGCAAACAGTCCATCTACAATGTAACATTTGGGTCTCAGGCCGCCCAATCCCTAGTGCGCTGTGCAGACCTATGACTGGCAAAAACACCCCATCTGAGCGTGAGATCTGGCTGGACTAGTGGCTCTTTCTGTGGACTAAGAGACAGACAGACAGAGTTTTCAGGTTCAAAACCTATACTTCCCAGAAGATGGTCATTCACTTCGGTAAAAAAAAAAAAAAAAAAAAAAAAAAAGGCTTTTTATTTTTTCCCCCCTGCCTGGGTAACCTGTCTCCTGCCTGTTTCAAAGTGAAAAAAGGGAAAAATCTTTTTTGGAGGGAAAAGGACCAAAATGCAGGCAGGTGGACTCCGTGGAAGGTGGATGGGGAGTTGCTCCTGCCCTGGCACTAGAGCCCCAGCTGCTGTTCCAGGTGCTCTCTGATAACAGAGATCTCCGTGTGTCGTGTCATGACACTGTCTCCAGGACTGACCCTCAGGATAATGAGGATTCAAAAGGAGGCAGGTGATACTGCCTTCAAAAGTAAATCCAGGGAGGTTTGGCGGTATTTCAGAGGGTTAAGGGCTTGTGGCGCTCACGAATAGAGGGGACAGGTGGAAGGATTTGGGGTCTGGCCCCCAGACCGCCACCTGCAGGGGAGTCGCTTTACAGAGGGTGAAGCAGGTCTTTAGGAGCTCTATCTTTCTCTCCCACCCTGTATTTCCTCTGCTCTCTCCTTTTGTGTCTGTCAGATGCAAGGTCAGTAACAACAACAACAACAACAAAAACAATAACCACCACAGTGATCAAGCAACAAGGGCAGCGAAAGGGGAACAAATGGAGTGCAGGAGCTGTGGATTATTCGTGGCGTAGGCACTCAGCTGTGGCAATAACCCCTTGAGGCAATCAATCCATACATGAAGATGTAATACAGGTAACAGAGACGTATATGTCCCTGTGTGTTTCCACTGAGTTAATGTAAATGCACTTTTATTGACTTCTTCATTTATTTATTACCTTGCCACGAGAATTTCTTTTCATTGCTAAAAAAAAGTGTCCCATCAAGGGTACCAGGTGGTGCCACACCCAGTTAAGCACTCATGTTACAATGCAGGAGGACTGGGCTTCAACACCCTGGTTCCCACATGCCAGGGGAAATCTTTACAAGTGGTGCGGAAGTGCTGCAGTTGTCTCTCTCTGTGTCTCAAACTCTCTCTACCTCCCTTCCCTCTCAATTCCTGTCTATTTATTCCAGTGAATAATCAAGAAAATAGAAAGTAAAAAAAGAAAAAGGAAAAGGAAATATTCCACGACTTCAAATGGGTTAATCAGGACAATGCTTTCCTTGTTAAGATCCTCACAGCATTCCATATGCAGAAAGGCAAAGACGCCATGTATTTTTTAACCCAGTTTTTATATTTATTTATTTATTTATTTATTTAGGTGCTTATTCATTTTTGTTATTGATGAATTAATGTTTTACATTTGACATTGACTAGGGATCTGACACCAGCGGACTCCAGTACCCCTATATGGTACTCTGCCTCTACAAAACCGATCCATTGACCTGCCCATCCATCCATCCATCCACCCATACATCTATCCATCCATTCATACATCCATCCATCCATCCATCCATCCATCCACCAGTCAACCAAGCTAAGTACAAAAGGAGATCTCTCCTTGAATGGTGAGGAGAAACAACGATGCATAGGTAGGTTGCAAAGGCCCAGTTTGGCTGAATAGGGCAGAGGGGCTGAACCAGGGAATGTGTTGGGGCGTGTGGGTTTGGGTGGGATGAGCCGGAGACCCTGTGAGCTGGGTCACATTAGGGGCAGGCAGGGGGTGGAAGGGGTTGCGAACAGCTGTCACTGGAGAAGCATCACAAGTGCTGGAGCTGGTGAGCAGGGCACCTGGAAGAGAGGACAGACAAAGGAGAGAAGCAAAGTGCGGAGGAGAGGAGAGGGGAGAGGATGGTGAGGACAGGAGAGGACAGGAGAGGACAGGATTGGAGGGGACCTGAGAAACCTACCTGGACAAAGGCAGCATACGGACATCCAGGAAGGCAGGCAGGCATGCAGGCAGCTCTGGCCTGGGCTCCCAGGATCCCGGGCGCACCTCCACCTGTCTTCTCTTGGCTGCCAGCCCTGAGGTCCCTCGTCGGTCAGCACTGTCTTATCATCCTTCCGTCCCTCTGTGCCAGGGCCCAGGCGTCTGGGCGCTGTTGCCTGACCTAGTGGCAGGGCAGTTGGGCTGCCCAGTGCCAGTGTGGCCAGCACAGATTGCCAGGGGCTAGGACATCACAGAGGGCTCATGTGGTTGCTAGGCCATGGGGACCCCGCCCATCCAGTTGACCAGCAGCCATGACCCCCACGCTGAACTTGACCTGAGGGGTGGTTGCCAGCCACCAGAGCCAGAGCCCCAGGCCAAAGCAGGTGCTGGTCGGCCGGGCCAAGGGGCTATGTGCAGATTGGTGTGTGTCTGGGCATGGGGCTGGCATCTGACAGTCCAGGGCGGGGGACCAAGGTCCGCCAGGCCCCTGTCCCACCATGTGCACTGACACACAGTCTTGCTGACTGACAGACAGTCCCCGCCCCAGAGATACCCACACCAAGTCCCTGGGTGCCGTGAGCTGCCCCTGAGGGTTGGTGGGTGCCTGCCTGGACACATGCCTCCGTAATGGAGGCCTCTATTAATCCCGTTGCCTACTGACAGCTGCCCTCCTGCCCTTCCTCCTCCTCCTACGCCTCCTCCTCCTCCTCTTCCTACTCTTCCTCCTCCTCTTTCTCCTCCTCCTCCTCCACCCCCTCCTCCTCTTCCTCATCCTCAGATGGACTCACTCAGGGCCCTTGGCCTAGGCAAGCCAGGGCTGCTGCTCTGGCTTCTGCAGCTTCTATCCAGTGGGGGGGTGTAGGAATCTGTTCCTGTCAGTCCCTGATTCCTGGGACCTTCCATGCCTCCAGCTGCCCCCACTCTCTAGTCCTGACCCCTCCTCAAGGATGCCCCCTTTCCCCTTACCCTCTGTCCCCCAGCTCCCAACTAACATCTACTGTGTTCCTCCCTGCGCTACTTTACTGCCACCCTGCTTCTGCCCTTCAGCCCTGAGGGCCCAGGGCCAGCCCAGCTGCCATCTCACCATCCAGCAGGGGGACCTGCCCTAACGCCCTGCCACCACACCCACACACACAGCCCTGCACACACTCCTGGGCTCCCCTGCCTGCAGCCTGCCTCTCAAACAGTCTCCTTCTGCCCCCTAGCCCCCTTACAGCCTCTGCCACGGACCCCCACAGACACCTGGGCCTGAGCAGTGCAGACATGCAAACAGCTCCCCTCGCCCCCACTCCAGTTGCTCCAAGGTT
Source organism: Erinaceus europaeus (assembly GCF_950295315.1). Lineage (NCBI taxonomy): Eukaryota > Metazoa > Chordata > Mammalia > Eulipotyphla > Erinaceidae > Erinaceus > Erinaceus europaeus. Next base: position 444,975 of record NW_026647189.1, on the reverse strand, counting down.
GTCAAGAGTCTTTTTTTCATGCTGTAGGGGAGGGAGTTGAGACAGTCCAATGTCCTGGGGAGCAAGAACTGCAAACAGTCCATCTACAATGTAACATTTGGGTCTCAGGCCGCCCAATCCCTAGTGCGCTGTGCAGACCTATGACTGGCAAAAACACCCCATCTGAGCGTGAGATCTGGCTGGACTAGTGGCTCTTTCTGTGGACTAAGAGACAGACAGACAGAGTTTTCAGGTTCAAAACCTATACTTCCCAGAAGATGGTCATTCACTTCGGTAAAAAAAAAAAAAAAAAAAAAAAAAAAAGGCTTTTTATTTTTTCCCCCCTGCCTGGGTAACCTGTCTCCTGCCTGTTTCAAAGTGAAAAAAGGGAAAAATCTTTTTTGGAGGGAAAAGGACCAAAATGCAGGCAGGTGGACTCCGTGGAAGGTGGATGGGGAGTTGCTCCTGCCCTGGCACTAGAGCCCCAGCTGCTGTTCCAGGTGCTCTCTGATAACAGAGATCTCCGTGTGTCGTGTCATGACACTGTCTCCAGGACTGACCCTCAGGATAATGAGGATTCAAAAGGAGGCAGGTGATACTGCCTTCAAAAGTAAATCCAGGGAGGTTTGGCGGTATTTCAGAGGGTTAAGGGCTTGTGGCGCTCACGAATAGAGGGGACAGGTGGAAGGATTTGGGGTCTGGCCCCCAGACCGCCACCTGCAGGGGAGTCGCTTTACAGAGGGTGAAGCAGGTCTTTAGGAGCTCTATCTTTCTCTCCCACCCTGTATTTCCTCTGCTCTCTCCTTTTGTGTCTGTCAGATGCAAGGTCAGTAACAACAACAACAACAACAAAAACAATAACCACCACAGTGATCAAGCAACAAGGGCAGCGAAAGGGGAACAAATGGAGTGCAGGAGCTGTGGATTATTCGTGGCGTAGGCACTCAGCTGTGGCAATAACCCCTTGAGGCAATCAATCCATACATGAAGATGTAATACAGGTAACAGAGACGTATATGTCCCTGTGTGTTTCCACTGAGTTAATGTAAATGCACTTTTATTGACTTCTTCATTTATTTATTACCTTGCCACGAGAATTTCTTTTCATTGCTAAAAAAAAGTGTCCCATCAAGGGTACCAGGTGGTGCCACACCCAGTTAAGCACTCATGTTACAATGCAGGAGGACTGGGCTTCAACACCCTGGTTCCCACATGCCAGGGGAAATCTTTACAAGTGGTGCGGAAGTGCTGCAGTTGTCTCTCTCTGTGTCTCAAACTCTCTCTACCTCCCTTCCCTCTCAATTCCTGTCTATTTATTCCAGTGAATAATCAAGAAAATAGAAAGTAAAAAAAGAAAAAGGAAAAGGAAATATTCCACGACTTCAAATGGGTTAATCAGGACAATGCTTTCCTTGTTAAGATCCTCACAGCATTCCATATGCAGAAAGGCAAAGACGCCATGTATTTTTTAACCCAGTTTTTATATTTATTTATTTATTTATTTATTTAGGTGCTTATTCATTTTTGTTATTGATGAATTAATGTTTTACATTTGACATTGAATAGGGATCTGACACCAGCGGACTCCAGTACCCCTATATGGTACTCTGCCTCTACAAAACCGATCCATTGACCTGCCCATCCATCCATCCATCCACCCATACATCTATCCATCCATTCATACATCCATCCATCCATCCATCCATCCATCCACCAGTCAACCAAGCTAAGTACAAAAGGAGATCTCTCCTTGAATGGTGAGGAGAAACAACGATGCATAGGTAGGTTGCAAAGGCCCAGTTTGGCTGAATAGGGCAGAGGGGCTGAACCAGGGAATGTGTTGGGGCGTGTGGGTTTGGGTGGGATGAGCCGGAGACCCTGTGAGCTGGGTCACATTAGGGGCAGGCAGGGGGTGGAAGGGGTTGCGAACAGCTGTCACTGGAGAAGCATCACAAGTGCTGGAGCTGGTGAGCAGGGCACCTGGAAGAGAGGACAGACAAAGGAGAGAAGCAAAGTGCGGAGGAGAGGAGAGGGGAGAGGATGGTGAGGACAGGAGAGGACAGGAGAGGACAGGATTGGAGGGGACCTGAGAAACCTACCTGGACAAAGGCAGCATACGGACATCCAGGAAGGCAGGCAGGCATGCAGGCAGCTCTGGCCTGGGCTCCCAGGATCCCGGGCGCACCTCCACCTGTCTTCTCTTGGCTGCCAGCCCTGAGGTCCCTCGTCGGTCAGCACTGTCTTCCCATCCTTCCGTCCCTCTGTGCCAGGGCCCAGGCGTCTGGGCGCTGTTGCCTGACCTAGTGGCAGGGCAGTTGGGCTGCCCAGTGCCAGTGTGGCCAGCACAGATTGCCAGGGGCTAGGACATCACAGAGGGCTCATGTGGTTGCTAGGCCATGGGGACCCCGCCCATCCAGTTGACCAGCAGCCATGACCCCCACGCTGAACTTGACCTGAGGGGTGGTGGCCAGCCACCAGAGCCAGAGCCCCAGGCCAAAGCAGGTGCTGGTCGGCCGGGCCAAGGGGCTATGTGCAGATTGTTGTGTGTCTGGGCATGGGGCTGGCATCTGACAGTCCAGGGCGGGGGACCAAGGTCCGCCAGGCCCCTGTCCCACCATGTGCACTGACACACAGTCTTGCTGACTGACAGACAGTCCCCGCCCCAGAGATACCCACACCAAGTCCCTGGGTGCCGTGAGCTGCCCCTGAGGGTTGGTGGGTGCCTGCCTGGACACATGCCTCCGTAATGGAGGCCTCTATTAATCCCGTTGCCTACTGACAGCTGCCCTCCTGCCCTTCCTCCTCCTCCTACGCCTCCTCCTCCTCCTCTTCCTACTCTTCCTCCTCCTCTTTCTCCTCCTCCTCCTCCACCCCCTCCTCCTCTTCCTCATCCTCAGATGGACTCACTCAGGGCCCTTGGCCTAGGCAAGCCAGGGCTGCTGCTCTGGCTTCTGCAGCTTCTATCCAGTGGGGGGGTGTAGGAATCTGTTCCTGTCAGTCCCTGATTCCTGGGACCTTCCATGCCTCCAGCTGCCCCCACTCTCTAGTCCTGACCCCTCCTCAAGGATGCCCCCTTTCCCCTTACCCTCTGTCCCCCAGCTCCCAACTAACATCTACTGTGTTCCTCCCTGCGCTACTTTACTGCCACCCTGCTTCTGCCCTTCAGCCCTGAGGGCCCAGGGCCAGCCCAGCTGCCATCTCACCATCCAGCAGGGGGACCTGCCCTAACGCCCTGCCACCACACCCACACACACAGCCCTGCACACACTCCTGGGCTCCCCTGCCTGCAGCCTGCCTCTCAAACAGTCTCCTTCTGCCCCCTAGCCCCCTTACAGCCTCTGCCACGGACCCCCACAGACACCTGGGCCTGAGCAGTGCAGACATGCAAACAGCTCCCCTCGCCCCCACTCCAGTTGCTCCAAGGTTGTCAAGAGTCTTTTTTTCATGCTGTAGGGGAGGGAGTTGAGACAGTCCAATGTCCTGGGGAGCAAGAACTGCAAACAGTCCATCTACAATGTAACATTTGGGTCTCAGGCCGCCCAATCCCTAGTGCGCTGTGCAGACCTTTGACTGGCAAAAACACCCCATCTGAGCGTGAGATCTGGCTGGACTAGTGGCTCTTTCTGTGGACTAAGAGACAGACAGACAGAGTTTTCAGGTTCAAAACCTATACTTCCCAGAAGATGGTCATTCACTTCGGTAAAAAAAAAAAAAAAAAGGCTTTTTATTTTTTTCCCCCCTGCCTGGGTAACCTGTCTCCTGCCTGTTTCAAAGTGAAAAAAGGGAAAAATCTTTTTTGGAGGGAAAAGGACCAAAATGCAGGCAGGTGGACTCCGTGGAAGGTGGATGGGGAGTTGCTCCTGCCCTGGCACTAGAGCCCCAGCTGCTGTTCCAGGTGCTCTCTGATAACAGAGATCTCAGTGTGTCATGTCATGACACTGTCATCAGGACTGACCCTCAGGATAATGAGGATTCAAAAGGAGGCAGGTGATACTGCCTTCAAAAGTAAATCCAGGGAGGTTTGGCGGTATTTCAGAGGGTTAAGGGCTTGTGGCGCTCACGAATAGAGGGGACAGGTGGAAGGATTTGGGGTCTGGCCCCCAGACCGCCACCTGCAGGGGAGTCGCTTTACAGAGGGTGAAGCAGGTCTTTAGGAGCTCTATCTTTCTCTCCCACCCTGTATTTCCTCTGCTCTCTCCTTTTGTGTCTGTCAGATGCAAGGTCAGTAACAACAACAACAACAACAAAAACAATAACCACCACAGTGATCAAGCAACAAGGGCAGCGGAAGGGGAACAAATGGAGTGCAGGAGCTGTGGATTATTCGTGGCGTAGGCACTCAGCTGTGGCAATAACCCCTTGAGGCAATCAATCCATACATGAAGATGTAATACAGGGAACAGAGACGTATATGTCCCTGTGTGTTTCCACTGAGTTAATGTAAATGCACTTTTATTGACTTCTTCATTTATTGATTACCTTGCCACGAGAATTTCTTTTCATTGCTAAAAAAAAGGGTCCCATCAAGGGTACCAGGTGGTGCCACACCCAGTTAAGCACTCATGTTACAATGCAGGAGGACTGGGCTTCAACACCCTGGTTCCCACATGCCAGGGGAAATCTTTACAAGTGGTGCGGAAGTGCTGCAGTTGTCTCTCTCTGTGTCTCAAACTCTCTCTACCTCCCTTCCCTCTCAATTCCTGTCTATTTATTCCAGTGAATAATCAAGAAAATAGAAAGTAAAAAAAGAAAAAGGAAAAGGAAATATTCCACGACTTCAAATGGGTTAATCAGGACAATGCTTTCCTTGTTAAGATCCTCACAGCATTCCATATGCAGAAAGGCAAAGACGCCATGTATTTTTTAACCCAGTTTTTATATTTATTTATTTATTTAGGTGCTTATTCATTTTTGTTATTGATGAATTAATGTTTTACATTTGACATTGACTAGGGATCTGACACCAGCGGACTCCAGTACCCCTATATGGTACTCTGCCTCTACAAAACCGATCCATTGACCTGCCCATCCATCCATCCATCCACCCATACATCTATCCATCCATTCATACATCCATCCATCCATCCATCCATCCATCCATCCATCCATCCACCAGTCAACCAAGCTAAGTACAAAAGGAGATCTCTCCTTGAATGGTGAGGAGAAACAATGATGCATAGGTAGGTTGCAAAGGCCCAGTTTGGCTGAATAGGGCAGAGGGGCTGAACCAGGGAATGTGTTGGGGCGTGTGGGTTTGGGTGGGATGAGCCGGAGACCCTGTGAGCTGGGTCACATTAGGGACAGGCAGGGGGTGGAAGGGGTTGCGAACAGCTGTCACTGGAGAAGCATCACAAGTGCTGGAGCTGGTGAGCAGGGCACCTGGAAGAGAGGACAGACAAAGGCGAGAAGCAAAGTGAGGAGGAGAGGAGAGGGGAGAGGATGGTGAGGACAGGAGAGGACAGGAGAGGACAGGATTGTAGGGGACCTGAGAAACCTACCTGGACAAAGGCAGCATACGGACATCCAGGAAGGCAGGCAGGCATGCAGGCAGCTCTGGCCTGGGCTCCCAGGATCCCGGGCGCACCTCCACCTGTCTTCTCTTGGCTGCCAGCCCTGAGGTCCCTCGTCGGTCAGCACTGTCTTATCATCCTTCCGTCCCTCTGTGCCAGGGCCCAGGCGTCTGGGCGCTGTTGCCTGACCTAGTGGCAGGGCAGTTGGGCTGCCCAGTGCCAGTGTGGCCAGCACAGATTGCCAGGGGCTAGGACATCACAGAGGGCTCATGTGGTTGCTAGGCCATGGGGACCCCGCCCATCCAGTTGACCAGCAGCCATGACCCCCACGCTGAACTTGACCTGAGGGGTGGTGGCCAGCCACCAGAGCCAGAGCCCCAGGCCAAAGCAGGTGCTGGTCGGCCGGGCCAAGGGGCTATGTGCAGATTGGTGTGTGTCTGGGCATGGGGCTGGCATCTGACAGTCCAGGGCGGGGGACCAAGGTCCGCCAGGCCCCTGTCCCACCATGTGCACTGACACACAGTCTTGCTGACTGACAGACAGTCCCCGCCCCAGAGATACCCACACCAAGTCCCTGGGTGCCCTGAGCTGCCCCTGAGGGTTGGTGGGTGCCTGCCTGGACACATGCCTCCGTAATGGAGGCCTCTATTAATCCCGTTGCCTACTGACAGCTGCCCTCCTGCCCTTCCTCCTCCTCCTACGCCTCCTCCTCCTCCTCTTCCTACTCTTCCTCCTCCTCTTTCTCCTCCTCCTCCTCCACCCCCTCCTCCTCTTCCTCATCCTCAGATGGACTCACTCAGGGCCCTTGGCCTAGGCAAGCCAGGGCTGCTGCTCTGGCTTCTGCAGCTTCTATCCAGTGGGGGGGTGTAGGAATCTGTTCCTGTCAGTCCCTGATTCCTGGGACCTTCCATGCCTCCAGCTGCCCCCACTCTCTAGTCCTGACCCCTCCTCAAGGATGCCCCCTTTCCCCTTACCCTCTGTCCCCCAGCTCCCAACTAACATCTACTGTGTTCCTCCCTGCGCTACTTTACTGCCACCCTGCTTCTGCCCTTCAGCCCTGAGGGCCCAGGGCCAGCCCAGCTGCCATCTCACCATCCAGCAGGGGGACCTGCCCTAACGCCCTGCCACCACACCCACACACACAGCCCTGCACACACTCCTGGGCTCCCCTGCCTGCAGCCTGCCTCTCAAACAGTCTCCTTCTGCCCCCTAGCCCCCTTACAGCCTCTGCCACGGACCCCCACAGACACCTGGGCATGAGCAGTGCAGACATGCAAACAGCTCCCCTCGCCCCCACTCCAGTTGCTCCAAGGTTGTCAAGAGTCTTTTTTTCATGCTGTAGGGGAGGGAGTTGAGACAGTCCAATGTCCTGGGGAGCAAGAACTGCAAACAGTCCATCTACAATGTAACATTTGGGTCTCAGGCCGCCCAATCCCTAGTGCGCTGTGCAGACCTTTGACTGGCAAAAACACCCCATCTGAGCGTGAGATCTGGCTGGACTAGTGGCTCTTTCTGTGGACTAAGAGACAGACAGACAGAGTTTTCAGGTTCAAAACCTATACTTCCCAGAAGATGGTCATTCACTTCGGTAAAAAAAAAAAAAAAAAGGCTTTTTATTTTTTTCCCCCCTGCCTGGGTAACCTGTCTCCTGCCTGTTTCAAAGTGAAAAAAGGGAAAAATCTTTTTTGGAGGGAAAAGGACCAAAATGCAGGCAGGTGGACTCCGTGGAAGGTGGATGGGGAGTTGCTCCTGCCCTGGCACTAGAGCCCCAGCTGCTGTTCCAGGTGCTCTCTGATAACAGAGATCTCCGTGTGTCGTGTCATGACACTGTCATCAGGACTGACCCTCAGGATAATGAGGATTCAAAACGAGGCAGGTGATACTGCCTTCAAAAGTAAATCCAGGGAGGTTTGGCGGTATTTCAGAGGGTTAAGGGCTTGTGGCGCTCACGAATAGAGGGGACAGGTGGAAGGATTTGGGGTCTGGCCCCCAGACCGCCACCTGCAGGGGAGTCGCTTTACAGAGGGTGAAGCAGGTCTTTAGGAGCTCTATCTTTCTCTCCCACCCTGTATTTCCTCTGCTCTCTCCTTTTGTGTCTGTCAGATGCAAGGTCAGTAACAACAACAACAACAACAAAAACAATAACCACCACAGTGATCAAGCAACAAGGGCAGCGGAAGGGGAACAAATGGAGTGCAGGAGCTGTGGATTATTCGTGGCGTAGGCACTCAGCTGTGGCAATAACCCCTTGAGGCAATCAATCCATACATGAAGATGTAATACAGGGAACAGAGACGTATATGTCCCTGTGTGTTTCCACTGAGTTAATGTAAATGCACTTTTATTGACTTCTTCATTTATTGATTACCTTGCCACGAGAATTTCTTTTCATTGCTAAAAAAAAGGGTCCCATCAAGGGTACCAGGTGGTGCCACACCCAGTTAAGCACTCATGTTACAATGCAGGAGGACTGGGCTTCAACACCCTGGTTCCCACATGCCAGGGGAAATCTTTACAAGTGGTGCGGAAGTGCTGCAGTTGTCTCTCTCTGTGTCTCAAACTCTCTCTACCTCCCTTCCCTCTCAATTCCTGTCTATTTATTCCAGTGAATAATCAAGAAAATAGAAAGTAAAAAAAGAAAAAGGAAAAGGAAATATTCCACGACTTCAAATGGGTTAATCAGGACAATGCTTTCCTTGTTAAGATCCTCACAGCATTCCATATGCAGAAAGGCAAAGACGCCATGTATTTTTTAACCCAGTTTTTATATTTATTTATTTATTTATTTAGGTGCTTATTCATTTTTGTTATTGATGAATTAATGTTTTACATTTGACATTGACTAGGGATCTGACACCAGCGGACTCCAGTACCCCTATATGGTACTCTGCCTCTACAAAACCGATCCATTGACCTGCCCATCCATCCATCCATCCACCCATACATCTATCCATCCATTCATACATCCATCCATCCATCCATCCATCCATCCATCCATCCATCCACCAGTCAACCAAGCTAAGTACAAAAGGAGATCTCTCCTTGAATGGTGAGGAGAAACAATGATGCATAGGTAGGTTGCAAAGGCCCAGTTTGGCTGAATAGGGCAGAGGGGCTGAACCAGGGAATGTGTTGGGGCGTGTGGGTTTGGGTGGGATGAGCCGGAGACCCTGTGAGCTGGGTCACATTAGGGGCAGGCAGGGGGTGGAAGGGGTTGCGAACAGCTGTCACTGGAGAAGCATCACAAGTGCTGGAGCTGGTGAGCAGGGCACCTGGAAGAGAGGACAGACAAAGGCGAGAAGCAAAGTGCGGAGGAGAGGAGAGGGTAGAGGATGGTGAGGACAGGAGAGGACAGGAGAGGACAGGATTGGAGGGGACCTGAGAAACCTACCTGGACAAAGGCAGCATACGGACATCCAGGAAGGCAGGCAGGCATGCAGGCAGCTCTGGCCTGGGCTCCCAGGATCCCGGGCGCACCTCCACCTGTCTTCTCTTGGCTGCCAGCCCTGAGGTCCCTCGTCGGTCAGCACTGTCTTATCATCCTTCCGTCCCTCTGTGCCAGGGCCCAGGCGTCTGGGCGCTGTTGCCTGACCTAGTGGCAGGGCAGTTGGGCTGCCCAGTGCCAGTGTGGCCAGCACAGATTGCCAGGGGCTAGGACATCACAGAGGGCTCATGTGGTTGCTAGGCCATGGGGACCCCGCCCATCCAGTTGACCAGCAGCCATGACCCCCACGCTGAACTTGACCTGAGGGGTGGTGGCCAGCCACCAGAGCCAGAGCCCCAGGCCAAAGCAGGTGCTGGTCGGCCGGGCCAAGGGGCTATGTGCAGATTGGTGTGTGTCTGGGCATGGGGCTGGCATCTGACAGTCCAGGGCGGGGGACCAAGGTCCGCCAGGCCCCTGTCCCACCATGTGCACTGACACACAGTCTTGCTGACTGACAGACAGTCCCCGCCCCAGAGATACCCACACCAAGTCCCTGGGTGCCCTGAGCTGCCCCTGAGGGTTGGTGGGTGCCTGCCTGGACACATGCCTCCGTAATGGAGGCCTCTATTAATCCCGTTGCCTACTGACAGCTGCCCTCCTGCCCTTCCTCCTCCTCCTACGCCTCCTCCTCCTCCTCTTCCTACTCTTCCTCCTCCTCTTTCTCCTCCTCCTCCTCCACCCCCTCCTCCTCTTCCTCATCCTCAGATGGACTCACTCAGGGCCCTTGGCCTAGGCAAGCCAGGGCTGCTGCTCTGGCTTCTGCAGCTTCTATCCAGTGGGGGGGTGTAGGAATCTGTTCCTGTCAGTCCCTGATTCCTGGGACCTTCCATGCCTCCAGCTGCCCCCACTCTCTAGTCCTGACCCCTCCTCAAGGATGCCCCCTTTCCCCTTACCCTCTGTCCCCCAGCTCCCAACTAACATCTACTGTGTTCCTCCCTGCGCTACTTTACTGCCACCCTGCTTCTGCCCTTCAGCCCTGAGGGCCCAGGGCCAGCCCAGCTGCCATCTCACCATCCAGCAGGGGGACCTGCCCTAACGCCCTGCCACCACACCCACACACACAGCCCTGCACACACTCCTGGGCTCCCCTGCCTGCAGCCTGCCTCTCAAACAGTCTCCTTCTGCCCCCTAGCCCCCTTACAGCCTCTGCCACGGACCCCCACAGACACCTGGGCCTGAGCAGTGCAGACATGCAAACAGCTCCCCTCGCCCCCACTCCAGTTGCTCCAAGGTTGTCAAGAGTCTTTTTTTCATGCTGTAGGGGAGGGAGTTGAGACAGTCCAATGTCCTGGGGAGCAAGAACTGCAAACAGTCCATCTACAATGTAACATTTGGGTCTCAGGCCGCCCAATCCCTAGTGCGCTGTGCAGACCTATGACTGGCAAAAACACCCCATCTGAGCGTGAGATCTGGCTGGACTAGTGGCTCTTTCTGTGGACTAAGAGACAGACAGACAGAGTTTTCAGGTTCAAAACCTATACTTCCCAGAAGATGGTCATTCACTTCGGTAAAAAAAAAAAAAAAAAAAAAAAAAAAGGCTTTTTATTTTTTCCCCCCTGCCTGGGTAACCTGTCTCCTGCCTGTTTCAAAGTGAAAAAAGGGAAAAATCTTTTTTGGAGGGAAAAGGACCAAAATGCAGGCAGGTGGACTCCGTGGAAGGTGGATGGGGAGTTGCTCCTGCCCTGGCACTAGAGCCCCAGCTGCTGTTCCAGGTGCTCTCTGATAACAGAGATCTCCGTGTGTCGTGTCATGACACTGTCTCCAGGACTGACCCTCAGGATAATGAGGATTCAAAACGAGGCAGGTGATACTGCCTTCAAAAGTAAATCCAGGGAGGTTTGGCGGTATTTCAGAGGGTTAAGGGCTTGTGGCGCTCACGAATAGAGGGGACAGGTGGAAGGATTTGGGGTCTGGCCCCCAGACCGCCACCTGCAGGGGAGTCGCTTTACAGAGGGTGAAGCAGGTCTTTAGGAGCTCTATCTTTCTCTCCCACCCTGTATTTCCTCTGCTCTCTCCTTTTGTGTCTGTCAGATGCAAGGTCAGTAACAACAACAACAACAACAAAAACAATAACCACCACAGTGATCAAGCAACAAGGGCAGCGAAAGGGGAACAAATGGAGTGCAGGAGCTGTGGATTATTCGTGGCGTAGGCACTCAGCTGTGGCAATAACCCCTTGAGGCAATCAATCCATACATGAAGATGTAATACAGGTAACAGAGACGTATATGTCCCTGTGTGTTTCCACTGAGTTAATGTAAATGCACTTTTATTGACTTCTTCATTTATTTATTACCTTGCCACGAGAATTTCTTTTCATTGCTAAAAAAAAGTGTCCCATCAAGGGTACCAGGTGGTGCCACACCCAGTTAAGCACTCATGTTACAATGCAGGAGGACTGGGCTTCAACACCCTGGTTCCCACATGCCAGGGGAAATCTTTACAAGTGGTGCGGAAGTGCTGCAGTTGTCTCTCTCTGTGTCTCAAACTCTCTCTACCTCCCTTCCCTCTCAATTCCTGTCTATTTATTCCAGTGAATAATCAAGAAAATAGAAAGTAAAAAAAGAAAAAGGAAAAGGAAATATTCCACGACTTCAAATGGGTTAATCAGGACAATGCTTTCCTTGTTAAGATCCTCACAGCATTCCATATGCAGAAAGGCAAAGACGCCATGTATTTTTTAACCCAGTTTTTATATTTATTTATTTATTTATTTATTTAGGTGCTTATTCATTTTTGTTATTGATGAATTAATGTTTTACATTTGACATTGACTAGGGATCTGACACCAGCGGACTCCAGTACCCCTATATGGTACTCTGCCTCTACAAAACCGATCCATTGACCTGCCCATCCATCCATCCATCCACCCATACATCTATCCATCCATTCATACATCCATCCATCCATCCATCCATCCATCCACCAGTCAACCAAGCTAAGTACAAAAGGAGATCTCTCCTTGAATGGTGAGGAGAAACAACGATGCATAGGTAGGTTGCAAAGGCCCAGTTTGGCTGAATAGGGCAGAGGGGCTGAACCAGGGAATGTGTTGGGGCGTGTGGGTTTGGGTGGGATGAGCCGGAGACCCTGTGAGCTGGGTCACATTAGGGGCAGGCAGGGGGTGGAAGGGGTTGCGAACAGCTGTCACTGGAGAAGCATCACAAGTGCTGGAGCTGGTGAGCAGGGCACCTGGAAGAGAGGACAGACAAAGGAGAGAAGCAAAGTGCGGAGGAGAGGAGAGGGGAGAGGATGGTGAGGACAGGAGAGGACAGGAGAGGACAGGATTGGAGGGGACCTGAGAAACCTACCTGGACAAAGGCAGCATACGGACATCCAGGAAGGCAGGCAGGCATGCAGGCAGCTCTGGCCTGGGCTCCCAGGATCCCGGGCGCACCTCCACCTGTCTTCTCTTGGCTGCCAGCCCTGAGGTCCCTCGTCGGTCAGCACTGTCTTCCCATCCTTCCGTCCCTCTGTGCCAGGGCCCAGGCGTCTGGGCGCTGTTGCCTGACCTAGTGGCAGGGCAGTTGGGCTGCCCAGTGCCAGTGTGGCCAGCACAGATTGCCAGGGGCTAGGACATCACAGAGGGCTCATGTGGTTGCTAGGCCATGGGGACCCCGCCCATCCAGTTGACCAGCAGCCATGACCCCCACGCTGAACTTGACCTGAGGGGTGGTGGCCAGCCACCAGAGCCAGAGCCCCAGGCCAAAGCAGGTGCTGGTCGGCCGGGCCAAGGGGCTATGTGCAGATTGGTGTGTGTCTGGGCATGGGGCTGGCATCTGACAGTCCAGGGCGGGGGACCAAGGTCCGCCAGGCCCCTGTCCCACCATGTGCACTGACACACAGTCTTGCTGACTGACAGACAGTCCCCGCCCCAGAGATACCCACACCAAGTCTCTGGGTGCCGTGAGCTGCCCCTGAGGGTTGGTGGGTGCCTGCCTGGACACATGCCTCCGTAATGGAGGCCTCTATTAATCCCGTTGCCTACTGACAGCTGCCCTCCTGCCCTTCCTCCTCCTCCTACGCCTCCTCCTCCTCCTCTTCCTACTCTTCCTCCTCCTCTTTCTCCTCCTCCTCCTCCACCCCCTCCTCCTCTTCCTCATCCTCAGATGGACTCACTCAGGGCCCTTGGCCTAGGCAAGCCAGGGCTGCTGCTCTGGCTTCTGCAGCTTCTATCCAGTGGGGGGGTGTAGGAATCTGTTCCTGTCAGTCCCTGATTCCTGGGACCTTCCATGCCTCCAGCTGCCCCCACTCTCTAGTCCTGACCCCTCCTCAAGGATGCCCCCTTTCCCCTTACCCTCTGTCCCCCAGCTCCCAACTAACATCTACTGTGTTCCTCCCTGCGCTACTTTACTACCACCCTGCTTCTGCCCTTCAGCCCTGAGGGCCCAGGGCCAGCCCAGCTGCCATCTCACCATCCAGCAGGGGGACCTGCCCTAACGCCCTGCCACCACACCCACACACACAGCCCTGCACACACTCCTGGGCTCCCCTGCCTGCAGCCTGCCTCTCAAACAGTCTCCTTCTGCCCCCTAGCCCCCTTACAGCCTCTGCCACGGACCCCCACAGACACCTGGGCATGAGCAGTGCAGACATGCAAACAGCTCCCCTCGCCCCCACTCCAGTTGCTCCAAGGTTGTCAAGAGTCTTTTTTTCATGCTGTAGGGGAGGGAGTTGAGACAGTCCAATGTCCTGGGGAGCAAGAACTGCAAACAGTCCATCTACAATGTAACATTTGGGTCTCAGGCCGCCCAATCCCTAGTGCGCTGTGCAGACCTTTGACTGGCAAAAACACCCCATCTGAGCGTGAGATCTGGCTGGACTAGTGGCTCTTTCTGTGGACTAAGAGACAGACAGACAGAGTTTTCAGGTTCAAAACCTATACTTCCCAGAAGATGGTCATTCACTTCGGTAAAAAAAAAAAAAAAAAAAAAAAGGCTTTTTATTTTTTTCCCCCCTGCCTGGGTAACCTGTCTCCTGCCTGTTTCAAAGTGAAAAAAGGGAAAAATCTTTTTTGGAGGGAAAAGGACCAAAATGCAGGCAGGTGGACTCCGTGGAAGGTGGATGGGGAGTTGCTCCTGCCCTGGCACTAGAGCCCCAGCTGCTGTTCCAGGTGCTCTCTGATAACAGAGATCTCCGTGTGTCATGTCATGACACTGTCATCAGGACTGACCCTCAGGATAATGAGGATTCAAAACGAGGCAGGTGATACTGCCTTCAAAAGTAAATCCAGGGAGGTTTGGCGGTATTTCAGAGGGTTAAGGGCTTGTGGCGCTCACGAATAGAGGGGACAGGTGGAAGGATTTGGGGTCTGGCCCCCAGACCGCCACCTGCAGGGGAGTCGCTTTACAGAGGGTGAAGCAGGTCTTTAGGAGCTCTATCTTTCTCTCCCACCCTGTATTTCCTCTGCTCTCTCCTTTTGTGTCTGTCAGATGCAAGGTCAGTAACAACAACAACAACAACAAAAACAATAACCACCACAGTGATCAAGCAACAAGGGCAGCGGAAGGGGAACAAATGGAGTGCAGGAGCTGTGGATTATTCGTGGCGTAGGCACTCAGCTGTGGCAATAACCCCTTGAGGCAATCAATCCATACATGAAGATGTAATACAGGGAACAGAGACGTATATGTCCCTGTGTGTTTCCACTGAGTTAATGTAAATGCACTTTTATTGACTTCTTCATTTATTGATTACCTTGCCACGAGAATTTCTTTTCATTGCTAAAAAAAAGGGTCCCATCAAGGGTACCAGGTGGTGCCACACCCAGTTAAGCACTCATGTTACAATGCAGGAGGACTGGGCTTCAACACCCTGGTTCCCACATGCCAGGGGAAATCTTTACAAGTGGTGCGGAAGTGCTGCAGTTGTCTCTCTCTGTGTCTCAAACTCTCTCTACCTCCCTTCCCTCTCAATTCCTGTCTATTTATTCCAGTGAATAATCAAGAAAATAGAAAGTAAAAAAAGAAAAAGGAAAAGGAAATATTCCACGACTTCAAATGGGTTAATCAGGACAATGCTTTCCTTGTTAAGATCCTCACAGCATTCCGTATGCAGAAAGGCAAAGACGCCATGTATTTTTTAACCCAGTTTTTATATTTATTTATTTATTTATTTATTTAGGTGCTTATTCATTTTTGTTATTGATGAATTAATGTTTTACATTTGACATTGACTAGGGATCTGACACCAGCGGACTCCAGTACCCCTATATGGTACTCTGCCTCTACAAAACCGATCCATTGACCTGCCCATCCATCCATCCATCCACCCATACATCTATCCATCCATTCATACATCCATCCATCCATCCATCCATCCATCCATCCATCCACCAGTCAACCAAGCTAAGTACAAAAGGAGATCTCTCCTTGAATGGTGAGGAGAAACAATGATGCATAGGTAGGTTGCAAAGGCCCAGTTTGGCTGAATAGGGCAGAGGGGCTGAACCAGGGAATGTGTTGGGGCGTGTGGGTTTGGGTGGGATGAGCCGGAGACCCTGTGAGCTGGGTCACATTAGGGGCAGGCAGGGGGTGGAAGGGGTTGCGAACAGCTGTCACTGGAGAAGCATCACAAGTGCTGGAGCTGGTGAGCAGGGCACCTGGAAGAGAGGACAGACAAAGGCGAGAAGCAAAGTGAGGAGGAGAGGAGAGGGGAGAGGATGGTGAGGACAGGAGAGGACAGGAGAGGACAGGATTGGAGGGGACCTGAGAAACCTACCTGGACAAAGGCAGCATACGGACATCCAGGAAGGCAGGCAGGCATGCAGGCAGCTCTGGCCTGGGCTCCCAGGATCCCGGGCGCACCTCCACCTGTCTTCTCTTGGCTGCCAGCCCTGAGGTCCCTCGTCGGTCAGCACTGTCTTATCATCCTTCCGTCCCTCTGTGCCAGGGCCCAGGCGTCTGGGCGCTGTTGCCTGACCTAGTGGCAGGGCAGTTGGGCTGCCCAGTGCCAGTGTGGCCAGCACAGATTGCCAGGGGCTAGGACATCACAGAGGGCTCATGTGGTTGCTAGGCCATGGGGACCCCGCCCATCCAGTTGACCAGCAGCCATGACCCCCACGCTGAACTTGACCTGAGGGGTGGTGGCCAGCCACCAGAGCCAGAGCCCCAGGCCAAAGCAGGTGCTGGTCGGCCGGGCCAAGGGGCTATGTGCAGATTGGTGTGTGTCTGGGCATGGGGCTGGCATCTGACAGTCCAGGGCGGGGGACCAAGGTCCGCCAGGCCCCTGTCCCACCATGTGCACTGACACACAGTCTTGCTGACTGACAGACAGTCCCCGCCCCAGAGATACCCACACCAAGTCCCTGGGTGCCCTGAGCTGCCCCTGAGGGTTGGTGGGTGCCTGCCTGGACACATGCCTCCGTAATGGAGGCCTCTATTAATCCCGTTGCCTACTGACAGCTGCCCTCCTGCCCTTCCTCCTCCTCCTACGCCTCCTCCTCCTCCTCTTCCTACTCTTCCTCCTCCTCTTTCTCCTCCTCCTCCTCCACCCCCTCCTCCTCTTCCTCATCCTCAGATGGACTCACTCAGGGCCCTTGGCCTAGGCAAGCCAGGGCTGCTGCTCTGGCTTCTGCAGCTTCTATCCAGTGGGGGGGGTGTAGGAATCTGTTCCTGTCAGTCCCTGATTCCTGGGACCTTCCATGCCTCCAGCTGCCCCCACTCTCTAGTCCTGACCCCTCCTCAAGGATGCCCCCTTTCCCCTTACCCTCTGTCCCCCAGCTCCCAACTAACATCTACTGTGTTCCTCCCTGCGCTACTTTACTGCCACCCTGCTTCTGCCCTTCAGCCCTGAGGGCCCAGGGCCAGCCCAGCTGCCATCTCACCATCCAGCAGGGGGACCTGCCCTAACGCCCTGCCACCACACCCACACACACAGCCCTGCACACACTCCTGGGCTCCCCTGCCTGCAGCCTGCCTCTCAAACAGTCTCCTTCTGCCCCCTAGCCCCCTTACAGCCTCTGCCACGGACCCCCACAGACACCTGGGCATGAGCAGTGCAGACATGCAAACAGCTCCCCTCGCCCCCACTCCAGTTGCTCCAAGGTTGTCAAGAGTCTTTTTTTCATGCTGTAGGGGAGGGAGTTGAGACAGTCCAATGTCCTGGGGAGCAAGAACTGCAAACAGTCCATCTACAATGTAACATTTGGGTCTCAGGCCGCCCAATCCCTAGTGCGCTGTGCAGACCTTTGACTGGCAAAAACACCCCATCTGAGCGTGAGATCTGGCTGGACTAGTGGCTCTTTCTGTGGACTAAGAGACAGACAGACAGAGTTTTCAGGTTCAAAACCTATACTTCCCAGAAGATGGTCATTCACTTCGGTAAAAAAAAAAAAAAAAGGCTTTTTATTTTTTCCCCCCTGCCTGGGTAACCTGTCTCCTGCCTGTTTCAAAGTGAAAAAAGGGAAAAATCTTTTTTGGAGGGAAAAGGACCAAAATGCAGGCAGGTGGACTCCGTGGAAGGTGGATGGGGAGTTGCTCCTGCCCTGGCACTAGAGCCCCAGCTGCTGTTCCAGGTGCTCTCTGATAACAGAGATCTCCGTGTGTCGTGTCATGACACTGTCTCCAGGACTGACCCTCAGGATAATGAGGATTCAAAAGGAGGCAGGTGATACTGCCTTCAAAAGTAAATCCAGGGAGGTTTGGCGGTATTTCAGAGGGTTAAGGGCTTGTGGCGCTCACGAATAGAGGGGACAGGTGGAAGGATTTGGGGTCTGGCCCCCAGACCGCCACCTGCAGGGGAGTCGCTTTACAGAGGGTGAAGCA
Source organism: Erinaceus europaeus (assembly GCF_950295315.1). NCBI lineage: Eukaryota > Metazoa > Chordata > Mammalia > Eulipotyphla > Erinaceidae > Erinaceus > Erinaceus europaeus. Next base: position 427,237 of record NW_026647189.1, on the reverse strand, counting down.
GGTCTTTAGGAGCTCTATCTTTCTCTCCCACCCTGTATTTCCTCTGCTCTCTCCTTTTGTGTCTGTCAGATGCAAGGTCAGTAACAACAACAACAACAACAAAAACAATAACCACCACAGTGATCAAGCAACAAGGGCAGCGAAAGGGGAACAAATGGAGTGCAGGAGCTGTGGATTATTCGTGGCGTAGGCACTCAGCTGTGGCAATAACCCCTTGAGGCAATCAATCCATACATGAAGATGTAATACAGGGAACAGAGACGTATATGTCCCTGTGTGTTTCCACTGAGTTAATGTAAATGCACTTTTATTGACTTCTTCATTTATTTATTACCTTGCCACGAGAATTTCTTTTCATTGCTAAAAAAAAGTGTCCCATCAAGGGTACCAGGTGGTGCCACACCCAGTTAAGCACTCATGTTACAATGCAGGAGGACTGGGCTTCAACACCCTGGTTCCCACATGCCAGGGGAAATCTTTACAAGTGGTGCGGAAGTGCTGCAGTTGTCTCTCTCTGTGTCTCAAACTCTCTCTACCTCCCTTCCCTCTCAATTCCTGTCTATTTATTCCAGTGAATAATCAAGAAAATAGAAAGTAAAAAAAGGAAAAGGAAAAGGAAATATTCCACGACTTCAAATGGGTTAATCAGGACAATGCTTTCCTTGTTAAGATCCTCACAGCATTCCATATGCAGAAAGGCAAAGACGCCATGTATTTTTTAACCCAGTTTTTATATTTATTTATTTATTTATTTATTTATTTATTTAGGTGCTTATTCATTTTTGTTATTGATGAATTAATGTTTTACATTTGACATTGACTAGGGATCTGACACCAGCGGACTCCAGTACCCCTATATGGTACTCTGCCTCTACAAAACCGATCCATTGACCTGCCCATCCATCCATCCATCCACCCATACATCTATCCATCCATTCATACATCCATCCATCCATCCATCCATCCACCAGTCAACCAAGCTAAGTACAAAAGGAGATCTCTCCTTGAATGGTGAGGAGAAACAACGATGCATAGGTAGGTTGCAAAGGCCCAGTTTGGCTGAATAGGGCAGAGGGGCTGAACCAGGGAATGTGTTGGGGCGTGTGGGTTTGGGTGGGATGAGCCGGAGACCCTGTGAGCTGGGTCACATTAGGGGCAGGCAGGGGGTGGAAGGGGTTGCGAACAGCTGTCACTGGAGAAGCATCACAAGTGCTGGAGCTGGTGAGCAGGGCACCTGGAAGAGAGGACAGACAAAGGCGAGAAGCAAAGTGCGGAGGAGAGGAGAGGGGAGAGGATGGTGAGGACAGGAGAGGACAGGAGAGGACAGGATTGGAGGGGACCTGAGAAACCTACCTGGACAAAGGCAGCATACGGACATCCAGGAAGGCAGGCAGGCATGCAGGCAGCTCTGGCCTGGGCTCCCAGGATCCCGGGCGCACCTCCACCTGTCTTCTCTTGGCTGCCAGCCCTGAGGTCCCTCGTCGGTCAGCACTGTCTTCCCATCCTTCCGTCCCTCTGTGCCAGGGCCCAGGCGTCTGGGCGCTGTTGCCTGACCTAGTGGCAGGGCAGTTGGGCTGCCCAGTGCCAGTGTGGCCAGCACAGATTGCCAGGGGCTAGGACATCACAGAGGGCTCATGTGGTTGCTAGGCCATGGGGACCCCGCCCATCCAGTTGACCAGCAGCCATGACCCCCACGCTGAACTTGACCTGAGGGGTGGTGGCCAGCCACCAGAGCCAGAGCCCCAGGCCAAAGCAGGTGCTGGTCGGCCGGGCCAAGGGGCTATGTGCAGATTGTTGTGTGTCTGGGCATGGGGCTGGCATCTGACAGTCCAGGGCGGGGGACCAAGGTCCGCCAGGCCCCTGTCCCACCATGTGCACTGACACACAGTCTTGCTGACTGACAGACAGTCCCCGCCCCAGAGATACCCACACCAAGTCCCTGGGTGCCGTGAGCTGCCCCTGAGGGTTGGTGGGTGCCTGCCTGGACACATGCCTCCGTAATGGAGGCCTCTATTAATCCCGTTGCCTACTGACAGCTGCCCTCCTGCCCTTCCTCCTCCTCCTACGCCTCCTCCTCCTCCTCTTCCTACTCTTCCTCCTCCTCTTTCTCCTCCTCCTCCTCCACCCCCTCCTCCTCTTCCTCATCCTCAGATGGACTCACTCAGGGCCCTTGGCCTAGGCAAGCCAGGGCTGCTGCTCTGGCTTCTGCAGCTTCTATCCAGTGGGGGGGTGTAGGAATCTGTTCCTGTCAGTCCCTGATTCCTGGGACCTTCCATGCCTCCAGCTGCCCCCACTCTCTAGTCCTGACCCCTCCTCAAGGATGCCCCCTTTCCCCTTACCCTCTGTCCCCCAGCTCCCAACTAACATCTACTGTGTTCCTCCCTGCGCTACTTTACTGCCACCCTGCTTCTGCCCTTCAGCCCTGAGGGCCCAGGGCCAGCCCAGCTGCCATCTCACCATCCAGCAGGGGGACCTGCCCTAACGCCCTGCCACCACACCCACACACACAGCCCTGCACACACTCCTGGGCTCCCCTGCCTGCAGCCTGCCTCTCAAACAGTCTCCTTCTGCCCCCTAGCCCCCTTACAGCCTCTGCCACGGACCCCCACAGACACCTGGGCCTGAGCAGTGCAGACATGCAAACAGCTCCCCTCGCCCCCACTCCAGTTGCTCCAAGGTTGTCAAGAGTCTTTTTTTCATGCTGTAGGGGAGGGAGTTGAGACAGTCCAATGTCCTGGGGAGCAAGAACTGCAAACAGTCCATCTACAATGTAACATTTGGGTCTCAGGCCGCCCAATCCCTAGTGCGCTGTGCAGACCTATGACTGGCAAAAACACCCCATCTGAGCGTGAGATCTGGCTGGACTAGTGGCTCTTTCTGTGGACTAAGAGACAGACAGACAGAGTTTTCAGGTTCAAAACCTATACTTCCCAGAAGATGGTCATTCACTTCGGTAAAAAAAAAAAAAAAAAAAAAAAAAAAAAAGGCTTTTTATTTTTTCCCCCCTGCCTGGGTAACCTGTCTCCTGCCTGTTTCAAAGTGAAAAAAGGGAAAAATCTTTTTTGGAGGGAAAAGGACCAAAATGCAGGCAGGTGGACTCCGTGGAAGGTGGATGGGGAGTTGCTCCTGCCCTGGCACTAGAGCCCCAGCTGCTGTTCCAGGTGCTCTCTGATAACAGAGATCTCCGTGTGTCGTGTCATGACACTGTCTCCAGGACTGACCCTCAGGATAATGAGGATTCAAAAGGAGGCAGGTGATACTGCCTTCAAAAGTAAATCCAGGGAGGTTTGGCGGTATTTCAGAGGGTTAAGGGCTTGTGGCGCTCACGAATAGAGGGGACAGGTGGAAGGATTTGGGGTCTGGCCCCCAGACCGCCACCTGCAGGGGAGTCGCTTTACAGAGGGTGAAGCAGGTCTTTAGGAGCTCTATCTTTCTCTCCCACCCTGTATTTCCTCTGCTCTCTCCTTTTGTGTCTGTCAGATGCAAGGTCAGTAACAACAACAACAACAACAAAAACAATAACCACCACAGTGATCAAGCAACAAGGGCAGCGAAAGGGGAACAAATGGAGTGCAGGAGCTGTGGATTATTCGTGGCGTAGGCACTCAGCTGTGGCAATAACCCCTTGAGGCAATCAATCCATACATGAAGATGTAATACAGGTAACAGAGACGTATATGTCCCTGTGTGTTTCCACTGAGTTAATGTAAATGCACTTTTATTGACTTCTTCATTTATTGATTACCTTGCCACGAGAATTTCTTTTCATTGCTAAAAAAAAGGGTCCCATCAAGGGTACCAGGTGGTGCCACACCCAGTTAAGCACTCATGTTACAATGCAGGAGGACTGGGCTTCAACACCCTGGTTCCCACATGCCAGGGGAAATCTTTACAAGTGGTGCGGAAGTGCTGCAGTTGTCTCTCTCTGTGTCTCAAACTCTCTCTACCTCCCTTCCCTCTCAATTCCTGTCTATTTATTCCAGTGAATAATCAAGAAAATAGAAAGTAAAAAAAGAAAAAGGAAAAGGAAATATTCCACGACTTCAAATGGGTTAATCAGGACAATGCTTTCCTTGTTAAGATCCTCACAGCATTCCATATGCAGAAAGGCAAAGACGCCATGTATTTTTTAACCCAGTTTTTATATTTATTTATTTATTTATTTATTTATTTAGGTGCTTATTCATTTTTGTTATTGATGAATTAATGTTTTACATTTGACATTGACTAGGGATCTGACACCAGCGGACTCCAGTACCCCTATATGGTACTCTGCCTCTACAAAACCGATCCATTGACCTGCCCATCCATCCATCCATCCACCCATACATCTATCCATCCATTCATACATCCATCCATCCATCCATCCATCCATCCATCCATCCATCCACCAGTCAACCAAGCTAAGTACAAAAGGAGATCTCTCCTTGAATGGTGAGGAGAAACAATGATGCATAGGTAGGTTGCAAAGGCCCAGTTTGGCTGAATAGGGCAGAGGGGCTGAACCAGGGAATGTGTTGGGGCGTGTGGGTTTGGGTGGGATGAGCCGGAGACCCTGTGAGCTGGGTCACATTAGGGGCAGGCAGGGGGTGGAAGGGGTTGCGAACAGCTGTCACTGGAGAAGCATCACAAGTGCTGGAGCTGGTGAGCAGGGCACCTGGAAGAGAGGACAGACAAAGGCGAGAAGCAAAGTGCGGAGGAGAGGAGAGGGGAGAGGATGGTGAGGACAGGAGAGGACAGGAGAGGACAGGATTGGAGGGGACCTGAGAAACCTACCTGGACAAAGGCAGCATACGGACATCCAGGAAGGCAGGCAGGCATGCAGGCAGCTCTGGCCTGGGCTCCCAGGATCCCGGGCGCACCTCCACCTGTCTTCTCTTGGCTGCCAGCCCTGAGGTCCCTCGTGGGTCAGCACTGTCTTATCATCCTTCCGTCCCTCTGTGCCAGGGCCCAGGCGTCTGGGCGCTGTTGCCTGACCTAGTGGCAGGGCAGTTGGGCTGCCCAGTGCCAGTGTGGCCAGCACAGATTGCCAGGGGCTAGGACATCACAGAGGGCTCATGTGGTTGCTAGGCCATGGGGACCCCGCCCATCCAGTTGACCAGCAGCCATGACCCCCACGCTGAACTTGACCTGAGGGGTGGTGGCCAGCCACCAGAGCCAGAGCCCCAGGCCAAAGCAGGTGCTGGTCGGCCGGGCCAAGGGGCTATGTGCAGATTGGTGTGTGTCTGGGCATGGGGCTGGCATCTGACAGTCCAGGGCGGGGGACCAAGGTCCGCCAGGCCCCTGTCCCACCATGTGCACTGACACACAGTCTTGCTGACTGACAGACAGTCCCCGCCCCAGAGATACCCACACCAAGTCCCTGGGTGCCCTGAGCTGCCCCTGAGGGTTGGTGGGTGCCTGCCTGGACACATGCCTCCGTAATGGAGGCCTCTATTAATCCCGTTGCCTACTGACAGCTGCCCTCCTGCCCTTCCTCCTCCTCCTACGCCTCCTCCTCCTCCTCTTCCTACTCTTCCTCCTCCTCTTTCTCCTCCTCCTCCTCCACCCCCTCCTCCTCTTCCTCATCCTCAGATGGACTCACTCAGGGCCCTTGGCCTAGGCAAGCCAGGGCTGCTGCTCTGGCTTCTGCAGCTTCTATCCAGTGGGGGGGGTGTAGGAATCTGTTCCTGTCAGTCCCTGATTCCTGGGACCTTCCATGCCTCCAGCTGCCCCCACTCTCTAGTCCTGACCCCTCCTCAAGGATGCCCCCTTTCCCCTTACCCTCTGTCCCCCAGCTCCCAACTAACATCTACTGTGTTCCTCCCTGCGCTACTTTACTGCCACCCTGCTTCTGCCCTTCAGCCCTGAGGGCCCAGGGCCAGCCCAGCTGCCATCTCACCATCCAGCAGGGGGACCTGCCCTAACGCCCTGCCACCACACCCACACACACAGCCCTGCACACACTCCTGGGCTCCCCTGCCTGCAGCCTGCCTCTCAAACAGTCTCCTTCTGCCCCCTAGCCCCCTTACAGCCTCTGCCACGGACCCCCACAGACACCTGGGCATGAGCAGTGCAGACATGCAAACAGCTCCCCTCGCCCCCACTCCAGTTGCTCCAAGGTTGTCAAGAGTCTTTTTTTCATGCTGTAGGGGAGGGAGTTGAGACAGTCCAATGTCCTGGGGAGCAAGAACTGCAAACAGTCCATCTACAATGTAACATTTGGGTCTCAGGCCGCCCAATCCCTAGTGCGCTGTGCAGACCTTTGACTGGCAAAAACACCCCATCTGAGCGTGAGATCTGGCTGGACTAGTGGCTCTTTCTGTGGACTAAGAGACAGACAGACAGAGTTTTCAGGTTCAAAACCTATACTTCCCAGAAGATGGTCATTCACTTCGGTAAAAAAAAAAAAAAAGGCTTTTTATTTTTTCCCCCCTGCCTGGGTAACCTGTCTCCTGCCTGTTTCAAAGTGAAAAAAGGGAAAAATCTTTTTTGGAGGGAAAAGGACCAAAATGCAGGCAGGTGGACTCCGTGGAAGGTGGATGGGGAGTTGCTCCTGCCCTGGCACTAGAGCCCCAGCTGCTGTTCCAGGTGCTCTCTGATAACAGAGATCTCCGTGTGTCGTGTCATGACACTGTCTCCAGGACTGACCCTCAGGATAATGAGGATTCAAAAGGAGGCAGGTGATACTGCCTTCAAAAGTAAATCCAGGGAGGTTTGGCGGTATTTCAGAGGGTTAAGGGCTTGTGGCGCTCACGAATAGAGGGGACAGGTGGAAGGATTTGGGGTCTGGCCCCCAGACCGCCACCTGCAGGGGAGTCGCTTTACAGAGGGTGAAGCAGGTCTTTAGGAGCTCTATCTTTCTCTCCCACCCTGTATTTCCTCTGCTCTCTCCTTTTGTGTCTGTCAGATGCAAGGTCAGTAACAACAACAACAACAACAAAAACAATAACCACCACAGTGATCAAGCAACAAGGGCAGCGAAAGGGGAACAAATGGAGTGCAGGAGCTGTGGATTATTCGTGGCGTAGGCACTCAGCTGTGGCAATAACCCCTTGAGGCAATCAATCCATACATGAAGATGTAATACAGGTAACAGAGACGTATATGTCCCTGTGTGTTTCCACTGAGTTAATGTAAATGCACTTTTATTGACTTCTTCATTTATTTATTACCTTGCCACGAGAATTTCTTTTCATTGCTAAAAAAAAGTGTCCCATCAAGGGTACCAGGTGGTGCCACACCCAGTTAAGCACTCATGTTACAATGCAGGAGGACTGGGCTTCAACACCCTGGTTCCCACATGCCAGGGGAAATCTTTACAAGTGGTGCGGAAGTGCTGCAGTTGTCTCTCTCTGTGTCTCAAACTCTCTCTACCTCCCTTCCCTCTCAATTCCTGTCTATTTATTCCAGTGAATAATCAAGAAAATAGAAAGTAAAAAAAGGAAAAGGAAAAGGAAATATTCCACGACTTCAAATGGGTTAATCAGGACAATGCTTTCCTTGTTAAGATCCTCACAGCATTCCATATGCAGAAAGGCAAAGACGCCATGTATTTTTTAACCCAGTTTTTATATTTATTTATTTATTTATTTATTTATTTATTTAGGTGCTTATTCATTTTTGTTATTGATGAATTAATGTTTTACATTTGACATTGACTAGGGATCTGACACCAGCGGACTCCAGTACCCCTATATGGTACTCTGCCTCTACAAAACCGATCCATTGACCTGCCCATCCATCCATCCATCCACCCATACATCTATCCATCCATTCATACATCCATCCATCCATCCATCCATCCATCCACCAGTCAACCAAGCTAAGTACAAAAGGAGATCTCTCCTTGAATGGTGAGGAGAAACAACGATGCATAGGTAGGTTGCAAAGGCCCAGTTTGGCTGAATAGGGCAGAGGGGCTGAACCAGGGAATGTGTTGGGGCGTGTGGGTTTGGGTGGGATGAGCCGGAGACCCTGTGAGCTGGGTCACATTAGGGGCAGGCAGGGGGTGGAAGGGGTTGCGAACAGCTGTCACTGGAGAAGCATCACAAGTGCTGGAGCTGGTGAGCAGGGCACCTGGAAGAGAGGACAGACAAAGGCGAGAAGCAAAGTGCGGAGGAGAGGAGAGGGGAGAGGATGGTGAGGACAGGAGAGGACAGGAGAGGACAGGATTGGAGGGGACCTGAGAAACCTACCTGGACAAAGGCAGCATACGGACATCCAGGAAGGCAGGCAGGCATGCAGGCAGCTCTGGCCTGGGCTCCCAGGATCCCGGGCGCACCTCCACCTGTCTTCTCTTGGCTGCCAGCCCTGAGGTCCCTCGTCGGTCAGCACTGTCTTCCCATCCTTCCGTCCCTCTGTGCCAGGGCCCAGGCGTCTGGGCGCTGTTGCCTGACCTAGTGGCAGGGCAGTTGGGCTGCCCAGTGCCAGTGTGGCCAGCACAGATTGCCAGGGGCTAGGACATCACAGAGGGCTCATGTGGTTGCTAGGCCATGGGGACCCCGCCCATCCAGTTGACCAGCAGCCATGACCCCCACGCTGAACTTGACCTGAGGGGTGGTGGCCAGCCACCAGAGCCAGAGCCCCAGGCCAAAGCAGGTGCTGGTCGGCCGGGCCAAGGGGCTATGTGCAGATTGTTGTGTGTCTGGGCATGGGGCTGGCATCTGACAGTCCAGGGCGGGGGACCAAGGTCCGCCAGGCCCCTGTCCCACCATGTGCACTGACACACAGTCTTGCTGACTGACAGACAGTCCCCGCCCCAGAGATACCCACACCAAGTCCCTGGGTGCCGTGAGCTGCCCCTGAGGGTTGGTGGGTGCCTGCCTGGACACATGCCTCCGTAATGGAGGCCTCTATTAATCCCGTTGCCTACTGACAGCTGCCCTCCTGCCCTTCCTCCTCCTCCTACGCCTCCTCCTCCTCCTCTTCCTACTCTTCCTCCTCCTCTTTCTCCTCCTCCTCCTCCACCCCCTCCTCCTCTTCCTCATCCTCAGATGGACTCACTCAGGGCCCTTGGCCTAGGCAAGCCAGGGCTGCTGCTCTGGCTTCTGCAGCTTCTATCCAGTGGGGGGGTGTAGGAATCTGTTCCTGTCAGTCCCTGATTCCTGGGACCTTCCATGCCTCCAGCTGCCCCCACTCTCTAGTCCTGACCCCTCCTCAAGGATGCCCCCTTTCCCCTTACCCTCTGTCCCCCAGCTCCCAACTAACATCTACTGTGTTCCTCCCTGCGCTACTTTACTGCCACCCTGCTTCTGCCCTTCAGCCCTGAGGGCCCAGGGCCAGCCCAGCTGCCATCTCACCATCCAGCAGGGGGACCTGCCCTAACGCCCTGCCACCACACCCACACACACAGCCCTGCACACACTCCTGGGCTCCCCTGCCTGCAGCCTGCCTCTCAAACAGTCTCCTTCTGCCCCCTAGCCCCCTTACAGCCTCTGCCACGGACCCCCACAGACACCTGGGCCTGAGCAGTGCAGACATGCAAACAGCTCCCCTCGCCCCCACTCCAGTTGCTCCAAGGTTGTCAAGAGTCTTTTTTTCATGCTGTAGGGGAGGGAGTTGAGACAGTCCAATGTCCTGGGGAGCAAGAACTGCAAACAGTCCATCTACAATGTAACATTTGGGTCTCAGGCCGCCCAATCCCTAGTGCGCTGTGCAGACCTATGACTGGCAAAAACACCCCATCTGAGCGTGAGATCTGGCTGGACTAGTGGCTCTTTCTGTGGACTAAGAGACAGACAGACAGAGTTTTCAGGTTCAAAACCTATACTTCCCAGAAGATGGTCATTCACTTCGGTAAAAAAAAAAAAAAAAAAAAAAAAAAAAAAGGCTTTTTATTTTTTCCCCCCTGCCTGGGTAACCTGTCTCCTGCCTGTTTCAAAGTGAAAAAAGGGAAAAATCTTTTTTGGAGGGAAAAGGACCAAAATGCAGGCAGGTGGACTCCGTGGAAGGTGGATGGGGAGTTGCTCCTGCCCTGGCACTAGAGCCCCAGCTGCTGTTCCAGGTGCTCTCTGATAACAGAGATCTCCGTGTGTCGTGTCATGACACTGTCTCCAGGACTGACCCTCAGGATAATGAGGATTCAAAAGGAGGCAGGTGATACTGCCTTCAAAAGTAAATCCAGGGAGGTTTGGCGGTATTTCAGAGGGTTAAGGGCTTGTGGCGCTCACGAATAGAGGGGACAGGTGGAAGGATTTGGGGTCTGGCCCCCAGACCGCCACCTGCAGGGGAGTCGCTTTACAGAGGGTGAAGCAGGTCTTTAGGAGCTCTATCTTTCTCTCCCACCCTGTATTTCCTCTGCTCTCTCCTTTTGTGTCTGTCAGATGCAAGGTCAGTAACAACAACAACAACAACAAAAACAATAACCACCACAGTGATCAAGCAACAAGGGCAGCGAAAGGGGAACAAATGGAGTGCAGGAGCTGTGGATTATTCGTGGCGTAGGCACTCAGCTGTGGCAATAACCCCTTGAGGCAATCAATCCATACATGAAGATGTAATACAGGTAACAGAGACGTATATGTCCCTGTGTGTTTCCACTGAGTTAATGTAAATGCACTTTTATTGACTTCTTCATTTATTTATTACCTTGCCACGAGAATTTCTTTTCATTGCTAAAAAAAAGGGTCCCATCAAGGGTACCAGGTGGTGCCACACCCAGTTAAGCACTCATGTTACAATGCAGGAGGACTGGGCTTCAACACCCTGGTTCCCACATGCCAGGGGAAATCTTTACAAGTGGTGCGGAAGTGCTGCAGTTGTCTCTCTCTGTGTCTCAAACTCTCTCTACCTCCCTTCCCTCTCAATTCCTGTCTATTTATTCCAGTGAATAATCAAGAAAATAGAAAGTAAAAAAAGAAAAAGGAAAAGGAAATATTCCACGACTTCAAATGGGTTAATCAGGACAATGCTTTCCTTGTTAAGATCCTCACAGCATTCCATATGCAGAAAGGCAAAGACGCCATGTATTTTTTAACCCAGTTTTTATATTTATTTATTTATTTATTTATTTAGGTGCTTATTCATTTTTGTTATTGATGAATTAATGTTTTACATTTGACATTGACTAGGGATCTGACACCAGCGGACTCCAGTACCCCTATATGGTACTCTGCCTCTACAAAACCGATCCATTGACCTGCCCATCCATCCATCCATCCACCCATACATCTATCCATCCATTCATACATCCATCCATCCATCCATCCATCCATCCATCCATCCATCCACCAGTCAACCAAGCTAAGTACAAAAGGAGATCTCTCCTTGAATGGTGAGGAGAAACAATGATGCATAGGTAGGTTGCAAAGGCCCAGTTTGGCTGAATAGGGCAGAGGGGCTGAACCAGGGAATGTGTTGGGGCGTGTGGGTTTGGGTGGGATGAGCCGGAGACCCTGTGAGCTGGGTCACATTAGGGGCAGGCAGGGGGTGGAAGGGGTTGCGAACAGCTGTCACTGGAGAAGCATCACAAGTGCTGGAGCTGGTGAGCAGGGCACCTGGAAGAGAGGACAGACAAAGGCGAGAAGCAAAGTGCGGAGGAGAGGAGAGGGGAGAGGATGGTGAGGACAGGAGAGGACAGGAGAGGACAGGATTGGAGGGGACCTGAGAAACCTACCTGGACAAAGGCAGCATACGGACATCCAGGAAGGCAGGCAGGCATGCAGGCAGCTCTGGCCTGGGCTCCCAGGATCCCGGGCGCACCTCCACCTGTCTTCTCTTGGCTGCCAGCCCTGAGGTCCCTCGTGGGTCAGCACTGTCTTATCATCCTTCCGTCCCTCTGTGCCAGGGCCCAGGCGTCTGGGCGCTGTTGCCTGACCTAGTGGCAGGGCAGTTGGGCTGCCCAGTGCCAGTGTGGCCAGCACAGATTGCCAGGGGCTAGGACATCACAGAGGGCTCATGTGGTTGCTAGGCCATGGGGACCCCGCCCATCCAGTTGACCAGCAGCCATGACCCCCACGCTGAACTTGACCTGAGGGGTGGTGGCCAGCCACCAGAGCCAGAGCCCCAGGCCAAAGCAGGTGCTGGTCGGCCGGGCCAAGGGGCTATGTGCAGATTGGTGTGTGTCTGGGCATGGGGCTGGCATCTGACAGTCCAGGGCGGGGGACCAAGGTCCGCCAGGCCCCTGTCCCACCATGTGCACTGACACACAGTCTTGCTGACTGACAGACAGTCCCCGCCCCAGAGATACCCACACCAAGTCCCTGGGTGCCGTGAGCTGCCCCTGAGGGTTGGTGGGTGCCTGCCTGGACACATGCCTCCGTAATGGAGGCCTCTATTAATCCCGTTGCCTACTGACAGCTGCCCTCCTGCCCTTCCTCCTCCTCCTACGCCTCCTCCTCCTCCTCTTCCTACTCTTCCTCCTCCTCTTTCTCCTCCTCCTCCTCCACCCCCTCCTCCTCTTCCTCATCCTCAGATGGACTCACTCAGGGCCCTTGGCCTAGGCAAGCCAGGGCTGCTGCTCTGGCTTCTGCAGCTTCTATCCAGTGGGGGGGTGTAGGAATCTGTTCCTGTCAGTCCCTGATTCCTGGGACCTTCCATGCCTCCAGCTGCCCCCACTCTCTAGTCCTGACCCCTCCTCAAGGATGCCCCCTTTCCCCTTACCCTCTGTCCCCCAGCTCCCAACTAACATCTACTGTGTTCCTCCCTGCGCTACTTTACTACCACCCTGCTTCTGCCCTTCAGCCCTGAGGGCCCAGGGCCAGCCCAGCTGCCATCTCACCATCCAGCAGGGGGACCTGCCCTAACGCCCTGCCACCACACCCACACACACAGCCCTGCACACACTCCTGGGCTCCCCTGCCTGCAGCCTGCCTCTCAAACAGTCTCCTTCTGCCCCCTAGCCCCCTTACAGCCTCTGCCACGGACCCCCACAGACACCTGGGCATGAGCAGTGCAGACATGCAAACAGCTCCCCTCGCCCCCACTCCAGTTGCTCCAAGGTTGTCAAGAGTCTTTTTTTCATGCTGTAGGGGAGGGAGTTGAGACAGTCCAATGTCCTGGGGAGCAAGAACTGCAAACAGTCCATCTACAATGTAACATTTGGGTCTCAGGCCGCCCAATCCCTAGTGCGCTGTGCAGACCTTTGACTGGCAAAAACACCCCATCTGAGCGTGAGATCTGGCTGGACTAGTGGCTCTTTCTGTGGACTAAGAGACAGACAGACAGAGTTTTCAGGTTCAAAACCTATACTTCCCAGAAGATGGTCATTCACTTCGGTAAAAAAAAAAAAAAAAAAAAAAAAAAAAGGCTTTTTATTTTTTCCCCCCTGCCTGGGTAACCTGTCTCCTGCCTGTTTCAAAGTGAAAAAAGGGAAAAATCTTTTTTGGAGGGAAAAGGACCAAAATGCAGGCAGGTGGACTCCGTGGAAGGTGGATGGGGAGTTGCTCCTGCCCTGGCACTAGAGCCCCAGCTGCTGTTCCAGGTGCTCTCTGATAACAGAGATCTCCGTGTGTCATGTCATGACACTGTCATCAGGACTGACCCTCAGGATAATGAGGATTCAAAACGAGGCAGGTGATACTGCCTTCAAAAGTAAATCCAGGGAGGTTTGGCGGTATTTCAGAGGGTTAAGGGCTTGTGGCGCTCACGAATAGAGGGGACAGGTGGAAGGATTTGGGGTCTGGCCCCCAGACCGCCACCTGCAGGGGAGTCGCTTTACAGAGGGTGAAGCAGGTCTTTAGGAGCTCTATCTTTCTCTCCCACCCTGTATTTCCTCTGCTCTCTCCTTTTGTGTCTGTCAGATGCAAGGTCAGTAACAACAACAACAACAACAAAAACAATAACCACCACAGTGATCAAGCAACAAGGGCAGCGGAAGGGGAACAAATGGAGTGCAGGAGCTGTGGATTATTCGTGGCGTAGGCACTCAGCTGTGGCAATAACCCCTTGAGGCAATCAATCCATACATGAAGATGTAATACAGGGAACAGAGACGTATATGTCCCTGTGTGTTTCCACTGAGTTAATGTAAATGCACTTTTATTGACTTCTTCATTTATTGATTACCTTGCCACGAGAATTTCTTTTCATTGCTAAAAAAAAGGGTCCCATCAAGGGTACCAGGTGGTGCCACACCCAGTTAAGCACTCATGTTACAATGCAGGAGGACTGGGCTTCAACACCCTGGTTCCCACATGCCAGGGGAAATCTTTACAAGTGGTGCGGAAGTGCTGCAGTTGTCTCTCTCTGTGTCTCAAACTCTCTCTACCTCCCTTCCCTCTCAATTCCTGTCTATTTATTCCAGTGAATAATCAAGAAAATAGAAAGTAAAAAAAGAAAAAGGAAAAGGAAATATTCCACGACTTCAAATGGGTTAATCAGGACAATGCTTTCCTTGTTAAGATCCTCACAGCATTCCATATGCAGAAAGGCAAAGACGCCATGTTTTTTTTAACCCAGTTTTTATATTTATTTATTTATTTATTTATTTAGGTGCTTATTCATTTTTGTTATTGATGAATTAATGTTTTACATTTGACATTGACTAGGGATCTGAAACCAGCGGACTCCAGTACCCCTATATGGTACTCTGCCTCTACAAAACCGATCCATTGACCTGCCCATCCATCCATCCATCCACCCATACATCTATCCATCCATTCATACATCCATCCATCCATCCATCCATCCATCCATCCATCCATCCATCCACCAGTCAACCAAGCTAAGTACAAAAGGAGATCTCTCCTTGAATGGTGAGGAGAAACAATGATGCATAGGTAGGTTGCAAAGGCCCAGTTTGGCTGAATAGGGCAGAGGGGCTGAACCAGGGAATGTGTTGGGGCGTGTGGGTTTGGGTGGGATGAGCCGGAGACCCTGTGAGCTGGGTCACATTAGGGGCAGGCAGGGGGTGGAAGGGGTTGCGAACAGCTGTCACTGGAGAAGCATCACAAGTGCTGGAGCTGGTGAGCAGGGCACCTGGAAGAGAGGACAGACAAAGGCGAGAAGCAAAGTGCGGAGGAGAGGAGAGGGGAGAGGATGGTGAGGACAGGAGAGGACAGGAGAGGACAGGATTGGAGGGGACCTGAGAAACCTACCTGGACAAAGGCAGCATACGGACATCCAGGAAGGCAGGCAGGCATGCAGGCAGCTCTGGCCTGGGCTCCCAGGATCCCGGGCGCACCTCCACCTGTCTTCTCTTGGCTGCCAGCCCTGAGGTCCCTCGTCGGTCAGCACTGTCTTATCATCCTTCCGTCCCTCTGTGCCAGGGCCCAGGCGTCTGGGCGCTGTTGCCTGACCTAGTGGCAGGGCAGTTGGGCTGCCCAGTGCCAGTGTGGCCAGCACAGATTGCCAGGGGCTAGGACATCACAGAGGGCTCATGTGGTTGCTAGGCCATGGGGACCCCGCCCATCCAGTTGACCAGCAGCCATGACCCCCACGCTGAACTTGACCTGAGGGGTGGTGGCCAGCCACCAGAGCCAGAGCCCCAGGCCAAAGCAGGTGCTGGTCGGCCGGGCCAAGGGGCTATGTGCAGATTGGTGTGTGTCTGGGCATGGGGCTGGCATCTGACAGTCCAGGGCGGGGGACCAAGGTCCGCCAGGCCCCTGTCCCACCATGTGCACTGACACACAGTCTTGCTGACTGACAGACAGTCCCCGCCCCAGAGATACCCACACCAAGTCCCTGGGTGCCGTGAGCTGCCCCTGAGGGTTGGTGGGTGCCTGCCTGGACACATGCCTCCGTAATGGAGGCCTCTATTAATCCCGTTGCCTACTGACAGCTGCCCTCCTGCCCTTCCTCCTCCTCCTACGCCTCCTCCTCCTCCTCTTCCTACTCTTCCTCCTCCTCTTTCTCCTCCTCCTCCTCCACCCCCTCCTCCTCTTCCTCATCCTCAGATGGACTCACTCAGGGCCCTTGGCCTAGGCAAGCCAGGGCTGCTGCTCTGGCTTCTGCAGCTTCTATCCAGTGGGGGGGTGTAGGAATCTGTTCCTGTCAGTCCCTGATTCCTGGGACCTTCCATGCCTCCAGCTGCCCCCACTCTCTAGTCCTGACCCCTCCTCAAGGATGCCCCCTTTCCCCTTACCCTCTGTCCCCCAGCTCCCAACTAACATCTACTGTGTTCCTCCCTGCGCTACTTTACTGCCACCCTGCTTCTGCCCTTCAGCCCTGAGGGCCCAGGGCCAGCCCAGCTGCCATCTCACCATCCAGCAGGGGGACCTGCCCTAACGCCCTGCCACCACACCCACACACACAGCCCTGCACACACTCCTGGGCTCCCCTGCCTGCAGCCTGCCTCTCAAACAGTCTCCTTCTGCCCCCTAGCCCCCTTACAGCCTCTGCCACGGACCCCCACAGACACCTGGGCATGAGCAGTGCAGACATGCAAACAGCTCCCCTCGCCCCCACTCCAGTTGCTCCAAGGTTGTCAAGAGTCTTTTTTTCATGCTGTAGGGGAGGGAGTTGAGACAGTCCAATGTCCTGGGGAGCAAGAACTGCAAACAGTCCATCTACAATGTAACATTTGGGTCTCAGGTCGCCCAATCCCTAGTGCGCTGTGCAGACCTTTGACTGGCAAAAACACCCCATCTGAGCGTGAGATCTGGCTGGACTAGTGGCTCTTTCTGTGGACTAAGAGACAGACAGACAGAGTTTTCAGGTTCAAAACCTATACTTCCCAGAAGATGGTCATTCACTTCGGTAAAAAAAAAAAAAAAAAAAAAAAAAAAAAGGCTTTTTATTTTTTCCCCCCTGCCTGGGTAACCTGTCTCCTGCCTGTTTCAAAGTGAAAAAAGGGAAAAATCTTTTTTGGAGGGAAAAGGACCAAAATGCAGGCAGGTGGACTCCGTGGAAGGTGGATGGGGAGTTGCTCCTGCCCTGGCACTAGAGCCCCAGCTGCTGTTCCAGGTGCTCTCTGATAACAGAGATCTCCGTGTGTCGTGTCATGACACTGTCATCAGGACTGACCCTCAGGATAATGAGGATTCAAAACGAGGCAGGTGATACTGCCTTCAAAAGTAAATCCAGGGAGGTTTGGCGGTATTTCAGAGGGTTAAGGGCTTGTGGCGCTCACGAATAGAGGGGACAGGTGGAAGGATTTGGGGTCTGGCCCCCAGACCGCCACCTGCAGGGGAGTCGCTTTACAGAGGGTGAAGCAGGTCTTTAGGAGCTCTATCTTTCTCTCCCACCCTGTATTTCCTCTGCTCTCTCCTTTTGTGTCTGTCAGATGCAAGGTCAGTAACAACAACAACAACAACAAAAACAATAACCACCACAGTGATCAAGCAACAAGGGCAGCGGAAGGGGAACAAATGGAGTGCAGGAGCTGTGGATTATTCGTGGCGTAGGCACTCAGCTGTGGCAATAACCCCTTGAGGCAATCAATCCATACATGAAGATGTAATACAGGGAACAGAGACGTATATGTCCCTGTGTGTTTCCACTGAGTTAATGTAAATGCACTTTTATTGACTTCTTCATTTATTGATTACCTTGCCACGAGAATTTCTTTTCATTGCTAAAAAAAAGGGTCCCATCAAGGGTACCAGGTGGTGCCACACCCAGTTAAGCACTCATGTTACAATGCAGGAGGACTGGGCTTCAACACCCTGGTTCCCACATGCCAGGGGAAATCTTTACAAGTGGTGCGGAAGTGCTGCAGTTGTCTCTCTCTGTGTCTCAAACTCTCTCTACCTCCCTTCCCTCTCAATTCCTGTCTATTTATTCCAGTGAATAATCAAGAAAATAGAAAGTAAAAAAAGAAAAAGGAAAAGGAAATATTCCACGACTTCAAATGGGTTAATCAGGACAATGCTTTCCTTGTTAAGATCCTCACAGCATTCCATATGCAGAAAGGCAAAGACGCCATGTATTTTTTAACCCAGTTTTTATATTTATTTATTTATTTATTTATTTAGGTGCTTATTCATTTTTGTTATTGATGAATTAATGTTTTACATTTGACATTGACTAGGGATCTGACACCAGCGGACTCCAGTACCCCTATATGGTACTCTGCCTCTACAAAACCGATCCATTGACCTGCCCATCCATCCATCCATCCACCCATACATCTATCCATCCATTCATACATACATCCATCCATCCATCCATCCATCCATCCATCCATCCATCCATCCATCCACCAGTCAACCAAGCTAAGTACAAAAGGAGATCTCTCCTTGAATGGTGAGGAGAAACAATGATGCATAGGTAGGTTGCAAAGGCCCAGTTTGGCTGAATAGGGCAGAGGGGCTGAACCAGGGAATGTGTTGGGGCGTGTGGGTTTGGGTGGGATGAGCCGGAGACCCTGTGAGCTGGGTCACATTAGGGGCAGGCAGGGGGTGGAAGGGGTTGCGAACAGCTGTCACTGGAGAAGCATCACAAGTGCTGGAGCTGGTGAGCAGGGCACCTGGAAGAGAGGACAGACAAAGGCGAGAAGCAAAGTGCGGAGGAGAGGAGAGGGGAGAGGATGGTGAGGACAGGAGAGGACAGGAGAGGACAGGATTGGAGGGGACCTGAGAAACCTACCTGGACAAAGGCAGCATACGGACATCCAGGAAGGCAGGCAGGCATGCAGGCAGCTCTGGCCTGGGCTCCCAGGATCCCGGGCGCACCTCCACCTGTCTTCTCTTGGCTGCCAGCCCTGAGGTCCCTCGTGGGTCAGCACTGTCTTATCATCCTTCCGTCCCTCTGTGCCAGGGCCCAGGCGTCTGGGCGCTGTTGCCTGACCTAGTGGCAGGGCAGTTGGGCTGCCCAGTGCCAGTGTGGCCAGCACAGATTGCCAGGGGCTAGGACATCACAGAGGGCTCATGTGGTTGCTAGGCCATGGGGACCCCGCCCATCCAGTTGACCAGCAGCCATGACCCCCACGCTGAACTTGACCTGAGGGGTGGTGGCCAGCCACCAGAGCCAGAGCCCCAGGCCAAAGCAGGTGCTGGTCGGCCGGGCCAAGGGGCTATGTGCAGATTGGTGTGTGTCTGGGCATGGGGCTGGCATCTGACAGTCCAGGGCGGGGGACCAAGGTCCGCCAGGCCCCTGTCCCACCATGTGCACTGACACACAGTCTTGCTGACTGACAGACAGTCCCCGCCCCAGAGATACCCACACCAAGTCCCTGGGTGCCGTGAGCTGCCCCTGAGGGTTGGTGGGTGCCTGCCTGGACACATGCCTCCGTAATGGAGGCCTCTATTAATCCCGTTGCCTACTGACAGCTGCCCTCCTGCCCTTCCTCCTCCTCCTACGCCTCCTCCTCCTCCTCTTCCTACTCTTCCTCCTCCTCTTTCTCCTCCTCCTCCTCCACCCCCTCCTCCTCTTCCTCATCCTCAGATGGACTCACTCAGGGCCCTTGGCCTAGGCAAGCCAGGGCTGCTGCTCTGGCTTCTGCAGCTTCTATCCAGTGGGGGGGTGTAGGAATCTGTTCCTGTCAGTCCCTGATTCCTGGGACCTTCCATGCCTCCAGCTGCCCCCACTCTCTAGTCCTGACCCCTCCTCAAGGATGCCCCCTTTCCCCTTACCCTCTGTCCCCCAGCTCCCAACTAACATCTACTGTGTTCCTCCCTGCGCTACTTTACTGCCACCCTGCTTCTGCCCTTCAGCCCTGAGGGCCCAGGGCCAGCCCAGCTGCCATCTCACCATCCAGCAGGGGGACCTGCCCTAACGCCCTGCCACCACACCCACACACACAGCCCTGCACACACTCCTGGGCTCCCCTGCCTGCAGCCTGCCTCTCAAACAGTCTCCTTCTGCCCCCTAGCCCCCTTACAGCCTCTGCCACGGACCCCCACAGACACCTGGGCATGAGCAGTGCAGACATGCAAACAGCTCCCCTCGCCCCCACTCCAGTTGCTCCAAGGTTGTCAAGAGTCTTTTTTTCATGCTGTAGGGGAGGGAGTTGAGACAGTCCAATGTCCTGGGGAGCAAGAACTGCAAACAGTCCATCTACAATGGAACATTTGGGTCTCAGGCCGCCCAATCCCTAGTGCGCTGTGCAGACCTTTGACTGGCAAAAACACCCCATCTGAGCGTGAGATCTGGCTGGACTAGTGGCTCTTTCTGTGGACTAAGAGACAGACAGACAGAGTTTTCAGGTTCAAAACCTATACTTCCCAGAAGATGGTCATTCACTTCGGTAAAAAAAAAAAAAAAAAAAAAAAAGGCTTTTTATTTTTTCCCCCCTGCCTGGGTAACCTGTCTCCTGCCTGTTTCAAAGTGAAAAAAGGGAAAAATCTTTTTTGGAGGGAAAAGGACCAAAATGCAGGCAGGTGGACTCCGTGGAAGGTGGATGGGGAGTTGCTCCTGCCCTGGCACTAGAGCCCCAGCTGCTGTTCCAGGTGCTCTCTGATAACAGAGATCTCCGTGTGTCGTGTCATGACACTGTCATCAGGACTGACCCTCAGGATAATGAGGATTCAAAACGAGGCAGGTGATACTGCCTTCAAAAGTAAATCCAGGGAGGTTTGGCGGTATTTCAGAGGGTTAAGGGCTTGTGGCGCTCACGAATAGAGGGGACAGGTGGAAGGATTTGGGGTCTGGCCCCCAGACCGCCACCTGCAGGGGAGTCGCTTTACAGAGGGTGAAGCAGGTCTTTAGGAGCTCTATCTTTCTCTCCCACCCTGTATTTCCTCTGCTCTCTCCTTTTGTGTCTGTCAGATGCAAGGTCAGTAACAACAACAACAACAACAAAAACAATAACCACCACAGTGATCAAGCAACAAGGGCAGCGGAAGGGGAACAAATGGAGTGCAGGAGCTGTGGATTATTCGTGGCGTAGGCACTCAGCTGTGGCAATAACCCCTTGAGGCAATCAATCCATACATGAAGATGTAATACAGGGAACAGAGACGTATATGTCCCTGTGTGTTTCCACTGAGTTAATGTAAATGCACTTTTATTGACTTCTTCATTTATTGATTACCTTGCCACGAGAATTTCTTTTCATTGCTAAAAAAAAGGGTCCCATCAAGGGTACCAGGTGGTGCCACACCCAGTTAAGCACTCATGTTACAATGCAGGAGGACTGGGCTTCAACACCCTGGTTCCCACATGCCAGGGGAAATCTTTACAAGTGGTGCGGAAGTGCTGCAGTTGTCTCTCTCTGTGTCTCAAACTCTCTCTACCTCCCTTCCCTCTCAATTCCTGTCTATTTATTCCAGTGAATAATCAAGAAAATAGAAAGTAAAAAAAGAAAAAGGAAAAGGAAATATTCCACGACTTCAAATGGGTTAATCAGGACAATGCTTTCCTTGTTAAGATCCTCACAGCATTCCATATGCAGAAAGGCAAAGACGCCATGTATTTTTTAACCCAGTTTTTATATTTATTTATTTATTTATTTATTTAGGTGCTTATTCATTTTTGTTATTGATGAATTAATGTTTTACATTTGACATTGACTAGGGATCTGACACCAGCGGACTCCAGTACCCCTATATGGTACTCTGCCTCTACAAAACCGATCCATTGACCTGCCCATCCATCCATCCATCCACCCATACATCTATCCATCCATTCATACATACATCCATCCATCCATCCATCCATCCATCCATCCATCCATCCATCCATCCACCAGTCAACCAAGCTAAGTACAAAAGGAGATCTCTCCTTGAATGGTGAGGAGAAACAATGATGCATAGGTAGGTTGCAAAGGCCCAGTTTGGCTGAATAGGGCAGAGGGGCTGAACCAGGGAATGTGTTGGGGCGTGTGGGTTTGGGTGGGATGAGCCGGAGACCCTGTGAGCTGGGTCACATTAGGGGCAGGCAGGGGGTGGAAGGGGTTGCGAACAGCTGTCACTGGAGAAGCATCACAAGTGCTGGAGCTGGTGAGCAGGGCACCTGGAAGAGAGGACAGACAAAGGCGAGAAGCAAAGTGCGGAGGAGAGGAGAGGGGAGAGGATGGTGAGGACAGGAGAGGACAGGAGAGGACAGGATTGGAGGGGACCTGAGAAACCTACCTGGACAAAGGCAGCATACGGACATCCAGGAAGGCAGGCAGGCATGCAGGCAGCTCTGGCCTGGGCTCCCAGGATCCCGGGCGCACCTCCACCTGTCTTCTCTTGGCTGCCAGCCCTGAGGTCCCTCGTGGGTCAGCACTGTCTTATCATCCTTCCGTCCCTCTGTGCCAGGGCCCAGGCGTCTGGGCGCTGTTGCCTGACCTAGTGGCAGGGCAGTTGGGCTGCCCAGTGCCAGTGTGGCCAGCACAGATTGCCAGGGGCTAGGACATCACAGAGGGCTCATGTGGTTGCTAGGCCATGGGGACCCCGCCCATCCAGTTGACCAGCAGCCATGACCCCCACGCTGAACTTGACCTGAGGGGTGGTGGCCAGCCACCAGAGCCAGAGCCCCAGGCCAAAGCAGGTGCTGGTCGGCCGGGCCAAGGGGCTATGTGCAGATTGGTGTGTGTCTGGGCATGGGGCTGGCATCTGACAGTCCAGGGCGGGGGACCAAGGTCCGCCAGGCCCCTGTCCCACCATGTGCACTGACACACAGTCTTGCTGACTGACAGACAGTCCCCGCCCCAGAGATACCCACACCAAGTCCCTGGGTGCCGTGAGCTGCCCCTGAGGGTTGGTGGGTGCCTGCCTGGACACATGCCTCCGTAATGGAGGCCTCTATTAATCCCGTTGCCTACTGACAGCTGCCCTCCTGCCCTTCCTCCTCCTCCTACGCCTCCTCCTCCTCCTCTTCCTACTCTTCCTCCTCCTCTTTCTCCTCCTCCTCCTCCACCCCCTCCTCCTCTTCCTCATCCTCAGATGGACTCACTCAGGGCCCTTGGCCTAGGCAAGCCAGGGCTGCTGCTCTGGCTTCTGCAGCTTCTATCCAGTGGGGGGGTGTAGGAATCTGTTCCTGTCAGTCCCTGATTCCTGGGACCTTCCATGCCTCCAGCTGCCCCCACTCTCTAGTCCTGACCCCTCCTCAAGGATGCCCCCTTTCCCCTTACCCTCTGTCCCCCAGCTCCCAACTAACATCTACTGTGTTCCTCCCTGCGCTACTTTACTGCCACCCTGCTTCTGCCCTTCAGCCCTGAGGGCCCAGGGCCAGCCCAGCTGCCATCTCACCATCCAGCAGGGGGACCTGCCCTAACGCCCTGCCACCACACCCACACACACAGCCCTGCACACACTCCTGGGCTCCCCTGCCTGCAGCCTGCCTCTCAAACAGTCTCCTTCTGCCCCCTAGCCCCCTTACAGCCTCTGCCACGGACCCCCACAGACACCTGGGCATGAGCAGTGCAGACATGCAAACAGCTCCCCTCGCCCCCACTCCAGTTGCTCCAAGGTTGTCAAGAGTCTTTTTTTCATGCTGTAGGGGAGGGAGTTGAGACAGTCCAATGTCCTGGGGAGCAAGAACTGCAAACAGTCCATCTACAATGGAACATTTGGGTCTCAGGCCGCCCAATCCCTAGTGCGCTGTGCAGACCTTTGACTGGCAAAAACACCCCATCTGAGCGTGAGATCTGGCTGGACTAGTGGCTCTTTCTGTGGACTAAGAGACAGACAGACAGAGTTTTCAGGTTCAAAACCTATACTTCCCAGAAGATGGTCATTCACTTCGGTAAAAAAAAAAAAAAAAAAAAAAAAAAAAGGCTTTTTATTTTTTCCCCCCTGCCTGGGTAACCTGTCTCCTGCCTGTTTCAAAGTGAAAAAAGGGAAAAATCTTTTTTGGAGGGAAAAGGACCAAAATGCAGGCAGGTGGACTCCGTGGAAGGTGGATGGGGAGTTGCTCCTGCCCTGGCACTAGAGCCCCAGCTGCTGTTCCAGGTGCTCTCTGATAACAGAGATCTCCGTGTGTCATGTCATGACACTGTCATCAGGACTGACCCTCAGGATAAAAGGATTCAAAACGAGGCAGGTGATACTGCCTTCAAAAGTAAATCCAGGGAGGTTTGGCGGTATTTCAGAGGGTTAAGGGCTTGTGGCGCTCACGAATAGAGGGGACAGGTGGAAGGATTTGGGGTCTGGCCCCCAGACCGCCACCTGCAGGGGAGTCGCTTTACAGAGGGTGAAGCAGGTCTTTAGGAGCTCTATCTTTCTCTCCCACCCTGTATTTCCTCTGCTCTCTCCTTTTGTGTCTGTCAGATGCAAGGTCAGTAACAACAACAACAACAACAAAAACAATAACCACCACAGTGATCAAGCAACAAGGGCAGCGGAAGGGGAACAAATGGAGTGCAGGAGCTGTGGATTATTCGTGGCGTAGGCACTCAGCTGTGGCAATAACCCCTTGAGGCAATCAATCCATACATGAAGATGTAATACAGGGAACAGAGACGTATATGTCCCTGTGTGTTTCCACTGAGTTAATGTAAATGCACTTTTATTGACTTCTTCATTTATTGATTACCTTGCCACGAGAATTTCTTTTCATTGCTAAAAAAAAGGGTCCCATCAAGGGTACCAGGTGGTGCCACACCCAGTTAAGCACTCATGTTACAATGCAGGAGGACTGGGCTTCAACACCCTGGTTCCCACATGCCAGGGGAAATCTTTACAAGTGGTGCGGAAGTGCTGCAGTTGTCTCTCTCTGTGTCTCAAACTCTCTCTACCTCCCTTCCCTCTCAATTCCTGTCTATTTATTCCAGTGAATAATCAAGAAAATAGAAAGTAAAAAAAGAAAAAGGAAAAGGAAATATTCAACGACTTCAAATGGGTTAATCAGGACAATGCTTTCCTTGTTAAGATCCTCACAGCATTCCATATGCAGAAAGGCAAAGACGCCATGTATTTTTTAACCCAGTTTTTATATTTATTTATTTATTTATTTATTTAGGTGCTTATTCATTTTTGTTATTGATGAATTAATGTTTTACATTTGACATTGACTAGGGATCTGACACCAGCGGACTCCAGTACCCCTATATGGTACTCTGCCTCTACAAAACCGATCCATTGACCTGCCCATCCATCCATCCATCCACCCATACATCTATCCATCCATTCATACATCCATCCATCCATCCATCCATCCATCCATCCATCCATCCACCAGTCAACCAAGCTAAGTACAAAAGGAGATCTCTCCTTGAATGGTGAGGAGAAACAATGATGCATAGGTAGGTTGCAAAGGCCCAGTTTGGCTGAATAGGGCAGAGGGGCTGAACCAGGGAATGTGTTGGGGCGTGTGGGTTTGGGTGGGATGAGCCGGAGACCCTGTGAGCTGGGTCACATTAGGGGCAGGCAGGGGGTGGAAGGGGTTGCGAACAGCTGTCACTGGAGAAGCATCACAAGTGCTGGAGCTGGTGAGCAGGGCACCTGGAAGAGAGGACAGACAAAGGCGAGAAGCAAAGTGCGGAGGAGAGGAGAGGGGAGAGGATGGTGAGGACAGGAGAGGACAGGAGAGGACAGGATTGGAGGGGACCTGAGAAACCTACCTGGACAAAGGCAGCATACGGACATCCAGGAAGGCAGGCAGGCATGCAGGCAGCTCTGGCCTGGGCTCCCAGGATCCCGGGCGCACCTCCACCTGTCTTCTCTTGGCTGCCAGCCCTGAGGTCCCTCGTCGGTCAGCACTGTCTTATCATCCTTCCGTCCCTCTGTGCCAGGGCCCAGGCGTCTGGGCGCTGTTGCCTGACCTAGTGGCAGGGCAGTTGGGCTGCCCAGTGCCAGTGTGGCCAGCACAGATTGCCAGGGGCTAGGACATCACAGAGGGCTCATGTGGTTGCTAGGCCATGGGGACCCCGCCCATCCAGTTGACCAGCAGCCATGACCCCCACGCTGAACTTGACCTGAGGGGTGGTGGCCAGCCACCAGAGCCAGAGCCCCAGGCCAAAGCAGGTGCTGGTCGGCCGGGCCAAGGGGCTATGTGCAGATTGGTGTGTGTCTGGGCATGGGGCTGGCATCTGACAGTCCAGGGCGGGGGACCAAGGTCCGCCAGGCCCCTGTCCCACCATGTGCACTGACACACAGTCTTGCTGACTGACAGACAGTCCCCGCCCCAGAGATACCCACACCAAGTCCCTGGGTGCCCTGAGCTGCCCCTGAGGGTTGGTGGGTGCCTGCCTGGACACATGCCTCCGTAATGGAGGCCTCTATTAATCCCGTTGCCTACTGACAGCTGCCCTCCTGCCCTTCCTCCTCCTCCTACGCCTCCTCCTCCTCCTCTTCCTACTCTTCCTCCTCCTCTTTCTCCTCCTCCTCCTCCACCCCCTCCTCCTCTTCCTCATCCTCAGATGGACTCACTCAGGGCCCTTGGCCTAGGCAAGCCAGGGCTGCTGCTCTGGCTTCTGCAGCTTCTATCCAGTGGGGGGGTGTAGGAATCTGTTCCTGTCAGTCCCTGATTCCTGGGACCTTCCATGCCTCCAGCTGCCCCCACTCTCTAGTCCTGACCCCTCCTCAAGGATGCCCCCTTTCCCCTTACCCTCTGTCCCCCAGCTCCCAACTAACATCTACTGTGTTCCTCCCTGCGCTACTTTACTGCCACCCTGCTTCTGCCCTTCAGCCCTGAGGGCCCAGGGCCAGCCCAGCTGCCATCTCACCATCCAGCAGGGGGACCTGCCCTAACGCCCTGCCACCACACCCACACACACAGCCCTGCACACACTCCTGGGCTCCCCTGCCTGCAGCCTGCCTCTCAAACAGTCTCCTTCTGCCCCCTAGCCCCCTTACAGCCTCTGCCACGGACCCCCACAGACACCTGGGCATGAGCAGTGCAGACATGCAAACAGCTCCCCTCGCCCCCACTCCAGTTGCTCCAAGGTTGTCAAGAGTCTTTTTTTCATGCTGTAGGGGAGGGAGTTGAGACAGTCCAATGTCCTGGGGAGCAAGAACTGCAAACAGTCCATCTACAATGTAACATTTGGGTCTCAGGCCGCCCAATCCCTAGTGCGCTGTGCAGACCTTTGACTGGCAAAAACACCCCATCTGAGCGTGAGATCTGGCTGGACTAGTGGCTCTTTCTGTGGACTAAGAGACAGACAGACAGAGTTTTCAGGTTCAAAACCTATACTTCCCAGAAGATGGTCATTCACTTCGGTAAAAAAAAAAAAAAAAAAAAAAAAAAGGCTTTTTATTTTTTCCCCCCTGCCTGGGTAACCTGTCTCCTGCCTGTTTCAAAGTGAAAAAAGGGAAAAATCTTTTTTGGAGGGAAAAGGACCAAAATGCAGGCAGGTGGACTCCGTGGAAGGTGGATGGGGAGTTGCTCCTGCCCTGGCACTAGAGCCCCAGCTGCTGTTCCAGGTGCTCTCTGATAACAGAGATCTCCGTGTGTCATGTCATGACACTGTCATCAGGACTGACCCTCAGGATAATGAGGATTCAAAACGAGGCAGGTGATACTGCCTTCAAAAGTAAATCCAGGGAGGTTTGGCGGTATTTCAGAGGGTTAAGGGCTTGTGGCGCTCACGAATAGAGGGGACAGGTGGAAGGATTTGGGGTCTGGCCCCCAGACCGCCACCTGCAGGGGAGTCGCTTTACAGAGGGTGAAGCAGGTCTTTAGGAGCTCTATCTTTCTCTCCCACCCTGTATTTCCTCTGCTCTCTCCTTTTGTGTCTGTCAGATGCAAGGTCAGTAACAACAACAACAACAACAAAAACAATAACCACCACAGTGATCAAGCAACAAGGGCAGCGGAAGGGGAACAAATGGAGTGCAGGAGCTGTGGATTATTCGTGGCGTAGGCACTCAGCTGTGGCAATAACCCCTTGAGGCAATCAATCCATACATGAAGATGTAATACAGGGAACAGAGACGTATATGTCCCTGTGTGTTTCCACTGAGTTAATGTAAATGCACTTTTATTGACTTCTTCATTTATTGATTACCTTGCCACGAGAATTTCTTTTCATTGCTAAAAAAAAGGGTCCCATCAAGGGTACCAGGTGGTGCCACACCCAGTTAAGCACTCATGTTACAATGCAGGAGGACTGGGCTTCAACACCCTGGTTCCCACATGCCAGGGGAAATCTTTACAAGTGGTGCGGAAGTGCTGCAGTTGTCTCTCTCTGTGTCTCAAACTCTCTCTACCTCCCTTCCCTCTCAATTCCTGTCTATTTATTCCAGTGAATAATCAAGAAAATAGAAAGTAAAAAAAGGAAAAGGAAAAGGAAATATTCCACGACTTCAAATGGGTTAATCAGGACAATGCTTTCCTTGTTAAGATCCTCACAGCATTCCAAATGCAGAAAGGCAAAGACGCCATGTATTTTTTAACCCAGTTTTTATATTTATTTATTTATTTATTTATTTAGGTGCTTATTCATTTTTGTTATTGATGAATTAATGTTTTACATTTGACATTGACTAGGGATCTGACACCAGCGGACTCCAGTACCCCTATATGGTACTCTGCCTCTACAAAACCGATCCATTGACCTGCCCATCCATCCATCCATCCACCCATACATCTATCCATCCATTCATACATCCATCCATCCATCCATCCATCCATCCACCAGTCAACCAAGCTAAGTACAAAAGGAGATCTCTCCTTGAATGGTGAGGAGAAACAACGATGCATAGGTAGATTGCAAAGGCCCAGTTTGGCTGAATAGGGCAGAGGGGCTGAACCAGGGAATGTGTTGGGGCGTGTGGGTTTGGGTGGGATGAGCCGGAGACCCTGTGAGCTGGGTCACATTAGGGGCAGGCAGGGGGTGGAAGGGGTTGCGAACAGCTGTCACTGGAGAAGCATCACAAGTGCTGGAGCTGGTGAGCAGGGCACCTGGAAGAGAGGACAGACAAAGGAGAGAAGCAAAGTGCGGAGGAGAGGAGAGGGGAGAGGATGGTGAGGACAGGAGAGGACAGGAGAGGACAGGATTGGAGGGGACCTGAGAAACCTACCTGGACAAAGGCAGCATACGGACATCCAGGAAGGCAGGCAGGCATGCAGGCAGCTCTGGCCTGGGCTCCCAGGATCCCGGGCGCACCTCCACCTGTCTTCTCTTGGCTGCCAGCCCTGAGGTCCCTCGTCGGTCAGCACTGTCTTCCCATCCTTCCGTCCCTCTGTGCCAGGGCCCAGGCGTCTGGGCGCTGTTGCCTGACCTAGTGGCAGGGCAGTTGGGCTGCCCAGTGCCAGTGTGGCCAGCACAGATTGCCAGGGGCTAGGACATCACAGAGGGCTCATGTGGTTGCTAGGCCATGGGGACCACGCCCATCCAGTTGACCAGCAGCCATGACCCCCACGCTGAACTTGACCTGAGGGGTGGTGGCCAGCCACCAGAGCCAGAGCCCCAGGCCAAAGCAGGTGCTGGTCGGCCGGGCCAAGGGGCTATGTGCAGATTGGTGTGTGTCTGGGCATGGGGCTGGCATCTGACAGTCCAGGGCGGGGGACCAAGGTCCGCCAGGCCCCTGTCCCACCATGTGCACTGACACACAGTCTTGCTGACTGACAGACAGTCCCCGCCCCAGAGATACCCACACCAAGTCCCTGGGTGCCGTGAGCTGCCCCTGAGGGTTGGTGGGTGCCTGCCTGGACACATGCCTCCGTAATGGAGGCCTCTATTAATCCCGTTGCCTACTGACAGCTGCCCTCCTGCCCTTCCTCCTCCTCCTACGCCTCCTCCTCCTCCTCTTCCTACTCTTCCTCCTCCTCTTTCTCCTCCTCCTCCTCCACCCCCTCCTCCTCTTCCTCATCCTCAGATGGACTCACTCAGGGCCCTTGGCCTAGGCAAGCCAGGGCTGCTGCTCTGGCTTCTGCAGCTTCTATCCAGTGGGGGGGTGTAGGAATCTGTTCCTGTCAGTCCCTGATTCCTGGGACCTTCCATGCCTCCAGCTGCCCCCACTCTCTAGTCCTGACCCCTCCTCAAGGATGCCCCCTTTCCCCTTACCCTCTGTCCCCCAGCTCCCAACTAACATCTACTGTGTTCCTCCCTGCGCTACTTTACTGCCACCCTGCTTCTGCCCTTCAGCCCTGAGGGCCCAGGGCCAGCCCAGCTGCCATCTCACCATCCAGCAGGGGGACCTGCCCTAACGCCCTGCCACCACACCCACACACACAGCCCTGCACACACTCCTGGGCTCCCCTGCCTGCAGCCTGCCTCTCAAACAGTCTCCTTCTGCCCCCTAGCCCCCTTACAGCCTCTGCCACGGACCCCCACAGACACCTGGGCATGAGCAGTGCAGACATGCAAACAGCTCCCCTCGCCCCCACTCCAGTTGCTCCAAGGTTGTCAAGAGTCTTTTTTTCATGCTGTAGGGGAGGGAGTTGAGACAGTCCAATGTCCTGGGGAGCAAGAACTGCAAACAGTCCATCTACAATGGAACATTTGGGTCTCAGGCCGCCCAATCCCTAGTGCGCTGTGCAGACCTATGACTGGCAAAAACACCCCATCTGAGCGTGAGATCTGGCTGGACTAGTGGCTCTTTCTGTGGACTAAGAGACAGACAGACAGAGTTTTCAGGTTCAAAACCTATACTTCCCAGAAGATGGTCATTCACTTCGGTAAAAAAAAAAAAAAAAAAAAAAAAAAAAAGGCTTTTTATTTTTTCCCCCCTGCCTGGGTAACCTGTCTCCTGCCTGTTTCAAAGTGAAAAAAGGGAAAAATCTTTTTTGGAGGGAAAAGGACCAAAATGCAGGCAGGTGGACTCCGTGGAAGGTGGATGGGGAGTTGCTCCTGCCCTGGCTCTAGAGCCCCAGCTGCTGTTCCAGGTGCTCTCTGATAACAGAGATCTCCGTGTGTCGTGTCATGACACTGTCTCCAGGACTGACCCTCAGGATAATGAGGATTCAAAACGAGGCAGGTGATACTGCCTTCAAAAGTAAATCCAGGGAGGTTTGGCGGTATTTCAGAGGGTTAAGGGCTTGTGGCGCTCACGAATAGAGGGGACAGGTGGAAGGATTTGGGGTCTGGCCCCCAGACCGCCACCTGCAGGGGAGTCGCTTTACAGAGGGTGAAGCAGGTCTTTAGGAGCTCTATCTTTCTCTCCCACCCTGTATTTCCTCTGCTCTCTCCTTTTGTGTCTGTCAGATGCAAGGTCAGTAACAACAACAACAACAACAAAAACAATAACCACCACAGTGATCAAGCAACAAGGGCAGCGGAAGGGGAACAAATGGAGTGCAGGAGCTGTGGATTATTCGTGGCGTAGGCACTCAGCTGTGGCAATAACCCCTTGAGGCAATCAATCCATACATGAAGATGTAATACAGGGAACAGAGACGTATATGTCCCTGTGTGTTTCCACTGAGTTAATGTAAATGCACTTTTATTGACTTCTTCATTTATTGATTACCTTGCCACGAGAATTTCTTTTCATTGCTAAAAAAAAGGGTCCCATCAAGAGTACCAGGTGGTGCCACACCCAGTTAAGCACTCATGTTACAATGCAGGAGGACTGGGCTTCAACACCCTGGTTCCCACATGCCAGGGGAAATCTTTACAAGTGGTGCGGAAGTGCTGCAGTTGTCTCTCTCTGTGTCTCAAACTCTCTCTACCTCCCTTCCCTCTCAATTCCTGTCTATTTATTCCAGTGAATAATCAAGAAAATAGAAAGTAAAAAAAGAAAAAGGAAAAGGAAATATTCCACGACTTCAAATGGGTTAATCAGGACAATGCTTTCCTTGTTAAGATCCTCACAGCATTCCATATGCAGAAAGGCAAAGACGCCATGTATTTTTTAACCCAGTTTTTATATTTATTTATTTATTTATTTATTTATTTAGGTGCTTATTCATTTTTGTTATTGATGAATTAATGTTTTACATTTGACATTGACTAGGGATCTGACACCAGCGGACTCCAGTACCCCTATATGGTACTCTGCCTCTACAAAACCGATCCATTGACCTGCCCATCCATCCATCCATCCACCCATACATCTATCCATCCATTCATACATCCATCCATCCATCCATCCATCCATCCATCCATCCATCCATCCACCAGTCAACCAAGCTAAGTACAAAAGGAGATCTCTCCTTGAATGGTGAGGAGAAACAATGATGCATAGGTAGGTTGCAAAGGCACAGTTTGGCTGAATAGGGCAGAGGGGCTGAACCAGGGAATGTGTTGGGGCGTGTGGGTTTGGGTGGGATGAGCCGGAGACCCTGTGAGCTGGGTCACATTAGGGGCAGGCAGGGGGTGGAAGGGGTTGCGAACAGCTGTCACTGGAGAAGCATCACAAGTGCTGGAGCTGGTGAGCAGGGCACCTGGAAGAGAGGACAGACAAAGGCGAGAAGCAAAGTGCGGAGGAGAGGAGAGGGGAGAGGATGGTGAGGACAGGAGAGGACAGGAGAGGACAGGATTGGAGGGGACCTGAGAAACCTACCTGGACAAAGGCAGCATACGGACATCCAGGAAGGCAGGCAGGCATGCAGGCAGCTCTGGCCTGGGCTCCCAGGATCCCGGGCGCACCTCCACCTGTCTTCTCTTGGCTGCCAGCCCTGAGGTCCCTCGTGGGTCAGCACTGTCTTATCATCCTTCCGTCCCTCTGTGCCAGGGCCCAGGCGTCTGGGCGCTGTTGCCTGACCTAGTGGCAGGGCAGTTGGGCTGCCCAGTGCCAGTGTGGCCAGCACAGATTGCCAGGGGCTAGGACATCACAGAGGGCTCATGTGGTTGCTAGGCCATGGGGACCCCGCCCATCCAGTTGACCAGCAGCCATGACCCCCACGCTGAACTTGACCTGAGGGGTGGTGGCCAGCCACCAGAGCCAGAGCCCCAGGCCAAAGCAGGTGCTGGTCGGCCGGGCCAAGGGGCTATGTGCAGATTGGTGTGTGTCTGGGCATGGGGCTGGCATCTGACAGTCCAGGGCGGGGGACCAAGGTCCGCCAGGCCCCTGTCCCACCATGTGCACTGACACACAGTCTTGCTGACTGACAGACAGTCCCCGCCCCAGAGATACCCACACCAAGTCCCTGGGTGCCCTGAGCTGCCCCTGAGGGTTGGTGGGTGCCTGCCTGGACACATGCCTCCGTAATGGAGGCCTCTATTAATCCCGTTGCCTACTGACAGCTGCCCTCCTGCCCTTCCTCCTCCTCCTACGCCTCCTCCTCCTCCTCTTCCTACTCTTCCTCCTCCTCTTTCTCCTCCTCCTCCTCCACCCCCTCCTCCTCTTCCTCATCCTCAGATGGACTCACTCAGGGCCCTTGGCCTAGGCAAGCCAGGGCTGCTGCTCTGGCTTCTGCAGCTTCTATCCAGTGGGGGGGTGTAGGAATCTGTTCCTGTCAGTCCCTGATTCCTGGGACCTTCCATGCCTCCAGCTGCCCCCACTCTCTAGTCCTGACCCCTCCTCAAGGATGCCCCCTTTCCCCTTACCCTCTGTCCCCCAGCTCCCAACTAACATCTACTGTGTTCCTCCCTGCGCTACTTTACTGCCACCCTGCTTCTGCCCTTCAGCCCTGAGGGCCCAGGGCCAGCCCAGCTGCCATCTCACCATCCAGCAGGGGGACCTGCCCTAACGCCCTGCCACCACACCCACACACACAGCCCTGCACACACTCCTGGGCTCCCCTGCCTGCAGCCTGCCTCTCAAACAGTCTCCTTCTGCCCCCTAGCCCCCTTACAGCCTCTGCCACGGACCCCCACAGACACCTGGGCATGAGCAGTGCAGACATGCAAACAGCTCCCCTCGCCCCCACTCCAGTTGCTCCAAGGTTGTCAAGAGTCTTTTTTTCATGCTGTAGGGGAGGGAGTTGAGACAGTCCAATGTCCTGGGGAGCAAGAACTGCAAACAGTCCATCTACAATGGAACATTTGGGTCTCAGGCCGCCCAATCCCTAGTGCGCTGTGCAGACCTATGACTGGCAAAAACACCCCATCTGAGCGTGAGATCTGGCTGGACTAGTGGCTCTTTCTGTGGACTAAGAGACAGACAGACAGAGTTTTCAGGTTCAAAACCTATACTTCCCAGAAGATGGTCATTCACTTCGGTAAAAAAAAAAAAAAAAAAAAAAAAAAAAAGGCTTTTTATTTTTTCCCCCCTGCCTGGGTAACCTGTCTCCTGCCTGTTTCAAAGTGAAAAAAGGGAAAAATCTTTTTTGGAGGGAAAAGGACCAAAATGCAGGCAGGTGGACTCCGTGGAAGGTGGATGGGGAGTTGCTCCTGCCCTGGCTCTAGAGCCCCAGCTGCTGTTCCAGGTGCTCTCTGATAACAGAGATCTCCGTGTGTCGTGTCATGACACTGTCTCCAGGACTGACCCTCAGGATAATGAGGATTCAAAACGAGGCAGGTGATACTGCCTTCAAAAGTAAATCCAGGGAGGTTTGGCGGTATTTCAGAGGGTTAAGGGCTTGTGGCGCTCACGAATAGAGGGGACAGGTGGAAGGATTTGGGGTCTGGCCCCCAGACCGCCACCTGCAGGGGAGTCGCTTTACAGAGGGTGAAGCAGGTCTTTAGGAGCTCTATCTTTCTCTCCCACCCTGTATTTCCTCTGCTCTCTCCTTTTGTGTCTGTCAGATGCAAGGTCAGTAACAACAACAACAACAACAAAAACAATAACCACCACAGTGATCAAGCAACAAGGGCAGCGGAAGGGGAACAAATGGAGTGCAGGAGCTGTGGATTATTCGTGGCGTAGGCACTCAGCTGTGGCAATAACCCCTTGAGGCAATCAATCCATACATGAAGATGTAATACAGGGAACAGAGACGTATATGTCCCTGTGTGTTTCCACTGAGTTAATGTAAATGCACTTTTATTGACTTCTTCATTTATTGATTACCTTGCCACGAGAATTTCTTTTCATTGCTAAAAAAAAGGGTCCCATCAAGGGTACCAGGTGGTGCCACACCCAGTTAAGCACTCATGTTACAATGCAGGAGGACTGGGCTTCAACACCCTGGTTCCCACATGCCAGGGGAAATCTTTACAAGTGGTGCGGAAGTGCTGCAGTTGTCTCTCTCTGTGTCTCAAACTCTCTCTACCTCCCTTCCCTCTCAATTCCTGTCTATTTATTCCAGTGAATAATCAAGAAAATAGAAAGTAAAAAAATAAAAAGGAAAAGGAAATATTCCACGACTTCAAATGGGTTAATCAGGACAATGCTTTCCTTGTTAAGATCCTCACAGCATTCCATATGCAGAAAGGCAAAGACGCCATGTATTTTTTAACCCAGTTTTTATATTTATTTATTTATTTATTTATTTATTTAGGTGCTTATTCATTTTTGTTATTGATGAATTAATGTTTTACATTTGACATTGACTAGGGATCTGACACCAGCGGACTCCAGTACCCCTATATGGTACTCTGCCTCTACAAAACCGATCCATTGACCTGCCCATCCATCCATCCATCCACCCATACATCTATCCATCCATTCATACATCCATCCATCCATCCATCCATCCATCCATCCATCCACCAGTCAACCAAGCTAAGTACAAAAGGAGATCTCTCCTTGAATGGTGAGGAGAAACAATGATGCATAGGTAGGTTGCAAAGGCACAGTTTGGCTGAATAGGGCAGAGGGGCTGAACCAGGGAATGTGTTGGGGCGTGTGGGTTTGGGTGGGATGAGCCGGAGACCCTGTGAGCTGGGTCACATTAGGGGCAGGCAGGGGGTGGAAGGGGTTGCGAACAGCTGTCACTGGAGAAGCATCACAAGTGCTGGAGCTGGTGAGCAGGGCACCTGGAAGAGAGGACAGACAAAGGCGAGAAGCAAAGTGCGGAGGAGAGGAGAGGGGAGAGGATGGTGAGGACAGGAGAGGACAGGAGAGGACAGGATTGGAGGGGACCTGAGAAACCTACCTGGACAAAGGCAGCATACGGACATCCAGGAAGGCAGGCAGGCATGCAGGCAGCTCTGGCCTGGGCTCCCAGGATCCCGGGCGCACCTCCACCTGTCTTCTCTTGGCTGCCAGCCCTGAGGTCCCTCGTCGGTCAGCACTGTCTTATCATCCTTCCGTCCCTCTGTGCCAGGGCCCAGGCGTCTGGGCGCTGTTGCCTGACCTAGTGGCAGGGCAGTTGGGCTGCCCAGTGCCAGTGTGGCCAGCACAGATTGCCAGGGGCTAGGACATCACAGAGGGCTCATGTGGTTGCTAGGCCATGGGGACCCCGCCCATCCAGTTGACCAGCAGCCATGACCCCCACGCTGAACTTGACCTGAGGGGTGGTGGCCAGCCACCAGAGCCAGAGCCCCAGGCCAAAGCAGGTGCTGGTCGGCCGGGCCAAGGGGCTATGTGCAGATTGGTGTGTGTCTGGGCATGGGGCTGGCATCTGACAGTCCAGGGCGGGGGACCAAGGTCCGCCAGGCCCCTGTCCCACCATGTGCACTGACACACAGTCTTGCTGACTGACAGACAGTCCCCGCCCCAGAGATACCCACACCAAGTCCCTGGGTGCCCTGAGCTGCCCCTGAGGGTTGGTGGGTGCCTGCCTGGACACATGCCTCCGTAATGGAGGCCTCTATTAATCCCGTTGCCTACTGACAGCTGCCCTCCTGCCCTTCCTCCTCCTCCTACGCCTCCTCCTCCTCCTCTTCCTACTCTTCCTCCTCCTCTTTCTCCTCCTCCTCCTCCACCCCCTCCTCCTCTTCCTCATCCTCAGATGGACTCACTCAGGGCCCTTGGCCTAGGCAAGCCAGGGCTGCTGCTCTGGCTTCTGCAGCTTCTATCCAGTGGGGGGGTGTAGGAATCTGTTCCTGTCAGTCCCTGATTCCTGGGACCTTCCATGCCTCCAGCTGCCCCCACTCTCTAGTCCTGACCCCTCCTCAAGGATGCCCCCTTTCCCCTTACCCTCTGTCCCCCAGCTCCCAACTAACATCTACTGTGTTCCTCCCTGCGCTACTTTACTGCCACCCTGCTTCTGCCCTTCAGCCCTGAGGGCCCAGGGCCAGCCCAGCTGCCATCTCACCATCCAGCAGGGGGACCTGCCCTAACGCCCTGCCACCACACCCACACACACAGCCCTGCACACACTCCTGGGCTCCCCTGCCTGCAGCCTGCCTCTCAAACAGTCTCCTTCTGCCCCCTAGCCCCCTTACAGCCTCTGCCACGGACCCCCACAGACACCTGGGCATGAGCAGTGCAGACATGCAAACAGCTCCCCTCGCCCCCACTCCAGTTGCTCCAAGGTTGTCAAGAGTCTTTTTTTCATGCTGTAGGGGAGGGAGTTGAGACAGTCCAATGTCCTGGGGAGCAAGAACTGCAAACAGTCCATCTACAATGGAACATTTGGGTCTCAGGCCGCCCAATCCCTAGTGCGCTGTGCAGACCTATGACTGGCAAAAACACCCCATCTGAGCGTGAGATCTGGCTGGACTAGTGGCTCTTTCTGTGGACTAAGAGACAGACAGACAGAGTTTTCAGGTTCAAAACCTATACTTCCCAGAAGATGGTCATTCACTTCGGTAAAAAAAAAAAAAAAAAAAAAAAAAAAGGCTTTTTATTTTTTCCCCCCTGCCTGGGTAACCTGTCTCCTGCCTGTTTCAAAGTGAAAAAAGGGAAAAATCTTTTTTGGAGGGAAAAGGACCAAAATGCAGGCAGGTGGACTCCGTGGAAGGTGGATGGGGAGTTGCTCCTGCCCTGGCTCTAGAGCCCCAGCTGCTGTTCCAGGTGCTCTCTGATAACAGAGATCTCCGTGTGTCGTGTCATGACACTGTCTCCAGGACTGACCCTCAGGATAATGAGGATTCAAAACGAGGCAGGTGATACTGCCTTCAAAAGTAAATCCAGGGAGGTTTGGCGGTATTTCAGAGGGTTAAGGGCTTGTGGCGCTCACGAATAGAGGGGACAGGTGGAAGGATTTGGGGTCTGGCCCCCAGACCGCCACCTGCAGGGGAGTCGCTTTACAGAGGGTGAAGCAGGTCTTTAGGAGCTCTATCTTTCTCTCCCACCCTGTATTTCCTCTGCTCTCTCCTTTTGTGTCTGTCAGATGCAAGGTCAGTAACAACAACAACAACAACAAAAACAATAACCACCACAGTGATCAAGCAACAAGGGCAGCGGAAGGGGAATAAATGGAGTGCAGGAGCTGTGGATTATTCGTGGCGTAGGCACTCAGCTGTGGCAATAACCCCTTGAGGCAATCAATCCATACATGAAGATGTAATACAGGGAACAGAGACGTATATGTCCCTGTGTGTTTCCACTGAGTTAATGTAAATGCACTTTTATTGACTTCTTCATTTATTGATTACCTTGCCACGAGAATTTCTTTTCATTGCTAAAAAAAAGGGTCCCATCAAGGGTACCAGGTGGTGCCACACCCAGTTAAGCACTCATGTTACAATGCAGGAGGACTGGGCTTCAACACCCTGGTTCCCACATGCCAGGGGAAATCTTTACAAGTGGTGCGGAAGTGCTGCAGTTGTCTCTCTCTGTGTCTCAAACTCTCTCTACCTCCCTTCCCTCTCAATTCCTGTCTATTTATTCCAGTGAATAATCAAGAAAATAGAAAGTAAAAAAATAAAAAGG
Organism: Erinaceus europaeus; assembly: GCF_950295315.1. Lineage (NCBI taxonomy): Eukaryota > Metazoa > Chordata > Mammalia > Eulipotyphla > Erinaceidae > Erinaceus > Erinaceus europaeus. Next base: position 389,036 of record NW_026647189.1, on the reverse strand, counting down.
AAAAGGAAATATTCCACGACTTCAAATGGGTTAATCAGGACAATGCTTTCCTTGTTAAGATCCTCACAGCATTCCATATGCAGAAAGGCAAAGACCCCATGTATTTTTTAACCCAGTTTTTATATTTATTTATTTATTTATTTATTTAGGTGCTTATTCATTTTTGTTATTGATGAATTAATGTTTTACATTTGACATTGACTAGGGATCTGACACCAGCGGACTCCAGTACCCCTATATGGTACTCTGCCTCTACAAAACCGATCCATTGACCTGCCCATCCATCCATCCATCCACCCATACATCTATCCATCCATTCATACATCCATCCATCCATCCATCCATCCATCCATCCATCCACCAGTCAACCAAGCTAAGTACAAAAGGAGATCTCTCCTTGAATGGTGAGGAGAAACAATGATGCATAGGTAGGTTGCAAAGGCCCAGTTTGGCTGAATAGGGCAGAGGGGCTGAACCAGGGAATGTGTTGGGGCGTGTGGGTTTGGGTGGGATGAGCCGGAGACCCTGTGAGCTGGGTCACATTAGGGGCAGGCAGGGGGTGGAAGGGGTTGCGAACAGCTGTCACTGGAGAAGCATCACAAGTGCTGGAGCTGGTGAGCAGGGCACCTGGAAGAGAGGACAGACAAAGGCGAGAAGCAAAGTGCGGAGGAGAGGAGAGGGGAGAGGATGGTGAGGACAGGAGAGGACAGGAGAGGACAGGATTGGAGGGGACCTGAGAAACCTACCTGGACAAAGGCAGCATACGGACATCCAGGAAGGCAGGCAGGCATGCAGGCAGCTCTGGCCTGGGCTCCCAGGATCCCGGGCGCACCTCCACCTGTCTTCTCTTGGCTGCCAGCCCTGAGGTCCCTCGTCGGTCAGCACTGTCTTATCATCCTTCCGTCCCTCTGTGCCAGGGCCCAGGCGTCTGGGCGCTGTTGCCTGACCTAGTGGCAGGGCAGTTGGGCTGCCCAGTGCCAGTGTGGCCAGCACAGATTGCCAGGGGCTAGGACATCACAGAGGGCTCATGTGGTTGCTAGGCCATGGGGACCCCGCCCATCCAGTTGACCAGCAGCCATGACCCCCACGCTGAACTTGACCTGAGGGGTGGTGGCCAGCCACCAGAGCCAGAGCCCCAGGCCAAAGCAGGTGCTGGTCGGCCGGGCCAAGGGGCTATGTGCAGATTGTTGTGTGTCTGGGCATGGGGCTGGCATCTGACAGTCCAGCGCGGGGGACCAAGGTCCGCCAGGCCCCTGTCCCACCATGTGCACTGACACACAGTCTTGCTGACTGACAGACAGTCCCCGCCCCAGAGATACCCACACCAAGTCCCTGGGTGCCCTGAGCTGCCCCTGAGGGTTGGTGGGTGCCTGCCTGGACACATGCCTCCGTAATGGAGGCCTCTATTAATCCCGTTGCCTACTGACAGCTGCCCTCCTGCCCTTCCTCCTCCTCCTACGCCTCCTCCTCCTCCTCTTCCTACTCTTCCTCCTCCTCTTTCTCCTCCTCCTCCTCCACCCCCTCCTCCTCTTCCTCATCCTCAGATGGACTCACTCAGGGCCCTTGGCCTAGGCAAGCCAGGGCTGCTGCTCTGGCTTCTGCAGCTTCTATCCAGTGGGGGGGTGTAGGAATCTGTTCCTGTCAGTCCCTGATTCCTGGGACCTTCCATGCCTCCAGCTGCCCCCACTCTCTAGTCCTGACCCCTCCTCAAGGATGCCCCCTTTCCCCTTACCCTCTGTCCCCCAGCTCCCAACTAACATCTACTGTGTTCCTCCCTGCGCTACTTTACTGCCACCCTGCTTCTGCCCTTCAGCCCTGAGGGCCCAGGGCCAGCCCAGCTGCCATCTCACCATCCAGCAGGGGGACCTGCCCTAACGCCCTGCCACCACACCCACACACACAGCCCTGCACACACTCCTGGGCTCCCCTGCCTGCAGCCTGCCTCTCAAACAGTCTCCTTCTGCCCCCTAGCCCCCTTACAGCCTCTGCCACGGACCCCCACAGACACCTGGGCCTGAGCAGTGCAGACATGCAAACAGCTCCCCTCGCCCCCACTCCAGTTGCTCCAAGGTTGTCAAGAGTCTTTTTTTCATGCTGTAGGGGAGGGAGTTGAGACAGTCCAATGTCCTGGGGAGCAAGAACTGCAAACAGTCCATCTACAATGTAACATTTGGGTCTCAGGCCGCCCAATCCCTAGTGCGCTGTGCAGACCTATGACTGGCAAAAACACCCCATCTGAGCGTGAGATCTGGCTGGACTAGTGGCTCTTTCTGTGGACTAAGAGACAGACAGACAGAGTTTTCAGGTTCAAAACCTATACTTCCCAGAAGATGGTCATTCACTTCGGTAAAAAAAAAAAAAAAAAAAAAAAAAAAGGCTTTTTATTTTTTCCCCCCTGCCTGGGTAACCTGTCTCCTGCCTGTTTCAAAGTGAAAAAAGGGAAAAATCTTTTTTGGAGGGAAAAGGACCAAAATGCAGGCAGGTGGACTCCGTGGAAGGTGGATGGGGAGTTGCTCCTGCCCTGGCACTAGAGCCCCAGCTGCTGTTCCAGGTGCTCTCTGATAACAGAGATCTCCGTGTGTCGTGTCATGACACTGTCTCCAGGACTGACCCTCAGGATAATGAGGATTCAAAACGAGGCAGGTGATACTGCCTTCAAAAGTAAATCCAGGGAGGTTTGGCGGTATTTCAGAGGGTTAAGGGCTTGTGGCGCTCACGAATAGAGGGGACAGGTGGAAGGATTTGGGGTCTGGCCCCCAGACCGCCACCTGCAGGGGAGTCGCTTTACAGAGGGTGAAGCAGGTCTTTAGGAGCTCTATCTTTCTCTCCCACCCTGTATTTCCTCTGCTCTCTCCTTTTGTGTCTGTCAGATGCAAGGTCAGTAACAACAACAACAACAACAAAAACAATAACCACCACAGTGATCAAGCAACAAGGGCAGCGAAAGGGGAACAAATGGAGTGCAGGAGCTGTGGATTATTCGTGGCGTAGGCACTCAGCTGTGGCAATAACCCCTTGAGGCAATCAATCCATACATGAAGATGTAATACAGGTAACAGAGACGTATATGTCCCTGTGTGTTTCCACTGAGTTAATGTAAATGCACTTTTATTGACTTCTTCATTTATTGATTACCTTGCCACGAGAATTTCTTTTCATTGCTAAAAAAAAGGGTCCCATCAAGGGTACCAGGTGGTGCCACACCCAGTTAAGCACTCATGTTACAATGCAGGAGGACTGGGCTTCAACACCCTGGTTCCCACATGCCAGGGGAAATCTTTACAAGTGGTGCGGAAGTGCTGCAGTTGTCTCTCTCTGTGTCTCAAACTCTCTCTACCTCCCTTCCCTCTCAATTCCTGTCTATTTATTCCAGTGAATAATCAAGAAAATAGAAAGTAAAAAAAGAAAAAGGAAAAGGAAATATTCCACGACTTCAAATGGGTTAATCAGGACAATGCTTTCCTTGTTAAGATCCTCACAGCATTCCATATGCAGAAAGGCAAAGACGCCATGTATTTTTTAACCCAGTTTTTATATTTATTTATTTATTTATTTATTTAGGTGCTTATTCATTTTTGTTATTGATGAATTAATGTTTTACATTTGACATTGACTAGGGATCTGACACCAGCGGACTCCAGTACCCCTATATGGTACTCTGCCTCTACAAAACCGATCCATTGACCTGCCCATCCATCCATCCATCCACCCATACATCTATCCATCCATTCATACATCCATCCATCCATCCATCCATCCATCCATCCACCAGTCAACCAAGCTAAGTACAAAAGGAGATCTCTCCTTGAATGGTGAGGAGAAACAACGATGCATAGGTAGGTTGCAAAGGCCCAGTTTGGCTGAATAGGGCAGAGGGGCTGAACCAGGGAATGTGTTGGGGCGTGTGGGTTTGGGTGGGATGAGCCGGAGACCCTGTGAGCTGGGTCACATTAGGGGCAGGCAGGGGGTGGAAGGGGTTGCGAACAGCTGTCACTGGAGAAGCATCACAAGTGCTGGAGCTGGTGAGCAGGGCACCTGGAAGAGAGGACAGACAAAGGAGAGAAGCAAAGTGCGGAGGAGAGGAGAGGGGAGAGGATGGTGAGGACAGGAGAGGACAGGAGAGGACAGGATTGGAGGGGACCTGAGAAACCTACCTGGACAAAGGCAGCATACGGACATCCAGGAAGGCAGGCAGGCATGCAGGCAGCTCTGGCCTGGGCTCCCAGGATCCCGGGCGCACCTCCACCTGTCTTCTCTTGGCTGCCAGCCCTGAGGTCCCTCGTCGGTCAGCACTGTCTTCCCATCCTTCCGTCCCTCTGTGCCAGGGCCCAGGCGTCTGGGCGCTGTTGCCTGACCTAGTGGCAGGGCAGTTGGGCTGCCCAGTGCCAGTGTGGCCAGCACAGATTGCCAGGGGCTAGGACATCACAGAGGGCTCATGTGGTTGCTAGGCCATGGGGACCCCGCCCATCCAGTTGACCAGCAGCCATGACCCCCACGCTGAACTTGACCTGAGGGGTGGTGGCCAGCCACCAGAGCCAGAGCCCCAGGCCAAAGCAGGTGCTGGTCGGCCGGGCCAAGGGGCTATGTGCAGATTGTTGTGTGTCTGGGCATGGGGCTGGCGTCTGACAGTCCAGGGCGGGGGACCAAGGTCCGCCAGGCCCCTGTCCCACCATGTGCACTGACACACAGTCTTGCTGACTGACAGACAGTCCCCGCCCCAGAGATACCCACACCAAGTCCCTGGGTGCCCTGAGCTGCCCCTGAGGGTTGGTGGGTGCCTGCCTGGACACATGCCTCCGTAATGGAGGCCTCTATTAATCCCGTTGCCTACTGACAGCTGCCCTCCTGCCCTTCCTCCTCCTCCTACGCCTCCTCCTCCTCCTCTTCCTACTCTTCCTCCTCCTCTTTCTCCTCCTCCTCCTCCACCCCCTCCTCCTCTTCCTCATCCTCAGATGGACTCACTCAGGGCCCTTGGCCTAGGCAAGCCAGGGCTGCTGCTCTGGCTTCTGCAGCTTCTATCCAGTGGGGGGGTGTAGGAATCTGTTCCTGTCAGTCCCTGATTCCTGGGACCTTCCATGCCTCCAGCTGCCCCCACTCTCTAGTCCTGACCCCTCCTCAAGGATGCCCCCTTTCCCCTTACCCTCTGTCCCCCAGCTCCCAACTAACATCTACTGTGTTCCTCCCTGCGCTACTTTACTGCCACCCTGCATCTGCCCTTCAGCCCTGAGGGCCCAGGGCCAGCCCAGCTGCCATCTCACCATCCAGCAGGGGGACCTGCCCTAACGCCCTGCCACCACACCCACACACACAGCCCTGCACACACTCCTGGGCTCCCCTGCCTGCAGCCTGCCTCTCAAACAGTCTCCTTCTGCCCCCTAGCCCCCTTACAGCCTCTGCCACGGACCCCCACAGACACCTGGGCCTGAGCAGTGCAGACATGCAAACAGCTCCCCTCGCCCCCACTCCAGTTGCTCCAAGGTTGTCAAGAGTCTTTTTTTCATGCTGTAGGGGAGGGAGTTGAGACAGTCCAATGTCCTGGGGAGCAAGAACTGCAAACAGTCCATCTACAATGTAACATTTGGGTCTCAGGCCGCCCAATCCCTAGTGCGCTGTGCAGACCTATGACTGGCAAAAACACCCCATCTGAGCGTGAGATCTGGCTGGACTAGTGGCTCTTTCTGTGGACTAAGAGACAGACAGACAGAGTTTTCAGGTTCAAAACCTATACTTCCCAGAAGATGGTCATTCACTTCGGTAAAAAAAAAAAAAAAAAAAAAAAAAAAAAAAGGCTTTTTATTTTTTCCCCCCTGCCTGGGTAACCTGTCTCCTGCCTGTTTCAAAGTGAAAAAAGGGAAAAATCTTTTTTGGAGGGAAAAGGACCAAAATGCAGGCAGGTGGACTCCGTGGAAGGTGGATGGGGAGTTGCTCCTGCCCTGGCACTAGAGCCCCAGCTGCTGTTCCAGGTGCTCTCTGATAACAGAGATCTCCGTGTGTCGTGTCATGACACTGTCTCCAGGACTGACCCTCAGGATAATGAGGATTCAAAACGAGGCAGGTGATACTGCCTTCAAAAGTAAATCCAGGGAGGTTTGGCGGTATTTCAGAGGGTTAAGGGCTTGTGGCGCTCACGAATAGAGGGGACAGGTGGAAGGATTTGGGGTCTGGCCCCCAGACCGCCACCTGCAGGGGAGTCGCTTTACAGAGGGTGAAGCAGGTCTTTAGGAGCTCTATCTTTCTCTCCCACCCTGTATTTCCTCTGCTCTCTCCTTTTGTGTCTGTCAGATGCAAGGTCAGTAACAACAACAACAACAACAAAAACAATAACCACCACAGTGATCAAGCAACAAGGGCAGCGAAAGGGGAACAAATGGAGTGCAGGAGCTGTGGATTATTCGTGGCGTAGGCACTCAGCTGTGGCAATAACCCCTTGAGGCAATCAATCCATACATGAAGATGTAATACAGGTAACAGAGACGTATATGTCCCTGTGTGTTTCCACTGAGTTAATGTAAATGCACTTTTATTGACTTCTTCATTTATTGATTACCTTGACACGAGAATTTCTTTTCATTGCTAAAAAAAAGTGTCCCATCAAGGGTACCAGGTGGTGCCACACCCAGTTAAGCACTCATGTTACAATGCAGGAGGACTGGGCTTCAACACCCTGGTTCCCACATGCCAGGGGAAATCTTTACAAGTGGTGCGGAAGTGCTGCAGTTGTCTCTCTCTGTGTCTCAAACTCTCTCTACCTCCCTTCCCTCTCAATTCCTGTCTATTTATTCCAGTGAATAATCAAGAAAATAGAAAGTAAAAAAAGAAAAAGGAAAAGGAAATATTCCACGACTTCAAATGGGTTAATCAGGACAATGCTTTCCTTGTTAAGATCCTCACAGCATTCCATATGCAGAAAGGCAAAGACGCCATGTATTTTTTAACCCAGTTTTTATATTTATTTATTTATTTATTTATTTAGGTGCTTATTCATTTTTGTTATTGATGAATTAATGTTTTACATTTGACATTGACTAGGGATCTGACACCAGCGGACTCCAGTACCCCTATATGGTACTCTGCCTCTACAAAACCGATCCATTGACCTGCCCATCCATCCATCCATCCACCCATACATCTATCCATCCATTCATACATCCATCCATCCATCCATCCATCCATCCACCAGTCAACCAAGCTAAGTACAAAAGGAGATGTCTCCTTGAATGGTGAGGAGAAACAACGATGCATAGGTAGGTTGCAAAGGCCCAGTTTGGCTGAATAGGGCAGAGGGGCTGAACCAGGGAATGTGTTGGGGCGTGTGGGTTTGGGTGGGATGAGCCGGAGACCCTGTGAGCTGGGTCACATTAGGGGCAGGCAGGGGGTGGAAGGGGTTGCGAACAGCTGTCACTGGAGAAGCATCACAAGTGCTGGAGCTGGTGAGCAGGGCACCTGGAAGAGAGGACAGACAAAGGAGAGAAGCAAAGTGCGGAGGAGAGGAGAGGGGAGAGGATGGTGAGGACAGGAGAGGACAGGAGAGGACAGGATTGGAGGGGACCTGAGAAACCTACCTGGACAAAGGCAGCATACGGACATCCAGGAAGGCAGGCAGGCATGCAGGCAGCTCTGGCCTGGGCTCCCAGGATCCCGGGCGCACCTCCACCTGTCTTCTCTTGGCTGCCAGCCCTGAGGTCCCTCGTCGGTCAGCACTGTCTTCCCATCCTTCCGTCCCTCTGTGCCAGGGCCCAGGCGTCTGGGCGCTGTTGCCTGACCTAGTGGCAGGGCAGTTGGGCTGCCCAGTGCCAGTGTGGCCAGCACAGATTGCCAGGGGCTAGGACATCACAGAGGGCTCATGTGGTTGCTAGGCCATGGGGACCCCGCCCATCCAGTTGACCAGCAGCCATGACCCCCACGCTGAACTTGACCTGAGGGGTGGTGGCCAGCCACCAGAGCCAGAGCCCCAGGCCAAAGCAGGTGCTGGTCGGCCGGGCCAAGGGGCTATGTGCAGATTGTTGTGTGTCTGGGCATGGGGCTGGCATCTGACAGTCCAGGGCGGGGGACCAAGGTCCGCCAGGCCCCTGTCCCACCATGTGCACTGACACACAGTCTTGCTGACTGACAGACAGTCCCCGCCCCAGAGATACCCACACCAAGTCCCTGGGTGCCCTGAGCTGCCCCTGAGGGTTGGTGGGTGCCTGCCTGGACACATGCCTCCGTAATGGAGGCCTCTATTAATCCCGTTGCCTACTGACAGCTGCCCTCCTGCCCTTCCTCCTCCTCCTACGCCTCCTCCTCCTCCTCTTCCTACTCTTCCTCCTCCTCTTTCTCCTCCTCCTCCTCCACCCCCTCCTCCTCTTCCTCATCCTCAGATGGACTCACTCAGGGCCCTTGGCCTAGGCAAGCCAGGGCTGCTGCTCTGGCTTCTGCAGCTTCTATCCAGTGGGGGGGTGTAGGAATCTGTTCCTGTCAGTCCCTGATTCCTGGGACCTTCCATGCCTCCAGCTGCCCCCACTCTCTAGTCCTGACCCCTCCTCAAGGATGCCCCCTTTCCCCTTACCCTCTGTCCCCCAGCTCCCAACTAACATCTACTGTGTTCCTCCCTGCGCTACTTTACTGCCACCCTGCTTCTGCCCTTCAGCCCTGAGGGCCCAGGGCCAGCCCAGCTGCCATCTCACCATCCAGCAGGGGGACCTGCCCTAACGCCCTGCCACCACACCCACACACACAGCCCTGCACACACTCCTGGGCTCCCCTGCCTGCAGCCTGCCTCTCAAACAGTCTCCTTCTGCCCCCTAGCCCCCTTACAGCCTCTGCCACGGACCCCCACAGACACCTGGGCCTGAGCAGTGCAGACATGCAAACAGCTCCCCTCGCCCCCACTCCAGTTGCTCCAAGGTTGTCAAGAGTCTTTTTTTCATGCTGTAGGGGAGGGAGTTGAGACAGTCCAATGTCCTGGGGAGCAAGAACTGCAAACAGTCCATCTACAATGTAACATTTGGGTCTCAGGCCGCCCAATCCCTAGTGCGCTGTGCAGACCTTTGACTGGCAAAAACACCCCATCTGAGCGTGAGATCTGGCTGGACTAGTGGCTCTTTCTGTGGACTAAGAGACAGACAGACAGAGTTTTCAGGTTCAAAACCTATACTTCCCAGAAGATGGTCATTCACTTCGGTAAAAAAAAAAAAAAAAAAAAAAAGGCTTTTTATTTTTTTCCCCCCTGCCTGGGTAACCTGTCTCCTGCCTGTTTCAAAGTGAAAAAAGGGAAAAATCTTTTTTGGAGGGAAAAGGACCAAAATGCAGGCAGGTGGACTCCGTGGAAGGTGGATGGGGAGTTGCTCCTGCCCTGGCACTAGAGCCCCAGCTGCTATTCCAGGTGCTCTCTGATAACAGAGATCTCCGTGTGTCATGTCATGACACTGTCATCAGGACTGACCCTCAGGATAATGAGGATTCAAAACGAGGCAGGTGATACTGCCTTCAAAAGTAAATCCAGGGAGGTTTGGCGGTATTTCAGAGGGTTAAGGGCTTGTGGCGCTCACGAATAGAGGGGACAGGTGGAAGGATTTGGGGTCTGGCCCCCAGACCGCCACCTGCAGGGGAGTCGCTTTACAAAGGGTGAAGCAGGTCTTTAGGAGCTCTATCTTTCTCTCCCACCCTGTATTTCCTCTGCTCTCTCCTTTTGTGTCTGTCAGATGCAAGGTCAGTAACAACAACAACAACAACAAAAACAATAACCACCACAGTGATCAAGCAACAAGGGCAGCGGAAGGGGAACAAATGGAGTGCAGGAGCTGTGGATTATTCGTGGCGTAGGCACTCAGCTGTGGCAATAACCCCTTGAGGCAATCAATCCATACATGAAGATGTAATACAGGGAACAGAGACGTATATGTCCCTGTGTGTTTCCACTGAGTTAATGTAAATGCACTTTTATTGACTTCTTCATTTATTTATTACCTTGCCACGAGAATTTCTTTTCATTGCTAAAAAAAAGGGTCCCATCAAGGGTACCAGGTGGTGCCACACCCAGTTAAGCACTCATGTTACAATGCAGGAGGACTGGGCTTCAACACCCTGGTTCCCACATGCCAGGGGAAATCTTTACAAGTGGTGCGGAAGTGCTGCAGTTGTCTCTCTCTGTGTCTCAAACTCTCTCTACCTCCCTTCCCTCTCAATTCCTGTCTATTTATTCCAGTGAATAATCAAGAAAATAGAAAGTAAAAAAAGAAAAAGGAAAAGGAAATATTCCACGACTTCAAATGGGTTAATCAGGACAATGCTTTCCTTGTTAAGATCCTCACAGCATTCCATATGCAGAAAGGCAAAGACGCCATGTATTTTTTAACCCAGGTTTTATATTTATTTATTTATTTATTTATTTAGGTGCTTATTCATTTTTGTTATTGATGAATTAATGTTTTACATTTGACATTGACTAGGGATCTGACACCAGCGGACTCCAGTACCCCTATATGGTACTCTGCCTCTACAAAACCGATCCATTGACCTGCCCATCCATCCATCCATCCACCCATACATCTATCCATCCATTCATACATCCATCCATCCATCCATCCATCCATCCACCAGTCAACCAAGCTAAGTACAAAAGGAGATCTCTCCTTGAATGGTGAGGAGAAACAATGATGCATAGGTAGGTTGCAAAGGCCCAGTTTGGCTGAATAGGGCAGAGGGGCTGAACCAGGGAATGTGTTGGGGCGTGTGGGTTTGGGTGGGATGAGCCGGAGACCCTGTGAGCTGGGTCACATTAGGGGCAGGCAGGGGGTGGAAGGGGTTGCGAACAGCTGTCACTGGAGAAGCATCACAAGTGCTGGAGCTGGTGAGCAGGGCACCTGGAAGAGAGGACAGACAAAGGCGAGAAGCAAAGTGCGGAGGAGAGGAGAGGGGAGAGGATGGTGAGGACAGGAGAGGACAGGAGAGGACAGGATTGGAGGGGACCTGAGAAACCTACCTGGACAAAGGCAGCATACGGACATCCAGGAAGGCAGGCAGGCATGCAGGCAGCTCTGGCCTGGGCTCCCAGGATCCCGGGCGCACCTCCACCTGTCTTCTCTTGGCTGCCAGCCCTGAGGTCCCTCGTCGGTCAGCACTGTCTTATCATCCTTCCGTCCCTCTGTGCCAGGGCCCAGGCGTCTGGGCGCTGTTGCCTGACCTAGTGGCAGGGCAGTTGGGCTGCCCAGTGCCAGTGTGGCCAGCACAGATTGCCAGGGGCTAGGACATCACAGAGGGCTCATGTGGTTTCTAGGCCATGGGGACCCCGCCCATCCAGTTGACCAGCAGCCATGACCCCCACGCTGAACTTGACCTGAGGGGTGGTGGCCAGCCACCAGAGCCAGAGCCCCAGGCCAAAGCAGGTGCTGGTCGGCCGGGCCAAGGGGCTATGTGCAGATTGGTGTGTGTCTGGGCATGGGGCTGGCATCTGACAGTCCAGGGCGGGGGACCAAGGTCCGCCAGGCCCCTGTCCCACCATGTGCACTGACACACAGTCTTGCTGACTGACAGACAGTCCCCGCCCCAGAGATACCCACACCAAGTCCCTGGGTGCCCTGAGCTGCCCCTGAGGGTTGGTGGGTGCCTGCCTGGACACATGCCTCCGTAATGGAGGCCTCTATTAATCCCGTTGCCTACTGACAGCTGCCCTCCTGCCCTTCCTCCTCCTCCTACGCCTCCTCCTCCTCCTCTTCCTACTCTTCCTCCTCCTCTTTCTCCTCCTCCTCCTCCACCCCCTCCTCCTCTTCCTCATCCTCAGATGGACTCACTCAGGGCCCTTGGCCTAGGCAAGCCAGGGCTGCTGCTCTGGCTTCTGCAGCTTCTATCCAGTGGGGGGGTGTAGGAATCTGTTCCTGTCAGTCCCTGATTCCTGGGACCTTCCATGCCTCCAGCTGCCCCCACTCTCTAGTCCTGACCCCTCCTCAAGGATGCCCCCTTTCCCCTTACCCTCTGTCCCCCAGCTCCCAACTAACATCTACTGTGTTCCTCCCTGCGCTACTTTACTGCCACCCTGCTTCTGCCCTTCAGCCCTGAGGGCCCAGGGCCAGCCCAGCTGCCATCTCACCATCCAGCAGGGGGACCTGCCCTAACGCCCTGCCACCACACCCACACACACAGCCCTGCACACACTCCTGGGCTCCCCTGCCTGCAGCCTGCCTCTCAAACAGTCTCCTTCTGCCCCCTAGCCCCCTTACAGCCTCTGCCACGGACCCCCACAGACACCTGGGCATGAGCAGTGCAGACATGCAAACAGCTCCCCTCGCCCCCACTCCAGTTGCTCCAAGGTTGTCAAGAGTCTTTTTTTCATGCTGTAGGGGAGGGAGTTGAGACAGTCCAATGTCCTGGGGAGCAAGAACTGCAAACAGTCCATCTACAATGTAACATTTGGGTCTCAGGCCGCCCAATCCCTAGTGCGCTGTGCAGACCTATGACTGGCAAAAACACCCCATCTGAGCGTGAGATCTGGCTGGACTAGTGGCTCTTTCTGTGGACTAAGAGACAGACAGACAGAGTTTTCAGGTTCAAAACCTATACTTCCCAGAAGATGGTCATTCACTTCGGTAAAAAAAAAAAAAAAAAAAAAAAAAAAAAAGGCTTTTTATTTTTTCCCCCCTGCCTGGGTAACCTGTCTCCTGCCTGTTTCAAAGTGAAAAAAGGGAAAAATCTTTTTTGGAGGGAAAAGGACCAAAATGCAGGCAGGTGGACTCCGTGGAAGGTGGATGGGGAGTTGCTCCTGCCCTGGCACTAGAGCCCCAGCTGCTGTTCCAGGTGCTCTCTGATAACAGAGATCTCCGTGTGTCGTGTCATGACACTGTCTCCAGGACTGACCCTCAGGATAATGAGGATTCAAAACGAGGCAGGTGATACTGCCTTCAAAAGTAAATCCAGGGAGGTTTGGCGGTATTTCAGAGGGTTAAGGGCTTGTGGCGCTCACGAATAGAGGGGACAGGTGGAAGGATTTGGGGTCTGGCCCCCAGACCGCCACCTGCAGGGGAGTCGCTTTACAGAGGGTGAAGCAGGTCTTTAGGAGCTCTATCTTTCTCTCCCACCCTGTATTTCCTCTGCTCTCTCCTTTTGTGTCTGTCAGATGCAAGGTCAGTAACAACAACAACAACAACAAAAACAATAACCACCACAGTGATCAAGCAACAAGGGCAGCGAAAGGGGAACAAATGGAGTGCAGGAGCTGTGGATTATTCGTGGCGTAGGCACTCAGCTGTGGCAATAACCCCTTGAGGCAATCAATCCATACATGAAGATGTAATACAGGTAACAGAGACGTATATGTCCCTGTGTGTTTCCACTGAGTTAATGTAAATGCACTTTTATTGACTTCTTCATTTATTGATTACCTTGACACGAGAATTTCTTTTCATTGCTAAAAAAAAGTGTCCCATCAAGGGTACCAGGTGGTGCCACACCCAGTTAAGCACTCATGTTACAATGCAGGAGGACTGGGCTTCAACACCCTGGTTCCCACATGCCAGGGGAAATCTTTACAAGTGGTGCGGAAGTGCTGCAGTTGTCTCTCTCTGTGTCTCAAACTCTCTCTACCTCCCTTCCCTCTCAATTCCTGTCTATTTATTCCAGTGAATAATCAAGAAAATAGAAAGTAAAAAAAGAAAAAGGAAAAGGAAATATTCCACGACTTCAAATGGGTTAATCAGGACAATGCTTTCCTTGTTAAGATCCTCACAGCATTCCATATGCAGAAAGGCAAAGACGCCATGTATTTTTTAACCCAGTTTTTATATTTATTTATTTATTTATTTATTTAGGTGCTTATTCATTTTTGTTATTGATGAATTAATGTTTTACATTTGACATTGACTAGGGATCTGACACCAGCGGACTCCAGTACCCCTATATGGTACTCTGCCTCTACAAAACCGATCCATTGACCTGCCCATCCATCCATCCATCCACCCATACATCTATCCATCCATTCATACATCCATCCATCCATCCATCCATCCATCCACCAGTCAACCAAGCTAAGTACAAAAGGAGATGTCTCCTTGAATGGTGAGGAGAAACAACGATGCATAGGTAGGTTGCAAAGGCCCAGTTTGGCTGAATAGGGCAGAGGGGCTGAACCAGGGAATGTGTTGGGGCGTGTGGGTTTGGGTGGGATGAGCCGGAGACCCTGTGAGCTGGGTCACATTAGGGGCAGGCAGGGGGTGGAAGGGGTTGCGAACAGCTGTCACTGGAGAAGCATCACAAGTGCTGGAGCTGGTGAGCAGGGCACCTGGAAGAGAGGACAGACAAAGGAGAGAAGCAAAGTGCGGAGGAGAGGAGAGGGGAGAGGATGGTGAGGACAGGAGAGGACAGGAGAGGACAGGATTGGAGGGGACCTGAGAAACCTACCTGGACAAAGGCAGCATACGGACATCCAGGAAGGCAGGCAGGCATGCAGGCAGCTCTGGCCTGGGCTCCCAGGATCCCGGGCGCACCTCCACCTGTCTTCTCTTGGCTGCCAGCCCTGAGGTCCCTCGTCGGTCAGCACTGTCTTCCCATCCTTCCGTCCCTCTGTGCCAGGGCCCAGGCGTCTGGGCGCTGTTGCCTGACCTAGTGGCAGGGCAGTTGGGCTGCCCAGTGCCAGTGTGGCCAGCACAGATTGCCAGGGGCTAGGACATCACAGAGGGCTCATGTGGTTGCTAGGCCATGGGGACCCCGCCCATCCAGTTGACCAGCAGCCATGACCCCCACGCTGAACTTGACCTGAGGGGTGGTGGCCAGCCACCAGAGCCAGAGCCCCAGGCCAAAGCAGGTGCTGGTCGGCCGGGCCAAGGGGCTATGTGCAGATTGTTGTGTGTCTGGGCATGGGGCTGGCATCTGACAGTCCAGGGCGGGGGACCAAGGTCCGCCAGGCCCCTGTCCCACCATGTGCACTGACACACAGTCTTGCTGACTGACAGACAGTCCCCGCCCCAGAGATACCCACACCAAGTCCCTGGGTGCCCTGAGCTGCCCCTGAGGGTTGGTGGGTGCCTGCCTGGACACATGCCTCCGTAATGGAGGCCTCTATTAATCCCGTTGCCTACTGACAGCTGCCCTCCTGCCCTTCCTCCTCCTCCTACGCCTCCTCCTCCTCCTCTTCCTACTCTTCCTCCTCCTCTTTCTCCTCCTCCTCCTCCACCCCCTCCTCCTCTTCCTCATCCTCAGATGGACTCACTCAGGGCCCTTGGCCTAGGCAAGCCAGGGCTGCTGCTCTGGCTTCTGCAGCTTCTATCCAGTGGGGGGGTGTAGGAATCTGTTCCTGTCAGTCCCTGATTCCTGGGACCTTCCATGCCTCCAGCTGCCCCCACTCTCTAGTCCTGACCCCTCCTCAAGGATGCCCCCTTTCCCCTTACCCTCTGTCCCCCAGCTCCCAACTAACATCTACTGTGTTCCTCCCTGCGCTACTTTACTGCCACCCTGCTTCTGCCCTTCAGCCCTGAGGGCCCAGGGCCAGCCCAGCTGCCATCTCACCATCCAGCAGGGGGACCTGCCCTAACGCCCTGCCACCACACCCACACACACAGCCATGCACACACTCCTGGGCTCCCCTGCCTGCAGCCTGCCTCTCAAACAGTCTCCTTCTGCCCCCTAGCCCCCTTACAGCCTCTGCCACGGACCCCCACAGACACCTGGGCCTGAGCAGTGCAGACATGCAAACAGCTCCCCTCGCCCCCACTCCAGTTGCTCCAAGGTTGTCAAGAGTCTTTTTTTCATGCTGTAGGGGAGGGAGTTGAGACAGTCCAATGTCCTGGGGAGCAAGAACTGCAAACAGTCCATCTACAATGTAACATTTGGGTCTCAGGCCGCCCAATCCCTAGTGCGCTGTGCAGACCTTTGACTGGCAAAAACACCCCATCTGAGCGTGAGATCTGGCTGGACTAGTGGCTCTTTCTGTGGACTAAGAGACAGACAGACAGAGTTTTCAGGTTCAAAACCTATACTTCCCAGAAGATGGTCATTCACTTCGGTAAAAAAAAAAAAAAAAAAAAAAAGGCTTTTTATTTTTTTCCCCCCTGCCTGGGTAACCTGTCTCCTGCCTGTTTCAAAGTGAAAAAAGGGAAAAATCTTTTTTGGAGGGAAAAGGACCAAAATGCAGGCAGGTGGACTCCGTGGAAGGTGGATGGGGAGTTGCTCCTGCCCTGGCACTAGAGCCCCAGCTGCTATTCCAGGTGCTCTCTGATAACAGAGATCTCCGTGTGTCATGTCATGACACTGTCATCAGGACTGACCCTCAGGATAATGAGGATTCAAAACGAGGCAGGTGATACTGCCTTCAAAAGTAAATCCAGGGAGGTTTGGCGGTATTTCAGAGGGTTAAGGGCTTGTGGCGCTCACGAATAGAGGGGACAGGTGGAAGGATTTGGGGTCTGGCCCCCAGACCGCCACCTGCAGGGGAGTCGCTTTACAAAGGGTGAAGCAGGTCTTTAGGAGCTCTATCTTTCTCTCCCACCCTGTATTTCCTCTGCTCTCTCCTTTTGTGTCTGTCAGATGCAAGGTCAGTAACAACAACAACAACAACAAAAACAATAACCACCACAGTGATCAAGCAACAAGGGCAGCGGAAGGGGAACAAATGGAGTGCAGGAGCTGTGGATTATTCGTGGCGTAGGCACTCAGCTGTGGCAATAACCCCTTGAGGCAATCAATCCATACATGAAGATGTAATACAGGGAACAGAGACGTATATGTCCCTGTGTGTTTCCACTGAGTTAATGTAAATGCACTTTTATTGACTTCTTCATTTATTTATTACCTTGCCACGAGAATTTCTTTTCATTGCTAAAAAAAAGGGTCCCATCAAGGGTACCAGGTGGTGCCACACCCAGTTAAGCACTCATGTTACAATGCAGGAGGACTGGGCTTCAACACCCTGGTTCCCACATGCCAGGGGAAATCTTTACAAGTGGTGCGGAAGTGCTGCAGTTGTCTCTCTCTGTGTCTCAAACTCTCTCTACCTCCCTTCCCTCTCAATTCCTGTCTATTTATTCCAGTGAATAATCAAGAAAATAGAAAGTAAAAAAAGAAAAAGGAAAAGGAAATATTCCACGACTTCAAATGGGTTAATCAGGACAATGCTTTCCTTGTTAAGATCCTCACAGCATTCCATATGCAGAAAGGCAAAGACGCCATGTATTTTTTAACCCAGGTTTTATATTTATTTATTTATTTATTTATTTAGGTGCTTATTCATTTTTGTTATTGATGAATTAATGTTTTACATTTGACATTGACTAGGGATCTGACACCAGCGGACTCCAGTACCCCTATATGGTACTCTGCCTCTACAAAACCGATCCATTGACCTGCCCATCCATCCATCCATCCACCCATACATCTATCCATCCATTCATACATCCATCCATCCATCCATCCATCCATCCACCAGTCAACCAAGCTAAGTACAAAAGGAGATCTCTCCTTGAATGGTGAGGAGAAACAATGATGCATAGGTAGGTTGCAAAGGCCCAGTTTGGCTGAATAGGGCAGAGGGGCTGAACCAGGGAATGTGTTGGGGCGTGTGGGTTTGGGTGGGATGAGCCGGAGACCCTGTGAGCTGGGTCACATTAGGGGCAGGCAGGGGGTGGAAGGGGTTGCGAACAGCTGTCACTGGAGAAGCATCACAAGTGCTGGAGCTGGTGAGCAGGGCACCTGGAAGAGAGGACAGACAAAGGCGAGAAGCAAAGTGCGGAGGAGAGGAGAGGGGAGAGGATGGTGAGGACAGGAGAGGACAGGAGAGGACAGGATTGGAGGGGACCTGAGAAACCTACCTGGACAAAGGCAGCATACGGACATCCAGGAAGGCAGGCAGGCATGCAGGCAGCTCTGGCCTGGGCTCCCAGGATCCCGGGCGCACCTCCACCTGTCTTCTCTTGGCTGCCAGCCCTGAGGTCCCTCGTCGGTCAGCACTGTCTTATCATCCTTCCGTCCCTCTGTGCCAGGGCCCAGGCGTCTGGGCGCTGTTGCCTGACCTAGTGGCAGGGCAGTTGGGCTGCCCAGTGCCAGTGTGGCCAGCACAGATTGCCAGGGGCTAGGACATCACAGAGGGCTCATGTGGTTGCTAGGCCATGGGGACCCCGCCCATCCAGTTGACCAGCAGCCATGACCCCCACGCTGAACTTGACCTGAGGGGTGGTGGCCAGCCACCAGAGCCAGAGCCCCAGGCCAAAGCAGGTGCTGGTCGGCCGGGCCAAGGGGCTATGTGCAGATTGGTGTGTGTCTGGGCATGGGGCTGGCATCTGACAGTCCAGGGCGGGGGACCAAGGTCCGCCAGGCCCCTGTCCCACCATGTGCACTGACACACAGTCTTGCTGACTGACAGACAGTCCCCGCCCCAGAGATACCCACACCAAGTCCCTGGGTGCCCTGAGCTGCCCCTGAGGGTTGGTGGGTGCCTGCCTGGACACATGCCTCCGTAATGGAGGCCTCTATTAATCCCGTTGCCTACTGACAGCTGCCCTCCTGCCCTTCCTCCTCCTCCTACGCCTCCTCCTCCTCCTCTTCCTACTCTTCCTCCTCCTCTTTCTCCTCCTCCTCCTCCACCCCCTCCTCCTCTTCCTCATCCTCAGATGGACTCACTCAGGGCCCTTGGCCTAGGCAAGCCAGGGCTGCTGCTCTGGCTTCTGCAGCTTCTATCCAGTGGGGGGGTGTAGGAATCTGTTCCTGTCAGTCCCTGATTCCTGGGACCTTCCATGCCTCCAGCTGCCCCCACTCTCTAGTCCTGACCCCTCCTCAAGGATGCCCCCTTTCCCCTTACCCTCTGTCCCCCAGCTCCCAACTAACATCTACTGTGTTCCTCCCTGCGCTACTTTACTGCCACCCTGCTTCTGCCCTTCAGCCCTGAGGGCCCAGGGCCAGCCCAGCTGCCATCTCACCATCCAGCAGGGGGACCTGCCCTAACGCCCTGCCACCACACCCACACACACAGCCCTGCACACACTCCTGGGCTCCCCTGCCTGCAGCCTGCCTCTCAAACAGTCTCCTTCTGCCCCCTAGCCCCCTTACAGCCTCTGCCACGGACCCCCACAGACACCTGGGCATGAGCAGTGCAGACATGCAAACAGCTCCCCTCGCCCCCACTCCAGTTGCTCCAAGGTTGTCAAGAGTCTTTTTTTCATGCTGTAGGGGAGGGAGTTGAGACAGTCCAATGTCCTGGGGAGCAAGAACTGCAAACAGTCCATCTACAATGTAACATTTGGGTCTCAGGCCGCCCAATCCCTAGTGCGCTGTGCAGACCTATGACTGGCAAAAACACCCCATCTGAGCGTGAGATCTGGCTGGACTAGTGGCTCTTTCTGTGGACTAAGAGACAGACAGACAGAGTTTTCAGGTTCAAAACCTATACTTCCCAGAAGATGGTCATTCACTTCGGTAAAAAAAAAAAAAAAAAAAAAAAAAAAAAAGGCTTTTTATTTTTTCCCCCCTGCCTGGGTAACCTGTCTCCTGCCTGTTTCAAAGTGAAAAAAGGGAAAAATCTTTTTTGGAGGGAAAAGGACCAAAATGCAGGCAGGTGGACTCCGTGGAAGGTGGATGGGGAGTTGCTCCTGCCCTGGCACTAGAGCCCCAGCTGCTGTTCCAGGTGCTCTCTGATAACAGAGATCTCCGTGTGTCGTGTCATGACACTGTCTCCAGGACTGACCCTCAGGATAATGAGGATTCAAAACGAGGCAGGTGATACTGCCTTCAAAAGTAAATCCAGGGAGGTTTGGCGGTATTTCAGAGGGTTAAGGGCTTGTGGCGCTCACGAATAGAGGGGACAGGTGGAAGGATTTGGGGTCTGGCCCCCAGACCGCCACCTGCAGGGGAGTCGCTTTACAGAGGGTGAAGCAGGTCTTTAGGAGCTCTATCTTTCTCTCCCACCCTGTATTTCCTCTGCTCTCTCCTTTTGTGTCTGTCAGATGCAAGGTCAGTAACAACAACAACAACAACAAAAACAATAACCACCACAGTGATCAAGCAACAAGGGCAGCGAAAGGGGAACAAATGGAGTGCAGGAGCTGTGGATTATTCGTGGCGTAGGCACTCAGCTGTGGCAATAACCCCTTGAGGCAATCAATCCATACATGAAGATGTAATACAGGTAACAGAGACGTATATGTCCCTGTGTGTTTCCACTGAGTTAATGTAAATGCACTTTTATTGACTTCTTCATTTATTGATTACCTTGACACGAGAATTTCTTTTCATTGCTAAAAAAAAGTGTCCCATCAAGGGTACCAGGTGGTGCCACACCCAGTTAAGCACTCATGTTACAATGCAGGAGGACTGGGCTTCAACACCCTGGTTCCCACATGCCAGGGGAAATCTTTACAAGTGGTGCGGAAGTGCTGCAGTTGTCTCTCTCTGTGTCTCAAACTCTCTCTACCTCCCTTCCCTCTCAATTCCTGTCTATTTATTCCAGTGAATAATCAAGAAAATAGAAAGTAAAAAAAGAAAAAGGAAAAGGAAATATTCCACGACTTCAAATGGGTTAATCAGGACAATGCTTTCCTTGTTAAGATCCTCACAGCATTCCATATGCAGAAAGGCAAAGACGCCATGTATTTTTTAACCCAGGTTTTATATTTATTTATTTATTTATTTATTTAGGTGCTTATTCATTTTTGTTATTGATGAATTAATGTTTTACATTTGACATTGACTAGGGATCTGACACCAGCGGACTCCAGTACCCCTATATGGTACTCTGCCTCTACAAAACCGATCCATTGACCTGCCCATCCATCCATCCATCCACCCATACATCTATCCATCCATTCATACATCCATCCATCCATCCATCCATCCACCAGTCAACCAAGCTAAGTACAAAAGGAGATCTCTCCTTGAATGGTGAGGAGAAACAACGATGCATAGGTAGGTTGCAAAGGCCCAGTTTGGCTGAATAGGGCAGAGGGGCTGAACCAGGGAATGTGTTGGGGCGTGTGGGTTTGGGTGGGATGAGCCGGAGACCCTGTGAGCTGGGTCACATTAGGGGCAGGCAGGGGGTGGAAGGGGTTGCGAACAGCTGTCACTGGAGAAGCATCACAAGTGCTGGAGCTGGTGAGCAGGGCACCTGGAAGAGAGGACAGACAAAGGCGAGAAGCAAAGTGCGGAGGAGAGGAGAGGGGAGAGGATGGTGAGGACAGGAGAGGACAGGAGAGGACAGGATTGGAGGGGACCTGAGAAACCTACCTGGACAAAGGCAGCATACGGACATCCAGGAAGGCAGGCAGGCATGCAGGCAGCTCTGGCCTGGACTCCCAGGATCCCGGGCGCACCTCCACCTGTCTTCTCTTGGCTGCCAGCCCTGAGGTCCCTCGTCGGTCAGCACTGTCTTATCATCCTTCCGTCCCTCTGTGCCAGGGCCCAGGCATCTGGGCGCTGTTGCCTGACCTAGTGGCAGGGCAGTTGGGCTGCCCAGTGCCAGTGTGGCCAGCACAGATTGCCAGGGGCTAGGACATCACAGAGGGCTCATGTGGTTGCTAGGCCATGGGGACCCCGCCCATCCAGTTGACCAGCAGCCATGACCCCCACGCTGAACTTGACCTGAGGGGTGGTGGCCAGCCACCAGAGCCAGAGCCCCAGGCCAAAGCAGGTGCTGGTCGGCCGGGCCAAGGGGCTATGTGCAGATTGGTGTGTGTCTGGGCATGGGGCTGGCATCTGACAGTCCAGGGCGGGGGACCAAGGTCCGCCAGGCCCCTGTCCCACCATGTGCACTGACACACAGTCTTGCTGACTGACAGACAGTCCCCGCCCCAGAGATACCCACACCAAGTCCCTGGGTGCCCTGAGCTGCCCCTGAGGGTTGGTGGGTGCCTGCCTGGACACATGCCTCCGTAATGGAGGCCTCTATTAATCCCGTTGCCTACTGACAGCTGCCCTCCTGCCCTTCCTCCTCCTCCTACGCCTCCTCCTCCTCCTCTTCCTACTCTTCCTCCTCCTCTTTCTCCTCCTCCTCCTCCACCCCCTCCTCCTCTTCCTCATCCTCAGATGGACTCACTCAGGGCCCTTGGCCTAGGCAAGCCAGGGCTGCTGCTCTGGCTTCTGCAGCTTCTATCCAGTGGGGGGGTGTAGGAATCTGTTCCTGTCAGTCCCTGATTCCTGGGACCTTCCATGCCTCCAGCTGCCCCCACTCTCTAGTCCTGACCCCTCCTCAAGGATGCCCCCTTTCCCCTTACCCTCTGTCCCCCAGCTCCCAACTAACATCTACTGTGTTCCTCCCTGCGCTACTTTACTGCCACCCTGCTTCTGCCCTTCAGCCCTGAGGGCCCAGGGCCAGCCCAGCTGCCATCTCACCATCCAGCAGGGGGACCTGCCCTAACGCCCTGCCACCACACCCACACACACAGCCCTGCACACACTCCTGGGCTCCCCTGCCTGCAGCCTGCCTCTCAAACAGTCTCCTTCTGCCCCCTAGCCCCCTTACAGCCTCTGCCACGGACCCCCACAGACACCTGGGCATGAGCATTGCAGACATGCAAACAGCTCCCCTCGCCCCCACTCCAGTTGCTCCAAGGTTGTCAAGAGTCTTTTTTTCATGCTGTAGGGGAGGGAGTTGAGACAGTCCAATGTCCTGGGGAGCAAGAACTGCAAACAGTCCATCTACAATGTAACATTAGGGTCTCAGGCCGCCCAATCCCTAGTGCGCTGTGCAGACCTTTGACTGGCAAAAACACCCCATCTGAGCGTGAGATCTGGCTGGACTAGTGGCTCTTTCTGTGGACTAAGAGACAGACAGACAGAGTTTTCAGGTTCAAAACCTATACTTCCCAGAAGATGGTCATTCACTTCGGTAAAAAAAAAAAAAAAAAAAAAAAAAAAAAAGGCTTTTTATTTTTTCCCCCCTGCCTGGGTAACCTGTCTCCTGCCTGTTTCAAAGTGAAAAAAGGGAAAAATCTTTTTTGGAGGGAAAAGGACCAAAATGCAGGCAGGTGGACTCCGTGGAAGGTGGATGGGGAGTTGCTCCTGCCCTGGCACTAGAGCCCCAGCTGCTGTTCCAGGTGCTCTCTGATAACAGAGATCTCCGTGTGTCGTGTCATGACACTGTCTCCAGGACTGACCCTCAGGATAATGAGGATTCAAAACGAGGCAGGTGATACTGCCTTCAAAAGTAAATCCAGGGAGGTTTGGCGGTATTTCAGAGGGTTAAGGGCTTGTGGCGCTCACGAATAGAGGGGACAGGTGGAAGGATTTGGGGTCTGGCCCCCAGACCGCCACCTGCAGGGGAGTCGCTTTACAGAGGGTGAAGCAGGTCTTTAGGAGCTCTATCTTTCTCTCCCACCCTGTATTTCCTCTGCTCTCTCCTTTTGTGTCTGTCAGATGCAAGGTCAGTAACAACAACAACAACAACAAAAACAATAACCACCACAGTGATCAAGCAACAAGGGCAGCGAAAGGGGAACAAATGGAGTGCAGGAGCTGTGGATTATTCGTGGCGTAGGCACTCAGCTGTGGCAATAACCCCTTGAGGCAATCAATCCATACAAGAAGATGTAATACAGGGAACAGAGACGTATATGTCCCTGTGTG
The DNA here is from genome assembly GCF_950295315.1 of Erinaceus europaeus. Classification (NCBI taxonomy): domain Eukaryota; kingdom Metazoa; phylum Chordata; class Mammalia; order Eulipotyphla; family Erinaceidae; genus Erinaceus; species Erinaceus europaeus. The sequence continues at coordinate 365,525 of NW_026647189.1, read as the reverse complement.
TTTCCACTGAGTTAATGTAAATGCACTTTTATTGACTTCTTCATTTATTGATTACCTTGACACGAGAATTTCTTTTCATTGCTAAAAAAAAGTGTCCCATCAAGGGTACCAGGTGGTGCCACACCCAGTTAAGCACTCATGTAACAATGCAGGAGGACTGGGCTTCAACACCCTGGTTCCCACATGCCAGGGGAAATCTTTACAAGTGGTGCGGAAGTGCTGCAGTTGTCTCTCTCTGTGTCTCAAACTCTCTCTACCTCCCTTCCCTCTCAATTCCTGTCTATTTATTCCAGTGAATAATCAAGAAAATAGAAAGTAAAAAAAGAAAAAGGAAAAGGAAATATTCCACGACTTCAAATGGGTTAATCAGGACAATGCTTTCCTTGTTAAGATCCTCGCAGCATTCCATATGCAGAAAGGCAAAGACGCCATGTATTTTTTAACCCAGTTTTTATATTTATTTATTTATTTATTTATTTATTTATTTATTTAGGTGCTTATTCATTTTTGTTATTGATGAATTAATGTTTTACATTTGACATTGACTAGGGATCTGACACCAGCGGACTCCAGTACCCCTATATGGTACTCTGCCTCTACAAAACCGATCCATTGACCTGCCCATCCATCCATCCATCCACCCATACATCTATCCATCCATTCATACATCCATCCATCCATCCATCCATCCATCCATCCACCAGTCAACCAAGCTAAGTACAAAAGGAGATCTCTCCTTGAATGGTGAGGAGAAACAATGATGCATAGGTAGGTTGCAAAGGCCCAGTTTGGCTGAATAGGGCAGAGGGGCTGAACCAGGGAATGTGTTGGGGCGTGTGGGTTTGGGTGGGATGAGCCGGAGACCCTGTGAGCTGGGTCACATTAGGGGCAGGCAGGGGGTGGAAGGGGTTGCGAACAGCTGTCACTGGAGAAGCATCACAAGTGCTGGAGCTGGTGAGCAGGGCACCTGGAAGAGAGGACAGACAAAGGCGAGAAGCAAAGTGCGGAGGAGAGGAGAGGGGAGAGGATGGTGAGGACAGGAGAGGACAGGAGAGGACAGGATTGGAGGGGACCTGAGAAACCTACCTGGACAAAGGCAGCATACGGACATCCAGGAAGGCAGGCAGGCATGCAGGCAGCTCTGGCCTGGGCTCCCAGGATCCCGGGCGCACCTCCACCTGTCTTCTCTTGGCTGCCAGCCCTGAGGTCCCTCGTCGGTCAGCACTGTCTTATCATCCTTCCGTCCCTCTGTGCCAGGGCCCAGGCATCTGGGCGCTGTTGCCTGACCTAGTGGCAGGGCAGTTGGGCTGCCCAGTGCCAGTGTGGCCAGCACAGATTGCCAGGGGCTAGGACATCACAGAGGGCTCATGTGGTTGCTAGGCCATGGGGACCCCGCCCATCCAGTTGACCAGCAGCCATGACCCCCACGCTGAACTTGACCTGAGGGGTGGTGGCCAGCCACCAGAGCCAGAGCCCCAGGCCAAAGCAGGTGCTGGTCGGCCGGGCCAAGGGGCTATGTGCAGATTGGTGTGTGTCTGGGCATGGGGCTGGCATCTGACAGTCCAGGGCGGGGGACCAAGGTCCGCCAGGCCCCTGTCCCACCATGTGCACTGACACACAGTCTTGCTGACTGACAGACAGTCCCCGCCCCAGAGATACCCACACCAAGTCCCTGGGTGCCCTGAGCTGCCCCTGAGGGTTGGTGGGTGCCTGCCTGGACACATGCCTCCGTAATGGAGGCCTCTATTAATCCCGTTGCCTACTGACAGCTGCCCTCCTGCCCTTCCTCCTCCTCCTACGCCTCCTCCTCCTCCTCTTCCTACTCTTCCTCCTCCTCTTTCTCCTCCTCCTCCTCCACCCCCTCCTCCTCTTCCTCATCCTCAGATGGACTCACTCAGGGCCCTTGGCCTAGGCAAGCCAGGGCTGCTGCTCTGGCTTCTGCAGCTTCTATCCAGTGGGGGGGTGTAGGAATCTGTTCCTGTCAGTCCCTGATTCCTGGGACCTTCCATGCCTCCAGCTGCCCCCACTCTCTAGTCCTGACCCCTCCTCAAGGATGCCCCCTTTCCCCTTACCCTCTGTCCCCCAGCTCCCAACTAACATCTACTGTGTTCCTCCCTGCGCTACTTTACTGCCACCCTGCTTCTGCCCTTCAGCCCTGAGGGCCCAGGGCCAGCCCAGCTGCCATCTCACCATCCAGCAGGGGGACCTGCCCTAACGCCCTGCCACCACACCCACACACACAGCCCTGCACACACTCCTGGGCTCCCCTGCCTGCAGCCTGCCTCTCAAACAGTCTCCTTCTGCCCCCTAGCCCCCTTACAGCCTCTGCCACGGACCCCCACAGACACCTGGGCCTGAGCAGTGCAGACATGCAAACAGCTCCCCTCGCCCCCACTCCAGTTGCTCCAAGGTTGTCAAGAGTCTTTTTTTCATGCTGTAGGGGAGGGAGTTGAGACAGTCCAATGTCCTGGGGAGCAAGAACTGCAAACAGTCCATCTACAATGTAACATTTGGGTCTCAGGCCGCCCAATCCCTAGTGCGCTGTGCAGACCTATGACTGGCAAAAACACCCCATCTGAGCGTGAGATCTGGCTGGACTAGTGGCTCTTTCTGTGGACTAAGAGACAGACAGACAGAGTTTTCAGGTTCAAAACCTATACTTCCCAGAAGATGGTCATTCACTTCGGTAAAAAAAAAAAAAAAAAAAAAAAAAAAAAGGCTTTTTATTTTTTCCCCCCTGCCTGGGTAACCTGTCTCCTGCCTGTTTCAAAGTGAAAAAAGGGAAAAATCTTTTTTGGAGGGAAAAGGACCAAAATGCAGGCAGGTGGACTCCGTGGAAGGTGGATGGGGAGTTGCTCCTGCCCTGGCACTAGAGCCCCAGCTGCTGTTCCAGGTGCTCTCTGATAACAGAGATCTCCGTGTGTCGTGTCATGACACTGTCTCCAGGACTGACCCTCAGGATAATGAGGATTCAAAACGAGGCAGGTGATACTGCCTTCAAAAGTAAATCCAGGGAGGTTTGGCGGTATTTCAGAGGGTTAAGGGCTTGTGGCGCTCACGAATAGAGGGGACAGGTGGAAGGATTTGGGGTCTGGCCCCCAGACCGCCACCTGCAGGGGAGTCGCTTTACAGAGGGTGAAGCAGGTCTTTAGGAGCTCTATCTTTCTCTCCCACCCTGTATTTCCTCTGCTCTCTCCTTTTGTGTCTGTCAGATGCAAGGTCAGTAACAACAACAACAACAACAAAAACAATAACCACCACAGTGATCAAGCAACAAGGGCAGCGAAAGGGGAACAAATGGAGTGCAGGAGCTGTGGATTATTCGTGGCGTAGGCACTCAGCTGTGGCAATAACCCCTTGAGGCAATCAATCCATACATGAAGATGTAATACAGGGAACAGAGACGTATATGTCCCTGTGTGTTTCCACTGAGTTAATGTAAATGCACTTTTATTGACTTCTTCATTTATTGATTACCTTGACACGAGAATTTCTTTTCATTGCTAAAAAAAAGTGTCCCATCAAGGGTACCAGGTGGTGCCACACCCAGTTAAGCACTCATGTTACAATGCAGGAGGACTGGGCTTCAACACCCTGGTTCCCACATGCCAGGGGAAATCTTTACAAGTGGTGCGGAAGTGCTGCAGTTGTCTCTCTCTGTGTCTCAAACTCTCTCTACCTCCCTTCCCTCTCAATTCCTGTCTATTTATTCCAGTGAATAATCAAGAAAATAGAAAGTAAAAAAAGAAAAAGGAAAAGGAAATATTCCACGACTTCAAATGGGTTAATCAGGACAATGCTTTCCTTGTTAAGATCCTCACAGCATTCCATATGCAGAAAGGCAAAGACGCCATGTATTTTTTAACCCAGTTTTTATATTTATTTATTTATTTATTTAGGTGCTTATTCATTTTTGTTATTGATGAATTAATGTTTTACATTTGACATTGACTAGGGATCTGACACCAGCGGACTCCAGTACCCCTATATGGTACTCTGCCTCTACAAAACCGATCCATTGACCTGCCCATCCATCCATCCATCCACCCATACATCTATCCATCCATTCATACATCCATCCATCCATCCATCCATCCATCCACCAGTCAACCAAGCTAAGTACAAAAGGAGATCTCTCCTTGAATGGTGAGGAGAAACAACGATGCATAGGTAGGTTGCAAAGGCCCAGTTTGGCTGAATAGGGCAGAGGGGCTGAACCAGGGAATGTGTTGGGGCGTGTGGGTTTGGGTGGGATGAGCCGGAGACCCTGTGAGCTGGGTCACATTAGGGGCAGGCAGGGGGTGGAAGGGGTTGCGAACAGCTGTCACTGGAGAAGCATCACAAGTGCTGGAGCTGGTGAGCAGGGCACCTGGAAGAGAGGACAGACAAAGGAGAGAAGCAAAGTGCGGAGGAGAGGAGAGGGGAGAGGATGGTGAGGACAGGAGAGGACAGGAGAGGACAGGATTGGAGGGGACCTGAGAAACCTACCTGGACAAAGGCAGCATACGGACATCCAGGAAGGCAGGCAGGCATGCAGGCAGCTCTGGCCTGGGCTCCCAGGATCCCGGGCGCACCTCCACCTGTCTTCTCTTGGCTGCCAGCCCTGAGGTCCCTCGTCGGTCAGCACTGTCTTCCCATCCTTCCGTCCCTCTGTGCCAGGGCCCAGGCGTCTGGGCGCTGTTGCCTGACCTAGTGGCAGGGCAGTTGGGCTGCCCAGTGCCAGTGTGGCCAGCACAGATTGCCAGGGGCTAGGACATCACAGAGGGCTCATGTGGTTGCTAGGCCATGGGGACCCCGCCCATCCAGTTGACCAGCAGCCATGACCCCCACGCTGAACTTGACCTGAGGGGTGGTGGCCAGCCACCAGAGCCAGAGCCCCAGGCCAAAGCAGGTGCTGGTCGGCCGGGCCAAGGGGCTATGTGCAGATTGGTGTGTGTCTGGGCATGGGGCTGGCATCTGACAGTCCAGGGCGGGGGACCAAGGTCCGCCAGGCCCCTGTCCCACCATGTGCACTGACACACAGTCTTGCTGACTGACAGACAGTCCCCGCCCCAGAGATACCCACACCAAGTCCCTGGGTGCCCTGAGCTGCCCCTGAGGGTTGGTGGGTGCCTGCCTGGACACATGCCTCCGTAATGGAGGCCTCTATTAATCCCGTTGCCTACTGACAGCTGCCCTCCTGCCCTTCCTCCTCCTCCTACGCCTCCTCCTCCTCCTCTTCCTACTCTTCCTCCTCCTCTTTCTCCTCCTCCTCCTCCACCCCCTCCTCCTCTTCCTCATCCTCAGATGGACTCACTCAGGGCCCTTGGCCTAGGCAAGCCAGGGCTGCTGCTCTGGCTTCTGCAGCTTCTATCCAGTGGGGGGGTGTAGGAATCTGTTCCTGTCAGTCCCTGATTCCTGGGACCTTCCATGCCTCCAGCTGCCCCCACTCTCTAGTCCTGACCCCTCCTCAAGGATGCCCCCTTTCCCCTTACCCTCTGTCCCCCAGCTCCCAACTAACATCTACTGTGTTCCTCCCTGCGCTACTTTACTGCCACCCTGCTTCTGCCCTTCAGCCCTGAGGGCCCAGGGCCAGCCCAGCTGCCATCTCACCATCCAGCAGGGGGACCTGCCCTAACGCCCTGCCACCACACCCACACACACAGCCCTGCACACACTCCTGGGCTCCCCTGCCTGCAGCCTGCCTCTCAAACAGTCTCCTTCTGCCCCCTAGCCCCCTTACAGCCTCTGCCACGGACCCCCACAGACACCTGGGCATGAGCATTGCAGACATGCAAACAGCTCCCCTCGCCCCCACTCCAGTTGCTCCAAGGTTGTCAAGAGTCTTTTTTTCATGCTGTAGGGGAGGGAGTTGAGACAGTCCAATGTCCTGGGGAGCAAGAACTGCAAACAGTCCATCTACAATGTAACATTTGGGTCTCAGGCCGCCCAATCCCTAGTGCGCTGTGCAGACCTTTGACTGGCAAAAACACCCCATCTGAGCGTGAGATCTGGCTGGACTAGTGGCTCTTTCTGTGGACTAAGAGACAGACAGACAGAGTTTTCAGGTTCAAAACCTATACTTGCCAAAAGATGGTCATTCACTTCGGTAAAAAAAAAAAAAAAAAAAAAAAAAAAAGGCTTTTTATTTTTTTCCCCCCTGCCTGGGTAACCTGTCTCCTGCCTGTTTCAAAGTGAAAAAAGGGAAAAATCTTTTTTGGAGGGAAAAGGACCAAAATGCAGGCAGGTGGACTCCGTGGAAGGTGGATGGGGAGTTGCTCCTGCCCTGGCACTAGAGCCCCAGCTGCTGTTCCAGGTGCTCTCTGATAACAGAGATCTCCGTGTGTCGTGTCATGACACTGTCTCCAGGACTGACCCTCAGGATAATGAGGATTCAAAACGAGGCAGGTGATACTGCCTTCAAAAGTAAATCCAGGGAGGTTTGGCGGTATTTCAGAGGGTTAAGGGCTTGTGGCGCTCACGAATAGAGGGGACAGGTGGAAGGATTTGGGGTCTGGCCCCCAGACCGCCACCTGCAGGGGAGTCGCTTTACAGAGGGTGAAGCAGGTCTTTAGGAGCTCTATCTTTCTCTCCCACCCTGTATTTCCTCTGCTCTCTCCTTTTGTGTCTGTCAGATGCAAGGTCAGTAACAACAACAACAACAACAAAAACAATAACCACCACAGTGATCAAGCAACAAGGGCAGCGAAAGGGGAACAAATGGAGTGCAGGAGCTGTGGATTATTCGTGGCGTAGGCACTCAGCTGTGGCAATAACCCCTTGAGGCAATCAATCCATACATGAAGATGTAATACAGGGAACAGAGACGTATATGTCCCTGTGTGTTTCCACTGAGTTAATGTAAATGCACTTTTATTGACTTCTTCATTTATTGATTACCTTGACACGAGAATTTCTTTTCATTGCTAAAAAAAAGTGTCCCATCAAGGGTACCAGGTGGTGCCACACCCAGTTAAGCACTCATGTTACAATGCAGGAGGACTGGGCTTCAACACCCTGGTTCCCACATGCCAGGGGAAATCTTTACAAGTGGTGCGGAAGTGCTGCAGTTGTCTCTCTCTGTGTCTCAAACTCTCTCTACCTCCCTTCCCTCTCAATTCCTGTCTATTTATTCCAGTGAATAATCAAGAAAATAGAAAGTAAAAAAAGAAAAAGGAAAAGGAAATATTCCACGACTTCAAATGGGTTAATCAGGACAATGCTTTCCTTGTTAAGATCCTCACAGCATTCCATATGCAGAAAGGCAAAGACGCCATGTATTTTTTAACCCAGTTTTTATATTTATTTATTTATTTATTTATTTAGGTGCTTATTCATTTTTGTTATTGATGAATTAATGTTTTACATTTGACATTGACTAGGGATCTGACACCAGCGGACTCCAGTACCCCTATATGGTACTCTGCCTCTACAAAACCGATCCATTGACCTGCCCATCCATCCATCCATCCACCCATACATCTATCCATCCATTCATACATCCATCCATCCATCCATCCATCCATCCATCCACCAGTCAACCAAGCTAAGTACAAAAGGAGATCTCTCCTTGAATGGTGAGGAGAAACAACGATGCATAGGTAGGTTGCAAAGGCCCAGTTTGGCTGAATAGGGCAGAGGGGCTGAACCAGGGAATGTGTTGGGGCGTGTGGGTTTGGGTGGGATGAGCCGGAGACCCTGTGAGCTGGGTCACATTAGGGGCAGGCAGTGGGTGGAAGGGGTTGCGAACAGCTGTCACTGGAGAAGCATCACAAGTGCTGGAGCTGGTGAGCAGGGCACCTGGAAGAGAGGACAGACAAAGGAGAGAAGCAAAGTGCGGAGGAGAGGAGAGGGGAGAGGATGGTGAGGACAGGAGAGGACAGGAGAGGACAGGATTGGAGGGGACCTGAGAAACCTACCTGGACAAAGGCAGCATACAGACATCCAGGAAGGCAGGCAGGCATGCAGGCAGCTCTGGCCTGGGCTCCCAGGATCCCGGGCGCACCTCCACCTGTCTTCTCTTGGCTGCCAGCCCTGAGGTCCCTCGTCGGTCAGCACTGTCTTCCCATCCTTCCGTCCCTCTGTGCCAGGGCCCAGGCGTCTGGGCGCTGTTGCCTGACCTAGTGGCAGGGCAGTTGGGCTGCCCAGTGCCAGTGTGGCCAGCACAGATTGCCAGGGGCTAGGACATCACAGAGGGCTCATGTGGTTGCTAGGCCATGGGGACCCCGCCCATCCAGTTGACCAGCAGCCTTGACCCCCACGCTGAACTTGACCTGAGGGGTGGTGGCCAGCCACCAGAGCCAGAGCCCCAGGCCAAAGCAGGTGCTGGTCGGCCGGGCCAAGGGGCTATGTGCAGATTGGTGTGTGTCTGGGCATGGGGCTGGCATCTGACAGTCCAGGGCGGGGGACCAAGGTCCGCCAGGCCCCTGTCACACCATGTGCACTGACACACAGTCTTGCTGACTGACTGACAGTCCCCGCCCCAGAGATACCCACACCAAGTCCCTGGGTGCCCTGAGCTGCCCCTGAGGGTTGGTGGGTGCCTGCCTGGACACATGCCTCCGTAATTTAGGCCTCTATTAATCCCGTTGCCTACTGACAGCTGCCCTCCTGCCCCTCCTCCTCCTCCTACGCCTCCTCCTCCTCCTCTTCCTACTCTTCCTCCTCCTCTTTCTCCTCCTCCTCCTCCACCCCCTCCTCCTCTTCCTCATCCTCAGATGGACTCACTCAGGGCCCTTGGCCTAGGCAAGCCAGGGCTGCTGCTCTGGCTTCTGCAGCTTCTATCCAGTGGGGGGGTGTAGGAATCTGTTCCTGTCAGTCCCTGATTCCTGGGACCTTCCATGCCTCCAGCTGCCCCCACTCTCTAGTCCTGACCCCTCCTCAAGGATGCCCCCTTTCCCCTTACCCTCTGTCCCCCAGCTCCCAACTAACATCTACTGCGTTCCTCCCTGCGCTACTTTACTGCCACCCTGCTTCTGCCCTTCAGCCCTGAGGGCCCAGGGCCAGCCCAGCTGCCATCTCACCATCCAGCAGGGGGACCTGCCCTAACGCCCTGCCACCACACCCACACACACAGCCCTGCACACACTCCTGGGCTCCCCTGCCTGCAGCCTGCCTCTCAAACAGTCTCCTTCTGCCCCCTAGCCCCCTTACAGCCTCTGCCACGGACCCCCACAGACACCTGGGCATGAGCATTGCAGACATGCAAACAGCTCCCCTCGCCCCCACTCCAGTTGCTCCAAGGTTGTCAAGAGTCTTTTTTTCATGCTGTAGGGGAGGGAGTTGAGACAGTCCAATGTCCTGGGGAGCAAGAACTGCAAACAGTCCATCTACAATGGAACATTTGGGTCTCAGGCCGCCCAATCCCTAGTGCGCTATGCAGACCATTGACTGGCAAAAACACCCCATCTGAGCGTGAGATCTGGCTGGGCTAGTGGCTCTTTCTGTGGACTAAGAGACAGACAGACAGAGTTTTCAGGTTCAAAACCTATACTTCCCAGAAGATGGTCATTCACTTCGGTAAAAAAAAAAAAAAAAAAAAAAAAGGCTTTTTATTTTTTTCCCCCCTGCCTGGGTAACCTGTCTCCTGCCTGTTTCAAAGTGAAAAAAGGGAAAAATCTTTTTTGGAGGGAAAAGGACCAAAATGCAGGCAGGTGGACTCCGTGGAAGGTGGATGGGGAGTTGCTCCTGACCTGGCACTAGAGCCCCAGCTGCTGTTCCAGGTGCTCTCTGATAACAGAGATCTCCGTGTGTCGTGTCATGACACTGTCTCCAGGACTGACCCTCAGGATAATGAGGATTCAAAACGAGGCAGGTGATACTGCCTTCAAAAGTAAATCCAGGGAGGTTTGGCGGTATGTCAGAGGGTTATGGGCTTGTGGCGCTCACGAATAGAGGGGATAGGTGGAAGGATTTGGGGTCTGGCCCCCAGACCGCCACCTGCAGGGGAGTCGCTTTACAGGGGGTGAAGCAGGTCTTTAGGAGCTCTATCTTTCTCTCCCACCCTGTATTTCCTCTGCTCTCTCCTTTTGTGTCTGTCAGATGCAAGGTCAGTAACAACAACAACAACAACAACAACAATAACCACCACAGTGATCAAGCAACAAGGGCAGCGAAAGGGGAACAAATGGAGTGCAGGAGCTGTGGATTATTCGTGGCGTAGGCACTCAGCTGTGGCAATAACCCCTTGAGGCAATCAATCCATACATGAAGATGTAATACAGGGAACAGAGACGTATATGTCCCTGTGTGTTTCCACTGAGTTAATGTAAATGCACTTTTATTGACTTCTTCATTTATTGATTACCTTGACACGAGAATTTCTTTTCATTGCTAAAAAAAAGTGTCCCATCAAGGGTACCAGGTGGTGCCACACCCAGTTAAGCACTCATGTTACAATGCAGGAGGACTGGGCTTCAACACCCTGGTTCCCACATGCCAGGGGAAATCTTTACAAGTGGTGCGGAAGTGCTGCAGTTGTCTCTCTCTGTGTCTCAAACTCTCTCTACCTCCCTTCCCTCTCAATTCCTGTCTATTTATTCCAGTGAATAATCAAGAAAATAGAAAGTAAAAAAAGAAAAAGGAAAAGGAAATATTCCACGACTTCAAATGGGTTAATCAGGACAATGCTTTCCTTGTTAAGATCCTCACAGCATTCCATATGCAGAAAGGCAAAGACGCCATGTATTTTTTAACCCAGTTTTTATATTTATTTATTTATTTATTTATTTAGGTGCTTATTCATTTTTGTTATTGATGAATTAATGTTTTACATTTGACATTGACTAGGGATATGACACCAGCGGACTCCAGTACCCCTATATGGTACTCTGCCTCTACAAAACCGATCCATTGACCTGCCCATCCATCCATCCATCCACCCATACATCTATCCATCCATTCATACATCCATCCATCCATCCATCCATCCATCCATCCATCCACCAGTCAACCAAGCTAAGTACAAAAGGAGATCTCTCCTTGAATGGTGAGGAGAAACAACGATGCATAGGTAGGTTGCAAAGGCCCAGTTTGGCTGAATAGGGCAGAGGGGCTGAACCAGGGAATGTGTTGGGGCGTGTGGGTTTGGGTGGGATGAGCCGGAGACCCTGTGAGCTGGGTCACATTAGGGGCAGGCAGGGGGTGGAAGGGGTTGCGAACAGCTGTCACTGGAGAAGCATCACAAGTGCTGGAGCTGGTGAGCAGGGCACCTGGAAGAGAGGACAGACAAAGGAGAGAAGCAAAGTGCGGAGGAGAGGAGAGGGGAGAGGATGGTGAGGACAGGAGAGGACAGGAGAGGACAGGATTGGAGGGGACCTGAGAAACCTACCTGGACAAAGGCAGCATACGGACATCCAGGAAGGCAGGCAGGCATGCAGGCAGCTCTGGCCTGGGCTCCCAGGATCCCGGGCGCACCTCCACCTGTCTTCTCTTGGCTGCCAGCCCTGAGGTCCCTCGTCGGTCAGCACTGTCTTCCCATCCTTCCGTCCCTCTGTGCCAGGGCCCAGGCGTCTGGGCGCTGTTGCCTGACCTAGTGGCAGGGCAGTTGGGCTGCCCAGTGCCAGTGTGGCCAGCACAGATTGCCAGGGGCTAGGACATCACAGAGGGCTCATGTGGTTGCTAGGCCATGGGGACCCCGCCCATCCAGTTGACCAGCAGCCTTGACCCCCACGCTGAACTTGACCTGAGGGGTGGTGGCCAGCCACCAGAGCCAGAGCCCCAGGCCAAAGCAGGTGCTGGTCGGCCGGGCCAAGGGGCTATGTGCAGATTGGTGTGTGTCTGGGCATGGGGCTGGCATCTGACAGTCCAGGGCGGGGGACCAAGGTCCGCCAGGCCCCTGTCACACCATGTGCACTGACACACAGTCTTGCTGACTGACTGACAGTCCCCGCCCCAGAGATACCCACACCAAGTCCCTGGGTGCCCTGAGCTGCCCCTGAGGGTTGGTGGGTGCCTGCCTGGACACATGCCTCCGTAATTTAGGCCTCTATTAATCCCGTTGCCTACTGACAGCTGCCCTCCTGCCCCTCCTCCTCCTCCTACGCCTCCTCCTCCTCCTCTTCCTACTCTTCCTCCTCCTCTTTCTCCTCCTCCTCCTCCACCCCCTCCTCCTCTTCCTCATCCTCAGATGGACTCACTCAGGGCCCTTGGCCTAGGCAAGCCAGGGCTGCTGCTCTGGCTTCTGCAGCTTCTATCCAGTGGGGGGGTGTAGGAATCTGTTCCTGTCAGTCCCTGATTCCTGGGACCTTCCATGCCTCCAGCTGCCCCCACTCTCTAGTCCTGACCCCTCCTCAAGGATGCCCCCTTTCCCCTTACCCTCTGTCCCCCAGCTCCCAACTAACATCTACTGCGTTCCTCCCTGCGCTACTTTACTGCCACCCTGCTTCTGCCCTTCAGCCCTGAGGGCCCAGGGCCAGCCCAGCTGCCATCTCACCATCCAGCAGGGGGACCTGCCCTAACGCCCTGCCACCACACCCACACACACAGCCCTGCACACACTCCTGGGCTCCCCTGCCTGCAGCCTGCCTCTCAAACAGTCTCCTTCTGCCCCCTAGCCCCCTTACAGCCTCTGCCACGGACCCCCACAGACACCTGGGCATGAGCAGTGCAGACATGCAAACAGCTCCCCTCGCCCCCACTCAAGTTGCTCCAAGGTTGTCAAGAGTCTTTTTTTCATGCTGTAGGGGAGGGAGTTGAGACAGTCCAATGTCCTGGGGAGCAAGAACTGCAAACAGTCCATCTACAATGGAACATTTGGGTCTCAGGCCGCCCAATCCCTAGTGCGCTATGCAGACCTTTGACTGGCAAAAACACCCCATCTGAGCGTGAGATCTGGCTGGGCTAGTGGCTCTTTCTGTGGACTAAGAGACAGACAGACAGAGTTTTCAGGTTCAAAACCTATACTTCCCAGAAGATGGTCATTCACTTCGGTAAAAAAAAAAAAAAAAAAAAAAAAGGCTTTTTATTTTTTTCCCCCCTGCCTGGGTAACCTGTCTCCTGCCTGTTTCAAAGTGAAAAAAGGGAAAAATCTTTTTTGGAGGGAAAAGGACCAAAATGCAGGCAGGTGGACTCCGTGGAAGGTGGATGGGGAGTTGCTCCTGCCCTGGCACTAGAGCCCCAGCTGCTGTTCCAGGTGCTCTCTGATAACAGAGATCTCCGTGTGTCGTGTCATGACACTGTCTCCAGGACTGACCCTCAGGATAATGAGGATTCAAAACGAGGCAGGTGATACTGCCTTCAAAAGTAAATCCAGGGAGGTTTGGCGGTATGTCAGAGGGTTACGGGCTTGTGGCGCTCACGAATAGAGGGGATAGGTGGAAGGATTTGGGGTCTGGCCCCCAGACCGCCACCTGCAGGGGAGTCGCTTTACAGGGGGTGAAGCAGGTCTTTAGGAGCTCTATCTTTCTCTCCCACCCTGTATTTCCTCTGCTCTCTCCTTTTGTGTCTGTCAGATGCAAGGTCAGTAACAACAACAACAACAACAACAACAACAATAACCACCACAGTGACCAAGCAACAAGGGCAGCGAAAGGGGAACAAATGGAGTGCAGGAGCTGTGGATTATTCGTGGCGTAGGCACTCAGCTGTGGCAATAACCCCTTGAGGCAATCAATCCATACATGAAGATGTAATACAGGTAACAGAGACGTATATGTCCCTGTGTGTTTCCACTGAGTTAATGTAAATGCACTTTTATTGACTTCTTCATTTATTGATTACCTTGCCACGAGAATTTCTTTTCATTGCTAAAAAAAAGTGTCCCATCAAGGGTACCAGGTGGTGCCACACCCAGTTAAGCACTCATGTTACAATGCAGGAGGACTGGGCTTCAACACCCTGGTTCCCACATGCCAGGGGAAATCTTTACAAGTGGTGCGGAAGTGCTGCAGTTGTCTCTCTCTGTGTCTCAAACTCTCTCTACCTCCCTTCCCTCTCAATTCCTGTCTATTTATTCCAGTGAATAATCAAGAAAATAGAAAGTAAAAAAAGAAAAAGGAAAAGGAAATATTCCACGACTTCAAATGGGTTAATCAGGACAATGCTTTCCTTGTTAAGATCCTCACAGCATTCAATATGCAGAAAGGCAAAGACGCCATGTATTTTTTAACCCAGTTTTTATATTTATTTATTTATTTATTTATTTAGGTGCTTATTCATTTTTGTTATTGATGAATTAATGTTTTACATTTGACATTGACTAGGGATCTGACACCAGCGGACTCCAGTACCCCTATATCGTACTCTGCCTATACAAAACCGATCCATTGACCTGTCCATCCATCCATCCATCCACCCATACATCTATCCATCCATTCATCCATCCATCCATCCATCCATCCATCCATCCATCCACCAGTCAACCAAGCTAAGTACAAAAGGAGATCTCTCCTTGAATGGTGAGGAGAAACAACGATGCATAGGTAGGTTGCAAAGGCCCAGTTTGGCTGAATAGGGCAGAGGGGCTGAACCAGGGAATGTGTTGGGGCGTGTGGGTTTGGGTGGGATGAGCCGGAGACCCTGTGAGCTGGGTCACATTAGGGGCAGGCAGGGGGTGGAAGGGGTTGCGAACAGCTGTCACTGGAGAAGCATCACAAGTGCTGGAGCTGGTGAGCAGGGCACCTGGAAGAGAGGACAGACAAAGGAGAGAAGCAAAGTGCGGAGGAGAGGAGAGGGGAGAGGATGGTGAGGACAGGAGAGGACAGGAGAGGACAGGATTGGAGGGGACCTGAGAAACCTACCTGGACAAAGGCAGCATACGGACATCCAGGAAGGCAGGCAGGCATGCAGGCAGCTCTGGCCTGGGCTCCCAGGATCCCGGGCGCACCTCCACCTGTCTTCTCTTGGCTGCCAGCCCTGAGGTCCCTCGTCGGTCAGCACTGTCTTCCCATCCTTCCGTCCCTCTGTGCCAGGGCCCAGGCGTCTGGGCGCTGTTGCCTGACCTAGTGGCAGGGCAGTTGGGCTGCCCAGTGCCAGTGTGGCCAGCACAGATTGCCAGGGGCTAGGACATCACAGAGGGCTCATGTGGTTGCTAGGCCATGGGGACCCCGCCCATCCAGTTGACCAGCAGCCATGACCCCCACGCTGAACTTGACCTGAGGGGTGGTGGCCAGCCACCAGAGCCAGAGCCCCAGGCCAAAGCAGGTGCTGGTCGGCCGGGCCAAGGGGCTATGTGCAGATTGGTGTGTGTCTGGGCATGGGGCTGGCATCTGACAGTCCAGGGCGGGGGACCAAGGTCCGCCAGGCCCCTGTCCCACCATGTGCACTGACACACAGTCTTGCTGACTGACTGACAGTCCCCGCCCCAGAGATACCCACACCAAGTCCCTGGGTGCCCTGAGCTGCCCCTGAGGGTTGGTGGGTGCCTGCCTGGACACATGCCTCCGTAATGGAGGCCTCTATTAATCCCGTTGCCTACTGACAGCTGCCCTCCTGCCCCTCCTCCTCCTCCTACGCCTCCTCCTCCTCCTCTTCCTACTCTTCCTCCTCCTCTTTCTCCTCCTCCTCCTCCACCCCCTCCTCCTCTTCCTCATCCTCAGATGGACTCACTCAGGGCCCTTGGCCTAGGCAAGCCAGGGCTGCTGCTCTGGCTTCTGCAGCTTCTATCCAGTGGGGGGGGTGTAGGAATCTGTTCCTGTCAGTCCCTGATTCCTGGGACCTTCCATGCCTCCAGCTGCCCCCACTCTCTAGTCCTGACCCCTCCTCAAGGATGCCCCCTTTCCCCTTACCCTCTGTCCCCCAGCTCCCAACTAACATCTACTGTGTTCCTCCCTGCGCTACTTTACTGCCACCCTGCTTCTGCCCTTCAGCCCTGAGGGCCCAGGGCCAGCCCAGCTGCCATCTCACCATCCAGCAGGGGGACCTGCCCTAACGCCCTGCCACCACACCCACACACACAGCCCTGCACACACTCCTGGGCTCCCCTGCCTGCAGCCTGCCTCTCAAACAGTCTCCTTCTGCCCCCTAGCCCCCTTACAGCCTCTGCCACGGACCCCCACAGACACCTGGGCATGAGCAGTGCAGACATGCAAACAGCTCCCCTCGCCCCCACTCCAGTTGCTCCAAGGTTGTCAAGAGTCTTTTTTTCATGCTGTAGGGGAGGGAGTTGAGACAGTCCAATGTCCTGGGGAGCAAGAACTGCAAACAGTCCATCTACAATGGAACATTTGGGTCTCAGGCCGCCCAATCCCTAGTGCGCTGTGCAGACCTTTGACTGGCAAAAACACCCCATCTGAGCGTGAGATCTGGCTGGACTAGTGGCTCTTTCTGTGGACTAAGAGACAGACAGACAGAGTTTTCAGGTTCAAAACCTATACTTCCCAGAAGATGGTCATTCACTTCGGTAAAAAAAAAAAAAAAAAAAAAAAAAAAAAGGCTTTTTATTTTTTCCCCCCTGCCTGGGTAACCTGTCTCCTGCCTGTTTCAAAGTGAAAAAAGGGAAAAATCTTTTTTGGAGGGAAAAGGACCAAAATGCAGGCAGGTGGACTCCGTGGAAGGTGGATGGGGAGTTGCTCCTGCCCTGGCACTAGAGCCCCAGCTGCTGTTCCAGGTGCTCTCTGATAACAGAGATCTCCGTGTGTCGTGTCATGACACTGTCTCCAGGACTGACCCTCAGGATAATGAGGATTCAAAACGAGGCAGGTGATACTGCCTTCAAAAGTAAATCCAGGGAGGTTTGGCGGTATTTCAGAGGGTTAAGGGCTTGTGGCGCTCACGAATAGAGGGGACAGGTGGAAGGATTTGGGGTCTGGCCCCCAGACCGCCACCTGCAGGGGAGTCGCTTTACAGAGGGTGAAGCAGGTCTTTAGGAGCTCTATCTTTCTCTCCCACCCTGTATTTCCTCTGCTCTCTCCTTTTGTGTCTGTCAGATGCAAGGTCAGTAACAACAACAACAACAACAAAAACAATAACCACCACAGTGATCAAGCAACAAGGGCAGCGAAAGGGGAACAAATGGAGTGCAGGAGCTGTGGATTATTCGTGGCGTAGGCACTCAGCTGTGGCAATAACCCCTTGAGGCAATCAATCCATACATGAAGATGTAATACAGGTAACAGAGACGTATATGTCCCTGTGTGTTTCCACTGAGTTAATGTAAATGCACTTTTATTGACTTCTTCATTTATTGATTACCTTGCCACGAGAATTTCTTTTCATTGCTAAAAAAAAGTGTCCCATCAAGGGTACCAGGTGGTGCCACACCCAGTTAAGCACTCATGTTACAATGCAGGAGGACTGGGCTTCAACACCCTGGTTCCCACATGCCAGGGGAATTCTTTACAAGTGGTGCGGAAGTGCTGCAGTTGTCTCTCTCTGTGTCTCAAACTCTCTCTACCTCCCTTCCCTCTCAATTCCTGTCTATTTATTCCAGTGAATAATCAAGAAAATAGAAAGTAAAAAAAGAAAAAGGAAAAGGAAATATTCCACGACTTCAAATGGGTTAATCAGGACAATGCTTTCCTTGTTAAGATCCTCACAGCATTCCATATGCAGAAAGGCAAAGACGCCATGTATTTTTTAACCCAGTTTTTATATTTATTTATTTACTTATTTATTTAGGTGCTTATTCATTTTTGTTATTGATGAATTAATGTTTTACATTTGACATTGACTAGGGATCTGACACCAGCGGACTCCAGTACCCCTATATGGTACTCTGCCTCTACAAAACCGATCCATTGACCTGCCCATCCATCCATCCATCCACCCATACATCTATCCATCCATTCATACATCCATCCATCCATCCATCCATCCATCCATCCATCCATCCATCCATCCACCAGTCAACCAAGCTAAGTACAAAAGGAGATCTCTCCTTGAATGGTGAGGAGAAACAACGATGCATAGGTAGGTTGCAAAGGCCCAGTTTGGCTGAATAGGGCAGAGGGGCTGAACCAGGGAATGTGTTGGGGCGTGTGGGTTTGGGTGGGATGAGCTGGAGACCCTGTGAGCTGGGTCACATTAGGGGCAGGCAGGGGGTGGAAGGGGTTGCGAACAGCTGTCACTGGAGAAGCATCACAAGTGCTGGAGCTGGTGAGCAGGGCACCTGGAAGAGAGGACAGACAAAGGAGAGAAGCAAAGTGCGGAGGAGAGGAGAGGGGAGAGGATGGTGAGGACAGGAGAGGACAGGAGAGGACAGGATTGGAGGGGACCTGAGAAACCTACCTGGACAAAGGCAGCATACGGACATCCAGGAAGGCAGGCAGGCATGCAGGCAGCTCTGGCCTGGGCTCCCAGGATCCCGGGCGCACCTCCACCTGTCTTCTCTTGGCTGCCAGCCCTGAGGTCCCTCGTCGGTCAGCACTGTCTTCCCATCCTTCCGTCCCTCTGTGCCAGGGCTCAGGCGTCTGGGCGCTGTTGCCTGACCTAGTGGCAGGGCAGTTGGGCTGCCCAGTGCCAGTGTGGCCAGCACAGATTGCCAGGGGCTAGGACATCACAGAGGGCTCATGTGGTTGCTAGGCCATGGGGACCCCGCCCATCCAATTGACCAGCAGCCTTGACCCCCACGCTGAACTTGACCTGAGGGGTGGTGGCCAGCCACCAGAGCCAGAGCCCCAGGCCAAAGCAGGTGCTGGTCGGCCGGGCCAAGGGGCTATGTGCAGATTGGTGTGTGTCTGGGCATGGGGCTGGCATCTGACAGTCCAGGGCGGGGGACCAAGGTCCGCCAGGCCCCTGTCCCACCATGTGCACTGACACACAGTCTTGCTGACTGACTGACAGTCCCCGCCCCAGAGATACCCACACCAAGTCCCTGGGTGCCCTGAGCTGCCCCTGAGGGTTGGTGGGTGCCTGCCTGGACACATGCCTCCGTAATGGAGGCCTCTATTAATCCCGTTGCCTACTGACAGCTGCCCTCCTGCCCCTCCTCCTCCTCCTACGCCTCCTCCTCCTCCTCTTCCTACTCTTCCTCCTCCTCTTTCTCCTCCTCCTCCTCCACCCCCTCCTCCTCTTCCTCATCCTCAGATGGACTCACTCAGGGCCCTTGGCCTAGGCAAGCCAGGGCTGCTGCTCTGGCTTCTGCAGCTTCTATCCAGTGGGGGGGTGTAGGAATCTGTTCCTGTCAGTCCCTGATTCCTGGGACCTTCCATGCCTCCAGCTGCCCCCACTCTCTAGTCCTGACCCCTCCTCAAGGATGCCCTTTCCCCTTACCCTCTGTCCCCCAGCTCCCAACTAACATCTACTGTGTTCCTCCCTGCGCTACTTTACTGCCACCCTGCTTCTGCCCTTCAGCCCTGAGGGCCCAGGGCCAGCCCAGCTGCCATCTCACCATCCAGCAGGGGGACCTGCCCTAACGCCCTGCCACCACACCCACACACACAGCCCTGCAGACACTCCTGGGCTCCCCTGCCTGCAGCCTGCCTCTCAAACAGTCTCCTTCTGCCCCCTAGCCCCCTTACAGCCTCTGCCACGGACCCCCACAGACACCTGGGCATGAGCAGTGCAGACATGCAAACAGCTCCCCTCGCCCCCACTCCAGTTGCTCCAAGGTTGTCAAGAGTCTTTTTTTCATGCTGTAGGGGAGGGAGTTGAGACAGTCCAATGTCCTGGGGAGCAAGAACTGCAAACAGTCCATCTACAATGGAACATTTGGGTCTCAGGCCGCCCAATCCCTAGTGCGCTATGCAGACCTTTGACTGGCAAAAACACCCCATCTGAGCGTGAGATCTGGCTGGACTAGTGGCTCTTTCTGTGGACTAAGAGACAGACAGACAGAGTTTTCAGGTTCAAAACCTATACTTCCCAGAAGATGGTCATTCACTTCGGTAAAAAAAAAAAAAAAAAAAAAAGGCTTTTTATTTTTTTCCCCCTGCCTGGGTAACCTGTCTCCTGCCTGTTTCAAAGTGAAAAAAGGGAAAAATCTTTTTTGGAGGGAAAAGGACCAAAATGCAGGCAGGTGGACTCCGTGGAAGGTGGATGGGGAGTTGCTCCTGCCCTGGCACTAGAGCCCCAGCTGCTGTTCCAGGTGCTCTCTGATAACAGAGATCTCCGTGTGTCGTGTCATGACACTGTCTCCAGGACTGACCCTCAGGATAATGAGGATTCAAAACGAGGCAGGTGATACTGCCTTCAAAAGTAAATCCAGGGAGGTTTGGCGGTATGTCAGAGGGTTAAGGGCTTGTGGCGCTCACGAATAGAGGGGACAGGTGGAAGGATTTGGGGTCTGGCCCCCAGACCGCCACCTGCAGGGGAGTAGCTTTACAGGGGGTGAAGCAGGTCTTTAGGAGCTCTATCTTTCTCTCCCACCCTGTATTTCCTCTGCTCTCTCCTTTTGTGTCTGTCAGATGCAAGGTCAGTAACAACAACAACAACAACAACAACAACAACAATAACCACCACAGTGACCAAGCAACAAGGGCAGCGAAAGGGGAACAAATGGAGTGCAGGAGCTGTGGATTATTCGTGGCGCAGGCACTCAGCTGTGGCAATAACCCCTTGAGGCAATCAATCCATACATGAAGATGTAATACAGGGAACAGAGACGTATATGTCCCTGTGTGTTTCCACTGAGTTAATGTAAATGCACTTTTATTGACTTCTTCATTTATTGATTACCTTGCCACGAGAATTTCTTTTCATTGCTAAAAAAAAGTGTCCCATCAAGGGTACCAGGTGGTGCCACACCCAGTTAAGCACTCATGTTACAATGCAGGAGGACTGGGCTTCAACACCCTGGTTCCCACATGCCAGGGGAAATCTTTACAAGTGGTGCGGAAGTGCTGCAGTTGTCTCTCTCTGTGTCTCAAACTCTCTCTACCTCCCTTCCCTCTCAATTCCTGTCTATTTATTCCAGTGAATAATCAAGAAAATAGAAAGTAAAAAAAGAAAAAGGAAAAGGAAATATTCCACGACTTCAAATGGGTTAATCAGGACAATGCTTTCCTTGTTAAGATCCTCACAGCATTCCATATGCAGAAAGGCAAAGACGCCATGTATTTTTTAACCCAGTTTTTATATTTATTTATTTATTTATTTATTTAGGTGCTTATTCATTTTTGTTATTGATGAATTAATGTTTTACATTTGACATTGACTAGGGATCTGACACCAGCGGACTCCAGTACCCCTATATGGTACTCTGCCTCTACAAAACCGATCCATTGACCTGTCCATCCATCCATCCATCCACCCATACATCTATCCATCCATTCATACATCCATCCATCCATCCATCCATCCATCCATCCATCCACCAGTCAACCAAGCTAAGTACAAAAGGAGATCTCTCCTTGAATGGTGAGGAGAAACAACGATGCATAGGTAGGTTGCAAAGGCCCAGTTTGGCTGAATAGGGCAGAGGGGCTGAACCAGGGAATGTGTTGGGGCGTGTGGGTTTGGGTGGGATGAGCCGGAGACCCTGTGAGCTGGGTCACATTAGGGGCAGGCAGGGGGTGGAAGGGGTTGCGAACAGCTGTCACTGGAGAAGCATCACAAGTGCTGGAGCTGGTGAGCAGGGCACCTGGAAGAGAGGACAGACAAAGGAGAGAAGCAAAGTGCGGAGGAGAGGAGAGGGGAGAGGATGGTGAGGACAGGAGAGGACAGGAGAGGACAGGATTGGAGGGGACCTGAGAAACCTACCTGGACAAAGGCAGCATACGGACATCCAGGAAGGCAGGCAGGCATGCAGGCAGCTCTGGACTGGGCTCCCAGGATCCCGGGCGCACCTCCACCTGTCTTCTCTTGGCTGCCAGCCCTGAGGTCCCTCGTCGGTCAGCACTGTCTTCCCATCCTTCCGTCCCTCTGTGCCAGGGCCCAGGCGTCTGGGCGCTGTTGCCTGACCTAGTGGCAGGGCAGTTGGGCTGCCCAGTGCCAGTGTGGCCAGCACAGATTGCCAGGGGCTAGGACATCACAGAGGGCTCATGTGGTTGCTAGGCCATGGGGACCCCGCCCATCCAGTTGACCAGCAGCCATGACCCCCACGCTGAACTTGACCTGAGGGGTGGTGGCCAGCCACCAGAGCCAGAGCCCCAGGCCAAAGCAGGTGCTGGTCGGCCGGGCCAAGGGGCTATGTGCAGATTGGTGTGTGTCTGGGCATGGGGCTGGCATCTGACAGTCCAGGGCGGGGGACCAAGGTCCGCCAGGCCCCTGTCCCACCATGTGCACTGACACACAGTCTTGCTGACTGACTGACAGTCCCCGCCCCAGAGATACCCACACCAAGTCCCTGGGTGCCCTGAGCTGCCCCTGAGGGTTGGTGGGTGCCTGCCTGGACACATGCCTCCGTAATGGAGGCCTCTATTAATCCCGTTGCCTACTGACAGCTGCCCTCCTGCCCCTCCTCCTCCTCCTACGCCTCCTCCTCCTCCTCTTCCTACTCTTCCTCCTCCTCTTTCTCCTCCTCCTCCTCCACCCCCTCCTCCTCTTCCTCATCCTCAGATGGACTCACTCAGGGCCCTTGGCCTAGGCAAGCCAGGGCTGCTGCTCTGGCTTCTGCAGCTTCTATCCAGTGGGGGGGGTGTAGGAATCTGTTCCTGTCAGTCCCTGATTCCTGGGACCTTCCATGCCTCCAGCTGCCCCCACTCTCTAGTCCTGACCCCTCCTCAAGGATGCCCCCTTTCCCCTTACCCTCTGTCCCCCAGCTCCCAACTAACATCTACTGTGTTCCTCCCTGCGCTACTTTACTGCCACCCTGCTTCTGCCCTTCAGCCCTGAGGGCCCAGGGCCAGCCCAGCTGCCATCTCACCATCCAGCAGGGGGACCTGCCCTAACGCCCTGCCACCACACCCACACACACAGCCTTGCACACACTCCTGGGCTCCCCTGCCTGCAGCCTGCCTCTCAAACAGTCTCCTTCTGCCCCCTAGCCCCCTTACAGCCTCTGCCACGGACCCCCACAGACACCTGGGCATGAGCAGTGCAGACATGCAAACAGCTCCCCTCGCCCCCACTCCAGTTGCTCCAAGGTTGTCAAGAGTCTTTTTTTCATGCTGTAGGGGAGGGAGTTGAGACAGTCCAATGTCCTGGGGAGCAAGAACTGCAAACAGTCCATCTACAATGTAACATTTGGGTCTCAGGCCGCCCAATCCCTAGTGCGCTGTGCAGACCTTTGACTGGCAAAAACACCCCATCTGAGCGTGAGATCTGGCTGGACTAGTGGCTCTTTCTGTGGACTAAGAGACAGACAGACAGAGTTTTCAGGTTCAAAACCTATACTTCCCAGAAGATGGTCATTCACTTCGGTAAAAAAAAAAAAAAAAAAAAAAAGGCTTTTTATTTTTTTCCCCCCTGCCTGGGTAACCTGTCTCCTGCCTGTTTCAAAGTGAAAAAAGGGAAAAATCTTTTTTGGAGGGAAAAGGACCAAAATGCAGGCAGGTGGACTCCGTGGAAGGTGGATGGGGAGTTGCTCCTGCCCTGGCACTAGAGCCCCAGCTGCTATTCCAGGTGCTCTCTGATAACAGAGATCTCCGTGTGTCATGTCATGACACTGTCATCAGGACTGACCCTCAGGATAATGAGGATTCAAAACGAGGCAGGTGATACTGCCTTCAAAAGTAAATCCAGGGAGGTTTGGCGGTATTTCAGAGGGTTAAGGGCTTGTGGCGCTCACGAATAGAGGGGACAGGTGGAAGGATTTGGGGTCTGGCCCCCAGACCGCCACCTGCAGGGGAGTCGCTTTACAAAGGGTGAAGCAGGTCTTTAGGAGCTCTATCTTTCTCTCCCACCCTGTATTTCCTCTGCTCTCTCCTTTTGTGTCTGTCAGATGCAAGGTCAGTAACAACAACAACAACAACAAAAACAATAACCACCACAGTGATCAAGCAACAAGGGCAGCGGAAGGGGAACAAATGGAGTGCAGGAGCTGTGGATTATTCGTGGCGTAGGCACTCAGCTGTGGCAATAACCCCTTGAGGCAATCAATCCATACATGAAGATGTAATACAGGGAACAGAGACGTATATGTCCCTGTGTGTTTCCACTGAGTTAATGTAAATGCACTTTTATTGACTTCTTCATTTATTTATTACCTTGCCACGAGAATTTCTTTTCATTGCTAAAAAAAAGGGTCCCATCAAGGGTACCAGGTGGTGCCACACCCAGTTAAGCACTCATGTTACAATGCAGGAGGACTGGGCTTCAACACCCTGGTTCCCACATGCCAGGGGAAATCTTTACAAGTGGTGCGGAAGTGCTGCAGTTGTCTCTCTCTGTGTCTCAAACTCTCTCTACCTCCCTTCCCTCTCAATTCCTGTCTATTTATTCCAGTGAATAATCAAGAAAATAGAAAGTAAAAAAAGAAAAAGGAAAAGGAAATATTCCACGACTTCAAATGGGTTAATCAGGACAATGCTTTCCTTGTTAAGATCCTCACAGCATTCCATATGCAGAAAGGCAAAGACGCCATGTATTTTTTAACCCAGGTTTTATATTTATTTATTTATTTATTTATTTAGGTGCTTATTCATTTTTGTTATTGATGAATTAATGTTTTACATTTGACATTGACTAGGGATCTGACACCAGCGGACTCCAGTACCCCTATATGGTACTCTGCCTCTACAAAACCGATCCATTGACCTGCCCATCCATCCATCCATCCACCCATACATCTATCCATCCATTCATACATCCATCCATCCATCCATCCATCCATCCACCAGTCAACCAAGCTAAGTACAAAAGGAGATCTCTCCTTGAATGGTGAGGAGAAACAATGATGCATAGGTAGGTTGCAAAGGCCCAGTTTGGCTGAATAGGGCAGAGGGGCTGAACCAGGGAATGTGTTGGGGCGTGTGGGTTTGGGTGGGATGAGCCGGAGACCCTGTGAGCTGGGTCACATTAGGGGCAGGCAGGGGGTGGAAGGGGTTGCGAACAGCTGTCACTGGAGAAGCATCACAAGTGCTGGAGCTGGTGAGCAGGGCACCTGGAAGAGAGGACAGACAAAGGCGAGAAGCAAAGTGCGGAGGAGAGGAGAGGGGAGAGGATGGTGAGGACAGGAGAGGACAGGAGAGGACAGGATTGGAGGGGACCTGAGAAACCTACCTGGACAAAGGCAGCATACGGACATCCAGGAAGGCAGGCAGGCATGCAGGCAGCTCTGGCCTGGGCTCCCAGGATCCCGGGCGCACCTCCACCTGTCTTCTCTTGGCTGCCAGCCCTGAGGTCCCTCGTCGGTCAGCACTGTCTTATCATCCTTCCGTCCCTCTGTGCCAGGGCCCAGGCGTCTGGGCGCTGTTGCCTGACCTAGTGGCAGGGCAGTTGGGCTGCCCAGTGCCAGTGTGGCCAGCACAGATTGCCAGGGGCTAGGACATCACAGAGGGCTCATGTGGTTGCTAGGCCATGGGGACCCCGCCCATCCAGTTGACCAGCAGCCATGACCCCCACGCTGAACTTGACCTGAGGGGTGGTGGCCAGCCACCAGAGCCAGAGCCCCAGGCCAAAGCAGGTGCTGGTCGGCCGGGCCAAGGGGCTATGTGCAGATTGGTGTGTGTCTGGGCATGGGGCTGGCATCTGACAGTCCAGGGCGGGGGACCAAGGTCCGCCAGGCCCCTGTCCCACCATGTGCACTGACACACAGTCTTGCTGACTGACAGACAGTCCCCGCCCCAGAGATACCCACACCAAGTCCCTGGGTGCCCTGAGCTGCCCCTGAGGGTTGGTGGGTGCCTGCCTGGACACATGCCTCCGTAATGGAGGCCTCTATTAATCCCGTTGCCTACTGACAGCTGCCCTCCTGCCCTTCCTCCTCCTCCTACGCCTCCTCCTCCTCCTCTTCCTACTCTTCCTCCTCCTCTTTCTCCTCCTCCTCCTCCACCCCCTCCTCCTCTTCCTCATCCTCAGATGGACTCACTCAGGGCCCTTGGCCTAGGCAAGCCAGGGCTGCTGCTCTGGCTTCTGCAGCTTCTATCCAGTGGGGGGGTGTAGGAATCTGTTCCTGTCAGTCCCTGATTCCTGGGACCTTCCATGCCTCCAGCTGCCCCCACTCTCTAGTCCTGACCCCTCCTCAAGGATGCCCCCTTTCCCCTTACCCTCTGTCCCCCAGCTCCCAACTAACATCTACTGTGTTCCTCCCTGCGCTACTTTACTGCCACCCTGCTTCTGCCCTTCAGCCCTGAGGGCCCAGGGCCAGCCCAGCTGCCATCTCACCATCCAGCAGGGGGACCTGCCCTAACGCCCTGCCACCACACCCACACACACAGCCCTGCACACACTCCTGGGCTCCCCTGCCTGCAGCCTGCCTCTCAAACAGTCTCCTTCTGCCCCCTAGCCCCCTTACAGCCTCTGCCACGGACCCCCACAGACACCTGGGCATGAGCAGTGCAGACATGCAAACAGCTCCCCTCGCCCCCACTCCAGTTGCTCCAAGGTTGTCAAGAGTCTTTTTTTCATGCTGTAGGGGAGGGAGTTGAGACAGTCCAATGTCCTGGGGAGCAAGAACTGCAAACAGTCCATCTACAATGTAACATTTGGGTCTCAGGCCGCCCAATCCCTAGTGCGCTGTGCAGACCTATGACTGGCAAAAACACCCCATCTGAGCGTGAGATCTGGCTGGACTAGTGGCTCTTTCTGTGGACTAAGAGACAGACAGACAGAGTTTTCAGGTTCAAAACCTATACTTCCCAGAAGATGGTCATTCACTTCGGTAAAAAAAAAAAAAAAAAAAAAAAAAAAAAAGGCTTTTTATTTTTTCCCCCCTGCCTGGGTAACCTGTCTCCTGCCTGTTTCAAAGTGAAAAAAGGGAAAAATCTTTTTTGGAGGGAAAAGGACCAAAATGCAGGCAGGTGGACTCCGTGGAAGGTGGATGGGGAGTTGCTCCTGCCCTGGCACTAGAGCCCCAGCTGCTGTTCCAGGTGCTCTCTGATAACAGAGATCTCCGTGTGTCGTGTCATGACACTGTCTCCAGGACTGACCCTCAGGATAATGAGGATTCAAAACGAGGCAGGTGATACTGCCTTCAAAAGTAAATCCAGGGAGGTTTGGCGGTATTTCAGAGGGTTAAGGGCTTGTGGCGCTCACGAATAGAGGGGACAGGTGGAAGGATTTGGGGTCTGGCCCCCAGACCGCCACCTGCAGGGGAGTCGCTTTACAGAGGGTGAAGCAGGTCTTTAGGAGCTCTATCTTTCTCTCCCACCCTGTATTTCCTCTGCTCTCTCCTTTTGTGTCTGTCAGATGCAAGGTCAGTAACAACAACAACAACAACAAAAACAATAACCACCACAGTGATCAAGCAACAAGGGCAGCGAAAGGG
This sequence comes from Erinaceus europaeus, assembly GCF_950295315.1. NCBI lineage: Eukaryota > Metazoa > Chordata > Mammalia > Eulipotyphla > Erinaceidae > Erinaceus > Erinaceus europaeus. The sequence continues at coordinate 338,362 of NW_026647189.1, read as the reverse complement.
GAACAAATGGAGTGCAGGAGCTGTGGATTATTCGTGGCGTAGGCACTCAGCTGTGGCAATAACCCCTTGAGGCAATCAATCCATACATGAAGATGTAATACAGGTAACAGAGACGTATATGTCCCTGTGTGTTTCCACTGAGTTAATGTAAATGCACTTTTATTGACTTCTTCATTTATTGATTACCTTGACACGAGAATTTCTTTTCATTGCTAAAAAAAAGTGTCCCATCAAGGGTACCAGGTGGTGCCACACCCAGTTAAGCACTCATGTTACAATGCAGGAGGACTGGGCTTCAACACCCTGGTTCCCACATGCCAGGGGAAATCTTTACAAGTGGTGCGGAAGTGCTGCAGTTGTCTCTCTCTGTGTCTCAAACTCTCTCTACCTCCCTTCCCTCTCAATTCCTGTCTATTTATTCCAGTGAATAATCAAGAAAATAGAAAGTAAAAAAAGAAAAAGGAAAAGGAAATATTCCACGACTTCAAATGGGTTAATCAGGACAATGCTTTCCTTGTTAAGATCCTCACAGCATTCCATATGCAGAAAGGCAAAGACGCCATGTATTTTTTAACCCAGGTTTTATATTTATTTATTTATTTATTTATTTAGGTGCTTATTCATTTTTGTTATTGATGAATTAATGTTTTACATTTGACATTGACTAGGGATCTGACACCAGCGGACTCCAGTACCCCTATATGGTACTCTGCCTCTACAAAACCGATCCATTGACCTGCCCATCCATCCATCCATCCACCCATACATCTATCCATCCATTCATACATCCATCCATCCATCCATCCATCCACCAGTCAACCAAGCTAAGTACAAAAGGAGATCTCTCCTTGAATGGTGAGGAGAAACAACGATGCATAGGTAGGTTGCAAAGGCCCAGTTTGGCTGAATAGGGCAGAGGGGCTGAACCAGGGAATGTGTTGGGGCGTGTGGGTTTGGGTGGGATGAGCCGGAGACCCTGTGAGCTGGGTCACATTAGGGGCAGGCAGGGGGTGGAAGGGGTTGCGAACAGCTGTCACTGGAGAAGCATCACAAGTGCTGGAGCTGGTGAGCAGGGCACCTGGAAGAGAGGACAGACAAAGGCGAGAAGCAAAGTGCGGAGGAGAGGAGAGGGGAGAGGATGGTGAGGACAGGAGAGGACAGGAGAGGACAGGATTGGAGGGGACCTGAGAAACCTACCTGGACAAAGGCAGCATACGGACATCCAGGAAGGCAGGCAGGCATGCAGGCAGCTCTGGCCTGGACTCCCAGGATCCCGGGCGCACCTCCACCTGTCTTCTCTTGGCTGCCAGCCCTGAGGTCCCTCGTCGGTCAGCACTGTCTTATCATCCTTCCGTCCCTCTGTGCCAGGGCCCAGGCATCTGGGCGCTGTTGCCTGACCTAGTGGCAGGGCAGTTGGGCTGCCCAGTGCCAGTGTGGCCAGCACAGATTGCCAGGGGCTAGGACATCACAGAGGGCTCATGTGGTTGCTAGGCCATGGGGACCCCGCCCATCCAGTTGACCAGCAGCCATGACCCCCACGCTGAACTTGACCTGAGGGGTGGTGGCCAGCCACCAGAGCCAGAGCCCCAGGCCAAAGCAGGTGCTGGTCGGCCGGGCCAAGGGGCTATGTGCAGATTGGTGTGTGTCTGGGCATGGGGCTGGCATCTGACAGTCCAGGGCGGGGGACCAAGGTCCGCCAGGCCCCTGTCCCACCATGTGCACTGACACACAGTCTTGCTGACTGACAGACAGTCCCCGCCCCAGAGATACCCACACCAAGTCCCTGGGTGCCCTGAGCTGCCCCTGAGGGTTGGTGGGTGCCTGCCTGGACACATGCCTCCGTAATGGAGGCCTCTATTAATCCCGTTGCCTACTGACAGCTGCCCTCCTGCCCTTCCTCCTCCTCCTACGCCTCCTCCTCCTCCTCTTCCTACTCTTCCTCCTCCTCTTTCTCCTCCTCCTCCTCCACCCCCTCCTCCTCTTCCTCATCCTCAGATGGACTCACTCAGGGCCCTTGGCCTAGGCAAGCCAGGGCTGCTGCTCTGGCTTCTGCAGCTTCTATCCAGTGGGGGGGTGTAGGAATCTGTTCCTGTCAGTCCCTGATTCCTGGGACCTTCCATGCCTCCAGCTGCCCCCACTCTCTAGTCCTGACCCCTCCTCAAGGATGCCCCCTTTCCCCTTACCCTCTGTCCCCCAGCTCCCAACTAACATCTACTGTGTTCCTCCCTGCGCTACTTTACTGCCACCCTGCTTCTGCCCTTCAGCCCTGAGGGCCCAGGGCCAGCCCAGCTGCCATCTCACCATCCAGCAGGGGGACCTGCCCTAACGCCCTGCCACCACACCCACACACACAGCCCTGCACACACTCCTGGGCTCCCCTGCCTGCAGCCTGCCTCTCAAACAGTCTCCTTCTGCCCCCTAGCCCCCTTACAGCCTCTGCCACGGACCCCCACAGACACCTGGGCATGAGCATTGCAGACATGCAAACAGCTCCCCTCGCCCCCACTCCAGTTGCTCCAAGGTTGTCAAGAGTCTTTTTTTCATGCTGTAGGGGAGGGAGTTGAGACAGTCCAATGTCCTGGGGAGCAAGAACTGCAAACAGTCCATCTACAATGTAACATTAGGGTCTCAGGCCGCCCAATCCCTAGTGCGCTGTGCAGACCTTTGACTGGCAAAAACACCCCATCTGAGCGTGAGATCTGGCTGGACTAGTGGCTCTTTCTGTGGACTAAGAGACAGACAGACAGAGTTTTCAGGTTCAAAACCTATACTTCCCAGAAGATGGTCATTCACTTCGGTAAAAAAAAAAAAAAAAAAAAAAAAAAAAAAGGCTTTTTATTTTTTCCCCCCTGCCTGGGTAACCTGTCTCCTGCCTGTTTCAAAGTGAAAAAAGGGAAAAATCTTTTTTGGAGGGAAAAGGACCAAAATGCAGGCAGGTGGACTCCGTGGAAGGTGGATGGGGAGTTGCTCCTGCCCTGGCACTAGAGCCCCAGCTGCTGTTCCAGGTGCTCTCTGATAACAGAGATCTCCGTGTGTCGTGTCATGACACTGTCTCCAGGACTGACCCTCAGGATAATGAGGATTCAAAACGAGGCAGGTGATACTGCCTTCAAAAGTAAATCCAGGGAGGTTTGGCGGTATTTCAGAGGGTTAAGGGCTTGTGGCGCTCACGAATAGAGGGGACAGGTGGAAGGATTTGGGGTCTGGCCCCCAGACCGCCACCTGCAGGGGAGTCGCTTTACAGAGGGTGAAGCAGGTCTTTAGGAGCTCTATCTTTCTCTCCCACCCTGTATTTCCTCTGCTCTCTCCTTTTGTGTCTGTCAGATGCAAGGTCAGTAACAACAACAACAACAACAAAAACAATAACCACCACAGTGATCAAGCAACAAGGGCAGCGAAAGGGGAACAAATGGAGTGCAGGAGCTGTGGATTATTCGTGGCGTAGGCACTCAGCTGTGGCAATAACCCCTTGAGGCAATCAATCCATACAAGAAGATGTAATACAGGGAACAGAGACGTATATGTCCCTGTGTGTTTCCACTGAGTTAATGTAAATGCACTTTTATTGACTTCTTCATTTATTGATTACCTTGACACGAGAATTTCTTTTCATTGCTAAAAAAAAGTGTCCCATCAAGGGTACCAGGTGGTGCCACACCCAGTTAAGCACTCATGTAACAATGCAGGAGGACTGGGCTTCAACACCCTGGTTCCCACATGCCAGGGGAAATCTTTACAAGTGGTGCGGAAGTGCTGCAGTTGTCTCTCTCTGTGTCTCAAACTCTCTCTACCTCCCTTCCCTCTCAATTCCTGTCTATTTATTCCAGTGAATAATCAAGAAAATAGAAAGTAAAAAAAGAAAAAGGAAAAGGAAATATTCCACGACTTCAAATGGGTTAATCAGGACAATGCTTTCCTTGTTAAGATCCTCGCAGCATTCCATATGCAGAAAGGCAAAGACGCCATGTATTTTTTAACCCAGTTTTTATATTTATTTATTTATTTATTTATTTATTTATTTATTTAGGTGCTTATTCATTTTTGTTATTGATGAATTAATGTTTTACATTTGACATTGACTAGGGATCTGACACCAGCGGACTCCAGTACCCCTATATGGTACTCTGCCTCTACAAAACCGATCCATTGACCTGCCCATCCATCCATCCATCCACCCATACATCTATCCATCCATTCATACATCCATCCATCCATCCATCCATCCATCCATCCACCAGTCAACCAAGCTAAGTACAAAAGGAGATCTCTCCTTGAATGGTGAGGAGAAACAATGATGCATAGGTAGGTTGCAAAGGCCCAGTTTGGCTGAATAGGGCAGAGGGGCTGAACCAGGGAATGTGTTGGGGCGTGTGGGTTTGGGTGGGATGAGCCGGAGACCCTGTGAGCTGGGTCACATTAGGGGCAGGCAGGGGGTGGAAGGGGTTGCGAACAGCTGTCACTGGAGAAGCATCACAAGTGCTGGAGCTGGTGAGCAGGGCACCTGGAAGAGAGGACAGACAAAGGCGAGAAGCAAAGTGCGGAGGAGAGGAGAGGGGAGAGGATGGTGAGGACAGGAGAGGACAGGAGAGGACAGGATTGGAGGGGACCTGAGAAACCTACCTGGACAAAGGCAGCATACGGACATCCAGGAAGGCAGGCAGGCATGCAGGCAGCTCTGGCCTGGGCTCCCAGGATCCCGGGCGCACCTCCACCTGTCTTCTCTTGGCTGCCAGCCCTGAGGTCCCTCGTCGGTCAGCACTGTCTTATCATCCTTCCGTCCCTCTGTGCCAGGGCCCAGGCATCTGGGCGCTGTTGCCTGACCTAGTGGCAGGGCAGTTGGGCTGCCCAGTGCCAGTGTGGCCAGCACAGATTGCCAGGGGCTAGGACATCACAGAGGGCTCATGTGGTTGCTAGGCCATGGGGACCCCGCCCATCCAGTTGACCAGCAGCCATGACCCCCACGCTGAACTTGACCTGAGGGGTGGTGGCCAGCCACCAGAGCCAGAGCCCCAGGCCAAAGCAGGTGCTGGTCGGCCGGGCCAAGGGGCTATGTGCAGATTGGTGTGTGTCTGGGCATGGGGCTGGCATCTGACAGTCCAGGGCGGGGGACCAAGGTCCGCCAGGCCCCTGTCCCACCATGTGCACTGACACACAGTCTTGCTGACTGACAGACAGTCCCCGCCCCAGAGATACCCACACCAAGTCCCTGGGTGCCCTGAGCTGCCCCTGAGGGTTGGTGGGTGCCTGCCTGGACACATGCCTCCGTAATGGAGGCCTCTATTAATCCCGTTGCCTACTGACAGCTGCCCTCCTGCCCTTCCTCCTCCTCCTACGCCTCCTCCTCCTCCTCTTCCTACTCTTCCTCCTCCTCTTTCTCCTCCTCCTCCTCCACCCCCTCCTCCTCTTCCTCATCCTCAGATGGACTCACTCAGGGCCCTTGGCCTAGGCAAGCCAGGGCTGCTGCTCTGGCTTCTGCAGCTTCTATCCAGTGGGGGGGTGTAGGAATCTGTTCCTGTCAGTCCCTGATTCCTGGGACCTTCCATGCCTCCAGCTGCCCCCACTCTCTAGTCCTGACCCCTCCTCAAGGATGCCCCCTTTCCCCTTACCCTCTGTCCCCCAGCTCCCAACTAACATCTACTGTGTTCCTCCCTGCGCTACTTTACTGCCACCCTGCTTCTGCCCTTCAGCCCTGAGGGCCCAGGGCCAGCCCAGCTGCCATCTCACCATCCAGCAGGGGGACCTGCCCTAACGCCCTGCCACCACACCCACACACACAGCCCTGCACACACTCCTGGGCTCCCCTGCCTGCAGCCTGCCTCTCAAACAGTCTCCTTCTGCCCCCTAGCCCCCTTACAGCCTCTGCCACGGACCCCCACAGACACCTGGGCCTGAGCAGTGCAGACATGCAAACAGCTCCCCTCGCCCCCACTCCAGTTGCTCCAAGGTTGTCAAGAGTCTTTTTTTCATGCTGTAGGGGAGGGAGTTGAGACAGTCCAATGTCCTGGGGAGCAAGAACTGCAAACAGTCCATCTACAATGTAACATTTGGGTCTCAGGCCGCCCAATCCCTAGTGCGCTGTGCAGACCTATGACTGGCAAAAACACCCCATCTGAGCGTGAGATCTGGCTGGACTAGTGGCTCTTTCTGTGGACTAAGAGACAGACAGACAGAGTTTTCAGGTTCAAAACCTATACTTCCCAGAAGATGGTCATTCACTTCGGTAAAAAAAAAAAAAAAAAAAAAAAAAAAAAGGCTTTTTATTTTTTCCCCCCTGCCTGGGTAACCTGTCTCCTGCCTGTTTCAAAGTGAAAAAAGGGAAAAATCTTTTTTGGAGGGAAAAGGACCAAAATGCAGGCAGGTGGACTCCGTGGAAGGTGGATGGGGAGTTGCTCCTGCCCTGGCACTAGAGCCCCAGCTGCTGTTCCAGGTGCTCTCTGATAACAGAGATCTCCGTGTGTCGTGTCATGACACTGTCTCCAGGACTGACCCTCAGGATAATGAGGATTCAAAACGAGGCAGGTGATACTGCCTTCAAAAGTAAATCCAGGGAGGTTTGGCGGTATTTCAGAGGGTTAAGGGCTTGTGGCGCTCACGAATAGAGGGGACAGGTGGAAGGATTTGGGGTCTGGCCCCCAGACCGCCACCTGCAGGGGAGTCGCTTTACAGAGGGTGAAGCAGGTCTTTAGGAGCTCTATCTTTCTCTCCCACCCTGTATTTCCTCTGCTCTCTCCTTTTGTGTCTGTCAGATGCAAGGTCAGTAACAACAACAACAACAACAAAAACAATAACCACCACAGTGATCAAGCAACAAGGGCAGCGAAAGGGGAACAAATGGAGTGCAGGAGCTGTGGATTATTCGTGGCGTAGGCACTCAGCTGTGGCAATAACCCCTTGAGGCAATCAATCCATACATGAAGATGTAATACAGGGAACAGAGACGTATATGTCCCTGTGTGTTTCCACTGAGTTAATGTAAATGCACTTTTATTGACTTCTTCATTTATTGATTACCTTGACACGAGAATTTCTTTTCATTGCTAAAAAAAAGTGTCCCATCAAGGGTACCAGGTGGTGCCACACCCAGTTAAGCACTCATGTTACAATGCAGGAGGACTGGGCTTCAACACCCTGGTTCCCACATGCCAGGGGAAATCTTTACAAGTGGTGCGGAAGTGCTGCAGTTGTCTCTCTCTGTGTCTCAAACTCTCTCTACCTCCCTTCCCTCTCAATTCCTGTCTATTTATTCCAGTGAATAATCAAGAGAATAGAAAGTAAAAAAAGAAAAAGGAAAAGGAAATATTCCACGACTTCAAATGGGTTAATCAGGACAATGCTTTCCTTGTTAAGATCCTCACAGCATTCCATATGCAGAAAGGCAAAGACGCCATGTATTTTTTAACCCAGTTTTTATATTTATTTATTTATTTATTTAGGTGCTTATTCATTTTTGTTATTGATGAATTAATGTTTTACATTTGACATTGACTAGGGATCTGACACCAGCGGACTCCAGTACCCCTATATGGTACTCTGCCTCTACAAAACCGATCCATTGACCTGCCCATCCATCCATCCATCCACCCATACATCTATCCATCCATTCATACATCCATCCATCCATCCATCCATCCATCCATCCACCAGTCAACCAAGCTAAGTACAAAAGGAGATCTCTCCTTGAATGGTGAGGAGAAACAACGATGCATAGGTAGGTTGCAAAGGCCCAGTTTGGCTGAATAGGGCAGAGGGGCTGAACCAGGGAATGTGTTGGGGCGTGTGGGTTTGGGTGGGATGAGCCGGAGACCCTGTGAGCTGGGTCACATTAGGGGCAGGCAGGGGGTGGAAGGGGTTGCGAACAGCTGTCACTGGAGAAGCATCACAAGTGCTGGAGCTGGTGAGCAGGGCACCTGGAAGAGAGGACAGACAAAGGAGAGAAGCAAAGTGCGGAGGAGAGGAGAGGGGAGAGGATGGTGAGGACAGGAGAGGACAGGAGAGGACAGGATTGGAGGGGACCTGAGAAACCTACCTGGACAAAGGCAGCATACAGACATCCAGGAAGGCAGGCAGGCATGCAGGCAGCTCTGGCCTGGGCTCCCAGGATCCCGGGCGCACCTCCACCTGTCTTCTCTTGGCTGCCAGCCCTGAGGTCCCTCGTCGGTCAGCACTGTCTTCCCATCCTTCCGTCCCTCTGTGCCAGGGCCCAGGCGTCTGGGCGCTGTTGCCTGACCTAGTGGCAGGGCAGTTGGGCTGCCCAGTGCCAGTGTGGCCAGCACAGATTGCCAGGGGCTAGGACATCACAGAGGGCTCATGTGGTTGCTAGGCCATGGGGACCCCGCCCATCCAGTTGACCAGCAGCCTTGACCCCCACGCTGAACTTGACCTGAGGGGTGGTGGCCAGCCACCAGAGCCAGAGCCCCAGGCCAAAGCAGGTGCTGGTCGGCCGGGCCAAGGGGCTATGTGCAGATTGGTGTGTGTCTGGGCATGGGGCTGGCATCTGACAGTCCAGGGCGGGGGACCAAGGTCCGCCAGGCCCCTGTCACACCATGTGCACTGACACACAGTCTTGCTGACTGACTGACAGTCCCCGCCCCAGAGATACCCACACCAAGTCCCTGGGTGCCCTGAGCTGCCCCTGAGGGTTGGTGGGTGCCTGCCTGGACACATGCCTCCGTAATTTAGGCCTCTATTAATCCCGTTGCCTACTGACAGCTGCCCTCCTGCCCCTCCTCCTCCTCCTACGCCTCCTCCTCCTCCTCTTCCTACTCTTCCTCCTCCTCTTTCTCCTCCTCCTCCTCCACCCCCTCCTCCTCTTCCTCATCCTCAGATGGACTCACTCAGGGCCCTTGGCCTAGGCAAGCCAGGGCTGCTGCTCTGGCTTCTGCAGCTTCTATCCAGTGGGGGGGTGTAGGAATCTGTTCCTGTCAGTCCCTGATTCCTGGGACCTTCCATGCCTCCAGCTGCCCCCACTCTCTAGTCCTGACCCCTCCTCAAGGATGCCCCCTTTCCCCTTACCCTCTGTCCCCCAGCTCCCAACTAACATCTACTGCGTTCCTCCCTGCGCTACTTTACTGCCACCCTGCTTCTGCCCTTCAGCCCTGAGGGCCCAGGGCCAGCCCAGCTGCCATCTCACCATCCAGCAGGGGGACCTGCCCTAACGCCCTGCCACCACACCCACACACACAGCCCTGCACACACTCCTGGGCTCCCCTGCCTGCAGCCTGCCTCTCAAACAGTCTCCTTCTGCCCCCTAGCCCCCTTACAGCCTCTGCCACGGACCCCCACAGACACCTGGGCATGAGCATTGCAGACATGCAAACAGCTCCCCTCGCCCCCACTCCAGTTGCTCCAAGGTTGTCAAGAGTCTTTTTTTCATGCTGTAGGGGAGGGAGTTGAGACAGTCCAATGTCCTGGGGAGCAAGAACTGCAAACAGTCCATCTACAATGGAACATTTGGGTCTCAGGCCGCCCAATCCCTAGTGCGCTATGCAGACCATTGACTGGCAAAAACACCCCATCTGAGCGTGAGATCTGGCTGGGCTAGTGGCTCTTTCTGTGGACTAAGAGACAGACAGACAGAGTTTTCAGGTTCAAAACCTATACTTCCCAGAAGATGGTCATTCACTTCGGTAAAAAAAAAAAAAAAAAAAAAAAAGGCTTTTTATTTTTTTCCCCCCTGCCTGGGTAACCTGTCTCCTGCCTGTTTCAAAGTGAAAAAAGGGAAAAATCTTTTTTGGAGGGAAAAGGACCAAAATGCAGGCAGGTGGACTCCGTGGAAGGTGGATGGGGAGTTGCTCCTGACCTGGCACTAGAGCCCCAGCTGCTGTTCCAGGTGCTCTCTGATAACAGAGATCTCCGTGTGTCGTGTCATGACACTGTCTCCAGGACTGACCCTCAGGATAATGAGGATTCAAAACGAGGCAGGTGATACTGCCTTCAAAAGTAAATCCAGGGAGGTTTGGCGGTATGTCAGAGGGTTATGGGCTTGTGGCGCTCACGAATAGAGGGGATAGGTGGAAGGATTTGGGGTCTGGCCCCCAGACCGCCACCTGCAGGGGAGTCGCTTTACAGGGGGTGAAGCAGGTCTTTAGGAGCTCTATCTTTCTCTCCCACCCTGTATTTCCTCTGCTCTCTCCTTTTGTGTCTGTCAGATGCAAGGTCAGTAACAACAACAACAACAACAACAACAATAACCACCACAGTGATCAAGCAACAAGGGCAGCGAAAGGGGAACAAATGGAGTGCAGGAGCTGTGGATTATTCGTGGCGTAGGCACTCAGCTGTGGCAATAACCCCTTGAGGCAATCAATCCATACATGAAGATGTAATACAGGGAACAGAGACGTATATGTCCCTGTGTGTTTCCACTGAGTTAATGTAAATGCACTTTTATTGACTTCTTCATTTATTGATTACCTTGACACGAGAATTTCTTTTCATTGCTAAAAAAAAGTGTCCCATCAAGGGTACCAGGTGGTGCCACACCCAGTTAAGCACTCATGTTACAATGCAGGAGGACTGGGCTTCAACACCCTGGTTCCCACATGCCAGGGGAAATCTTTACAAGTGGTGCGGAAGTGCTGCAGTTGTCTCTCTCTGTGTCTCAAACTCTCTCTACCTCCCTTCCCTCTCAATTCCTGTCTATTTATTCCAGTGAATAATCAAGAAAATAGAAAGTAAAAAAAGAAAAAGGAAAAGGAAATATTCCACGACTTCAAATGGGTTAATCAGGACAATGCTTTCCTTGTTAAGATCCTCACAGCATTCCATATGCAGAAAGGCAAAGACGCCATGTATTTTTTAACCCAGTTTTTATATTTATTTATTTATTTATTTATTTAGGTGCTTATTCATTTTTGTTATTGATGAATTAATGTTTTACATTTGACATTGACTAGGGATATGACACCAGCGGACTCCAGTACCCCTATATGGTACTCTGCCTCTACAAAACCGATCCATTGACCTGCCCATCCATCCATCCATCCACCCATACATCTATCCATCCATTCATACATCCATCCATCCATCCATCCATCCATCCATCCATCCACCAGTCAACCAAGCTAAGTACAAAAGGAGATCTCTCCTTGAATGGTGAGGAGAAACAACGATGCATAGGTAGGTTGCAAAGGCCCAGTTTGGCTGAATAGGGCAGAGGGGCTGAACCAGGGAATGTGTTGGGGCGTGTGGGTTTGGGTGGGATGAGCCGGAGACCCTGTGAGCTGGGTCACATTAGGGGCAGGCAGGGGGTGGAAGGGGTTGCGAACAGCTGTCACTGGAGAAGCATCACAAGTGCTGGAGCTGGTGAGCAGGGCACCTGGAAGAGAGGACAGACAAAGGAGAGAAGCAAAGTGCGGAGGAGAGGAGAGGGGAGAGGATGGTGAGGACAGGAGAGGACAGGAGAGGACAGGATTGGAGGGGACCTGAGAAACCTACCTGGACAAAGGCAGCATACGGACATCCAGGAAGGCAGGCAGGCATGCAGGCAGCTCTGGCCTGGGCTCCCAGGATCCCGGGCGCACCTCCACCTGTCTTCTCTTGGCTGCCAGCCCTGAGGTCCCTCGTCGGTCAGCACTGTCTTCCCATCCTTCCGTCCCTCTGTGCCAGGGCCCAGGCGTCTGGGCGCTGTTGCCTGACCTAGTGGCAGGGCAGTTGGGCTGCCCAGTGCCAGTGTGGCCAGCACAGATTGCCAGGGGCTAGGACATCACAGAGGGCTCATGTGGTTGCTAGGCCATGGGGACCCCGCCCATCCAGTTGACCAGCAGCCTTGACCCCCACGCTGAACTTGACCTGAGGGGTGGTGGCCAGCCACCAGAGCCAGAGCCCCAGGCCAAAGCAGGTGCTGGTCGGCCGGGCCAAGGGGCTATGTGCAGATTGGTGTGTGTCTGGGCATGGGGCTGGCATCTGACAGTCCAGGGCGGGGGACCAAGGTCCGCCAGGCCCCTGTCACACCATGTGCACTGACACACAGTCTTGCTGACTGACTGACAGTCCCCGCCCCAGAGATACCCACACCAAGTCCCTGGGTGCCCTGAGCTGCCCCTGAGGGTTGGTGGGTGCCTGCCTGGACACATGCCTCCGTAATTTAGGCCTCTATTAATCCCGTTGCCTACTGACAGCTGCCCTCCTGCCCCTCCTCCTCCTCCTACGCCTCCTCCTCCTCCTCTTCCTACTCTTCCTCCTCCTCTTTCTCCTCCTCCTCCTCCACCCCCTCCTCCTCTTCCTCATCCTCAGATGGACTCACTCAGGGCCCTTGGCCTAGGCAAGCCAGGGCTGCTGCTCTGGCTTCTGCAGCTTCTATCCAGTGGGGGGGTGTAGGAATCTGTTCCTGTCAGTCCCTGATTCCTGGGACCTTCCATGCCTCCAGCTGCCCCCACTCTCTAGTCCTGACCCCTCCTCAAGGATGCCCCCTTTCCCCTTACCCTCTGTCCCCCAGCTCCCAACTAACATCTACTGCGTTCCTCCCTGCGCTACTTTACTGCCACCCTGCTTCTGCCCTTCAGCCCTGAGGGCCCAGGGCCAGCCCAGCTGCCATCTCACCATCCAGCAGGGGGACCTGCCCTAACGCCCTGCCACCACACCCACACACACAGCCCTGCACACACTCCTGGGCTCCCCTGCCTGCAGCCTGCCTCTCAAACAGTCTCCTTCTGCCCCCTAGCCCCCTTACAGCCTCTGCCACGGACCCCCACAGACACCTGGGCATGAGCAGTGCAGACATGCAAACAGCTCCCCTCGCCCCCACTCCAGTTGCTCCAAGGTTGTCAAGAGTCTTTTTTTCATGCTGTAGGGGAGGGAGTTGAGACAGTCCAATGTCCTGGGGAGCAAGAACTGCAAACAGTCCATCTACAATGGAACATTTGGGTCTCAGGCCGCCCAATCCCTAGTGTGCTATGCAGACCTTTGACTGGCAAAAACACCCCATCTGAGCGTGAGATCTGGCTGGGCTAGTGGCTCTTTCTGTGGACTAAGAGACAGACAGACAGAGTTTTCAGGTTCAAAACCTATACTTCCCAGAAGATGGTCATTCACTTCGGTAAAAAAAAAAAAAAAAAAAAAAAAGGCTTTTTATTTTTTTCCCCCCTGCCTGGGTAACCTGTCTCCTGCCTGTTTCAAAGTGAAAAAAGGGAAAAATCTTTTTTGGAGGGAAAAGGACCAAAATGCAGGCAGGTGGACTCCGTGGAAGGTGGATGGGGAGTTGCTCCTGCCCTGGCACTAGAGCCCCAGCTGCTGTTCCAGGTGCTCTCTGATAACAGAGATCTCCGTGTGTCGTGTCATGACACTGTCTCCAGGACTGACCCTCAGGATAATGAGGATTCAAAACGAGGCAGGTGATACTGCCTTCAAAAGTAAATCCAGGGAGGTTTGGCGGTATGTCAGAGGGTTACGGGCTTGTGGCGCTCACGAATAGAGGGGATAGGTGGAAGGATTTGGGGTCTGGCCCCCAGACCGCCACCTGCAGGGGAGTCGCTTTACAGGGGGTGAAGCAGGTCTTTAGGAGCTCTATCTTTCTCTCCCACCCTGTATTTCCTCTGCTCTCTCCTTTTGTGTCTGTCAGATGCAAGGTCAGTAACAACAACAACAACAACAACAACAACAATAACCACCACAGTGACCAAGCAACAAGGGCAGCGAAAGGGGAACAAATGGAGTGCAGGAGCTGTGGATTATTCGTGGCGTAGGCACTCAGCTGTGGCAATAACCCCTTGAGGCAATCAATCCATACATGAAGATGTAATACAGGTAACAGAGACGTATATGTCCCTGTGTGTTTCCACTGAGTTAATGTAAATGCACTTTTATTGACTTCTTCATTTATTGATTACCTTGCCACGAGAATTTCTTTTCATTGCTAAAAAAAAGTGTCCCATCAAGGGTACCAGGTGGTGCCACACCCAGTTAAGCACTCATGTTACAATGCAGGAGGACTGGGCTTCAACACCCTGGTTCCCACATGCCAGGGGAAATCTTTACAAGTGGTGCGGAAGTGCTGCAGTTGTCTCTCTCTGTGTCTCAAACTCTCTCTACCTCCCTTCCCTCTCAATTCCTGTCTATTTATTCCAGTGAATAATCAAGAAAATAGAAAGTAAAAAAAGAAAAAGGAAAAGGAAATATTCCACGACTTCAAATGGGTTAATCAGGACAATGCTTTCCTTGTTAAGATCCTCACAGCATTCAATATGCAGAAAGGCAAAGACGCCATGTATTTTTTAACCCAGTTTTTATATTTATTTATTTATTTATTTATTTAGGTGCTTATTCATTTTTGTTATTGATGAATTAATGTTTTACATTTGACATTGACTAGGGATCTGACACCAGCGGACTCCAGTACCCCTATATCGTACTCTGCCTATACAAAACCGATCCATTGACCTGTCCATCCATCCATCCATCCACCCATACATCTATCCATCCATTCATCCATCCATCCATCCATCCATCCATCCATCCATCCACCAGTCAACCAAGCTAAGTACAAAAGGAGATCTCTCCTTGAATGGTGAGGAGAAACAACGATGCATAGGTAGGTTGCAAAGGCCCAGTTTGGCTGAATAGGGCAGAGGGGCTGAACCAGGGAATGTGTTGGGGCGTGTGGGTTTGGGTGGGATGAGCCGGAGACCCTGTGAGCTGGGTCACATTAGGGGCAGGCAGGGGGTGGAAGGGGTTGCGAACAGCTGTCACTGGAGAAGCATCACAAGTGCTGGAGCTGGTGAGCAGGGCACCTGGAAGAGAGGACAGACAAAGGAGAGAAGCAAAGTGCGGAGGAGAGGAGAGGGGAGAGGATGGTGAGGACAGGAGAGGACAGGAGAGGACAGGATTGGAGGGGACCTGAGAAACCTACCTGGACAAAGGCAGCATACGGACATCCAGGAAGGCAGGCAGGCATGCAGGCAGCTCTGGCCTGGGCTCCCAGGATCCCGGGCGCACCTCCACCTGTCTTCTCTTGGCTGCCAGCCCTGAGGTCCCTCGTCGGTCAGCACTGTCTTCCCATCCTTCCGTCCCTCTGTGCCAGGGCCCAGGCGTCTGGGCGCTGTTGCCTGACCTAGTGGCAGGGCAGTTGGGCTGCCCAGTGCCAGTGTGGCCAGCACAGATTGCCAGGGGCTAGGACATCACAGAGGGCTCATGTGGTTGCTAGGCCATGGGGACCCCGCCCATCCAGTTGACCAGCAGCCATGACCCCCACGCTGAACTTGACCTGAGGGGTGGTGGCCAGCCACCAGAGCCAGAGCCCCAGGCCAAAGCAGGTGCTGGTCGGCCGGGCCAAGGGGCTATGTGCAGATTGGTGTGTGTCTGGGCATGGGGCTGGCATCTGACAGTCCAGGGCGGGGGACCAAGGTCCGCCAGGCCCCTGTCCCACCATGTGCACTGACACACAGTCTTGCTGACTGACTGACAGTCCCCGCCCCAGAGATACCCACACCAAGTCCCTGGGTGCCCTGAGCTGCCCCTGAGGGTTGGTGGGTGCCTGCCTGGACACATGCCTCCGTAATGGAGGCCTCTATTAATCCCGTTGCCTACTGACAGCTGCCCTCCTGCCCCTCCTCCTCCTCCTACGCCTCCTCCTCCTCCTCTTCCTACTCTTCCTCCTCCTCTTTCTCCTCCTCCTCCTCCACCCCCTCCTCCTCTTCCTCATCCTCAGATGGACTCACTCAGGGCCCTTGGCCTAGGCAAGCCAGGGCTGCTGCTCTGGCTTCTGCAGCTTCTATCCAGTGGGGGGGGTGTAGGAATCTGTTCCTGTCAGTCCCTGATTCCTGGGACCTTCCATGCCTCCAGCTGCCCCCACTCTCTAGTCCTGACCCCTCCTCAAGGATGCCCCCTTTCCCCTTACCCTCTGTCCCCCAGCTCCCAACTAACATCTACTGTGTTCCTCCCTGCGCTACTTTACTGCCACCCTGCTTCTGCCCTTCAGCCCTGAGGGCCCAGGGCCAGCCCAGCTGCCATCTCACCATCCAGCAGGGGGACCTGCCCTAACGCCCTGCCACCACACCCACACACACAGCCCTGCACACACTCCTGGGCTCCCCTGCCTGCAGCCTGCCTCTCAAACAGTCTCCTTCTGCCCCCTAGCCCCCTTACAGCCTCTGCCACGGACCCCCACAGACACCTGGGCATGAGCAGTGCAGACATGCAAACAGCTCCCCTCGCCCCCACTCCAGTTGCTCCAAGGTTGTCAAGAGTCTTTTTTTCATGCTGTAGGGGAGGGAGTTGAGACAGTCCAATGTCCTGGGGAGCAAGAACTGCAAACAGTCCATCTACAATGGAACATTTGGGTCTCAGGCCGCCCAATCCCTAGTGCGCTGTGCAGACCTTTGACTGGCAAAAACACCCCATCTGAGCGTGAGATCTGGCTGGACTAGTGGCTCTTTCTGTGGACTAAGAGACAGACAGACAGAGTTTTCAGGTTCAAAACCTATACTTCCCAGAAGATGGTCATTCACTTCGGTAAAAAAAAAAAAAAAAAAAAAAAAAAAAAGGCTTTTTATTTTTTCCCCCCTGCCTGGGTAACCTGTCTCCTGCCTGTTTCAAAGTGAAAAAAGGGAAAAATCTTTTTTGGAGGGAAAAGGACCAAAATGCAGGCAGGTGGACTCCGTGGAAGGTGGATGGGGAGTTGCTCCTGCCCTGGCACTAGAGCCCCAGCTGCTGTTCCAGGTGCTCTCTGATAACAGAGATCTCCGTGTGTCGTGTCATGACACTGTCTCCAGGACTGACCCTCAGGATAATGAGGATTCAAAACGAGGCAGGTGATACTGCCTTCAAAAGTAAATCCAGGGAGGTTTGGCGGTATTTCAGAGGGTTAAGGGCTTGTGGCGCTCACGAATAGAGGGGACAGGTGGAAGGATTTGGGGTCTGGCCCCCAGACCGCCACCTGCAGGGGAGTCGCTTTACAGAGGGTGAAGCAGGTCTTTAGGAGCTCTATCTTTCTCTCCCACCCTGTATTTCCTCTGCTCTCTCCTTTTGTGTCTGTCAGATGCAAGGTCAGTAACAACAACAACAACAACAAAAACAATAACCACCACAGTGATCAAGCAACAAGGGCAGCGAAAGGGGAACAAATGGAGTGCAGGAGCTGTGGATTATTCGTGGCGTAGGCACTCAGCTGTGGCAATAACCCCTTGAGGCAATCAATCCATACATGAAGATGTAATACAGGTAACAGAGACGTATATGTCCCTGTGTGTTTCCACTGAGTTAATGTAAATGCACTTTTATTGACTTCTTCATTTATTGATTACCTTGCCACGAGAATTTCTTTTCATTGCTAAAAAAAAGTGTCCCATCAAGGGTACCAGGTGGTGCCACACCCAGTTAAGCACTCATGTTACAATGCAGGAGGACTGGGCTTCAACACCCTGGTTCCCACATGCCAGGGGAATTCTTTACAAGTGGTGCGGAAGTGCTGCAGTTGTCTCTCTCTGTGTCTCAAACTCTCTCTACCTCCCTTCCCTCTCAATTCCTGTCTATTTATTCCAGTGAATAATCAAGAAAATAGAAAGTAAAAAAAGAAAAAGGAAAAGGAAATATTCCACGACTTCAAATGGGTTAATCAGGACAATGCTTTCCTTGTTAAGATCCTCACAGCATTCCATATGCAGAAAGGCAAAGACGCCATGTATTTTTTAACCCAGTTTTTATATTTATTTATTTACTTATTTATTTAGGTGCTTATTCATTTTTGTTATTGATGAATTAATGTTTTACATTTGACATTGACTAGGGATCTGACACCAGCGGACTCCAGTACCCCTATATGGTACTCTGCCTCTACAAAACCGATCCATTGACCTGCCCATCCATCCATCCATCCACCCATACATCTATCCATCCATTCATACATCCATCCATCCATCCATCCATCCATCCATCCATCCATCCACCAGTCAACCAAGCTAAGTACAAAAGGAGATCTCTCCTTGAATGGTGAGGAGAAACAACGATGCATAGGTAGGTTGCAAAGGCCCAGTTTGGCTGAATAGGGCAGAGGGGCTGAACCAGGGAATGTGTTGGGGCGTGTGGGTTTGGGTGGGATGAGCTGGAGACCCTGTGAGCTGGGTCACATTAGGGGCAGGCAGGGGGTGGAAGGGGTTGCGAACAGCTGTCACTGGAGAAGCATCACAAGTGCTGGAGCTGGTGAGCAGGGCACCTGGAAGAGAGGACAGACAAAGGAGAGAAGCAAAGTGCGGAGGAGAGGAGAGGGGAGAGGATGGTGAGGACAGGAGAGGACAGGAGAGGACAGGATTGGAGGGGACCTGAGAAACCTACCTGGACAAAGGCAGCATACGGACATCCAGGAAGGCAGGCAGGCATGCAGGCAGCTCTGGCCTGGGCTCCCAGGATCCCGGGCGCACCTCCACCTGTCTTCTCTTGGCTGCCAGCCCTGAGGTCCCTCGTCGGTCAGCACTGTCTTCCCATCCTTCCGTCCCTCTGTGCCAGGGCTCAGGCGTCTGGGCGCTGTTGCCTGACCTAGTGGCAGGGCAGTTGGGCTGCCCAGTGCCAGTGTGGCCAGCACAGATTGCCAGGGGCTAGGACATCACAGAGGGCTCATGTGGTTGCTAGGCCATGGGGACCCCGCCCATCCAATTGACCAGCAGCCTTGACCCCCACGCTGAACTTGACCTGAGGGGTGGTGGCCAGCCACCAGAGCCAGAGCCCCAGGCCAAAGCAGGTGCTGGTCGGCCGGGCCAAGGGGCTATGTGCAGATTGGTGTGTGTCTGGGCATGGGGCTGGCATCTGACAGTCCAGGGCGGGGGACCAAGGTCCGCCAGGCCCCTGTCCCACCATGTGCACTGACACACAGTCTTGCTGACTGACTGACAGTCCCCGCCCCAGAGATACCCACACCAAGTCCCTGGGTGCCCTGAGCTGCCCCTGAGGGTTGGTGGGTGCCTGCCTGGACACATGCCTCCGTAATGGAGGCCTCTATTAATCCCGTTGCCTACTGACAGCTGCCCTCCTGCCCCTCCTCCTCCTCCTACGCCTCCTCCTCCTCCTCTTCCTACTCTTCCTCCTCCTCTTTCTCCTCCTCCTCCTCCACCCCCTCCTCCTCTTCCTCATCCTCAGATGGACTCACTCAGGGCCCTTGGCCTAGGCAAGCCAGGGCTGCTGCTCTGGCTTCTGCAGCTTCTATCCAGTGGGGGGGTGTAGGAATCTGTTCCTGTCAGTCCCTGATTCCTGGGACCTTCCATGCCTCCAGCTGCCCCCACTCTCTAGTCCTGACCCCTCCTCAAGGATGCCCTTTCCCCTTACCCTCTGTCCCCCAGCTCCCAACTAACATCTACTGTGTTCCTCCCTGCGCTACTTTACTGCCACCCTGCTTCTGCCCTTCAGCCCTGAGGGCCCAGGGCCAGCCCAGCTGCCATCTCACCATCCAGCAGGGGGACCTGCCCTAACGCCCTGCCACCACACCCACACACACAGCCCTGCAGACACTCCTGGGCTCCCCTGCCTGCAGCCTGCCTCTCAAACAGTCTCCTTCTGCCCCCTAGCCCCCTTACAGCCTCTGCCACGGACCCCCACAGACACCTGGGCATGAGCAGTGCAGACATGCAAACAGCTCCCCTCGCCCCCACTCCAGTTGCTCCAAGGTTGTCAAGAGTCTTTTTTTCATGCTGTAGGGGAGGGAGTTGAGACAGTCCAATGTCCTGGGGAGCAAGAACTGCAAACAGTCCATCTACAATGGAACATTTGGGTCTCAGGCCGCCCAATCCCTAGTGCGCTATGCAGACCTTTGACTGGCAAAAACACCCCATCTGAGCGTGAGATCTGGCTGGACTAGTGGCTCTTTCTGTGGACTAAGAGACAGACAGACAGAGTTTTCAGGTTCAAAACCTATACTTCCCAGAAGATGGTCATTCACTTCGGTAAAAAAAAAAAAAAAAAAAAAAAGGCTTTTTATTTTTTTCCCCCTGCCTGGGTAACCTGTCTCCTGCCTGTTTCAAAGTGAAAAAAGGGAAAAATCTTTTTTGGAGGGAAAAGGACCAAAATGCAGGCAGGTGGACTCCGTGGAAGGTGGATGGGGAGTTGCTCCTGCCCTGGCACTAGAGCCCCAGCTGCTGTTCCAGGTGCTCTCTGATAACAGAGATCTCCGTGTGTCGTGTCATGACACTGTCTCCAGGACTGACCCTCAGGATAATGAGGATTCAAAACGAGGCAGGTGATACTGCCTTCAAAAGTAAATCCAGGGAGGTTTGGCGGTATGTCAGAGGGTTAAGGGCTTGTGGCGCTCACGAATAGAGGGGACAGGTGGAAGGATTTGGGGTCTGGCCCCCAGACCGCCACCTGCAGGGGAGTAGCTTTACAGGGGGTGAAGCAGGTCTTTAGGAGCTCTATCTTTCTCTCCCACCCTGTATTTCCTCTGCTCTCTCCTTTTGTGTCTGTCAGATGCAAGGTCAGTAACAACAACAACAACAACAACAACAACAACAATAACCACCACAGTGACCAAGCAACAAGGGCAGCGAAAGGGGAACAAATGGAGTGCAGGAGCTGTGGATTATTCGTGGCGCAGGCACTCAGCTGTGGCAATAACCCCTTGAGGCAATCAATCCATACATGAAGATGTAATACAGGGAACAGAGACGTATATGTCCCTGTGTGTTTCCACTGAGTTAATGTAAATGCACTTTTATTGACTTCTTCATTTATTGATTACCTTGCCACGAGAATTTCTTTTCATTGCTAAAAAAAAGTGTCCCATCAAGGGTACCAGGTGGTGCCACACCCAGTTAAGCACTCATGTTACAATGCAGGAGGACTGGGCTTCAACACCCTGGTTCCCACATGCCAGGGGAAATCTTTACAAGTGGTGCGGAAGTGCTGCAGTTGTCTCTCTCTGTGTCTCAAACTCTCTCTACCTCCCTTCCCTCTCAATTCCTGTCTATTTATTCCAGTGAATAATCAAGAAAATAGAAAGTAAAAAAAGAAAAAGGAAAAGGAAATATTCCACGACTTCAAATGGGTTAATCAGGACAATGCTTTCCTTGTTAAGATCCTCACAGCATTCCATATGCAGAAAGGCAAAGACGCCATGTATTTTTTAACCCAGTTTTTATATTTATTTATTTATTTATTTATTTAGGTGCTTATTCATTTTTGTTATTGATGAATTAATGTTTTACATTTGACATTGACTAGGGATCTGACACCAGCGGACTCCAGTACCCCTATATGGTACTCTGCCTCTACAAAACCGATCCATTGACCTGTCCATCCATCCATCCATCCACCCATACATCTATCCATCCATTCATACATCCATCCATCCATCCATCCATCCATCCATCCATCCATCCACCAGTCAACCAAGCTAAGTACAAAAGGAGATCTCTCCTTGAATGGTGAGGAGAAACAACGATGCATAGGTAGGTTGCAAAGGCCCAGTTTGGCTGAATAGGGCAGAGGGGCTGAACCAGGGAATGTGTTGGGGCGTGTGGGTTTGGGTGGGATGAGCCGGAGACCCTGTGAGCTGGGTCACATTAGGGGCAGGCAGGGGGTGGAAGGGGTTGCGAACAGCTGTCACTGGAGAAGCATCACAAGTGCTGGAGCTGGTGAGCAGGGCACCTGGAAGAGAGGACAGACAAAGGAGAGAAGCAAAGTGCGGAGGAGAGGAGAGGGGAGAGGATGGTGAGGACAGGAGAGGACAGGAGAGGACAGGATTGGAGGGGACCTGAGAAACCTACCTGGACAAAGGCAGCATACGGACATCCAGGAAGGCAGGCAGGCATGCAGGCAGCTCTGGACTGGGCTCCCAGGATCCCGGGCGCACCTCCACCTGTCTTCTCTTGGCTGCCAGCCCTGAGGTCCCTCGTCGGTCAGCACTGTCTTCCCATCCTTCCGTCCCTCTGTGCCAGGGCCCAGGCGTCTGGGCGCTGTTGCCTGACCTAGTGGCAGGGCAGTTGGGCTGCCCAGTGCCAGTGTGGCCAGCACAGATTGCCAGGGGCTAGGACATCACAGAGGGCTCATGTGGTTGCTAGGCCATGGGGACCCCGCCCATCCAGTTGACCAGCAGCCATGACCCCCACGCTGAACTTGACCTGAGGGGTGGTGGCCAGCCACCAGAGCCAGAGCCCCAGGCCAAAGCAGGTGCTGGTCGGCCGGGCCAAGGGGCTATGTGCAGATTGGTGTGTGTCTGGGCATGGGGCTGGCATCTGACAGTCCAGGGCGGGGGACCAAGGTCCGCCAGGCCCCTGTCCCACCATGTGCACTGACACACAGTCTTGCTGACTGACTGACAGTCCCCGCCCCAGAGATACCCACACCAAGTCCCTGGGTGCCCTGAGCTGCCCCTGAGGGTTGGTGGGTGCCTGCCTGGACACATGCCTCCGTAATGGAGGCCTCTATTAATCCCGTTGCCTACTGACAGCTGCCCTCCTGCCCCTCCTCCTCCTCCTACGCCTCCTCCTCCTCCTCTTCCTACTCTTCCTCCTCCTCTTTCTCCTCCTCCTCCTCCACCCCCTCCTCCTCTTCCTCATCCTCAGATGGACTCACTCAGGGCCCTTGGCCTAGGCAAGCCAGGGCTGCTGCTCTGGCTTCTGCAGCTTCTATCCAGTGGGGGGGGTGTAGGAATCTGTTCCTGTCAGTCCCTGATTCCTGGGACCTTCCATGCCTCCAGCTGCCCCCACTCTCTAGTCCTGACCCCTCCTCAAGGATGCCCCCTTTCCCCTTACCCTCTGTCCCCCAGCTCCCAACTAACATCTACTGTGTTCCTCCCTGCGCTACTTTACTGCCACCCTGCTTCTGCCCTTCAGCCCTGAGGGCCCAGGGCCAGCCCAGCTGCCATCTCACCATCCAGCAGGGGGACCTGCCCTAACGCCCTGCCACCACACCCACACACACAGCCTTGCACACACTCCTGGGCTCCCCTGCCTGCAGCCTGCCTCTCAAACAGTCTCCTTCTGCCCCCTAGCCCCCTTACAGCCTCTGCCACGGACCCCCACAGACACCTGGGCATGAGCAGTGCAGACATGCAAACAGCTCCCCTCGCCCCCACTCCAGTTGCTCCAAGGTTGTCAAGAGTCTTTTTTTCATGCTGTAGGGGAGGGAGTTGAGACAGTCCAATGTCCTGGGGAGCAAGAACTGCAAACAGTCCATCTACAATGGAACATTTGGGTCTCAGGCCGCCCAATACCTAGTGCGCTGTGCAGACCTTTGACTGGCAAAAACACCCCATCTGAGCGTGAGATCTGGCTGGGCTAGTGGCTCTTTCTGTGGACTAAGAGACAGACAGACAGAGTTTTCAGGTTCAAAACCTATACTTCCCAGAAGATGGTCATTCACTTCGGTAAAAAAAAAAAAAAAAAAAAAAAAAAGGCTTTTTATTTTTTTCCCCCTGCCTGGGTAACCTGTCTCCTGCCTGTTTCAAAGTGAAAAAAGGGAAAAATCTTTTTTGGAGGGAAAAGGACCAAAATGCAGGCAGGTGGACTCCGTGGAAGGTGGATGGGGAGTTGCTCCTGCCCTGGCACTAGAGCCCCAGCTGCTGTTCCAGGTGCTCTCTGATAACAGAGATCTCCGTGTGTCGTGTCATGACACTGTCTCCAGGACTGACCCTCAGGATAATGAGGATTCAAAACGAGGCAGGTGATACTGCCTTCAAAAGTAAATCCAGGAAGGTTTGGCGGTATGTCAGAGGGTTAAGGGCTTGTGGCGCTCACGAATAGAGGGGACAGGTGGAAGGATTTGGGGTCTGGCCCCCAGACCGCCACCTGCAGGGGAGTCGCTTTACAGGGGGTGAAGCAGGTCTTTAGGAGCTCTATCTTTCTCTCCCACCCTGTATTTCCTCTGCTCTCTCCTTTTGTGTCTGTCAGATGCAAGGTCAGTAACAACAACAACAACAACAACAACAACAACAATAACCACCACAGTGACCAAGCAACAAGGGCAGCGAAAGGGGAACAAATGGAGTGCAGGAGCTGTGGATTATTCGTGGCGTAGGCACTCAGCTGTGGCAATAACCCCTTGAGGCAATCAATCCATACATGAAGATGTAATACAGGTAACAGAGACGTATATGTCCCTGTGTGTTTCCACTGAGTTAATGTAAATGCACTTTTATTGACTTCTTCATTTATTGATTACCTTGACACGAGAATTTCTTTTCATTGCTAAAAAAAAGTGTCCCATCAAGGGTACCAGGTGGTGCCACACCCAGTTAAGCACTCATGTTACAATGCAGGAGGACTGGGCTTCAACACCCTGGTTCCCACATGCCAGGGGAAATCTTTACAAGTGGTGCGGAAGTGCTGCAGTTGTCTCTCTCTGTGTCTCAAACTCTCTCTACCTCCCTTCCCTCTCAATTCCTGTCTATTTATTCCAGTGAATAATCAAGAAAATAGAAAGTAAAAAAAGAAAAAGGAAAAGGAAATATTCCACGACTTCAAATGGGTTAATCAGGACAATGCTTTCCTTGTTAAGATCCTCACAGCATTCCATATGCAGAAAGGCAAAGACGCCATGTATTTTTTAACCCAGTTTTTATATTTATTTATTTATTTATTTAGGTGCTTATTCATTTTTGTTATTGATGAATTAATGTTTTACATTTGACATTGACTAGGGATCTGACACCAGCGGACTCCAGTACCCCTATATGGTACTCTGCCTCTACAAAACCGATCCATTGACCTGTCCATCCATCCATCCATCCACCCATACATCTATCCATCCATTCATACATCCATCCATCCATCCATCCATCCATCCACCAGTCAACCAAGCTAAGTACAAAAGGAGATCTCTCCTTGAATGGTGAGGAGAAACAACGATGCATAGGTAGGTTGCAAAGGCCCAGTTTGGCTGAATAGGGCAGAGGGGCTGAACCAGGGAATGTGTTGGGGCGTGTGGGTTTGGGTGGGATGAGCCGGAGACCCTGTGAGCTGGGTCACATTAGGGGCAGGCAGGGGGTGGAAGGGGTTGCGAACAGCTGTCACTGGAGAAGCATCACAAGTGCTGGAGCTGGTGAGCAGGGCACCTGGAAGAGAGGACAGACAAAGGAGAGAAGCAAAGTGCGGAGGAGAGGAGAGGGGAGAGGATGGTGAGGACAGGAGAGGACAGGAGAGGACAGGATTGGAGGGGACCTGAGAAACCTACCTGGACAAAGGCAGCATACGGACATCCAGGAAGGCAGGCAGGCATGCAGGCAGCTCTGGCCTGGGCTCCCAGGATCCCGGGCGCACCTCCACCTGTCTTCTCTTGGCTGCCAGCCCTGAGGTCCCTCGTCGGTCAGCACTGTCTTCCCATCCTTCCGTCCCTCTGTGCCAGGGCCCAGGCGTCTGGGCGCTGTTGCCTGACCTAGTGGCAGGGCAGTTGGGCTGCCCAGTGCCAGTGTGGCCAGCACAGATTGCCAGGGGCTAGGACATCACAGAGGGCTCATGTGGTTGCTAGGCCATGGGGACCCCGCCCATCCAGTTGACCAGCAGCCATGACCCCCACGCTGAACTTGACCTGAGGGGTGGTGGCCAGCCACCAGAGCCAGAGCCCCAGGCCAAAGCAGGTGCTGGTCGGCCGGGCCAAGGGGCTATGTGCAGATTGGTGTGTGTCTGGGCATGGGGCTGGCATCTGACAGTCCAGGGCGGGGGACCAAGGTCCGCCAGGCCCCTGTCCCACCATGTGCACTGACACACAGTCTTGCTGACTGACTGACAGTCCCCGCCCCAGAGATACCCACACCAAGTCCCTGGGTGCCCTGAGCTGCCCCTGAGGGTTGGTGGGTGCCTGCCTGGACACATGCCTCCGTAATGGAGGCCTCTATTAATCCCGTTGCCTACTGACAGCTGCCCTCCTGCCCCTCCTCCTCCTCCTACGCCTCCTCCTCCTCCTCTTCCTACTCTTCCTCCTCCTCTTTCTCCTCCTCCTCCTCCACCCCCTCCTCCTCTTCCTCATCCTCAGATGGACTCACTCAGGGCCCTTGGCCTAGGCAAGCCAGGGCTGCTGCTCTGGCTTCTGCAGCTTCTATCCAGTGGGGGGGGTGTAGGAATCTGTTCCTGTCAGTCCCTGATTCCTGGGACCTTCCATGCCTCCAGCTGCCCCCACTCTCTAGTCCTGACCCCTCCTCAAGGATGCCCCCTTTCCCCTTACCCTCTGTCCCCCAGCTCCCAACTAACATCTACTGTGTTCCTCCCTGCGCTACTTTACTGCCACCCTGCTTCTGCCCTTCAGCCCTGAGGGCCCAGGGCCAGCCCAGCTGCCATCTCACCATCCAGCAGGGGGACCTGCCCTAACGCCCTGCCACCACACCCACACACACAGCCTTGCACACACTCCTGGGCTCCCCTGCCTGCAGCCTGCCTCTCAAACAGTCTCCTTCTGCCCCCTAGCCCCCTTACAGCCTCTGCCACGGACCCCCACAGACACCTGGGCATGAGCAGTGCAGACATGCAAACAGCTCCCCTCGCCCCCACTCCAGTTGCTCCAAGGTTGCCAAGAGTCTTTTTTTCATGCTGTAGGGGAGGGAGTTGAGACAGTCCAATGTCCTGGGGAGCAAGAACTGCAAACAGTCCATCTACAATGGAACATTTGGGTCTCAGGCCGCCCAATACCTAGTGCGCTGTGCAGACCTTTGACTGGCAAAAACACCCCATCTGAGCGTGAGATCTGGCTGGGCTAGTGGCTCTTTCTGTGGACTAAGAGACAGACAGACAGAGTTTTCAGGTTCAAAACCTATACTTCCCAGAAGATGGTCATTCACTTCGGTAAAAAAAAAAAAAAAAAAAAAAAAGGCTTTTTATTTTTTTCCCCCTGCCTGGGTAACCTGTCTCCTGCCTGTTTCAAAGTGAAAAAAGGGAAAAATCTTTTTTGGAGGGAAAAGGACCAAAATGCAGGCAGGTGGACTCCGTGGAAGGTGGATGGGGAGTTGCTCCTGCCCTGGCACTAGAGCCCCAGCTGCTGTTCCAGGTGCTCTCTGATAACAGAGATCTCCGTGTGTCGTGTCATGACACTGTCTCCAGGACTGACCCTCAGGATAATGAGGATTCAAAACGAGGCAGGTGATACTGCCTTCAAAAGTAAATCCAGGAAGGTTTGGCGGTATGTCAGAGGGTTAAGGGCTTGTGGCGCTCACGAATAGAGGGGACAGGTGGAAGGATTTGGGGTCTGGCCCCCAGACCGCCACCTGCAGGGGAGTCGCTTTACAGGGGGTGAAGCAGGTCTTTAGGAGCTCTATCTTTCTCTCCCACCCTGTATTTCCTCTGCTCTCTCCTTTTGTGTCTGTCAGATGCAAGGTCAGTAACAACAACAACAACAACAACAACAACAACAATAACCACCACAGTGACCAAGCAACAAGGGCAGCGAAAGGGGAACAAATGGAGTGCAGGAGCTGTGGATTATTCGTGGCGTAGGCACTCAGCTGTGGCAATAACCCCTTGAGGCAATCAATCCATACATGAAGATGTAATACAGGTAACAGAGACGTATATGTCCCTGTGTGTTTCCACTGAGTTAATGTAAATGCACTTTTATTGACTTCTTCATTTATTGATTACCTTGACACGAGAATTTCTTTTCATTGCTAAAAAAAAGTGTCCCATCAAGGGTACCAGGTGGTGCCACACCCAGTTAAGCACTCATGTTACAATGCAGGAGGACTGGGCTTCAACACCCTGGTTCCCACATGCCAGGGGAAATCTTTACAAGTGGTGCGGAAGTGCTGCAGTTGTCTCTCTCTGTGTCTCAAACTCTCTCTACCTCCCTTCCCTCTCAATTCCTGTCTATTTATTCCAGTGAATAATCAAGAAAATAGAAAGTAAAAAAAGAAAAAGGAAAAGGAAATATTCCACGACTTCAAATGGGTTAATCAGGACAATGCTTTCCTTGTTAAGATCCTCACAGCATTCCATATGCAGAAAGGCAAAGACGCCATGTATTTTTTAACCCAGTTTTTATATTTATTTATTTATTTATTTAGGTGCTTATTCATTTTTGTTATTGATGAATTAATGTTTTACATTTGACATTGACTAGGGATCTGACACCAGCGGACTCCAGTACCCCTATATGGTACTCTGCCTCTACAAAACCGATCCATTGACCTGTCCATCCATCCATCCATCCACCCATACATCTATCCATCCATTCATACATCCATCCATCCATCCATCCATCCATCCACCAGTCAACCAAGCTAAGTACAAAAGGAGATCTCTCCTTGAATGGTGAGGAGAAACAACGATGCATAGGTAGGTTGCAAAGGCCCAGTTTGGCTGAATAGGGCAGAGGGGCTGAACCAGGGAATGTGTTGGGGCGTGTGGGTTTGGGTGGGATGAGCCGGAGACCCTGTGAGCTGGGTCACATTAGGGGCAGGCAGGGGGTGGAAGGGGTTGCGAACAGCTGTCACTGGAGAAGCATCACAAGTGCTGGAGCTGGTGAGCAGGGCACCTGGAAGAGAGGACAGACAAAGGAGAGAAGCAAAGTGCGGAGGAGAGGAGAGGGGAGAGGATGGTGAGGACAGGAGAGGACAGGAGAGGACAGGATTGGAGGGGACCTGAGAAACCTACCTGGACAAAGGCAGCATACGGACATCCAGGAAGGCAGGCAGGCATGCAGGCAGCTCTGGCCTGGGCTCCCAGGATCCCGGGCGCACCTCCACCTGTCTTCTCTTGGCTGCCAGCCCTGAGGTCCCTCGTCGGTCAGCACTGTCTTCCCATCCTTCCGTCCCTCTGTGCCAGGGCCCAGGCGTCTGGGCGCTGTTGCCTGACCTAGTGGCAGGGCAGTTGGGCTGCCCAGTGCCAGTGTGGCCAGCACAGATTGCCAGGGGCTAGGACATCACAGAGGGCTCATGTGGTTGCTAGGCCATGGGGACCCCGCCCATCCAGTTGACCAGCAGCCATGACCCCCACGCTGAACTTGACCTGAGGGGTGGTGGCCAGCCACCAGAGCCAGAGCCCCAGGCCAAAGCAGGTGCTGGTCGGCCGGGCCAAGGGGCTATGTGCAGATTGGTGTGTGTCTGGGCATGGGGCTGGCATCTGACAGTCCAGGGCGGGGGACCAAGGTCCGCCAGGCCCCTGTCCCACCATGTGCACTGACACACAGTCTTGCTGACTGACTGACAGTCCCCGCCCCAGAGATACCCACACCAAGTCCCTGGGTGCCCTGAGCTGCCCCTGAGGGTTGGTGGGTGCCTGCCTGGACACATGCCTCCGTAATGGAGGCCTCTATTAATCCCGTTGCCTACTGACAGCTGCCCTCCTGCCCCTCCTCCTCCTCCTACGCCTCCTCCTCCTCCTCTTCCTACTCTTCCTCCTCCTCTTTCTCCTCCTCCTCCTCCACCCCCTCCTCCTCTTCCTCATCCTCAGATGGACTCACTCAGGGCCCTTGGCCTAGGCAAGCCAGGGCTGCTGCTCTGGCTTCTGCAGCTTCTATCCAGTGGGGGGGTGTAGGAATCTGTTCCTGTCAGTCCCTGATTCCTGGGACCTTCCATGCCTCCAGCTGCCCCCACTCTCTAGTCCTGACCCCTCCTCAAGGATGCCCCCTTTCCCCTTACCCTCTGTCCCCCAGCTCCCAACTAACATCTACTGTGTTCCTCCCTGCGCTACTTTACTGCCACCCTGCTTCTGCCCTTCAGCCCTGAGGGCCCAGGGCCAGCCCAGCTGCCATCTCACCATCCAGCAGGGGGACCTGCCCTAACGCCCTGCCACCACACCCACACACACAGCCCTGCACACACTCCTGGGCTCCCCTGCCTGCAGCCTGCCTCTCAAACAGTCTCCTTCTGCCCCCTAGCCCCCTTACAGCCTCTGCCACGGACCCCCACAGACACCTGGGCATGAGCAGTGCAGACATGCAAACAGCTCCCCTCGCCCCCACTCCAGTTGCTCCAAGGTTGTCAAGAGTCTTTTTTTCATGCTGTAGGGGAGGGAGTTGAGACAGTCCAATGTCCTGGGGAGCAAGAACTGCAAACAGTCCATCTACAATGGAACATTTGGGTCTCAGGCCGCCCAATCCCTAGTGCGCTGTGCAGACCTTTGACTGGCAAAAACACCCCATCTGAGCGTGAGATCTGGCTGGGCTAGTGGCTCTTTCTGTGGACTAAGAGACAGACAGACAGAGTTTTCAGGTTCAAAACCTATACTTCCCAGAAGATGGTCATTCACTTCGGTAAAAAAAAAAAAAAAAAAAAAAAAGGCTTTTTATTTTTTTCCCCCTGCCTGGGTAACCTGTCTCCTGCCTGTTTCAAAGTGAAAAAAGGGGAAAATCTTTTTTGGAGGGAAAAGGACCAAAATGCAGGCAGGTGGACTCCGTGGAAGGTGGATGGGGAGTTGCTCCTGCCCTGGCACTAGAGCCCCAGCTGCTGTTCCAGGTGCTCTCTGATAACAGAGATCTCCGTGTGTCGTGTCATGACACTGTCTCCAGGACTGACCCTCAGGATAATGAGGATTCAAAACGAGGCAGGTGATACTGCCTTCAAAAGTAAATCCAGGGAGGTTTGGCGGTATGTCAGAGGGTTAAGGGCTTGTGGCGCTCACGAATAGAGGGGACAGGTGGAAGGATTTGGGGTCTGGCCCCCAGACCGCCACCTGCAGGGGAGTCGCTTTACAGGGGGTGAAGCAGGTCTTTAGGAGCTCTATCTTTCTCTCCCACCCTGTATTTCCTCTGCTCTCTCCTTTTGTGTCTGTCAGATGCAAGGTCAGTAACAACAACAACAACAACAACAACAACAATAACCACCACAGTGACCAAGCAACAAGGGCAGCGAAAGGGGAACAAATGGAGTGCAGGAGCTGTGGATTATTCGTGGCGTAGGCACTCAGCTGTGGCAATAACCCCTTGAGGCAATCAATCCATACATGAAGATGTAATACAGGTAACAGAGACGTATATGTCCCTGTGTGTTTCCACTGAGTTAATGTAAATGCACTTTTATTGACTTCTTCATTTATTGATTACCTTGACACGAGAATTTCTTTTCATTGCTAAAAAAAAGTGTCCCATCAAGGGTACCAGGTGGTGCCACACCCAGTTAAGCACTCATGTTACAATGCAGGAGGACTGGGCTACAACACCCTGGTTCCCACATGCCAGGGGAAATCTTTACAAGTGGTGCGGAAGTGCTGCAGTTGTCTCTCTCTGTGTCTCAAACTCTCTCTACCTCCCTTCCCTCTCAATTCCTGTCTATTTATTCCAGTGAATAATCAAGAAAATAGAAAGTAAAAAAAGAAAAAGGAAAAGGAAATATTCCACGACTTCAAATGGGTTAATCAGGACAATGCTTTCCTTGTTAAGATCCTCACAGCATTCCATATGCAGAAAGGCAAAGACGCCATGTATTTTTTAACCCAGTTTTTATATTTATTTATTTATTTATTTAGGTGCTTATTCATTTTTGTTATTGATGAATTAATGTTTTACATTTGACATTGACTAGGGATCTGACACCAGCGGACTCCAGTACCCCTATATGGTACTCTGCCTCTACAAAACCGATCCATTGACCTGTCCATCCATCCATCCATCCACCCATACATCTATCCATCCATTCATACATCCATCCATCCATCCATCCATCCATCCATCCATCCACCAGTCAACCAAGCTAAGTACAAAAGGAGATCTCTCCTTGAATGGTGAGGAGAAACAACGATGCATAGGTAGGTTGCAAAGGCCCAGTTTGGCTGAATAGGGCAGAGGGGCTGAACCAGGGAATGTGTTGGGGCGTGTGGGTTTGGGTGGGATGAGCCGGAGACCCTGTGAGCTGGGTCACATTAGGGGCAGGCAGGGGGTGGAAGGGGTTGCGAACAGCTGTCACTGGAGAAGCATCACAAGTGCTGGAGCTGGTGAGCAGGGCACCTGGAAGAGAGGACAGACAAAGGAGAGAAGCAAAGTGCGGAGGAGAGGAGAGGGGAGAGGATGGTGAGGACAGGAGAGGACAGGAGAGGACAGGATTGGAGGGGACCTGAGAAACCTACCTGGACAAAGGCAGCATACGGACATCCAGGAAGGCAGGCAGGCATGCAGGCAGCTCTGGCCTGGGCTCCCAGGATCCCGGGCGCACCTCCACCTGTCTTCTCTTGGCTGCCAGCCCTGAGGTCCCTCGTCGGTCAGCACTGTCTTCCCATCCTTCCGTCCCTCTGTGCCAGGGCCCAGGCGTCTGGGCGCTGTTGCCTGACCTAGTGGCAGGGCAGTTGGGCTGCCCAGTGCCAGTGTGGCCAGCACAGATTGCCAGGGGCTAGGACATCACAGAGGGCTCATGTGGTTGCTAGGCCATGGGGACCCCGCCCATCCAGTTGACCAGCAGCCATGACCCCCACGCTGAACTTGACCTGAGGGGTGGTGGCCAGCCACCAGAGCCAGAGCCCCAGGCCAAAGCAGGTGCTGGTCGGCCGGGCCAAGGGGCTATGTGCAGATTGGTGTGTGTCTGGGCATGGGGCTGGCATCTGACAGTCCAGGGCGGGGGACCAAGGTCCGCCAGGCCCCTGTCCCACCATGTGCACTGACACACAGTCTTGCTGACTGACTGACAGTCCCCGCCCCAGAGATACCCACACCAAGTCCCTGGGTGCCCTGAGCTGCCCCTGAGGGTTGGTGGGTGCCTGCCTGGACACATGCCTCCGTAATGGAGGCCTCTATTAATCCCGTTGCCTACTGACAGCTGCCCTCCTGCCCCTCCTCCTCCTCCTACGCCTCCTCCTCCTCCTCTTCCTACTCTTCCTCCTCCTCTTTCTCCTCCTCCTCCTCCACCCCCTCCTCCTCTTCCTCATCCTCAGATGGACTCACTCAGGGCCCTTGGCCTAGGCAAGCCAGGGCTGCTGCTCTGGCTTCTGCAGCTTCTATCCAGTGGGTGGGGGTGTAGGAATCTGTTCCTGTCAGTCCCTGATTCCTGGGACCTTCCATGCCTCCAGCTGCCCCCACTCTCTAGTCCTGACCCCTCCTCAAGGATGCCCCCTTTCCCCTTACCCTCTGTCCCCCAGCTCCCAACTAACATCTACTGTGTTCCTCCCTGCGCTACTTTACTGCCACCCTGCTTCTGCCCTTCAGCCCTGAGGGCCCAGGGCCAGCCCAGCTGCCATCTCACCATCCAGCAGGGGGACCTGCCCTAACGCCCTGCCACCACACCCACACACACAGCCCTGCACACACTCCTGGGCTCCCCTGCCTGCAGCCTGCCTCTCAAACAGTCTCCTTCTGCCCCCTAGCCCCCTTACAGCCTCTGCCACGGACCCCCACAGACACCTGGGCATGAGCAGTGCAGACATGCAAACAGCTCCCCTCGCCCCCACTCCAGTTGCTCCAAGGTTGTCAAGAGTCTTTTTTTCATGCTGTAGGGGAGGGAGTTGAGACAGTCCAATGTCCTGGGGAGCAAGAACTGCAAACAGTCCATCTACAATGGAACATTTGGGTCTCAGGCCGCCCAATCCCTAGTGCGCTGTGCAGACCTTTGACTGGCAAAAACACCCCATCTGAGCGTGAGATCTGGCTGGGCTAGTGGCTCTTTCTGTGGACTAAGAGACAGACAGACAGAGTTTTCAGGTTCAAAACCTATACTTCCCAGAAGATGGTCATTCACTTCGGTAAAAAAAAAAAAAAAAAAAAAAAGGCTTTTTATTTTTTTCCCCCTGCCTGGGTAACCTGTCTCCTGCCTGTTTCAAAGTGAAAAAATGGGAAAATCTTTTTTGGAGGGAAAAGGACCAAAATGCAGGCAGGTGGACTCCGTGGAAGGTGGATGGGGAGTTGCTCCTGCCCTGGCACTAGAGCCCCAGCTGCTGTTCCAGGTGCTCTCTGATAACAGAGATCTCCGTGTGTCGTGTCATGACACTGTCTCCAGGACTGACCCTCAGGATAATGAGGATTCAAAACGAGGCAGGTGATACTGCCTTCAAAAGTAAATCCAGGGAGGTTTGGCGGTATGTCAGAGGGTTAAGGGCTTGTGGCGCTCACGAATAGAGGGGACAGGTGTAAGGATTTGGGGTCTGGCCCCCAGACCGCCACCTGCAGGGGAGTCGCTTTACAGGGGGTGAAGCAGGTCTTTAGGAGCTCTATCTTTCTCTCCCACCCTGTATTTCCTCTGCTCTCTCCTTTTGTGTCTGTCAGATGCAAGGTCAGTAACAACAACAACAACAACAACAACAATAACCACCACAGTGACCAAGCAACAAGGGCAGCGAAAGGGGAACAAATGGAGTGCAGGAGCTGTGGATTATTCGTGGCGTAGGCACTCAGCTGTGGCAATAACCCCTTGAGGCAATCAATCCATACATGAAGATGTAATACAGGTAACAGAGACGTATATGTCCCTGTGTGTTTCCACTGAGTTAATGTAAATGCACTTTTATTGACTTCTTCATTTATTGATTACCTTGACACGAGAATTTCTTTTCATTGCTAAAAAAAAGTGTCCCATCAAGGGTACCAGGTGGTGCCACACCCAGTTAAGCACTCATGTTACAATGCAGGAGGACTGGGCTACAACACCCTGGTTCCCACATGCCAGGGGAAATCTTTACAAGTGGTGCGGAAGTGCTGCAGTTGTCTCTCTCTGTGTCTCAAACTCTCTCTACCTCCCTTCCCTCTCAATTCCTGTCTATTTATTCCAGTGAATAATCAAGAAAATAGAAAGTAAAAAAAGAAAAAGGAAAAGGAAATATTCCACGACTTCAAATGGGTTAATCAGGACAATGCTTTCCTTGTTAAGATCCTCACAGCATTCCATATGCAGAAAGGCAAAGACGCCATGTATTTTTTAACCCAGTTTTTATATTTATTTATTTATTTATTTAGGTGCTTATTCATTTTTGTTATTGATGAATTAATGTTTTACATTTGACATTGACTAGGGATCTGACACCAGCGGACTCCAGTACCCCTATATGGTACTCTGCCTCTACAAAACCGATCCATTGACCTGTCCATCCATCCATCCATCCACCCATACATCTATCCATCCATTCATACATCCATCCATCCATCCATCCATCCATCCACCAGTCAACCAAGCTAAGTACAAAAGGAGATCTCTCCTTGAATGGTGAGGAGAAACAACGATGCATAGGTAGGTTGCAAAGGCCCAGTTTGGCTGAATAGGGCAGAGGGGCTGAACCAGGGAATGTGTTGGGGCGTGTGGGTTTGGGTGGGATGAGCCGGAGACCCTGTGAGCTGGGTCACATTAGGGGCAGGCAGGGGGTGGAAGGGGTTGCGAACAGCTGTCACTGGAGAAGCATCACAAGTGCTGGAGCTGGTGAGCAGGGCACCTGGAAGAGAGGACAGACAAAGGAGAGAAGCAAAGTGCGGAGGAGAGGAGAGGGGAGAGGATGGTGAGGACAGGAGAGGACAGGAGAGGACAGGATTGGAGGGGACCTGAGAAACCTACCTGGACAAAGGCAGCATACGGACATCCAGGAAGGCAGGCAGGCATGCAGGCAGCTCTGGCCTGGGCTCCCAGGATCCCGGGCGCACCTCCACCTGTCTTCTCTTGGCTGCCAGCCCTGAGGTCCCTCGTCGGTCAGCACTGTCTTCCCATCCTTCCGTCCCTCTGTGCCAGGGCCCAGGCGTCTGGGCGCTGTTGCCTGACCTAGTGGCAGGGCAGTTGGGCTGCCCAGTGCCAGTGTGGCCAGCACAGATTGCCAGGGGCTAGGACATCACAGAGGGCTCATGTGGTTGCTAGGCCATGGGGACCCCGCCCATCCAGTTGACCAGCAGCCATGACCCCCACGCTGAACTTGACCTGAGGGGTGGTGGCCAGCCACCAGAGCCAGAGCCCCAGGCCAAAGCAGGTGCTGGTCGGCCGGGCCAAGGGGCTATGTGCAGATTGGTGTGTGTCTGGGCATGGGGCTGGCATCTGACAGTCCAGGGCGGGGGACCAAGGTCCGCCAGGCCCCTGTCCCACCATGTGCACTGACACACAGTCTTGCTGACTGACTGACAGTCCCCGCCCCAGAGATACCCACACCAAGTCCCTGGGTGCCCTGAGCTGCCCCTGAGGGTTGGTGGGTGCCTGCCTGGACACATGCCTCCGTAATGGAGGCCTCTATTAATCCCGTTGCCTACTGACAGCTGCCCTCCTGCCCCTCCTCCTCCTCCTACGCCTCCTCCTCCTCCTCTTCCTACTCTTCCTCCTCCTCTTTCTCCTCCTCCTCCTCCACCCCCTCCTCCTCTTCCTCATCCTCAGATGGACTCACTCAGGGCCCTTGGCCTAGGCAAGCCAGGGCTGCTGCTCTGGCTTCTGCAGCTTCTATCCAGTGGGGGGGTGTAGGAATCTGTTCCTGTCAGTCCCTGATTCCTGGGACCTTCCATGCCTCCAGCTGCCCCCACTCTCTAGTCCTGACCCCTCCTCAAGGATGCCCCCTTTCCCCTTACCCTCTGTCCCCCAGCTCCCAACTAACATCTACTGTGTTCCTCCCTGCGCTACTTTACTGCCACCCTGCTTCTGCCCTTCAGCCCTGAGGGCCCAGGGCCAGCCCAGCTGCCATCTCACCATCCAGCAGGGGGACCTGCCCTAACGCCCTGCCACCACACCCACACACACAGCCCTGCACACACTCCTGGGCTCCCCTGCCTGCAGCCTGCCTCTCAAACAGTCTCCTTCTGCCCCCTAGCCCCCTTACAGCCTCTGCCACGGACCCCCACAGACACCTGGGCATGAGCAGTGCAGACATGCAAACAGCTCCCCTCGCCCCCACTCCAGTTGCTCCAAGGTTGTCAAGAGTCTTTTTTTCATGCTGTAGGGGAGGGAGTTGAGACAGTCCAATGTCCTGGGGAGCAAGAACTGCAAACAGTCCATCTACAATGGAACATTTGGGTCTCAGGCCGCCCAATCCCTAGTGCGCTGTGCAGACCTTTGACTGGCAAAAACACCCCATCTGAGCGTGAGATCTGGCTGGGCTAGTGGCTCTTTCTGTGGACTAAGAGACAGACAGACAGAGTTTTCAGGTTCAAAACCTATACTTCCCAGAAGATGGTCATTCACTTCGGTAAAAAAAAAAAAAAAAAAAAAAAAGGCTTTTTATTTTTTTCCCCCTGCCTGG
The DNA here is from genome assembly GCF_950295315.1 of Erinaceus europaeus. Classification (NCBI taxonomy): domain Eukaryota; kingdom Metazoa; phylum Chordata; class Mammalia; order Eulipotyphla; family Erinaceidae; genus Erinaceus; species Erinaceus europaeus. Next base: position 301,412 of record NW_026647189.1, on the reverse strand, counting down.
GTAACCTGTCTCCTGCCTGTTTCAAAGTGAAAAAAGGGGAAAATCTTTTTTGGAGGGAAAAGGACCAAAATGCAGGCAGGTGGACTCCGTGGAAGGTGGATGGGGAGTTGCTCCTGCCCTGGCACTAGAGCCCCAGCTGCTGTTCCAGGTGCTCTCTGATAACAGAGATCTCCGTGTGTCGTGTCATGACACTGTCTCCAGGACTGACCCTCAGGATAATGAGGATTCAAAACGAGGCAGGTGATACTGCCTTCAAAAGTAAATCCAGGGAGGTTTGGCGGTATGTCAGAGGGTTAAGGGCTTGTGGCGCTCACGAATAGAGGGGACAGGTGGAAGGATTTGGGGTCTGGCCCCCAGACCGCCACCTGCAGGGGAGTCGCTTTACAGGGGGTGAAGCAGGTCTTTAGGAGCTCTATCTTTCTCTCCCACCCTGTATTTCCTCTGCTCTCTCCTTTTGTGTCTGTCAGATGCAAGGTCAGTAACAACAACAACAACAACAACAACAACAATAACCACCACAGTGACCAAGCAACAAGGGCAGCGAAAGGGGAACAAATGGAGTGCAGGAGCTGTGGATTATTCGTGGCGTAGGCACTCAGCTGTGGCAATAACCCCTTGAGGCAATCAATCCATACATGAAGATGTAATACAGGTAACAGAGACGTATATGTCCCTGTGTGTTTCCACTGAGTTAATGTAAATGCACTTTTATTGACTTCTTCATTTATTGATTACCTTGACACGAGAATTTCTTTTCATTGCTAAAAAAAAGTGTCCCATCAAGGGTACCAGGTGGTGCCACACCCAGTTAAGCACTCATGTTACAATGCAGGAGGACTGGGCTACAACACCCTGGTTCCCACATGCCAGGGGAAATCTTTACAAGTGGTGCGGAAGTGCTGCAGTTGTCTCTCTCTGTGTCTCAAACTCTCTCTACCTCCCTTCCCTCTCAATTCCTGTCTATTTATTCCAGTGAATAATCAAGAAAATAGAAAGTAAAAAAAGAAAAAGGAAAAGGAAATATTCCACGACTTCAAATGGGTTAATCAGGACAATGCTTTCCTTGTTAAGATCCTCACAGCATTCCATATGCAGAAAGGCAAAGACGCCATGTATTTTTTAACCCAGTTTTTATATTTATTTATTTATTTATTTAGGTGCTTATTCATTTTTGTTATTGATGAATTAATGTTTTACATTTGACATTGACTAGGGATCTGACACCAGCGGACTCCAGTACCCCTATATGGTACTCTGCCTCTACAAAACCGATCCATTGACCTGTCCATCCATCCATCCATCCACCCATACATCTATCCATCCATTCATACATCCATCCATCCATCCATCCATCCATCCATCCATCCATCCACCAGTCAACCAAGCTAAGTACAAAAGGAGATCTCTCCTTGAATGGTGAGGAGAAACAACGATGCATAGGTAGGTTGCAAAGGCCCAGTTTGGCTGAATAGGGCAGAGGGGCTGAACCAGGGAATGTGTTGGGGCGTGTGGGTTTGGGTGGGATGAGCCGGAGACCCTGTGAGCTGGGTCACATTAGGGGCAGGCAGGGGGTGGAAGGGGTTGCGAACAGCTGTCACTGGAGAAGCATCACAAGTGCTGGAGCTGGTGAGCAGGGCACCTGGAAGAGAGGACAGACAAAGGAGAGAAGCAAAGTGCGGAGGAGAGGAGAGGGGAGAGGATGGTGAGGACAGGAGAGGACAGGAGAGGACAGGATTGGAGGGGACCTGAGAAACCTACCTGGACAAAGGCAGCATACGGACATCCAGGAAGGCAGGCAGGCATGCAGGCAGCTCTGGCCTGGGCTCCCAGGATCCCGGGCGCACCTCCACCTGTCTTCTCTTGGCTGCCAGCCCTGAGGTCCCTCGTCGGTCAGCACTGTCTTCCCATCCTTCCGTCCCTCTGTGCCAGGGCCCAGGCGTCTGGGCGCTGTTGCCTGACCTAGTGGCAGGGCAGTTGGGCTGCCCAGTGCCAGTGTGGCCAGCACAGATTGCCAGGGGCTAGGACATCACAGAGGGCTCATGTGGTTGCTAGGCCATGGGGACCCCGCCCATCCAGTTGACCAGCAGCCATGACCCCCACGCTGAACTTGACCTGAGGGGTGGTGGCCAGCCACCAGAGCCAGAGCCCCAGGCCAAAGCAGGTGCTGGTCGGCCGGGCCAAGGGGCTATGTGCAGATTGGTGTGTGTCTGGGCATGGGGCTGGCATCTGACAGTCCAGGGCGGGGGACCAAGGTCCGCCAGGCCCCTGTCCCACCATGTGCACTGACACACAGTCTTGCTGACTGACTGACAGTCCCCGCCCCAGAGATACCCACACCAAGTCCCTGGGTGCCCTGAGCTGCCCCTGAGGGTTGGTGGGTGCCTGCCTGGACACATGCCTCCGTAATGGAGGCCTCTATTAATCCCGTTGCCTACTGACAGCTGCCCTCCTGCCCCTCCTCCTCCTCCTACGCCTCCTCCTCCTCCTCTTCCTACTCTTCCTCCTCCTCTTTCTCCTCCTCCTCCTCCACCCCCTCCTCCTCTTCCTCATCCTCAGATGGACTCACTCAGGGCCCTTGGCCTAGGCAAGCCAGGGCTGCTGCTCTGGCTTCTGCAGCTTCTATCCAGTGGGGGGGGGTGTAGGAATCTGTTCCTGTCAGTCCCTGATTCCTGGGACCTTCCATGCCTCCAGCTGCCCCCACTCTCTAGTCCTGACCCCTCCTCAAGGATGCCCCCTTTCCCCTTACCCTCTGTCCCCCAGCTCCCAACTAACATCTACTGTGTTCCTCCCTGCGCTACTTTACTGCCACCCTGCTTCTGCCCTTCAGCCCTGAGGGCCCAGGGCCAGCCCAGCTGCCATCTCACCATCCAGCAGGGGGACCTGCCCTAACGCCCTGCCACCACACCCACACACACAGCCCTGCACACACTCCTGGGCTCCCCTGCCTGCAGCCTGCCTCTCAAACAGTCTCCTTCTGCCCCCTAGCCCCCTTACAGCCTCTTCCACGGACCCCCACAGACACCTGGGCATGAGCAGTGCAGACATGCAAACAGCTCCCCTCGCCCCCACTCCAGTTGCTCCAAGGTTGTCAAGAGTCTTTTTTTCATGCTGTAGGGGAGGGAGTTGAGACAGTCCAATGTCCTGGGGAGCAAGAACTGCAAACAGTCCATCTACAATGGAACATTTGGGTCTCAGGCCGCCCAATCCCTAGTGCGCTGTGCAGACCTTTGACTGGCAAAAACACCCCATCTGAGCGTGAGATCTGGCTGGGCTAGTGGCTCTTTCTGTGGACTAAGAGACAGACAGACAGAGTTTTCAGGTTCAAAACCTATACTTCCCAGAAGATGGTCATTCACTTCGGTAAAAAAAAAAAAAAAAAAAAAAAAGGCTTTTTATTTTTTTCCCCCTGCCTGGGTAACCTGTCTCCTGCCTGTTTCAAAGTGAAAAAAGGGGAAAATCTTTTTTGGAGGGAAAAGGACCAAAATGCAGGCAGGTGGACTCCGTGGAAGGTGGATGGGGAGTTGCTCCTGCCCTGGCACTAGAGCCCCAGCTGCTGTTCCAGGTGCTCTCTGATAACAGAGATCTCCGTGTGTCGTGTCATGACACTGTCTCCAGGACTGACCCTCAGGATAATGAGGATTCAAAACGAGGCAGGTGATACTGCCTTCAAAAGTAAATCCAGGGAGGTTTGGCGGTATGTCAGAGGGTTAAGGGCTTGTGGCGCTCACGAATAGAGGGGACAGGTGGAAGGATTTGGGGTCTGGCCCCCAGACCGCCACCTGCAGGGGAGTCGCTTTACAGGGGGTGAAGCAGGTCTTTAGGAGCTCTATCTTTCTCTCCCACCCTGTATTTCCTCTGCTCTCTCCTTTTGTGTCTGTCAGATGCAAGGTCAGTAACAACAACAACAACAACAACAACAACAATAACCACCACAGTGACCAAGCAACAAGGGCAGCGAAAGGGGAACAAATGGAGTGCAGGAGCTGTGGATTATTCGTGGCGTAGGCACTCAGCTGTGGCAATAACCCCTTGAGGCAATCAATCCATACATGAAGATGTAATACAGGTAACAGAGACGTATATGTCCCTGTGTGTTTCCACTGAGTTAATGTAAATGCACTTTTATTGACTTCTTCATTTATTGATTACCTTGACACGAGAATTTCTTTTCATTGCTAAAAAAAAGTGTCCCATCAAGGGTACCAGGTGGTGCCACACCCAGTTAAGCACTCATGTTACAATGCAGGAGGACTGGGCTACAACACCCTGGTTCCCACATGCCAGGGGAAATCTTTACAAGTGGTGCGGAAGTGCTGCAGTTGTCTCTCTCTGTGTCTCAAACTCTCTCTACCTCCCTTCCCTCTCAATTCCTGTCTATTTATTCCAGTGAATAATCAAGAAAATAGAAAGTAAAAAAAGAAAAAGGAAAAGGAAATATTCCACGACTTCAAATGGGTTAATCAGGACAATGCTTTCCTTGTTAAGATCCTCACAGCATTCCATATGCAGAAAGGCAAAGACGCCATGTATTTTTTAACCCAGTTTTTATATTTATTTATTTATTTATTTAGGTGCTTATTCATTTTTGTTATTGATGAATTAATGTTTTACATTTGACATTGACTAGGGATCTGACACCAGCGGACTCCAGTACCCCTATATGGTACTCTGCCTCTACAAAACCGATCCATTGACCTGTCCATCCATCCATCCATCCACCCATACATCTATCCATCCATTCATACATCCATCCATCCATCCATCCATCCATCCATCCATCCATCCACCAGTCAACCAAGCTAAGTACAAAAGGAGATCTCTCCTTGAATGGTGAGGAGAAACAACGATGCATAGGTAGGTTGCAAAGGCCCAGTTTGGCTGAATAGGGCAGAGGGGCTGAACCAGGGAATGTGTTGGGGCGTGTGGGTTTGGGTGGGATGAGCCGGAGACCCTGTGAGCTGGGTCACATTAGGGGCAGGCAGGGGGTGGAAGGGGTTGCGAACAGCTGTCACTGGAGAAGCATCACAAGTGCTGGAGCTGGTGAGCAGGGCACCTGGAAGAGAGGACAGACAAAGGAGAGAAGCAAAGTGCGGAGGAGAGGAGAGGGGAGAGGATGGTGAGGACAGGAGAGGACAGGAGAGGACAGGATTGGAGGGGACCTGAGAAACCTACCTGGACAAAGGCAGCATACGGACATCCAGGAAGGCAGGCAGGCATGCAGGCAGCTCTGGCCTGGGCTCCCAGGATCCCGGGCGCACCTCCACCTGTCTTCTCTTGGCTGCCAGCCCTGAGGTCCCTCGTCGGTCAGCACTGTCTTCCCATCCTTCCGTCCCTCTGTGCCAGGGCCCAGGCGTCTGGGCGCTGTTGCCTGACCTAGTGGCAGGGCAGTTGGGCTGCCCAGTGCCAGTGTGGCCAGCACAGATTGCCAGGGGCTAGGACATCACAGAGGGCTCATGTGGTTGCTAGGCCATGGGGACCCCGCCCATCCAGTTGACCAGCAGCCATGACCCCCACGCTGAACTTGACCTGAGGGGTGGTGGCCAGCCACCAGAGCCAGAGCCCCAGGCCAAAGCAGGTGCTGGTCGGCCGGGCCAAGGGGCTATGTGCAGATTGGTGTGTGTCTGGGCATGGGGCTGGCATCTGACAGTCCAGGGCGGGGGACCAAGGTCCGCCAGGCCCCTGTCCCACCATGTGCACTGACACACAGTCTTGCTGACTGACTGACAGTCCCCGCCCCAGAGATACCCACACCAAGTCCCTGGGTGCCCTGAGCTGCCCCTGAGGGTTGGTGGGTGCCTGCCTGGACACATGCCTCCGTAATGGAGGCCTCTATTAATCCCGTTGCCTACTGACAGCTGCCCTCCTGCCCCTCCTCCTCCTCCTACGCCTCCTCCTCCTCCTCTTCCTACTCTTCCTCCTCCTCTTTCTCCTCCTCCTCCTCCACCCCCTCCTCCTCTTCCTCATCCTCAGATGGACTCACTCAGGGCCCTTGGCCTAGGCAAGCCAGGGCTGCTGCTCTGGCTTCTGCAGCTTCTATCCAGTGGGGGGGGGTGTAGGAATCTGTTCCTGTCAGTCCCTGATTCCTGGGACCTTCCATGCCTCCAGCTGCCCCCACTCTCTAGTCCTGACCCCTCCTCAAGGATGCCCCCTTTCCCCTTACCCTCTGTCCCCCAGCTCCCAACTAACATCTACTGTGTTCCTCCCTGCGCTACTTTACTGCCACCCTGCTTCTGCCCTTCAGCCCTGAGGGCCCAGGGCCAGCCCAGCTGCCATCTCACCATCCAGCAGGGGGACCTGCCCTAACGCCCTGCCACCACACCCACACACACAGCCCTGCACACACTCCTGGGCTCCCCTGCCTGCAGCCTGCCTCTCAAACAGTCTCCTTCTGCCCCCTAGCCCCCTTACAGCCTCTGCCACGGACCCCCACAGACACCTGGGCATGAGCAGTGCAGACATGCAAACAGCTCCCCTCGCCCCCACTCCAGTTGCTCCAAGGTTGTCAAGAGTCTTTTTTTCATGCTGTAGGGGAGGGAGTTGAGACAGTCCAATGTCCTGGGGAGCAAGAACTGCAAACAGTCCATCTACAATGGAACATTTGGGTCTCAGGCCGCCCAATCCCTAGTGCGCTGTGCAGACCTTTGACTGGCAAAAACACCCCATCTGAGCGTGAGATCTGGTTGGGCTAGTGGCTCTTTCTGTGGACTAAGAGACAGACAGACAGAGTTTTCAGGTTCAAAACCTATACTTCCCAGAAGATGGTCATTCACTTCGGTAAAAAAAAAAAAAAAAAAAGGCTTTTTATTTTTTTCCCCCTGCCTGGGTTACCTGTCTCCTGCCTGTTTCAAAGTGAAAAAAGGGAAAAATCTTTTTTGGAGGGAAAAGGACCTAATTGCAGGCAGGTGGACTCCGTGGAAGGTGGATGGGGAGTTGCTCCTGCCCTGGCACTAGAGCCCCAGCTGCTGTTCCAGGTGCTCTCTGATAACAGAGATCTCCGTGTGTCGTGTCATGACACTGTCTCCAGGACTGACCCTCAGGATAATGAGGATTCAAAACGAGGCAGGTGATACTGCCTTCAAAAGTAAATCCAGGGAGGTTTGGCGGTATGTCAGAGGGTTAAGGGCTTGTGGCGCTCACGAATAGAGGGGACAGGTGGAAGGATTTGGGGTCTGGCCCCCAGACCGCCACCTGCAGGGGAGTCGTTTTACAGGGGGTGAAGCAGGTCTTTAGGAGCTCTATCTTTCTCTCCCACCCTGTATTTCCTCTGCTCTCTCCTTTTGTGTCTGTCAGATGCAAGGTCAGTAACAACAACAACAACAACAACAACAACAACAACAACAACAACAATAACCACCACAGTGACCAAGCAACAAGGGCAGCCAAAGGGGAACAAATGGAGTGCAGGAGCTGTGGATTATTCGTGGCGTAGGCACTCAGCTGTGGCAATAACCCCTTGAGGCAATCAATCCATACATGAAGATGTAATACAGGTAACAGAGAAGTATATGTCCCTGTTTGTTTCCACTGAGTTAATGTAAATGCACTTTTATTTACTTCTTCATTTATTGATTACCTTGACACGAGAATTTCTTTTCATTGCTAAAAAAAAGTGTCCCATCAAGGGTACCAGGTGGTGCCACACCCAGTTAAGCACTCATGTTACAATGCAGGAGGACTGGGCTTCAACACCCTGGTTCCCACATGCCAGGGGAAATCTTTACAAGTGGTGCGGAAGTGCTGCAGTTGTCTCTCTCTGTGTCTCAAACTCTCTCTACCTCCCTTCCCTCTCAATTCCTGTCTATTTATTCCAGTGAATAATCAAGAAAATAGAAAGTAAAAAAAGAAAAAGGAAAAGGAAATATTCCACGACTTCAAATGGGTTAATCAGGACAATGCTTTCCTTGTTAAGATCCTCACAGCATTCCATATGCAGAAAGGCAAAGACGCCATGTATTTTTTAACCCAGTTTTTATATTTATTTATTTATTTATTTAGGTGCTTATTCATTTTTGTTATTGATGAATTAATGTTTTACATTTGACATTGACTAGGGATCTGACACCAGCGGACTCCAGTACCCCTATATCGTACTCTGCCTCTACAAAACCGATCCATTGACCTGTCCATCCATCCATCCATCCATCCACCCATACATCTATCCATCCATTCATACATCCATCCATCCATCCATCCATCCATCCATCCATCCATCCACCAGTCAACCAAGCTAAGTACAAAAGGAGATCTCTCCTTGAATGGTGAGGAGAAACAACGATGCATAGGTAGGTTGCAAAGGCCCAGTTTGGCTGAATAGGGCAGAGGGGCTGAACCAGGGAATGTGTTGGGGCGTGTGGGTTTGGGTGGGATGAGCCGGAGACCCTGTGAGCTGGGTCACATTAGGGGCAGGCAGGGGGTGGAAGGGGTTGCGAACAGCTGTCACTGGAGAAGCATCACAAGTGCTGGAGCTGGTGAGCAGGGCACCTGGAAGAGAGGACAGACAAAGGAGAGAAGCAAAGTGCGGAGGAGAGGAGAGGGGAGAGGATGGTGAGGACAGGAGAGGACAGGAGAGGACAGGATTGGAGGGGACCTGAGAAACCTACCTGGACAAAGGCAGCATACGGACATCCAGGAAGGCAGGCAGGCATGCAGGCAGCTCTGGCCTGGGCTCCCAGGATCCCGGGCGCACCTCCACCTGTCTTCTATGGCTGCCAGCCCTGAGGTCCCTCGTCGGTCAGCATTGTCTTCCCATCTTTCCGTCCCTCTGTGCCAGGGCCCAGGCGTCTGGGCGCTGTTGCCTGACCTAGTGGCAGGGCAGTTGGGCTGCCCAGTGCCAGTGTGGCCAGCACAGATTGCCAGGGGCTAGGACATCACAGAGGGCTCATGTGGTTGCTAGGCCATGGGGACCCCGCCCATCCAGTTGACCAGCAGCCATGACCCCCACGCTGAACTTGACCTGAGGGGTGGTGGCCAGCCACCAGAGCCAGAGCCCCAGGCCAAAGCAGGTGCTGGTCGGCCGGGCCAAGGGGCTATGTGCAGATTGGTGTGTGTCTGGGCATGGGGCTGGCATCTGACAGTCCAGGGCGGGGGACCAAGGTCCGCCAGGCCCCTGTCCCACCATGTGCACTGACACACAGTCTTGCTGACTGACTGACAGTCCCCGCCCCAGAGATACCCACACCAAGTCCCTGGGTGCCCTGAGCTGCCCCTGAGGGTTGGTGGGTGCCTGCCTGGACACATGCCTCCGTAATGGAGGCCTCTATTAATCCCGTTGCCTACTGACAGCTGCCCTCCTGCCCCTCCTCCTCCTCCTATGCCTCCTCCTCCTCCTCTTCCTACTCTTCCTCCTCCTCTTTCTCCTCCTCCTCCTCCACCCCCTCCTACTCTTCCTCATCCTCAGGTGGACTCACTCAGGGCCCTTGGCCTAGGCAAGCCAGGGCTGCTGCTCTGGCTTCTGCAGCTTCTATCCAGTGGGGGGGTGTAGGAATCTGTTCCTGTCAGTCCCTGATTCCTGGGACCTTCCATGCCTCCAGCTGCCCCCACTCTCTAGTCCTGACCCCTCCTCAAGGATGCCCCCTTTCCCCTTACCCTCTGTCCCCCAGCTCCCAACTAACATCTACTGTGTTCCTCCCTGCGCTACTTTACTGCCACCCTGCTTCTGCCCTTCAGCCCTGAGGGCCCAGGGCCAGCCCAGCTGCCATCTCACCATCCAGCAGGGGGACCTGCCCTAACGCCCTGCCACCACACCCACACACACAGCCCTGCACACACTCCTGGGCTCCCCTGGCTGCAGCCTGCCTCTCAAACAGTCTCCTTCTGCCCCCTAGCCCCCTTACAGCCTCTGCCACGGACCCCCACAGACACCTGGGCATGAGCAGTGCAGACATGCAAACAGCTCCCCTCGCCCCCACTCCAGTTGCTCCAAGGATGTCAAGAGTCTTTTTTTCATGCTGTAGGGGAGGGAGTTGAGACAGTCCAATGTCCTGGGGAGCAAGAACTGCAAACAGTCCATCTACAATGGAACATTTGGGTCTCAGGCCGCCCAATCCCTAGTGCGCTATGCAGACCTTTGACTGGCAAAAACACCCCATCTGAGCGTGAGATCTGGCTGGGCTAGTGGCTCTTTCTGTGGACTAAGAGACAGACAGACAGAGTTTTCAGGTTCAAAACCTATACTTCCCAGAAGATGGTCATTCACTTCGGTAAAAAAAAAAAAAAAAAAAAAAAAAAAAAGGCTTTTTATTTTTTTCCCCCTGCCTGGGTTACCTGTCTCCTGCCTGTTTCAAAGTGAAAAAAGGGAAAAATCTTTTTTGGAGGGAAAAGGACCTAATTGCAGGCAGGTGGACTCCGTGGAAGGTGGATGGGGAGTTGCTCCTGCCCTGGCACTAGAGCCCCAGCTGCTGTTCCAGGTGCTCTCTGATAACAGAGATCTCCGTGTGTCGTGTCATGACACTGTCTCCAGGACTGACCCTCAGGATAATGAGGATTCAAAACGAGGCAGGTGATACTGCCTTCAAAAGTAAATCCAGGGAGGTTTGGCGGTATGTCAGAGGGTTAAGGGCTTGTGGCGCTCACGAATAGAGGGAACAGGTGGAAGGATTTGGGGTCTGGCCCCCAGACCGCCACCTGCAGGGGAGTCGCTTTACAGGGGGTGAAGCAGGTCTTTAGGAGCTCTATCTTTCTCTCCCACCCTGTATTTCCTCTGCTCTCTCCTTTTGTGTCTGTCAGATGCAAGGTCAGTAACAACAACAACAACAACAACAACAACAACAATAACCACCACAGTGACCAAGCAACAAGGGCAGCGAAAGGGGAACAAAAGGAGTGCAGGAGCTGTGGATTATTCGTGGCGTAGGCACTCAGCTGTGGCAATAACCCCTTGAGGCAATCAATCCATACATGAAGATGTAATACAGGTAACAGAGACGTATATGTCCCTGTGTGTTTCCACTGAGTTAATGTAAATGCACTTTTATTGACTTCTTCATTTATTGATTACCTTGCCACTAGAATTTCTTTTCATTGCTAAAAAAAAGTGTCCCATCAAGGGTACCAGGTGGTGCCACACCCAGTTAAGCACTCATGTTACAATGCAGGAGGACTGGGCTTCAACACCCTGGTTCCCACATGCCAGGGGAAATCTTTACAAGTGGTGCGGAAGTGCTGCAGTTGTCTCTCTCTGTGTCTCAAACTCTCTCTACCTCCCTTCCCTCTCAATTCCTGTCTATTTATTCCAGTGAATAATCAAGAAAATAGAAAGTAAAAAAAGAAAAAGGAAAAGGAAATATTCCACGACTTCAAATGGGTTAATCAGGACAATGCTTTCCTTGTTAAGATCCTCACAGCATTCCATATGCAGAAAGGCAAAGACGCCATGTATTTTTTAACCCAGTTTTTATATTTATTTATTTATTTATTTAGGTGCTTATTCATTTTTGTTATTGATGAATTAATGTTTTACATTTGACATTGACTAGGGATCTGACACCAGCGGACTCCAGTACCCCTATATGGTACTCTGCCTCTACAAAACCGATCCATTGACCTGTCCATCCATCCATCCATCCACCCATACATCTATCCATCCATTCATACATCCATCCATCCATCCATCCATCCACCAGTCAACCAAGCTAAGTACAAAAGGAGATCTCTCCTTGAATGGTGAGGAGAAACAACGATGCATAGGTAGGTTGCAAAGGCCCAGTTTGGCTGAATAGGGCAGAGGGGCTGAACCAGGGAATGTGTTGGGGCGTGTGGGTTTGGGTGGGATGAGCCGGAGACCCTGTGAGCTGGGTCACATTAGGGGCAGGCAGGGGGTGGAAGGGGTTGCGAACAGCTGTCACTGGAGAAGCATCACAAGTGCTGGAGCTGGTGAGCAGGGCACCTGGAAGAGAGGACAGACAAAGGAGAGAAGCAAAGTGCGGAGGAGAGGAGAGGGGAGAGGATGGTGAGGACAGGAGAGGACAGGAGAGGACAGGATTGGAGGGGACCTGAGAAACCTACCTGGACAAAGGCAGCATACGGACATCCAGGAAGGCAGGCAGGCATGCAGGCAGCTCTGGCCTGGGCTCCCAGGATCCCGGGCGCACCTCCACCTGTCTTCTCTTGGCTGCCCGCCCTGAGGTCCCTCGTCGGTCAGCATTGTCTTCCCATCCTTCCGTCCCTCTGTGCCAGGGCCCAGGCGTCTGGGCGCTGTTGCCTGACCTAGTGGCAGGGCAGTTGGGCTGCCCAGTGCCAGTGTGGCCAGCACAGATTGCCAGGGGCTAGGACATCACAGAGGGCTCATGTGGTTGCTAGGCCATGGGGACCCCGCCCATCCAGTTGACCAGCAGCCATGACCCCCACGCTGAACTTGACCTGAGGGGTGGTGGCCAGCCACCAGAGCCAGAGCCCCAGGCCAAAGCAGGTGCTGGTCGGCCGGGCCAAGGGGCTATGTGCAGATTGGTGTGTGTCTGGGCATGGGGCTGGCATCTGACAGTCCAGGGCGGGGGACCAAGGTCCGCCAGGCCCCTGTCCCACCATGTGCACTGACACACAGTCTTGCTGACTGACTGACAGTCCCCGCCCCAGAGATACCCACACCAAGTCCCTGGGTGCCCTGAGCTGCCCCTGAGGGTTGGTGGGTGCCTGCCTGGACACATGCCTCCGTAATGGAGGCCTCTATTAATCCCGTTGCCTACTGACAGCTGCCCTCCTGCCCCTCCTCCTCCTCCTACGCCTCCTCCTCCTCCTCTTCCTACTCTTCCTCCTCCTCTTTCTCCTCCTCCTCCTCCACCCCCTCCTCCTCTTCCTCATCCTCAGGTGGACTCACTCAGGGCCCTTGGCCTAGGCAAGCCAGGGCTGCTGCTCTGGCTTCTGCAGCTTCTATCCAGTGGGGGGGTGTAGGAATCTGTTCCTGTCAGTCCCTGATTCCTGGGACCTTCCATGCCTCCAGCTGCCCCCACTCTCTAGTCCTGACCCCTCCTCAAGGATGCCCCCTTTCCCCTTACCCTCTGTCCCCCAGCTCCCAACTAACATCTACTGTGTTCCTCCCTGCGCTACTTTACTGCCACCCTGCTTCTGCCCTTCAGCCCTGAGGGCCCAGGGCCAGCCCAGCTGCCATCTCACCATCCAGCAGGGGGACCTGCCCTAACGCCCTGCCACCACACCCACACACACAGCCCTGCACACACTCCTGGGCTCCCCTGGCTGCAGCCTGCCTCTCAAACAGTCTCCTTCTGCCCCCTAGCCCCCTTACAGCCTCTGCCACGGACCCCCACAGACACCTGGGCATGAGCAGTGCAGACATGCAAACAGCTCCCCTCGCCCCCACTCCAGTTGCTCCAAGGATGTCAAGAGTCTTTTTTTCATGCTGTAGGGGAGGGAGTTGAGACAGTCCAATGTCCTGGGGAGCAAGAACTGCAAACAGTCCATCTACAATGGAACATTTGGGTCTCAGGCCGCCCAATCCCTAGTGCGCTATGCAGACCTTTGACTGGCAAAAACACCCCATCTGAGCGTGAGATCTGGCTGGGCTAGTGGCTCTTTCTGTGGACTAAGAGACAGACAGACAGAGTTTTCAGGTTCAAAACCTATACTTCCCAGAAGATGGTCATTCACTTCAGTAAAAAAAAAAAAAAAAAAAAAAAAAAGGCTTTTTATTTTTTTTCCCCCTGCCTGGGTTACCTGTCTCCTGCCTGTTTCAAAGTGAAAAAAGGGAAAAATCTTTTTTGGAGGGAAAAGGACCTAATTGCAGGCAGGTGGACTCCGTGGAAGGTGGATGGGGAGTTGCTCCTGCCCTGGCACTAGAGCCCCAGCTGCTGTTCCAGGTGCTCTCTGATAACAGAGATCTCCGTGTGTCGTGTCATGACACTGTCTCCAGGACTGACCCTCAGGATAATGAGGATTCAAAACGAGGCAGGTGATACTGCCTTCAAAAGTAAATCCAGGGAGGTTTGGCGGTATGTCAGAGGGTTAAGGGCTTTGGCGCTCACGAATAGAGGGAACAGGTGGAAGGATTTGGGGTCTGGCCCCCAGACCGCCACCTGCAGGGGAGTCGCTTTACAGGGGGTGAAGCAGGTCTTTAGGAGCTCTATCTTTCTCTCCCACCCTGTATTTCCTCTGCTCTCTCCTTTTGTGTCTGTCAGATGCAAGGTCAGTAACAACAACAACAACAACAACAACAACAACAATAACCACCACAGTGACCAAGCAACAAGGGCAGCGAAAGGGGAACAAAAGGAGTGCAGGAGCTGTGGATTATTCGTGGCGTAGGCACTCAGCTGTGGCAATAACCCCTTGAGGCAATCAATCCATACATGAAGATGTAATACAGGTAACAGAGACGTATATGTCCCTGTGTGTTTCCACTGAGTTAATGTAAATGCACTTTTATTGACTTCTTCATTTATTTATTACCTTGCCACGAGAATTTCTTTTCATTGCTAAAAAAAAGTGTCCCATCAAGGGTACCAGGTGGTGCCACACCCAGTTAAGCACTCATGTTACAATGCAGGAGGACTGGGCTTCAACACCCTGGTTCCCACATGCCAGGGGAAATCTTTACAAGTGGTGCGGAAGTGCTGCAGTTGTCTCTCTCTGTGTCTCCAACTCTCTCTACCTCCCTTCCCTCTCAATTCCTGTCTATTTATTCCAGTGAATAATTAAGAAAATAGAAAGTAAAAAAAGAAAAAGGAAAAGGAAATATTCCACGACTTCAAATGGGTTAATCAGGACAATGCTTTCCTTGTTAAGATCCTCACAGCATTCCATATGCAGAAAGGCAAAGACGCCATGTATTTTTTAACCCAGTTTTTATATTTATTTATTTATTTATTTAGGTGCTTATTCATTTTTGTTATTGATGAATTAATGTTTTACATTTGACATTGACTAGGGATCTGACACCAGCGGACTCCAGTACCCCTATATGGTACTCTGCCTCTACAAAACCGATCCATTGACCTGTCCATCCATCCATCCATCCACCCATACATCTATCCATCCATTCATACATCCATCCATCCATCCATCCATCCACCAGTCAACCAAGCTAAGTACAAAAGGAGATCTCTCCTTGAATGGTGAGGAGAAACAACGATGCATAGGTAGGTTGCAAAGGCCCAGTTTGGCTGAATAGGGCAGAGGGGCTGAACCAGGGAATGTGTTGGGGCGTGTGGGTTTGGGTGGGATGAGCCGGAGACCCTGTGAGCTGGGTCACATTAGGGGCAGGCAGGGGGTGGAAGGGGTTGCGAACAGCTGTCACTGGAGAAGCATCACAAGTGCTGGAGCTGGTGAGCAGGGCACCTGGAAGAGAGGACAGACAAAGGAGAGAAGCAAAGTGCGGAGGAGAGGAGAGGGGAGAGGATGGTGAGGACAGGAGAGGACAGGAGAGGACAGGATTGGAGGGGACCTGAGAAACCTACCTGGACAAAGGCAGCATACGGACATCCAGGAAGGCAGGCAGGCATGCAGGCAGCTCTGGCCTGGGCTCCCAGGATCCCGGGCGCACCTCCACCTGTCTTCTCTTGGCTGCCAGCCCTCAGGTCCCTCGTCGGTCAGCATTGTCTTCCCATCCTTCCGTCCCTCTGTGCCAGGGCCCAGGCGTCTGGGCGCTGTTGCCTGACCTAGTGACAGGGCAGTTGGGCTGCCCAGTGCCAGTGTGGCCAGCACAGATTGCCAGGGGCTAGGACATCACAGAGGGCTCATGTGGTTGCTAGGCCATGGGGACCCCGCCCATCCAGTTGACCAGCAGCCATGACCCCCACGCTGAACTTGACCTGAGGGGTGGTGGCCAGCCACCAGAGCCAGAGCCCCAGGCCAAAGCAGGTGCTGGTCGGCCGGGCCAAGGGGCTATGTGCAGATTGGTGTGTGTCTGGGCATGGGGCTGGCATCTGACAGTCCAGGGCGGGGGACCAAGGTCCGCCAGGCCCCTGTCCCACCATGTGCACTGACACACAGTCTTGCTGACTGACTGACAGTCCCCGCCCCAGAGATACCCACACCAAGTCCCTGGGTGCCCTGAGCTGCCCCTGAGGGTTGGTGGGTGCCTGCCTGGACACATGCCTCCGTAATGGAGGCCTCTATTAATCCCGTTGCCTACTGACAGCTGCCCTCCTGCCCCTCCTCCTCCTCCTACGCCTCCTCCTCCTCCTCTTCCTACTCTTCCTCCTCCTCTTTCTCCTCCTCCTCCTCCACCCCCTCCTCCTCTTCCTCATCCTCAGGTGGACTCACTCAGGGCCCTTGGCCTAGGCAAGCCAGGGCTGCTGCTCTGGCTTCTGCAGCTTCTATCCAGTGGGGGGGTGTAGGAATCTGTTCCTGTCAGTCCCTGATTCCTGGGACCTTCCATGCCTCCAGCTGCCCCCACTCTCTAGTCCTGACCCCTCCTCAAGGATGCCCCCTTTCCCCTTACCCTCTGTCCCCCAGCTCCCAACTAACATCTACTGTGTTCCTCCCTGCGCTACTTTACTGCCACCCTGCTTCTGCCCTTCAGCCCTGAGGGCCCAGGGCCAGCCCAGCTGCCATCTCACCATCCAGCAGGGGGACCTGCCCTAACGCCCTGCCACCACACCCACACACACAGCCCTGCACACACTCCTGGGCTCCCCTGGCTGCAGCCTGCCTCTCAAACAGTCTCCTTCTGCCCCCTAGCCCCCTTACAGCCTCTTCCACGGACCCCCACAGACACCTGGGCATGAGCAGTGCAGACATGCAAACAGCTCCCCTCGCCCCCACTCCAGTTGCTCCAAGGTTGTCAAGAGTCTTTTTTTCATGCTGTAGGGGAGGGAGTTGAGACAGTCCAATGTCCTGGGGAGCAAGAACTGCAAACAGTCCATCTACAATGGAACATTTGGGTCTCAGGCCGCCCAATCCCTAGTGCGCTGTGCAGACCTTTGACTGGCAAAAACACCCCATCTGAGCGTGAGATCTGGCTGGGCTAGTGGCTCTTTCTGTGGAATAAGAGACAGACAGACAGAGTTTTCAGGTTCAAAACCTATACTTCCCAGAAGATGGTCATTCACTTCGGTAAAAAAAAAAAAAAAAAAAAGGCTTTTTATTTTTTTTCCCCCTGCCTGGGTTACCTGTCTCCTGCCTGTTTCAAAGTGAAAAAAGGGAAAAATCTTTTTTGGAGGGTAAAGGACCTAATTGCAGGCAGGTGGACTCCGTGGAAGGTGGATGGGGAGTTGCTCCTGCCCTGGCACTAGAGCCCCAGCTGCTGTTCCAGGTGCTCTCTGATAACAGAGATCTCCGTGTGTCGTGTCATGACACTGTCTCCAGGACTGACCCTCAGGATAATGAGGATTCAAAACGAGGCAGGTGATACTGCCTTCAAAAGTAAATCCAGGGAGGTTTGGCGGTATGTCAGAGGGTTAAGGGCTTGTGGCGCTCACGAATAGAGGGGACAGGTGGAAGGATTTGGGGTCTGGCCCCCAGACCGCCACCTGCAGGGGAGTCGCTTTACAGGGGGTGAAGCAGGTCTTTAGGAGCTCTATCTTTCTCTCCCACCCTGTATTTCCTCTGCTCTCTCCTTTTGTGTCTGTCAGATGCAAGGTCAGTAACAACAACAACAACAACAACAACAACAACAATAACCACCACAGTGACCAAGCAACAAGGGCAGCGAAAGGGGAACAAATGGAGTGCAGGAGCTGTGGATTATTCGTGGCGTAGGCACTCAGCTGTGGCAATAACCCCTTGAGGCAATCAATCCATACATGAAGATGTAATACAGGTAACAGAGACGTATATGTCCCTGTGTGTTTCCACTGAGTTAATGTAAATGCACTTTTATTGACTTCTTCATTTATTGATTACCTTGCCACGAGAATTTCTTTTCATTGCTAAAAAAAAGTGTCCCATCAAGGGTACCAGGTGGTGCCACACCCAGTTAAGCACTCATGTTACAATGCAGGAGGACTGGGCTTCAACACCCTGGTTCCCACATGCCAGGGGAAATCTTTACAAGTGGTGCGGAAGTGCTGCAGTTGTCTCTCTCTGTGTCTCAAACTCTCTCTACCTCCCTTCCCTCTCAATTCCTGTCTATTTATTCCAGTGAATAATCAAGAAAATAGAAAGTAAAAAAAGAAAAAGGAAAAGGAAATATTCCACGACTTCAAATGGGTTAATCAGGACAATGCTTTCCTTGTTAAGATCCTCACAGCATTCCATATGCAGAAAGGCAAAGACGCCATGTATTTTTTAACCCAGTTTTTATATTTATTTATTTATTTATTTAGGTGCTTATTCATTTTTGTTATTGATGAATTAATGTTTTACATTTGACATTGACTAGGGATCTGACACCAGCGGACTCCAGTACCCCTATATGGTACTCTGCCTCTACAAAACCGATCCATTGACCTGTCCATCCATCCATCCATCCACCCATACATCTATCCATCCATTCATACATCCATCCATCCATCCATCCATCCATCCATCCACCAGTCAACCAAGCTAAGTACAAAAGGAGATCTCTCCTTGAATGGTGAGGAGAAACAACGATGCATAGGTAGGTTGCAAAGGCCCAGTTTGGCTGAATAGCGCAGAGGGGCTGAACCAGGGAATGTGTTGGGGCGTGTGGGTTTGGGTGGGATGAGCCGGAGACCCTGTGAGCTGGGTCACATTAGGGGCAGGCAGGGGGTGGAAGGGGTTGCGAACAGCTGTCACTGGAGAAGCATCACAAGTGCTGGAGCTGGTGAGCAGGGCACCTGGAAGAGAGGACAGACAAAGGAGAGAAGCAAAGTGCGGAGGAGAGGAGAGGGGAGAGGATGGTGAGGACAGGAGAGGACAGGAGAGGACAGGATTGGAGGGGACCTGAGAAACCTACCTGGACAAAGGCAGCATACGGACATCCAGGAAGGCAGGCAGGCATGCAGGCAGCTCTGGCCTGGGCTCCCAGGATCCCGGGCGCACCTCCACCTGTCTTCTCTTGGCTGCCAGCCCTGAGGTCCCTCGTCGGTCAGCACTGTCTTCCCATCCTTCCGTCCCTCTGTGCCAGGGCCCAGGCGTCTGGGCGCTGTTGCCTGACCTAGTGGCAGGGCAGTTGGGCTGCCCAGTGCCAGTGTGGCCAGCACAGATTGCCAGGGGCTAGGACATCACAGAGGGCTCATGTGGTTGCTAGGCCATGGGGACCCCGCCGATCCAGTTGACCAGCAGCCATGACCCCCACGCTGAACTTGACCTGAGGGGTGGTGGCCAGCCACCAGAGCCAGAGCCCCAGGCCAAAGCAGGTGCTGGTCGGCCGGGCCAAGGGGCTATGTGCAGATTGGTGTGTGTCTGGGCATGGGGCTGGCATCTGACAGTCCAGGGCGGGGGACCAAGGTCCGCCAGGCCCCTGTCCCACCATGTGCACTGACACACAGTCTTGCTGACTGACTGACAGTCCCCGCCCCAGAGATACCCACACCAAGTCCCTGGGTGCCCTGAGCTGCCCCTGAGGGTTGGTGGGTGCCTGCCTGGACACATGCCTCCGTAATGGAGGCCTCTATTAATCCCGTTGCCTACTGACAGCTGCCCTCCTGCCCCTCCTCCTCCTCCTACGCCTCCTCCTCCTCCTCTTCCTACTCTTCCTCCTCCTCTTTCTCCTCCTCCTCCTCCACCCCCTCCTCCTCTTCCTCATCCTCAGATGGACTCACTCAGGGCCCTTGGCCTAGGCAAGCCAGGGCTGCTGCTCTGGCTTCTGCAGCTTCTATCCAGTGGGGGGGTGTAGGAATCTGTTCCTGTCAGTCCCTGATTCCTGGGACCTTCCATGCCTCCAGCTGCCCCCACTCTCTAGTCCTGACCCCTCCTCAAGGATGCCCCCTTTCCCCTTACCCTCTGTCCCCCAGCTCCCAACTAACATCTACTGTGTTCCTCCCTGCGCTACTTTACTGCCACCCTGCTTCTGCCCTTCAGCCCTGAGGGCCCAGGGCCAGCCCAGCTGCCATCTCACCATCCAGCAGGGGGACCTGCCCTAACGCCCTGCCACCACACCCACACACACAGCCCTGCACACACTCCTGGGCTCCCCTGGCTGCAGCCTGCCTCTCAAACAGTCTCCTTCTGCCCCCTAGCCCCCTTACAGCCTCTGCCACGGACCCCCACAGACACCTGGGCATGAGCAGTGCAGACATGCAAACAGCTCCCCTCGCCCCCACTCCAGTTGCTCCAAGGTTGTCAAGAGTCTTTTTTTCATGCTGTAGGGGAGGGAGTTGAGACAGTCCAATGTCCTGGGGAGCAAGAACTGCAAACAGTCCATCTACAATGGAACATTTGGGTCTCAGGCCGCCCAATCCCTAGTGCGCTGTGCAGACCTTTGACTGGCAAAAACACCCCATCTGAGCGTGAGATCTGGCTGGGCTAGTGGCTCTTTCTGTGGACTAAGAGACAGACAGACAGAGTTTTCAGGTTCAAAACCTATACTTCCCAGAAGATGGTCATTCACTTCGGTAAAAAAAAAAAAAAAGGCTTTTTATTTTTTTTCCCCCTGCCTGGGTTACCTGTCTCCTGCCTGTTTCAAAGTGAAAAAAGGGAAAAATCTTTTTTGGAGGGAAAAGGACCTAATTGCAGGCAGGTGGACTCCGTGGAAGGTGGATGGGGAGTTGCTCCTGCCCTGGCACTAGAGCCCCAGCTGCTGTTCCAGGTGCTCTCTGATAACAGAGATCTCCGAGTGTCGTGTCATGACACTGTCTCCAGGACTGACCCTCAGGATAATGAGGATTCAAAACGAGGCAGGTGATACTGCCTTCAAAAGTAAATCCAGGGAGGTTTGGCGGTATGTCAGAGGGTTAAGGGCTTGTGGCGCTCACGAATAGAGGGGACAGGAGGAAGGATTTGGGGTCTGGCCCCCAGACCGCCACCTGCAGGGGAGTCGCTTTACAGGGGGTGAAGCAGGTCTTTAGGAGCTCTATCTTTCTCTCCCACCCTGTATTTCCTCTGCTCTCTCCTTTTGTGTCTGTCAGATGCAAGGTCAGTAACAACAACAACAACAACAATAACCACCACAGTGACCAAGCAACAAGGGCAGCGAAAGGGGAACAAATGGAGTGCAGGAGCTGTGGATTATTCGTGGCGTAGGCACTCAGCTGTGGCAATAACCCCTTGAGGCAATCAATCCATACATGAAGATGTAATACAGGTAACAGAGACGTATACGTCCCTGTGTGTTTCCACTGAGTTAATGTAAATGCACTTTTATTTACTTCTTCATTTATTGATTACCTTGCCACGAGAATTTCTTTTCATTGCTAAAAAAAAGTGTCCCATCAAGGGTACCAGGTGGTGCCACACCCAGTTAAGCACTCATGTTACAATGCAGGAGGACTGGGCTTCAACACCCTGGTTCCCACATGCCAGGGGAAATCTTTACAAGTGGTGCGGAAGTGCTGCAGTTGTCTCTCTCTGTGTCTCAAACTCTCTCTACCTCCCTTCCCTCTCAATTCCTGTCTATTTATTCCAGTGAATAATCAAGAAAATAGAAAGTAAAAAAAGAAAAAGGAAAAGGAAATATTCCACGACTTCAAATGGGTTAATCAGGACAATGCTTTCCTTGTTAAGATCCTCACAGCATCCCATATGCAGAAAGGCAAAGACGCCATGTATTTTTTAACCCAGTTTTTATATTTATTTATTTATTTATTTAGGTGCTTATTCATTTTTGTTATTGATGAATTAATGTTTTACATTTGACATTGACTAGGGATCTGACACCAGCGGACTCCAGTACCCCTATATCGTACTCTGCCTCTACAAAACCGATCCATTGACCTGTCCATCCATCCATCCATCCACCCATACATCTATCCATCCATTCATACATCCATCCATCCAACCATCCATCCATCCATCCATCCATCCATCCATCCACCAGTCAACCAAGCTAAGTACAAAAGGAGATCTCTCCTTGAATGGTGAGGAGAAACAACGATGCATAGGTAGGTTGCAAAGGCCCAGTTTGGCTGAATAGGGCAGAGGGGCTGAACCAGGGAATGTGTTGGGGCGTGTGGGTTTGAGTGGGATGAGCCGGAGACCCTGTGAGCTGGGTCACATTAGGGGCAGGCAGGGGGTGGAAGGGGTTGCGAACAGCTGTCACTGGAGAAGCATCACAAGTGCTGGAGCTGGTGAGCAGGGCACCTGGAAGAGAGGACAGACAAAGGAGAGAAGCAAAGTGCGGAGGAGAGGAGAGGGGAGAGGATGGTGAGGACAGGAGAGGACAGGAGAGGACAGGATTGGAGGGGACCTGAGAAACCTACCTGGACAAAGGCAGCATACGGACATCCAGGAAGGCAGGCAGGCATGCAGGCAGCTCTGGCCTGGGCTCCCAGGATCCCGGGCGCACCTCCACCTGTCTTCTCTTGGCTGCCAGCCCTGAGGTCCCTCGTCGGTCAGCATTGTCTTCCCATCCTTCCGTCCCTCTGTGCCAGGGCCCA
Organism: Erinaceus europaeus; assembly: GCF_950295315.1. NCBI lineage: Eukaryota > Metazoa > Chordata > Mammalia > Eulipotyphla > Erinaceidae > Erinaceus > Erinaceus europaeus. The sequence continues at coordinate 279,024 of NW_026647189.1, read as the reverse complement.
GGCGTCTGGGCGCTGTTGCCTGACCTAGTGGCAGGGCAGTTGGGCTGCCCAGTGCCAGTGTGGCCAGCACAGATTGCCAGGGGCTAGGACATCACAGAGGGCTCATGTGGTTGCTAGGCCATGGGGACCCCGCCCATCCAGTTGACCAGCAGCCATGACCCCCACGCTGAACTTGACCTGAGGGGTGGTGGCCAGCCACCAGAGCCAGAGCCCCAGGCCAAAGCAGGTGCTGGTCGGCCGGGCCAAGGGGCTATGTGCAGATTGGTGTGTGTCTGGGCATGGGGCTGGCATCTGACAGTCCAGGGCGGGGGACCAAGGTCCGCCAGGCCCCTGTCCCACCATGTGCACTGACACACAGTCTTGCTGACTGACTGACAGTCCCCGCCCCAGAGATACCCACACCAAGTCCCTGGGTGCCCTGAGCTGCCCCTGAGGGTTGGTGGGTGCCTGCCTGGACACATGCCTCCGTAATGGAGGCCTCTATTAATCCCGTTGCCTACTGACAGCTGCCCTCCTGCCCCTCCTCATCCTCCTACGCCTCCTCCTCCTCCTCTTCCTACTCTTCCTCCTCCTCTTTCTCCTCCTCCTCCTCCACCCCCTCCTCCTCTTCCTCATCCTCAGGTGGACTCACTCAGGGCCCTTGGCCTAGGCAAGCCAGGGCTGCTGCTCTGGCTTCTGCAGCTTCTATCCAGTGGGGGGGTGTAGGAATCTGTTCCTGTCAGTCCCTGATTCCTGGGACCTTCCATGCCTCCAGCTGCCCCCACTCTCTAGTCCTGACCCCTCCTCAAGGATGCCCCCTTTCCCCTTACCCTCTGTCCCCCAGCTCCCAACTAACATCTACTGTGTTCCTCCCTGCGCTACTTTACTGCCACCCTGCTTCTGCCCTTCAGCCCTGAGGGCCCAGGGCCAGCCCAGCTGCCATCTCACCATCCAGCAGGGGGACCTGCCCTAACGCCCTGCCACCACACCCACACACACAGCCCTGCACACACTCCTGGGCTCCCCTGGCTGCAGCCTGCCTCTCAAACAGTCTCCTTCTGCCCCCTAGCCCCCTTACAGCCTCTTCCACGGACCCCCACAGACACCTGGGCATGAGCAGTGCAGACATGCAAACAGCTCCCCTCGCCCCCACTCCAGTTGCTCCAAGGTTGTCAAGAGTCTTTTTTTCATGCTGTAGGGGAGGGAGTTGAGACAGTCCAATGTCCTGGGGAGCAAGAACTGCAAACAGTCCATCTACAATGGAACATTTGGGTCTCAGGCCGCCCAATCCCTAGTGCGCTGTGCAGACCTTTGACTGGCAAAAACACCCCATCTGAGCGTGAGATCTGGCTGGGCTAGTGGCTCTTTCTGTGGACTAAGAGACAGACAGACAGAGTTTTCAGGTTCAAAACCTATACTTCCCAGAAGATGGTCATTCACTTCGGTAAAAAAAAAAAAAAAAAAAAAGGCTTTTTATTTTTTTTCCCCCTGCCTGGGTTACCTGTCTCCTGCCTGTTTCAAAGTGAAAAAAGGGAAAAATCTTTTTTGGAGGGAAAAGGACCTAATTGCAGGCAGGTGGACTCCGTGGAAGGTGGATGGGGAGTTGCTCCTGCCCTGGCACTAGAGCCCCAGCTGCTGTTCCAGGTGCTCTCTGATAACAGAGATCTCCGTGTGTTGTGTCATGACACTGTCTCCAGGACTGACCCTCAGGATAATGAGGATTCAAAACGAGGCAGGTGATACTGCCTTCAAAAGTAAATCCAGGGAGGTTTGGCGGTATGTCAGAGGGTTAAGGGCTTGTGGCGCTCACGAATAGAGGGGACAGGTGGAAGGATTTGGGGTCTGGCCCCCAGACCGCCACCTGCAGGGGAGTCGCTTTACAGGGGGTGCAGCAGGTCTTTAGGAGCTCTATCTTTCTCTCCCACCCTGTATTTCCTCTGCTCTCTCCTTTTGTGTCTGTCAGATGCAAGGTCAGTAACAACAACAACAACAACAACAACAACAACAATAACCACCACAGTGACCAAGCAACAAGGGCAGCGAAAGGGGAACAAATGGAGTGCAGGAGCTGTGGATTATTCGTGGCGTAGGCACTCAGCTGTGGCAATAACCCCTTGAGGCAATCAATCCATACATGAAGATGTAATACAGGTAACAGAGACGTATATGTCCCTGTGTGTTTCCACTGAGTTAATGTAAATGCACTTTTATTGACTTCTTCATTTATTGATTACCTTGCCACGAGAATTTCTTTTCATTGCTAAAAAAAAGTGTCCCATCAAGGGTACCAGGTGGTGCCACACCCAGTTAAGCACTCATGTTACAATGCAGGAGGACTGGGCTTCAACACCCTGGTTCCCACATGCCAGGGGAAATCTTTACAAGTGGTGCGGAAGTGCTGCAGTTGTCTCTCTCTGTGTCTCAAACTCTCTCTACCTCCCTTCCCTCTCAATTCCTGTCTATTTATTCCAGTGAATAATCAAGAAAATAGAAAGTAAAAAAAGAAAAAGGAAAAGGAAATATTCCACGACTTCAAATGGGTTAATCAGGACAATGCTTTCCTTGTTAAGATCCTCACAGCATTCCATATGCAGAAAGGCAAAGACGCCATGTATTTTTTAACCCAGTTTTTATATTTATTTATTTATTTATTTAGGTGCTTATTCATTTTTGTTATTGATGAATTAATGTTTTACATTTGACATTGACTAGGGATCTGACACCAGCTGACTCCAGTACCCCTATATGGTACTCTGCCTCTACAAAACCGATACATTGACCTGTCCATCCATCCATCCATCCACCCATACATCTATCCATCCATTCATACATCCATCCATCCATCCATCCATCCACCAGTCAACCAAGCTAAGTACAAAAGGAGATCTCTCCTTGAATGGTGAGGAGAAACAACGATGCATAGGTAGGTTGCAAAGGCCCAGTTTGGCTGAATAGGGCAGAGGGGCTGAACCAGGGAATGTGTTGGGGCGTGTGGGTTTGGGTGGGATGAGCCGGAGACCCTGTGAGCTGGGTCACATTAGGGGCAGGCAGGGGGTGGAAGGGGTTGCGAACAGCTGTCACTGGAGAAGCATCACAAGTGCTGGAGCTGGTGAGCAGGGCACCTGGAAGAGAGGACAGACAAAGGAGAGAAGCAAAGTGCGGAGGAGAGGAGAGGGGAGAGGATGGTGAGGACAGGAGAGGACAGGAGAGGACAGGATTGGAGGGGACCTGAGAAACCTACCTGGACAAAGGCAGCATACGGACATCCAGGAAGGCAGGCAGGCATGCAGGCAGCTCTGGCCTGGGCTCCCAGGATCCCGGGCGCACCTCCACCTGTCTTCTCTTGGCTGCCAGCCCTGAGGTCCCTCGTCGGTCAGCACTGTCTTCCCATCCTTCCGTCCCTCTGTGCCAGGGCCCAGGCGTCTGGGCGCTGTTGCCTGACCTAGTGGCAGGGCAGTTGGGCTGCCCAGTGCCAGTGTGGCCAGCACAGATTGCCAGGGGCTAGGACATCACAGAGGGCTCATGTGGTTGCTAGGCCATGGGGACCCCGCCCATCCAGTTGACCAGCAGCCATGACCCCCACGCTGAACTTGACCTGAGGGGTGGTGGCCAGCCACCAGAGCCAGAGCCCCAGGCCAAAGCAGGTGCTGGTCGGCCGGGCCAAGGGGCTATGTGCAGATTGGTGTGTGTCTGGGCATGGGGCTGGCATCTGACAGTCCAGGGCGGGGGACCAAGGTCCGCCAGGCCCCTGTCCCACCATGTGCACTGACACACAGTCTTGCTGACTGACTGACAGTCCCCGCCCCAGAGATACCCACACCAAGTCCCTGGGTGCCCTGAGCTGCCCCTGAGGGTTGGTGGGTGCCTGCCTGGACACATGCCTCCGTAATGGAGGCCTCTATTAATCCCGTTGCCTACTGACAGCTGCCCTCCTGCCCCTCCTCCTCCTCCTACGCCTCCTCCTCCTCCTCTTCCTACTCTTCCTCCTCCTCTTTCTCCTCCTCCTCCTCCACCCCCTCCTCCTCTTCCTCATCCTCAGATGGACTCACTCAGGGCCCTTGGCCTAGGCAAGCCAGGGCTGCTGCTCTGGCTTCTGCAGCTTCTATCCAGTGGGGGGGTGTAGGAATCTGTTCCTGTCAGTCCCTGATTCCTGGGACCTTCCATGCCTCCAGCTGCCCCCACTCTCTAGTCCTGACCCCTCCTCAAGGATGCCCCCTTTCCCCTTACCCTCTGTCCCCCAGCTCCCAACTAACATCTACTGTGTTCCTCCCTGCGCTACTTTACTGCCACCCTGCTTCTGCCCTTCAGCCCTGAGGGCCCAGGGCCAGCCCAGCTGCCATCTCACCATCCAGCAGGGGGACCTGCCCTAACGCCCTGCCACCACACCCACACACACAGCCCTGCACACACTCCTGGGCTCCCCTGGCTGCAGCCTGCCTCTCAAACAGTCTCCTTCTGCCCCCTAGCCCCCTTACAGCCTCTGCCATGGACCCCCACAGACACCTGGGCATGAGCAGTGCAGACATGCAAACAGCTCCCCTCGCCCCCACTCCAGTTGCTCCAAGGTTGTCAAGAGTCTTTTTTTCATGCTGTAGGGGAGGGAGTTGAGACAGTCCAATGTCCTGGGGAGCAAGAACTGCAAACAGTCCATCTACAATGGAACATTTGGGTCTCAGGCCGCCCAATCCCTAGTGCGCTGTGCAGACCTTTGACTGGCAAAAACACCCCATCTGAGCGTGAGATCTGGCTGGGCTAGTGGCTCTTTCTGTGGACTAAGAGACAGACAGACAGAGTTTTCAGGTTCAAAACCTATACTTCCCAGAAGATGGTCATTCACTTCGGTAAAAAAAAAAAAAAAAAAGGCTTTTTATTTTTTTTCCCCCTGCCTGGGTTACCTGTCTCCTGCCTGTTTCAAAGTGAAAAAAGGGAAAAATCTTTTTTGGAGGGAAAAGGACCTAATTGCAGGCAGGTGGACTCCGTGGAAGGTGGATGGGGAGTTGCTCCTGCCCTGGCACTAGAGCCCCAGCTGCTGTTCCAGGTGCTCTCTGATAACAGAGATCTCCGTGTGTCGTGTCATGACACTGTCTCGAGGACTGACCCTCAGGATAATGAGGATTCAAAACGAGGCAGGTGATACTGCCTTCAAAAGTAAATCCAGGGAGGTTTGGCGGTATGTCAGAGGGTTAAGGGCTTGTGGCGCTCACGAATAGAGGGGACAGGTGGAAGGATTTGGGGTCTGGCCCCCAGACCGCCACCTGCAGGGGAGTCGCTTTACAGGGGGTGAAGCAGGTCTTTAGGAGCTCTATCTTTCTCTCCCACCCTGTATTTCCTCTGCTCTCTCCTTTTGTGTCTGTCAGATGCAAGGTCAGTAACAACAACAACAACAACAACAACAATAACCACCACAGTGACCAAGCAACAAGGGCAGCGAAAGGGGAACAAATGGAGTGCAGGAGCTGTGGATTATTCGTGGCGTAGGCACTCAGCTGTGGCAATAACACCTTGAGGCAATCAATCCATACATGAAGATGTAATACAGGTAACAGAGACGTATATGTCCCTGTGTGTTTCCACTGAGTTAATGTAAATGCACTTTTATTGACTTCTTCATTTATTGATTACCTTGACACGAGAATTTCTTTTCATTGCTAAAAAAAAGTGTCCCATCAAGGGTACCAGGTGGTGCCACACCCAGTTAAGCACTCATGTTACAATGCAGGAGGACTGGGCTTCAAAACCCTGGTTCCCACATGCCAGGGGAAATCTTTACAAGTGGTGCGGAAGTGCTGCAGTTGTCTCTCTCTGTGTCTCGAACTCTCTCTACCTCCCTTCCCTCTCAATTCCTGTCTATTTATTCCAGTGAATAATCAAGAAAATAGAAAGTAAAAAAAGAAAAAGGAAAAGGAAATATTCCACGACTTCAAATGGGTTAATCAGGACAATGCTTTCCTTGTTAAGATCCTCACAGCATTCCATATGCAGAAAGGCAAAGACGCCATGTATTTTTTAACCCAGTTTTTATATTTATTTATTTATTTATTTAGGTGCTTATTCATTTTTGTTATTGATGAATTAATGTTTTACATTTGACATTGACTAGGGATCTGACACCAGCGGACTCCAGTACCCCTATATGGTACTCTGCCTCTACAAAACCGTTCCATTGACCTGTCCATCCATCCATCCATCCACCCATACATCTATCCATCCATTCATCCATCCATCCATCCATCCATCCATCCATCCATCCATCCACCAGTCAACCAAGCTAAGTACAAAAGGAGATCTCTCCTTGAATGGTGAGGAGAAACAACGATGCATAGGTAGGTTGCAAAGGCCCAGTTTGGCTGAATAGGGCAGAGGGGCTGAACCAGGGAATGTGTTGGGGCGTGTGGGTTTGGGTGGGATGAGCCGGAGACCCTGTGAGCTGGGTCACATTAGGGGCAGGCAGGGGGTGGAAGGGGTTGCGAACAGCTGTCACTGGAGAAGCATCACAAGTGCTGGAGCTGGTGAGCAGGGCACCTGGAAGAGAGGACAGACAAAGGAGAGAAGCAAAGTGCGGAGGAGAGGAGAGGGGAGAGGATGGTGAGGACAGGAGAGGACAGGAGAGGACAGGATTGGAGGGGACCTGAGAAACCTACCTGGACAAAGGCAGCATACGGACATCCAGGAAGGCAGGCAGGCATGCAGGCAGCTCTGGCCTGGGCTCCCAGGATCCCGGGCGCACCTCCACCTGTCTTCTCTTGGCTGCCAGCCCTGAGGTCCCTCGTCGGTCAGCACTGTCTTCCCATCCTTCCGTCCCTCTGTGCCAGGGCCCAGGCGTCTGGGCGCTGTTGCCTGACCTAGTGGCAGGGCAGTTGGGCTGCCCAGTGCCAGTGTGGCCAGCACAGATTGCCAGGGGCTAGGACATCACAGAGGGCTCATGTGGTTGCTAGGCCATGGGGACCCCGCCGATCCAGTTGACCAGCAGCCATGACCCCCACGCTGAACTTGACCTGAGGGGTGGTGGCCAGCCACCAGAGCCAGAGCCCCAGGCCAAAGCAGGTGCTGGTCGGCCGGGCCAAGGGGCTATGTGCAGATTGGTGTGTGTCTGGGCATGGGGCTGGCATCTGACAGTCCAGGGCGGGGGACCAAGGTCCGCCAGGCCCCTGTCCCACCATGTGCACTGACACACAGTCTTGCTGACTGACTGACAGTCCCCGCCCCAGAGATACCCACACCAAGTCCCTGGGTGCCCTGAGCTGCCCCTGAGGGTTGGTGGGTGCCTGCCTGGACACATGCCTCCGTAATGGAGGCCTCTATTAATCCCGTTGCCTACTGACAGCTGCCCTCCTGCCCCTCCTCCTCCTCCTACGCCTCCTCCTCCTCCTCTTCCTACTCTTCCTCCTCCTCTTTCTCCTCCTCCTCCTCCACCCCCTCCTCCTCTTCCTCATCCTCAGATGGACTCACTCAGGGCCCTTGGCCTAGGCAAGCCAGGGCTGCTGCTCTGGCTTCTGCAGCTTCTATCCAGTGGGGGGGTGTAGGAATCTGTTCCTGTCAGTCCCTGATTCCTGGGACCTTCCATGCCTCCAGCTGCCCCCACTCTCTAGTCCTGACCCCTCCTCAAGGATGCCCCCTTTCCCCTTACCCTCTGTCCCCCAGCTCCCAACTAACATCTACTGTGTTCCTCCCTGCGCTACTTTACTGCCACCCTGCTTCTGCCCTTCAGCCCTGAGGGCCCAGGGCCAGCCCAGCTGCCATCTCACCATCCAGCAGGGGGACCTGCCCTAACGCCCTGCCACCACACCCACACACACAGCCCTGCACACACTCCTGGGCTCCCCTGGCTGCAGCCTGCCTCTCAAACAGTCTCCTTCTGCCCCCTAGCCCCCTTACAGCCTTTTCCACGGACCCCCACAGACACCTGGGCATGAGCAGTGCAGACATGCAAACAGCTCCCCTCGCCCCCACTCCAGTTGCTCCAAGGTTGTCAAGAGTCTTTTTTTCATGCTGTAGGGGAGGGAGTTGAGACAGTCCAATGTCCTGGGGAGCAAGAACTGCAAACAGTCCATCTACAATGGAACATTTGGGTCTCAGGCCGCCCAATCCCTAGTGCGCTGTGCAGACCTTTGACTGGCAAAAACACCCCATCTGAGCGTGAGATCTGGCTGGGCTAGTGGCTCTTTCTGTGGACTAAGAGACAGACAGACAGAGTTTTCAGGTTCAAAACCTATACTTCCCAGAAGATGGTCATTCACTTCGGTAAAAAAAAAAAAAAAAAAAAAAAAGGCTTTTTATTTTTTTTCCCCCTGCCTGGGTTACCTGTCTCTTGCCTGTTTCAAAGTGAAAAAAGGGAAAAATCTTTTTTGGAGGGAAAAGGACCTAATTGCAGGCAGGTGGACTCCGTGGAAGGTGGATGGGGAGTTGCTCCTGCCCTGGCACTAGAGCCCCAGCTGCTGTTCCAGGTGCTCTCTGATAACAGAGATCTCCGTGTGTCGTGTCATGACACTGTCTCCAGGACTGACCCTCAGGATAATGAGGATTCAAAACGAGGCAGGTGATACTGCCTTCAAAATTAAATCCAGGGAGGTTTGGCGGTATGTCAGAGGGTTAAGGGCTTGTGGCGCTCACGAATAGAGGGGACAGGTGGAAGGATTTGGGGTCTGGCCCCCAGACCGCCACCTGCAGGGGAGTCGCTTTACAGGGGGTGAAGCAGGTCTTTAGGAGCTCTATCTTTCTCTCCCACCCTGTATTTCCTCTGCTCTCTCCTTTTGTGTCTGTCAGATGCAAGGTCAGTAACAACAACAACAACAACAACAACAACAATAACCACCACAGTGACCAAGCAACAAGGGCAGCGAAAGGGGAACAAATGGAGTGCAGGAGCTGTGGATTATTCGTGGCGTAGGCACTCAGCTGTGGCAATAACCCCTTGAGGCAATCAATCCATACATGAAGATGTAATACAGGTAACAGAGACGTATATGTCCCTGTGTGTTTCCACTGAGTTAATGTAAATGCACTTTTATTGACTTCTTCATTTATTTATTACCTTGCCACGAGAATTTCTTTTCATTGCTAAAAAAAGTGTCCCATCAAGGGTACCAGGTGGTGCCACACCCAGTTAAGCACTCATGTTACAATGCAGGAGGACTGGGCTTCAACACCCTGGTTCCCACATGCCAGGGGAAATCTTTACAGGTGGTGCGGAAGTGCTGCAGTTGTCTCTCTCTGTGTCTCAAACTCTCTCTACCTCCCTTCCCTCTCAATTCCTGTCTATTTATTCCAGTGAATAATCAAGAAAATAGAAAGTAAAAAAAGAAAAAGGAAAAGGAAATATTCCACGACTTCAAATGGGTTAATCAGGACAATGCTTTCCTTGTTAAGATCCTCACAGCATTCCATATGCAGAAAGGCAAAGACGCCATGTATTTTTTAACCCAGTTTTTATATTTATTTATTTATTTATTTAGGTGCTTATTCATTTTTGTTATTGATGAATTAATGTTTTACATTTGACATTGACTAGGGATCTGACACCAGCGGACTCCAGTACCCCTATATGGTACTCTGCCTCTACAAAACCGATCCATTGACCGGTCCATCCATCCATCCATCCACCCATACATCTATCCATCCATTCATCCATCCATCCATCCATCCATCCATCCATCCATCCACCAGTCAACCAAGCTAAGTACAAAAGGAGATCTCTCCTTGAATGGTGAGGAGAAACAACGATGCATAGGTAGGTTGCAAAGGCCCAGTTTGGCTGAATAGGGCAGAGGGACTGAACCAGGGAATGTGTTGGGGCGTGTGGGTTTGGGTGGGATGAGCCGGAGACCCTGTGAGCTGGGTCACATTAGGGGCAGGCAGGGGGTGGAAGGGGTTGCGAACAGCTGTCACTGGAGAAGCATCACAAGTGCTGGAGCTGGTGAGCAGGGCACCTGGAAGAGAGGACAGACAAAGGAGAGAAGCAAAGTGCGGAGGAGAGGAGAGGGGAGAGGATGGTGAGGACAGGAGAGGACAGGATTGGAGGGGACCTGAGAAACCTACCTGGACAAAGGCAGCATACGGACATCCAGGAAGGCAGGCAGGCATGCAGGCAGCTCTGGCCTGGGCTCCCAGGATCCCGGGCGCACCTCCACCTGTCTTCTCTTGGCTGCCAGCCCTGAGGTCCCTCGTCGGTCAGCACTGTCTTCCCATCCTTCCGTCCCTCTGTGCCAGGGCCCAGGCGTCTGGGCGCTGTTGCCTGACCTAGTGGCAGGGCAGTTGGGCTGCCCAGTGCCAGTGTGGCCAGCACAGATTGCCAGGGGCTAGGACATCACAGAGGGCTCATGTGGTTGCTAGGCCATGGGGACCCCGCCCATCCAGTTGACCAGCAGCCATGACCCCCACGCTGAACTTGACCTGAGGGGTGGTGGCCAGCCACCAGAGCCAGAGCCCCAGGCCAAAGCAGGTGCTGGTCGGCCGGGCCAAGGGGCTATGTGCAGATTGGTGTGTGTCTGGGCATGGGGCTGGCATCTGACAGTCCAGGGCGGGGGACCAAGGTCCGCCAGGCCCCTGTCCCACCATGTGCACTGACACACAGTCTTGCTGACTGACTGACAGTCCCCGCCCCAGAGATACCCACACCAAGTCCCTGGGTGCCCTGAGCTGCCCCTGAGGGTTGGTGGGTGCCTGCCTGGACACATGCCTCCGTAATGGAGGCCTCTATTAATCCCGTTGCCTACTGACAGCTGCCCTCCTGCCCCTCCTCCTCCTCCTACGCCTCCTCCTCCTCCTCTTCCTACTCTTCCTCCTCCTCTTTCTCCTCCTCCTCCTCCACCCCCTCCTCCTCTTCCTCATCCTCAGATGGACTCACTCAGGGCCCTTGGCCTAGGCAAGCCAGGGCTGCTGCTCTGGCTTCTGCAGCTTCTATCCAGTGGGGGGGTGTAGGAATCTGTTCCTGTCAGTCCCTGATTCCTGGGACCTTCCATGCCTCCAGCTGCCCCCACTCTCTAGTCCTGACCCCTCCTCAAGGATGCCCCCTTTCCCCTTACCCTCTGTCCCCCAGCTCCCAACTAACATCTACTGTGTTCCTCCCTGCGCTACTTTACTGCCACCCTGCTTCTGCCCTTCAGCCCTGAGGGCCCAGGGCCAGCCCAGCTGCCATCTCACCATCCAGCAGGGGGACCTGCCCTAACGCCCTGCCACCACACCCACACACACAGCCCTGCACACACTCCTGGGCTCCCCTGGCTGCAGCCTGCCTCTCAAACAGTCTCCTTCTGCCCCCTAGCCCCCTTACAGCCTCTGCCATGGACCCCCACAGACACCTGGGCATGAGCAGTGCAGACATGCAAACAGCTCCCCTCGCCCCCACTCCAGTTGCTCCAAGGTTGTCAAGAGTCTTTTTTTCATGCTGTAGGGGAGGGAGTTGAGACAGTCCAATGTCCTGGGGAGCAAGAACTGCAAACAGTCCATCTACAATGGAACATTTGGGTCTCAGGCCGCCCAATCCCTAGTGCGCTGTGCAGACCTTTGACTGGCAAAAACACCCCATCTGAGCGTGAGATCTGGCTGGGCTAGTGGCTCTTTCTGTGGACTAAGAGACAGACAGACAGAGTTTTCAGGTTCAAAACCTATACTTCCCAGAAGATGGTCATTCACTTCGGTAAAAAAAAAAAAAAAAAAGGCTTTTTATTTTTTTTCCCCCTGCCTGGGTTACCTGTCTCCTGCCTGTTTCAAAGTGAAAAAAGGGAAAAATCTTTTTTGGAGGGAAAAGGACCTAATTGCAGGCAGGTGGACTCCGTGGAAGGTGGATGGGGAGTTGCTCCTGCCCTGGCACTAGAGCCCCAGCTGCTGTTCCAGGTGCTCTCTGATAACAGAGATCTCCGTGTGTCGTGTCATGACACTGTCTCCAGGACTGACCCTCAGGATAATGAGGATTCAAAACGAGGCAGGTGATACTGCCTTCAAAAGTAAATCCAGGGAGGTTTGGCGGTATGTCAGAGGGTTAAGGGCTTGTGGCGCTCACGAATAGAGGGGACAGGTGGAAGGATTTGGGGTCTGGCCCCCAGACCGCCACCTGCAGGGGAGTCGCTTTACAGGGGGTGAAGCAGGTCTTTAGGAGCTCTATCTTTCTCTCCCACCCTGTATTTCCTCTGCTCTCTCCTTTTGTGTCTGTCAGATGCAAGGTCAGTAACAACAACAACAACAACAACAACAATAACCACCACAGTGACCAAGCAACAAGGGCAGCGAAAGGGGAACAAATGGAGTGCAGGAGCTGTGGATTATTCGTGGCGTAGGCACTCAGCTGTGGCAATAACCCCTTGAGGCAATCAATCCATACATGAAGATGTAATACAGGTAACAGAGACGTATATGTCCCTGTGTGTTTCCACTGAGTTAATGTAAATGCACTTTTATTGACTTCTTCATTTATTGATTACCTTGACACGAGAATTTCTTTTCATTGCTAAAAAAAAGTGTCCCATCAAGGGTACCAGGTGGTGCCACACCCAGTTAAGCACTCATGTTACAATGCAGGAGGACTGGGCTTCAAAACCCTGGTTCCCACATGCCAGGGGAAATCTTTACAAGTGGTGCGGAAGTGCTGCAGTTGTCTCTCTCTGTGTCTCGAACTCTCTCTACCTCCCTTCCCTCTCAATTCCTGTCTATTTATTCCAGTGAATAATCAAGAAAATAGAAAGTAAAAAAAGAAAAAGGAAAAGGAAATATTCCACGACTTCAAATGGGTTAATCAGGACAATGCTTTCCTTGTTAAGATCCTCACAGCATTCCATATGCAGAAAGGCAAAGACGCCATGTATTTTTTAACCCAGTTTTTATATTTATTTATTTATTTATTTAGGTGCTTATTCATTTTTGTTATTGATGAATTAATGTTTTACATTTGACATTGACTAGGGATCTGACACCAGCGGACTCCAGTACCCCTATATGGTACTCTGCCTCTACAAAACCGTTCCATTGACCTGTCCATCCATCCATCCATCCACCCATACATCTATCCATCCATTCATCCATCCATCCATCCATCCATCCATCCATCCACCAGTCAACCAAGCTAAGTACAAAAGGAGATCTCTCCTTGAATGGTGAGGAGAAACAACGATGCATAGGTAGGTTGCAAAGGCCCAGTTTGGCTGAATAGGGCAGAGGGGCTGAACCAGGGAATGTGTTGGGGCGTGTGGGTTTGGGTGGGATGAGCCGGAGACCCTGTGAGCTGGGTCACATTAGGGGCAGGCAGGGGGTGGAAGGGGTTGCGAACAGCTGTCACTGGAGAAGCATCACAAGTGCTGGAGCTGGTGAGCAGGGCACCTGGAAGAGAGGACAGACAAAGGAGGGAAGCAAAGTGCGGAGGAGAGGAGAGGGGAGAGGATGGTGAGGACAGGAGAGGACAGGAGAGGACAGGATTGGAGGGGACCTGAGAAACCTACCTGGACAAAGGCAGCATACGGACATCCAGGAAGGCAGGCAGGCATGCAGGCAGCTCTGGCCTGGGCTCCCAGGATCCCGGGCGCACCTCCACCTGTCTTCTCTTGGCTGCCAGCCCTGAGGTCCCTCGTCGGTCAGCACTGTCTTCCCATCCTTCCGTCCCTCTGTGCCAGGGCCCAGGCGTCTGGGCGCTGTTGCCTGACCTAGTGGCAGGGCAGTTGGGCTGCCCAGTGCCAGTGTGGCCAGCACAGATTGCCAGGGGCTAGGACATCACAGAGGGCTCATGTGGTTGCTAGGCCATGGGGACCCCGCCCATCCAGTTGACCAGCAGCCATGACCCCCACGCTGAACTTGACCTGAGGGGTGGTGGCCAGCCACCAGAGCCAGAGCCCCAGGCCAAAGCAGGTGCTGGTCGGCCGGGCCAAGGGGCTATGTGCAGATTGGTGTGTGTCTGGGCATGGGGCTGGCATCTGACAGTCCAGGGCGGGGGACCAAGGTCCGCCAGGCCCCTGTCCCACCATGTGCACTGACACACAGTCTTGCTGACTGACTGACAGTCCCCGCCCCAGAGATACCCACACCAAGTCCCTGGGTGCCCTGAGCTGCCCCTGAGGGTTGGTGGGTGCCTGCCTGGACACATGCCTCCGTAATGGAGGCCTCTATTAATCCCGTTGCCTACTGACAGCTGCCCTCCTGCCCCTCCTCCTCCTCCTACGCCTCCTCCTCCTCCTCTTCCTACTCTTCCTCCTCCTCTTTCTCCTCCTCCTCCTCCACCCCCTCCTCCTCTTCCTCATCCTCAGATGGACTCACTCAGGGCCCTTGGCCTAGGCAAGCCAGGGCTGCTGCTCTGGCTTCTGCAGCTTCTATCCAGTGGGGGGGTGTAGGAATCTGTTCCTGTCAGTCCCTGATTCCTGGGACCTTCCATGCCTCCAGCTGCCCCCACTCTCTAGTCCTGACCACTCCTCAAGGATGCCCCCTTTCCCCTTACCCTCTGTCCCCCAGCTCCCAACTAACATCTACTGTGTTCCTCCCTGCGCTACTTTACTGCCACCCTGCTTCTGCCCTTCAGCCCTGAGGGCCCAGGGCCAGCCCAGCTGCCATCTCACCATCCAGCAGGGGGACCTGCCCTAACGCCCTGCCACCACACCCACACACACAGCCCTGCACACACTCCTGGGCTCCCCTGGCTGCAGCCTGCCTCTCAAACAGTCTCCTTCTGCCCCCTAGCCCCCTTACAGCCTCTTCCACGGACCCCCACAGACACCTGGGCATGAGCAGTGCAGACATGCAAACAGCTCCCCTCGCCCCCACTCCAGTTGCTCCAAGGTTGTCAAGAGTCTTTTTTTCATGCTGTAGGGGAGGGAGTTGAGACAGTCCAATGTCCTGGGGAGCAAGAACTGCAAACAGTCCATCTACAATGGAACATTTGGGTCTCAGGCCGCCCAATCCCTAGTGCGCTGTGCAGACCTTTGACTGGCAAAAACACCCCATCTGAGCGTGAGATCTGGCTGGGCTAGTGGCTCTTTCTGTGGACTAAGAGACAGACAGACAGAGTTTTCAGGTTCAAAACCTATACTTCCCAGAAGATGGTCATTCACTTCGGTAAAAAAAAAAAAAAAAAAAAAAGGCTTTTTATTTTTTTTCCCCCTGCCTGGGTTACCTGTCTCTTGCCTGTTTCAAAGTGAAAAAAGGGAAAAATCTTTTTTGGAGGGAAAAGGACCTAATTGCAGGCAGGTGGACTCCGTGGAAGGTGGATGGGGAGTTGCTCCTGCCCTGGCACTAGAGCCCCAGCTGCTGTTCCAGGTGCTCTCTGATAACAGAGATCTCCGTGTGTCGTGTCATGACACTGTCTCCAGGACTGACCCTCAGGATAATGAGGATTCAAAACGAGGCAGGTGATACTGCCTTCAAAATTAAATCCAGGGAGGTTTGGCGGTATGTCAGAGGGTTAAGGGCTTGTGGCGCTCACGAATAGAGGGGACAGGTGGAAGGATTTGGGGTCTGGCCCCCAGACCGCCACCTGCAGGGGAGTCGCTTTACAGGGGGTGAAGCAGGTCTTTAGGAGCTCTATCTTTCTCTCCCACCCTGTATTTCCTCTGCTCTCTCCTTTTGTGTCTGTCAGATGCAAGGTCAGTAACAACAACAACAACAACAACAACAACAATAACCACCACAGTGACCAAGCAACAAGGGCAGCGAAAGGGGAACAAATGGAGTGCAGGAGCTGTGGATTATTCGTGGCGTAGGCACTCAGCTGTGGCAATAACCCCTTGAGGCAATCAATCCATACATGAAGATGTAATACAGGTAACAGAGACGTATATGTCCCTGTGTGTTTCCACTGAGTTAATGTAAATGCACTTTTATTGACTTCTTCATTTATTTATTACCTTGCCACGAGAATTTCTTTTCATTGCTAAAAAAAGTGTCCCATCAAGGGTACCAGGTGGTGCCACACCCAGTTAAGCACTCATGTTACAATGCAGGAGGACTGGGCTTCAAGACCCTGGTTCCCACATGCCAGGGGAAATCTTTACAGGTGGTGCGGAAGTGCTGCAGTTGTCTCTCTCTGTGTCTCAAACTCTCTCTACCTCCCTTCCCTCTCAATTCCTGTCTATTTATTCCAGTGAATAATCAAGAAAATAGAAAGTAAAAAAAGAAAAAGGAAAAGGAAATATTCCACGACTTCAAATGGGTTAATCAGGACAATGCTTTCCTTGTTAAGATCCTCACAGCATTCCATATGCAGAAAGGCAAAGACGCCATGTATTTTTTAACCCAGTTTTTATATTTATTTATTTATTTATTTAGGTGCTTATTCATTTTTGTTATTGATGAATTAATGTTTTACATTTGACATTGACTAGGGATCTGACACCAGCGGACTCCAGTACCCCTATATGGTACTCTGCCTCTACAAAACCGATCCATTGACTGGTCCATCCATCCATCCATCCACCCATACATCTATCCATCCATTCATCCATCCATCCATCCATCCATCCATCCATCCATCCACCAGTCAACCAAGCTAAGTACAAAAGGAGATCTCTCCTTGAATGGTGAGGAGAAACAACGATGCATAGGTAGGTTGCAAAGGCCCAGTTTGGCTGAATAGGGCAGAGGGACTGAACCAGGGAATGTGTTGGGGCGTGTGGGTTTGGGTGGGATGAGCCGGAGACCCTGTGAGCTGGGTCACATTAGGGGCAGGCAGGGGGTGGAAGGGGTTGCGAACAGCTGTCACTGGAGAAGCATCACAAGTGCTGGAGCTGGTGAGCAGGGCACCTGGAAGAGAGGACAGACAAAGGAGAGAAGCAAAGTGCGGAGGAGAGGAGAGGGGAGAGGATGGTGAGGACAGGAGAGGACAGGATTGGAGGGGACCTGAGAAACCTACCTGGACAAAGGCAGCATACGGACATCCAGGAAGGCAGGCAGGCATGCAGGCAGCTCTGGCCTGGGCTCCCAGGATCCCGGGCGCACCTCCACCTGTCTTCTCTTGGCTGCCAGCCCTGAGGTCCCTCGTCGGTCAGCACTGTCTTCCCATCCTTCCGTCCCTCTGTGCCAGGGCCCAGGCGTCTGGGCGCTGTTGCCTGACCTAGTGGCAGGGCAGTTGGGCTGCCCAGTGCCAGTGTGGCCAGCACAGATTGCCAGGGGCTAGGACATCACAGAGGGCTCATGTGGTTGCTAGGCCATGGGGACCCCGCCCATCCAGTTGACCAGCAGCCATGACCCCCACGCTGAACTTGACCTGAGGGGTGGTGGCCAGCCACCAGAGCCAGAGCCCCAGGCCAAAGCAGGTGCTGGTCGGCCGGGCCAAGGGGCTATGTGCAGATTGGTGTGTGTCTGGGCATGGGGCTGGCATCTGACAGTCCAGGGCGGGGGACCAAGGTCCGCCAGGCCCCTGTCCCACCATGTGCACTGACACACAGTCTTGCTGACTGACTGACAGTCCCCGCCCCAGAGATACCCACACCAAGTCCCTGGGTGCCCTGAGCTGCCCCTGAGGGTTGGTGGGTGCCTGCCTGGACACATGCCTCCGTAATGGAGGCCTCTATTAATCCCGTTGCCTACTGACAGCTGCCCTCCTGCCCCTCCTCCTCCTCCTACGCCTCCTCCTCCTCCTCTTCCTACTCTTCCTCCTCCTCTTTCTCCTCCTCCTCCTCCACCCCCTCCTCCTCTTCCTCATCCTCAGATGGACTCACTCAGGGCCCTTGGCCTAGGCAAGCCAGGGCTGCTGCTCTGGCTTCTGCAGCTTCTATCCAGTGGGGGGGTGTAGGAATCTGTTCCTGTCAGTCCCTGATTCCTGGGACCTTCCATGCCTCCAGCTGCCCCCACTCTCTAGTCCTGACCCCTCCTCAAGGATGCCCCCTTTCCCCTTACCCTCTGTCCCCCAGCTCCCAACTAACATCTACTGTGTTCCTCCCTGCGCTACTTTACTGCCACCCTGCTTCTGCCCTTCAGCCCTGAGGGCCCAGGGCCAGCCCAGCTGCCATCTCACCATCCAGCAGGGGGACCTGCCCTAACGCCCTGCCACCACACCCACACACACAGCCCTGCACACACTCCTGGGCTCCCCTGGCTGCAGCCTGCCTCTCAAACAGTCTCCTTCTGCCCCCTAGCCCCCTTACAGCCTCTGCCACGGACCCCCACAGACACCTGGGCATGAGCAGTGCAGACATGCAAACAGCTCCCCTCGCCCCCACTCCAGTTGCTCCAAGGTTGTCAAGAGTCTTTTTTTCATGCTGTAGGGGAGGGAGTTGAGACAGTCCAATGTCCTGGGGAGCAAGAACTGCAAACAGTCCATCTACAATGGAACATTTGGGTCTCAGGCCGCCCAATCCCTAGTGCGCTGTGCAGACCTTTGACTGGCAAAAACACCCCATCTGAGCGTGAGATCTGGCTGGGCTAGTGGCTCTTTCTGTGGACTAAGAGACAGACAGACAGAGTTTTCAGGTTCAAAACCTATACTTCCCAGAAGATGGTCATTCACTTCGGTAAAAAAAAAAAAAAAAAAAAAAAAAAAAAAGGCTTTTTATTTTTTTTCCCCCTGCCTGGGTTACCTGTCTCCTGCCTGTTTCAAAGTGAAAAAAGGGAAAAATCTTTTTTGGAGGGAAAAGGACCTAATTGCAGGCAGGTGGACTCCGTGGAATGTGGATGGGGAGTTGCTCCTGCCCTGGCACTAGAGCCCCAGCTGCTGTTCCAGGTGCTCTCTGATAACAGAGATCTCCGTGTGTCGTGTCATGACACTGTCTCCAGGACTGACCCTCAGGATAATGAGGATTCAAAACGAGGCAGGTGATACTGCCTTCAAAAGTAAATCCAGGGAGGTTTGGCGGTATGTCAGAGGGTTAAGGGCTTGTGGCGCTCACGAATAGAGGGGACAGGTGGAAGGATTTGGGGTCTGGCCCCCAGACCGCCACCTGCAGGGGAGTCGCTTTACAGGGGGTGAAGCAGGTCTTTAGGAGCTCTATCTTACTCTCCCACCCTGTATTTCCTCTGCTCTCTCCTTTTGTGTCTGTCAGATGCAAGGTCAGTAACAACAACAACAACAACAACAACAACAATAACCACCACAGTGACCAAGCAACAAGGGCAGCGAAAGGGGAACAAATGGAGTGCAGGAGCTGTGGATTATTCGTGGCGTAGGCACTCAGCTGTGGCAATAACCCCTTGAGGCAATCAATCCATACATGAAGATGTAATACAGGGAACAGAGACTTATATGTCCCTGTGTGTTTCCACTGAGTTAATGTAAATGCACTTTTATTGACTTCTTCATTTATTGATTACCTTGACACGAGAATTTCTTTTCATTGCTAAAAAAAAGTGTCCCATCAAGGGTACCAGGTGGTGCCACACCCAGTTAAGCACTCATGTTACAATGCAGGAGGACTGGGCTTCAACACCCTGGTTCCCACATGCCAGGGGAAATCTTTACAAGTGGTGCGGAAGTGCTGCAGTTGTCTCTCTCTGTGTCTCAAACTCTCTCTACCTCCCTTCCCTCTCAATTCCTGTCTATTTATTCCAGTGAATAATCAAGAAAATAGAAAGTAAAAAAAGAAAAAGGAAAAGGAAATATTCCACGACTTCAAATGGGTTAATCAGGACAATGCTTTCCTTGTTAAGATCCTCACAGCATTCCATATGCAGAAAGGCAAAGACGCCATGTATTTTTTAACCCAGTTTTTATATTTATTTATTTATTTATTTAGGTGCTTATTCATTTTTGTTATTGATGAATTAATGTTTTACATTTGACATTGACTAGGGATCTGACACCAGCGGACTCCAGTACCCCTATATCGTACTCTGCCTCTACAAAACCGATCCATTGACCTGTCCATCCATCCATCCATCCATCCACCCATACATCTATCCATCCATTCATACATCCATCCATCCATCCATCCATCCATCCATCCACCAGTCAACCAAGCTAAGTACAAAAGGAGATCTCTCCTTGAATGGTGAGGAGAAACAACGATGCATAGGTAGGTTGCAAAGGCCCAGTTTGGCTGAATAGGGCAGAGGGGCTGAACCAGGGAATGTGTTGGGGCGTGTGGGTTTGGGTGGGATGAGCCGGAGACCCTGTGAGCTGGGTCACATTAGGGGCAGGCAGGGGGTGGAAGGGGTTGTGAACAGCTGTCACTGGAGAAGCATCACAAGTGCTGGAGCTGGTGAGCAGGGCACCTGGAAGAGAGGACAGACAAAGGAGAGAAGCAAAGTGCGGAGGAGAGGAGAGGGGAGAGGATGGTGAGGACAGGAGAGGACAGGAGAGGACAGGATTGGAGGGGACCTGAGAAACCTACCTGGACAAAGGCAGCATACGGACATCCAGGAAGGCAGGCAGGCATGCAGGCAGCTCTGGCCTGGGCTCCCAGGATCCCGGGCGCACCTCCACCTGTCTTCTCTTGGCTGCCAGCCCTGAGGTCCCTCGTCGGTCAGCATTGTCTTCCCATCCTTCCGTCCCTCTGTGCCAGGGCCCAGGCGTCTGGGCGCTGTTGCCTGACCTAGTGGCAGGGCAGTTGGGCTGCCCAGTGCCAGTGTGGCCAGCACAGATTGCCAGGGGCTAGGACATCACAGAGGGCTCATGTGGTTGCTAGGCCATGGGGACCCCGCCCATCCAGTTGACCAGCAGCCATGACCCCCACGCTGAACTTGACCTGAGGGGTGGTGGCCAGCCACCAGAGCCAGAGCCCCAGGCCAAAGCAGGTGCTGGTCGGCCGGGCCAAGGGGCTATGTGCAGATTGGTGTGTGTCTGGGCATGGGGCTGGCATCTGACAGTCCAGGGCGGGGGACCAAGGTCCGCCAGGCCCCTGTCCCACCATGTGCACTGACACACAGTCTTGCTGACTGACTGACAGTCCCCGCCCCAGAGATACCCACACCAAGTCCCTGGGTGCCCTGAGCTGCCCCTGAGGGTTGGTGGGTGCCTGCCTGGACACATGCCTCCGTAATGGAGGCCTCTATTAATCCCGTTGCCTACTGACAGCTGCCCTCCTGCCCCTCCTCCTCCTCCTACGCCTCCTCCTCCTCCTCTTCCTACTCTTCCTCCTCCTCTTTCTCCTCCTCCTCCTCCACCCCCTCCTCCTCTTCCTCATCCTCAGGTGGACTCACTCAGGGCCCTTGGCCTAGGCAAGCCAGGGCTGCTGCTCTGGCTTCTGCAGCTTCTATCCAGTGGGGGGGTGTAGGAATCTGTTCCTGTCAGTCCCTGATTCCTGGGACCTTCCATGCCTCCAGCTGCCCCCACTCTCTAGTCCTGACCCCTCCTCAAGGATGCCCCCTTTCCCCTTACCCTCTGTCCCCCAGCTCCCAACTAACATCTACTGTGTTCCTCCCTGCGCTACTTTACTGCCACCCTGCTTCTGCCCTTCAGCCCTGAGGGCCCAGGGCCAGCCCAGCTGCCATCTCACCATCCAGCAGGGGGACCTGCCCTAACGCCCTGCCACCACACCCACACACACAGCCCTGCACACACTCCTGGGCTCCCCTGGCTGCAGCCTGCCTCTCAAACAGTCTCCTTCTGCCCCCTAGCCCCCTTACAGCCTCTTCCACGGACCCCCACAGACACCTGGGCATGAGCAGTGCAGACATGCAAACAGCTCCCCTCGCCCCCACTCCAGTTGCTCCAAGGTTGTCAAGAGTCTTTTTTTCATGCTGTAGGGGAGGGAGTTGAGACAGTCCAATGTCCTGGGGAGCAAGAACTGCAAACAGTCCATCTACAATGGAACATTTGGGTCTCAAGCCGCCCAATCCCTAGTGCGCTGTGCAGACATTTGACTGGCAAAAACACCCCATCTGAGCGTGAGATCTGGCTGGGCTAGTGGCTCTTTCTGTGGAATAAGAGACAGACAGACAGAGTTTTCAGGTTCAAAACCTATACTTCCCAGAAGATGGTCATTCACTTCGGTAAAAAAAAAAAAAAAAAAAAAGGCTTTTTATTTTTTTTCCCCCTGCCTGGGTTACCTGTCTCCTGCCTGTTTCAAAGTGAAAAAAGGGAAAAATCTTTTTTGGAGGGTAAAGGACCTAATTGCAGGCAGGTGGACTCCGTGGAAGGTGGATGGGGAGTTGCTCCTGCCCTGGCACTAGAGCCCCAGCTGCTGTTCCAGGTGCTCTCTGATAACAGAGATCTCCGTGTGTCGTGTCATGACACTGTCTCCAGGACTGACCCTCAGGATAATGAGGATTCAAAACGAGGCAGGTGATACTGCCTTCAAAAGTAAATCCAGGGAGGTTTGGCGGTATGTCAGAGGGTTAAGGGCTTGTGGCGCTCACGAATAGAGGGGACAGGTGGAAGGATTTGGGGTCTGGCCCCCAGACCGCCACCTGCAGGGGAGTCGCTTTACAGGGGGTGAAGCAGGTCTTTAGGAGCTCTATCTTTCTCTCCCACCCTGTATTTCCTCTGCTCTCTCCTTTTGTGTCTGTCAGATGCAAGGTCAGTAACAACAACAACAACAACAACAATAACCACCACAGTGACCAAGCAACAAGGGCAGCGAAAGGGGAACAAATGGAGTGCAGGAGCTATGGATTATTCGTGGCGTAGGCACTCAGCTGTGGCAATAACCCCTTGAGGCAATCAATCCATACATGAAGATGTAATACAGGTAACAGAGACGTATATGTCCCTGTGTGTTTCCACTGAGTTAATGTAAATGCACTTTTATCGACTTCTTCATTTATTTATTACCTTGCCACGAGAATTTCTTTTCATTGCTAAAAAAAAGTGTCCCATCAAGGGTACCAGGTGGTGCCACACCCAGTTAAGCACTCATGTTACAATGCAGGAGGACTGGGCTTCAACACCCTGGTTCCCACATGCCAGGGGAAATCTTTACAAGTGGTGCGGAAGTGCTGCAGTTGTCTCTCTCTGTGTCTCAAACTCTCTCTACCTCCCTTCCCTCTCAATTCCTGTCTATTTATTCCAGTGAATAATCAAGAAAATAGAAAGTAAAAAAAGAAAAAGGAAAAGGAAATATTCCACGACTTCAAATGGGTTAATCAGGACAATACTTTCCTTGTTAAGATCCTCACAGCATTCCATATGCAGAAAGGCAAAGACGCCATGTATTTTTTAACCCAGTTTTTATATTTATTTATTTATTTATTTAGGTGCTTATTCATTTTTGTTATTGATGAATTAATGTTTTACATTTGACATTGACTAGGGATCTGACACCAGCTGACTCCAGTACCCCTATATGGTACTCTGCCTCTACAAAACCGATCCATTGACCTGTCCATCCATCCATCCATCCACCCATACATCTATCCATCCATTCATACATACATACATCCATCCATCCATCCATCCATCCATCCATCCATCCATCCACCAGTCAACCAAGCTAAGTACAAAAGGAGATCTCTCCTTGAATGGTGAGGAGAAACAACGATGCATAGGTAGGTTGCAAAGGCCCAGTTTGGCTGAATAGGGCAGAGGGGCTGAACCAGGGAATGTGTTGGGGCGTGTGGGTTTGGGTGGGATGAGCCGGAGACCCTGTGAGCTGGGTCACATTAGGGGCAGGCAGGGAGTGGAAGGGGTTGCGAACAGCTGTCACTGGAGAAGCATCACAAGTGCTGGAGCTGGTGAGCAGGGCACCTGGAAGAGAGGACAGACAAAGGAGAGAAGCAAAGTGCGGAGGAGAGGAGAGGGGAGAGGATGGTGAGGACAGGAGAGGACAGGAGAGGACAGGATTGGAGGGGACCTGAGAAACCTACCTGGACAAAGGCAGCATACGGACATCCAGGAAGGCAGGCAGGCATGCAGGCAGCTCTGGCCTGGGCTCCCAGGATCCCGGGCGCACCTCCACCTGTCTTCTCTTGGCTGCCAGCCCTGAGGTCCCTCGTCGGTCAGCATTGTCTTCCCATCCTTCCGTCCCTCTGTGCCAGGGCCCAGGCGTCTGGGCGCTGTTGCCTGACCTAGTGGCAGGGCAGTTGGGCTGCCCAGTGCCAGTGTGGCCAGCACAGATTGCCAGGGGCTAGGACATCACAGAGGGCTCATGTGGTTGCTAGGCCATGGGGACCCCGCCCATCCAGTTGACCAGCAGCCATGACCCCCACGCTGAACTTGACCTGAGGGGTGGTGGCCAGCCACCAGAGCCAGAGCCCCAGGCCAAAGCAGGTGCTGGTCGGCCGGGCCAAGGGGCTATGTGCAGATTGGTGTGTGTCTGGGCATGGGGCTGGCATCTGACAGTCCAGGGCGGGGGACCAAGGTCCGCCAGGCCCCTGTCCCACCATGTGCACTGACACACAGTCTTGCTGACTGACTGACAGTCCCCGCCCCAGAGATACCCACACCAAGTCCCTGGGTGCCCTGAGCTGCCCCTGAGGGTTGGTGGGTGCCTGCCTGGACACATGCCTCCGTAATGGAGGCCTCTATTAATCCCGTTGCCTACTGACAGCTGCCCTCCTGCCCCTCCTCATCCTCCTACGCCTCCTCCTCCTCCTCTTCCTACTCTTCCTCCTCCTCTTTCTCCTCCTCCTCCTCCACCCCCTCCTACTCTTCCTCATCCTCAGGTGGACTCACTCAGGGCCCTTGGCCTAGGCAAGCCAGGGCTGCTGCTCTGGCTTCTGCAGCTTCTATCCAGTGGGGGGGTGTAGGAATCTGTTCCTGTCAGTCCCTGATTCCTGGGACCTTCCATGCCTCCAGCTGCCCCCACTCTCTAGTCCTGACCCCTCCTCAAGGATGCCCCCTTTCCCCTTACCCTCTGTCCCCCAGCTCCCAACTAACATCTACTGTGTTCCTCCCTGCGCTACTTTACTGCCACCCTGCTTCTGCCCTTCAGCCCTGAGGGCCCAGGGCCAGCCCAGCTGCCATCTCACCATCCAGCAGGGGGACCTGCCCTAACGCCCTGCCACCACACCCACACACACAGCCCTGCACACACTCCTGGGCTCCCCTGCCTGCAGCCTGCCTCTGAAACAGTCTCCTTCTGCCCCCTAGCCCCCTTACAGCCTCTTCCACGGACCCCCACAGACACCTGGGCATGAGCAGTGCAGACATGCAAACAGCTCCCCTCGCCCCCACTCCAGTTGCTCCAAGGTTGTCAAGAGTCTTTTTTTCATGCTGTAGGGGAGGGAGTTGAGACAGTCCAATGTCCTGGGGAGCAAGAACTGCAAACAGTCCATCTACAATGGAACATTTGGGTCTCAGGCCGCCCAATCCCTAGTGCGCTGTGCAGACCTTTGACTGGCAAAAACACCCCATCTGAGCGTGAGATCTGGCTGGGCTAGTGGCTCTTTCTGTGGAATAAGAGACAGACAGACAGAGTTTTCAGGTTCAAAACCTATACTTCCCAGAAGATGGTCATTCACTTCGGTAAAAAAAAAAAAAAAAAAGGCTTTTTATTTTTTTTCCCCCTGCCTGGGTTACCTGTCTCCTGCCTGTTTCAAAGTGAAAAAAGGGAAAAATCTTTTTTGGAGGGAAAAGGACCTAATTGCAGGCAGGTGGACTCCGTGGAAGGTGGATGGGGAGTTGCTCCTGCCCTGGCACTAGAGCCCCAGCTGCTGTTCCAGGTGCTCTCTGATAACAGAGATCTCCGTGTGTTGTGTCATGACACTGTCTCCAGGACTGACCCTCAGGATAATGAGGATTCAAAACGAGGCAGGTGATACTGCCTTCAAAAGTAAATCCAGGGAGGTTTGGCGGTATGTCAGAGGGTTAAGGGCTTGTGGCGCTCACGAATAGAGGGGACAGGTGGAAGGATTTGGGGTCTGGCCCCCAGACCGCCACCTGCAGGGGAGTCGCTTTACAGGGGGTGAAGCAGGTCTTTAGGAGCTCTATCTTTCTCTCCCACCCTGTATTTCCTCTGCTCTCTCCTTTTGTGTCTGTCAGATGCAAGGTCAGTAACAACAACAACAACAACAACAACAACAATAACCACCACAGTGACCAAGCAACAAGGGCAGCGAAAGGGGAACAAATGGAGTGCAGGAGCTGTGGATTATTCGTGGCGTAGGCACTCAGCTGTGGCAATAACCCCTTGAGGCAATCAATCCATACATGAAGATGTAATACAGGTAACAGAGACGTATATGTCCCTGTGTGTTTCCACTGAGTTAATGTAAATGCACTTTTATTGACATCTTCATTTATTTATTATCTTGCCACGAGAATTTCTTTTCATTGCTAAAAAAAAGTGTCCCATCAAGGGTACCAGGTGGTGCCACACCCAGTTAAGCACTCATGTTACAATGCAGGAGGACTGGGCTTCAACACCCTGGTTCCCACATGCCAGGGGAAATCTTTACAAGTGGTGCGGAAGTGCTGCAGTTGTCTCTCTCTGTGTCTCAAACTCTCTCTACCTCCCTTCCCTCTCAATTCCTGTCTATTTATTCCAGTGAATAATCAAGAAAATAGAAAGTAAAAAAAGAAAAAGGAAAAGGAAATATTCCACGACTTCAAATGGGTTAATCAGGACAATGCTTTCCTTGTTAAGATCCTCACAGCATTCCATATGCAGAAAGGCAAAGACGCCATGTATTTTTTAACCCAGTTTTTATATTTATTTATTTATTTATTTAGGTGCTTATTCATTTTTGTTATTGATGAATTAATGTTTTACATTTGACATTGACTAGGGATCTGACACCAGCTGACTCCAGTACCCCTATATGGTACTCTGCCTCTACAAAACCGATACATTGACCTGTCCATCCATCCATCCATCCACCCATACATCTATCCATCCATTCATACATCCATCCATCCATCCATCCATCCACCAGTCAACCAAGCTAAGTACAAAAGGAGATCTCTCCTTGAATGGTGAGGAGAAACAACGATGCATAGGTAGGTTGCAAAGGCCCAGTTTGGCTGAATAGGGCAGAGGGGCTGAACCAGGGAATGTGTTGGGGCGTGTGGGTTTGGGTGGGATGAGCCGGAGACCCTGTGAGCTGGGTCACATTAGGGGCAGGCAGCGGGTGGAAGGGGTTGCGAACAGCTGTCACTGGAGAAGCATCACAAGTGCTGGAGCTGGTGAGCAGGGCACCTGGAAGAGAGGACAGACAAAGGAGAGAAGCAAAGTGCGGAGGAGAGGAGAGGGGAGAGGATGGTGAGGACAGGAGAGGACAGGAGAGGACAGGATTGGAGGGGACCTGAGAAACCTACCTGGACAAAGGCAGCATACGGACATCCAGGAAGGCAGGCAGGCATGCAGGCAGCTCTGGCCTGGGCTCCCAGGATCCCGGGCGCACCTCCACCTGTCTTCTCTTGGCTGCCAGCCCTGAGGTCCCTCGTCGGTCAGCACTGTCTTCCCATCCTTCCGTCCCTCTGTGCCAGGGCCCAGGCGTCTGGGCGCTGTTGCCTGACCTAGTGGCAGGGCAATTGGGCTGCCCAGTGCCAGTGTGGCCAGCACAGATTGCCAGGGGCTAGGACATCACAGAGGGCTCATGTGGTTGCTAGGCCATGGGGACCCCGCCCATCCAGTTGACCAGCAGCCATGACCCCCACGCTGAACTTGACCTGAGGGGTGGTGGCCAGCCACCAGAGCCAGAGCCCCAGGCCAAAGCAGGTGCTGGTCGGCCGGGCCAAGGGGCTATGTGCAGATTGGTGTGTGTCTGGGCATGGGGCTGGCATCTGACAGTCCAGGGCGGGGGACCAAGGTCCGCCAGGCCCCTGTCCCACCATGTGCACTGACACACAGTCTTGCTGACTGACTGACAGTCCCCGCCCCAGAGATACCCACACCAAGTCCCTGGGTGCCCTGAGCTGCCCCTGAGGGTTGGTGGGTGCCTGCCTGGACACATGCCTCCGTAATGGAGGCCTCTATTAATCCCGTTGCCTACTGACAGCTGCCCTCCTGCCCCTCCTCCTCCTCCTACGCCTCCTCCTCCTCCTCTTCCTACTCTTCCTCCTCCTCTTTCTCCTCCTCCTCCTCCACCCCCTCCTCCTCTTCCTCATCCTCAGATGGACTCACTCAGGGCCCTTGGCCTAGGCAAGCCAGGGCTGCTGCTCTGGCTTCTGCAGCTTCTATCCAGTGGGGGGGTGTAGGAATCTGTTCCTGTCAGTCCCTGATTCCTGGGACCTTCCATGCCTCCAGCTGCCCCCACTCTCTAGTCCTGACCCCTCCTCAAGGATGCCCCCTTTCCCCTTACCCTCTGTCCCCCAGCTCCCAACTAACATCTACTGTGTTCCTCCCTGCGCTACTTTACTGCCACCCTGCTTCTGCCCTTCAGCCCTGAGGGCCCAGGGCCAGCCCAGCTGCCATCTCACCATCCAGCAGGGGGACCTGCCCTAACGCCCTGCCACCACACCCACACACACAGCCCTGCACACACTCCTGGGCTCCCCTGGCTGCAGCCTGCCTCTCAAACAGTCTCCTTCTGCCCCCTAGCCCCCTTACAGCCTCTGCCACGGACCCCCACAGACACCTGGGCATGAGCAGTGCAGACATGCAAACAGCTCCCCTCGCCCCCACTCCAGTTGCTCCAAGGTTGTCAAGAGTCTTTTTTTCATGCTGTAGGGGAGGGAGTTGAGACAGTCCAATGTCCTGGGGAGCAAGAACTGCAAACAGTCCATCTACAATGGAACATTTGGGTCTCAGGCCGCCCAATCCCTAGTGCGCTGTGCAGACCTTTGACTGGCAAAAACACCCCATCTGAGCGTGAGATCTGGCTGGGCTAGTGGCTCTTTCTGTGGACTAAGAGACAGACAGACAGAGTTTTCAGGTTCAAAACCTATACTTCCCAGAAGATGGTCATTCACTTCGGTAAAAAAAAAAAAAAAAGGCTTTTTATTTTTTTTCCCCCTGCCTGGGTTACCTGTCTCCTGCCTGTTTCAAAGTGAAAAAAGGGAAAAATCTTTTTTGGAGGGAAAAGGACCTAATTGCAGGCAGGTGGACTCCGTGGAAGGTGGATGGGGAGTTGCTCCTGCCCTGGCACTAGAGCCCCAGCTGCTGTTCCAGGTGCTCTCTGATAACAGAGATCTCTGTGTGTCGTGTCATGACACTGTCTCCAGGACTGACCCTCAGGATAATGAGGATTCAAAACGAGGCAGGTGATACTGCCTTCAAAAGTAAATCCAGGGAGGTTTGGCGGTATGTCAGAGGGTTAAGGGCTTGTGGCGCTCACGAATAGAGGGGACAGGTGGAAGGATTTGGGGTCTGGCCCCCAGACCGCCACCTGCAGGGGAGTCGCTTTACAGGGGGTGAAGCAGGTCTTTAGGAGCTCTATCTTTCTCTCCCACCCTGTATTTCCTCTGCTCTCTCCTTTTGTGTCTGTCAGATGCAAGGTCAGTAACAACAACAACAACAACAACAACAATAACCACCACAGTGACCAAGCAACAAGGGCAGCGAAAGGGGAACAAATGGAGTGCAGGAGCTGTGGATTATTCGTGGCGTAGGCACTCAGCTGTGGCAATAACCCCTTGAGGCAATCAATCCATACATGAAGATGTAATACAGGTAACAGAGACGTATATGTCCCTGTGTGTTTCCACTGAGTTAATGTAAATGCACTTTTATTGACTTCTTCATTTATTGATTACCTTGCCACGAGAATTTCTTTTCATTGCTAAAAAAAAGTGTCCCATCAAGGGTACCAGGTGGTGCCACACCCAGTTAAGCACTCATGTTACAATGCAGGAGGACTGGGCTTCAAAACCCTGGTTCCCACATGCCAGGGGAAATCTTTACAAGTGGTGCGGAAGTGCTGCAGTTGTCTCTCTCTGTGTCTCAAACTCTCTCTACCTCCCTTCCCTCTCAATTCCTGTCTATTTATTCCAGTGAATAATCAAGAAAATAGAAAGTAAAAAAAGAAAAAGGAAAAGGAAATATTCCACGACTTCAAATGGGTTAATCAGGACAATGCTTTCCTTGTTAAGATCCTCACAGCATTCCATATGCAGAAAGGCAAAGACGCCATGTATTTTTTAACCCAGTTTTTATATTTATTTATTTATTTATTTAGGTGCTTATTCATTTTTGTTATTGATGAATTAATGTTTTACATTTGACATTGACTAGGGATCTGACACCAGCGGACTCCAGTACCCCTATATGGTACTCTGCCTCTACAAAACCGATCCATTGACCTGTCCATCCATCCATCCATCCACCCATACATCTATCCATCCATTCATACATCCATCCATCCATCCATCCATCCATCCATCCACCAGTCAACCAAGCTAAGTACAAAAGGAGATCTCTCCTTGAATGGTGAGGAGAAACAACGATGCATAGGTAGGTTGCAAAGGCCCAGTTTGGCTGAATAGGGCAGAGGGACTGAACCAGGGAATGTGTTGGGGCGTGTGGGTTTGGGTGGGATGAGCCGGAGACCCTGTGAGCTGGGTCACATTAGGGGCAGGCAGGGGGTGGAAGGGGTTGCGAACAGCTGTCACTGGAGAAGCATCACAAGTGCTGGAGCTGGTGAGCAGGGCACCTGGAAGAGAGGACAGACAAAGGAGAGAAGCAAAGTGCGGAGGAGAGGAGAGGGGAGAGGATGGTGAGGACAGGAGAGGACAGGATTGGAGGGGACCTGAGAAACCTACCTGGACAAAGGCAGCATACGGACATCCAGGAAGGCAGGCAGGCATGCAGGCAGCTCTGGCCTGGGCTCCCAGGATCCCGGGCGCACCTCCACCTGTCTTCTCTTGGCTGCCAGCCCTGAGGTCCCTCGTCGGTCAGCACTGTCTTCCCATCCTTCCGTCCCTCTGTGCCAGGCCCAGGCGTCTGGGCGCTGTTGCCTGACCTAGTGGCAGGGCAGTTGGGCTGCCCAGTGCCAGTGTGGCCAGCACAGATTGCCAGGGGCTAGGACATCACAGAGGGCTCATGTGGTTGCTAGGCCATGGGGACCCCGCCCATCCAGTTGACCAGCAGCCATGACCCCCACGCTGAACTTGACCTGAGGGGTGGTGGCCAGCCACCAGAGCCAGAGCCCCAGGCCAAAGCAGGTGCTGGTCGGCCGGGCCAAGGGGCTATGTGCAGATTGGTGTGTGTCTGGGCATGGGGCTGGCATCTGACAGTCCAGGGCGGGGGACCAAGGTCCGCCAGGCCCCTGTCCCACCATGTGCACTGACACACAGTCTTGCTGACTGACTGACAGTCCCCGCCCCAGAGATACCCACACCAAGTCCCTGGGTGCCCTGAGCTGCCCCTGAGGGTTGGTGGGTGCCTGCCTGGACACATGCCTCCGTAATGGAGGCCTCTATTAATCCCGTTGCCTACTGACAGCTGCCCTCCTGCCCCTCCTCCTCCTCCTACGCCTCCTCCTCCTCCTCTTCCTACTCTTCCTCCTCCTCTTTCTCCTCCTCCTCCTCCACCCCCTCCTCCTCTTCCTCATCCTCAGATGGACTCACTCAGGGCCCTTGGCCTAGGCAAGCCAGGGCTGCTGCTCTGGCTTCTGCAGCTTCTATCCAGTGGGGGGGTGTAGGAATCTGTTCCTGTCAGTCCCTGATTCCTGGGACATTCCATGCCTCCAGCTGCCCCCACTCTCTAGTCCTGACCCCTCCTCAAGGATGCCCCCTTTCCCCTTACCCTCTGTCCCCCAGCTCCCAACTAACATCTACTGTGTTCCTCCCTGCGCTACTTTACTGCCACCCTGCTTCTGCCCTTCAGCCCTGAGGGCCCAGGGCCAGCCCAGCTGCCATCTCACCATCCAGCAGGGGGACCTGCCCTAACGCCCTGCCACCACACCCACACACACAGCCCTGCACACACTCCTGGGCTCCCCTGGCTGCAGCCTGCCTCTCAAACAGTCTCCTTCTGCCCCCTAGCCCCCTTACAGCCTCTTCCACGGACCCCCACAGACACCTGGGCATGAGCAGTGCAGACATGCAAACAGCTCCCCTCGCCCCCACTCCAGTTGCTCCAAGGTTGTCAAGAGTCTTTTTTTCATGCTGTAGGGGAGGGAGTTGAGACAGTCCAATGTCCTGGGGAGCAAGAACTGCAAACAGTCCATGTACAATGGAACATTTGGGTCTCAGGCCGCCCAATCCCTAGTGCGCTGTGCAGACCTTTGACTGGCAAAAACACCCCATCTGAGCGTGAGATCTGGCTGGGCTAGTGGCTCTTTCTGTGGACTAAGAGACAGACAGACAGAGTTTTCAGGTTCAAAACCTATACTTCCCAGAAGATGGTCATTCACTTCGGTAAAAAAAAAAAAAAAAAGGCTTTTTATTTTTTTTCCCCCTGCCTGGGTTACCTGTCTCCTGCCTGTTTCAAAGTGAAAAAAGGGAAAAATCTTTTTTGGAGGGAAAAGGACCTAATTGCAGGCAGGTGGACTCCGTGGAAGGTGGATGGGGAGTTGCTCCTGCCCTGGCACTAGAGCCCCAGCTGCTGTTCCAGGTGCTCTCTGATAACAGAGATCTCCGTGTGTCGTGTCATGACACTGTCTCCAGGACTGACCCTCAGGATAATGAGGATTCAAAACGAGGCAGGTGATACTGCCTTCAAAAGTAAATCCAGGGAGGTTTGGCGGTATGTCAGAGGGTTAAGGGCTTGTGGCGCTCACGAATAGAGGGGACAGGTGGAAGGATTTGGGGTCTGGCCCCCAGACCGCCACCTGCAGGGGAGTCGCTTTACAGGGGGTGAAGCAGGTCTTTAGGAGCTCTATCTTTCTCTCCCACCCTGTATTTCCTCTGCTCTCTCCTTTTGTGTCTGTCAGATGCAAGGTCAGTAACAACAACAACAACAACAACAACAACAATAACCACCACAGTGACCAAGCAACAAGGGCAGCGAAAGGGGAACAAATGGAGTGCAGGAGCTGTGGATTATTCGTGGCGTAGGCACTCAGCTGTGGCAATAACCCCTTGAGGCAATCAATCCATACATGAAGATGTAATACAGGTAACAGAGACGTATATGTCCCTGTGTGTTTCCACTGAGTTAATGTAAATGCACTTTTATTGACTTCTTCATTTATTGATTACCTTGCCACGAGAATTTCTTTTCATTGCTAAAAAAAAGTGTCCCATCAAGGGTACCAGGTGGTGCCACACCCAGTTAAGCACTCATGTTACAATGCAGGAGGACTGGGCTTCAACACCCTGGTTCCCACATGCCAGGGGAAATCTTTACAAGTGGTGCGGAAGTGCTGCAGTTGTCTCTCTCTGTGTCTCAAACTCTCTCTACCTCCCTTCCCTCTCAATTCCTGTCTATTTATTCCAGTGAATAATCAAGAAAATAGAAAGTAAAAAAAGAAAAAGGAAAAGGAAATATTCCACGACTTCAAATGGGTTAATCAGGACAATGCTTTCCTTGTTAAGATCCTCACAGCATTCCATATGCAGAAAGGCAAAGACGCCATGTATTTTTTAACCCAGTTTTTATATTTATTTATTTATTTATTTATTTATTTAGGTGCTTATTCATTTTTGTTATTGATGAATTAATGTTTTACATTTGACATTGACTAGGGATCTGACACCAGCGGACTCCAGTACCCCTATATGGTACTCTGCCTCTACAAAACCGATCCATTGACCTGTCCATCCATCCATCCATCCACCCATACATCTATCCATCCATTCATACATACATACATACATCCATCCATCCATCCATCCATCCATCCATCCACCAGTCAACCAAGCTAAGTACAAAAGGAGATCTCTCCTTGAATGGTGAGGAGAAACAACGATGCATAGGTAGGTTGCAAAGGCCCAGTTTGGCTGAATAGGGCAGAGGGGCTGAACCAGGGAATGTGTTGGGGCGTGTGGGTTTGGGTGGGATGAGCCGGAGACCCTGTGAGCTGGGTCACATTAGGGGCAGGCAGGGGGTGGTAGGGGTTGCGAACAGCTGTCACTGGAGAAGCATCACAAGTGCTGGAGCTGGTGAGCAGGGCACCTGGAAGAGAGGACAGACAAAGGAGAGAAGCAAAGTGCGGAGGAGAGGAGAGGGGAGAGGATGGTGAGGACAGGAGAGGACAGGAGAGGACAGGATTGGAGGGGACCTGAGAAACCTACCTGGACAAAGGCATCATACGGACATCCAGGAAGGCAGGCAGGCATGCAGGCAGCTCTGGCCTGGGCTCCCAGGATCCCGGGCGCACTTCCACCTGTCTTCTCTTGGCTGCCAGCCCTGAGGTCCCTCGTCGGTCAGCACTGTCTTCCCATCCTTCCGTCCCTCTGTGCCAGGGCCCAGGCGTCTGGGCGCTGTTGCCTGACCTAGTGGCAGGGCAGTTGGGCTGCCCAGTGCCAGTGTGGCCAGCACAGATTGCCAGGGGCTAGGACATCACAGAGGGCTCATGTGGTTGCTAGGCCATGGGGACCCCGCCCATCCAGTTGACCAGCAGCCATGACCCCCACGCTGAACTTGACCTGAGGGGTGGTGGCCAGCCACCAGAGCCAGAGCCCCAGGCCAAAGCAGGTGCTGGTCGGCCGGGCCAAGGGGCTATGTGCAGATTGGTGTGTGTCTGGGCATGGGGCTGGCATCTGACAGTCCAGGGCGGGGGACCAAGGTCCGCCAGGCCCCTGTCCCACCATGTGCACTGACACACAGTCTTGCTGACTGACTGACAGTCCCCGCCCCAGAGATACCCACACCAAGTCCCTGGGTGCCCTGAGCTGCCCCTGAGGGTTGGTGGGTGCCTGCCTGGACACATGCCTCCG
The DNA here is from genome assembly GCF_950295315.1 of Erinaceus europaeus. Lineage (NCBI taxonomy): Eukaryota > Metazoa > Chordata > Mammalia > Eulipotyphla > Erinaceidae > Erinaceus > Erinaceus europaeus. Next base: position 244,562 of record NW_026647189.1, on the reverse strand, counting down.
TAATGGAGGCCTCTATTAATCCCGTTGCCTACTGACAGCTGCCCTCCTGCCCCTCCTCCTCCTCCTACGCCTCCTCCTCCTCCTCTTCCTACTCTTCCTCCTCCTCTTTCTCCTCCTCCTCCTCCACCCCCTCCTCCTCTTCCTCATCCTCAGATGGACTCACTCAGGGCCCTTGGCCTAGGCAAGCCAGGGCTGCTGCTCTGGCTTCTGCAGCTTCTATCCAGTGGGGGGGTGTAGGAATCTGTTCCTGTCAGTCCCTGATTCCTGGGACCTTCCATGCCTCCAGCTGCCCCCACTCTCTAGTCCTGACCCCTCCTCAAGGATGCCCCCTTTCCCCTTACCCTCTGTCCCCCAGCTCCCAACTAACATCTACTGTGTTCCTCCCTGCGCTACTTTACTGCCACCCTGCTTCTGCCCTTCAGCCCTGAGGGCCCAGGGCCAGCCCAGCTGCCATCTCACCATCCAGCAGGGGGACCTGCCCTAACGCCCTGCCACCACACCCACACACACAGCCCTGCACACACTCCTGGGCTCCCCTGGCTGCAGCCTGCCTCTCAAACAGTCTCCTTCTGCCCCCTAGCCCACTTACAGCCTCTTCCACGGACCCCCACAGACACCTGGGCATGAGCAGTGCAGACATGCAAACAGCTCCCCTCGCCCCCACTCCAGTTGCTCCAAGGTTGTCAAGAGTCTTTTTTTCATGCTGTAGGGGAGGGAGTTGAGACAGTCCAATGTCCTGGGGAGCAAGAACTGCAAACAGTCCATCTACAATGGAACATTTGGGTCTCAGGCCGCCCAATCCCTAGTGCGCTGTGCAGACCTTTGACTGGCAAAAACACCCCATCTGAGCGTGAGATCTGGCTGGGCTAGTGGCTCTTTCTGTGGACTAAGAGACAGACAGACAGAGTTTTCAGGTTCAAAACCTATACTTCCCAGAAGATGGTCATTCACTTCGGTAAAAAAAAAAAAAAAAAAAAAAAAAAGGCTTTTTATTTTTTTTCCCCCTGCCTGGGTTACCTGTCTCTTGCCTGTTTCAAAGTGAAAAAAGGGAAAAATCTTTTTTGGAGGGAAAAGGACCTAATTGCAGGCAGGTGGACTCCGTGGAAGGTGGATGGGGAGTTGCTCCTGCCCTGGCACTAGAGCCCCAGCTGCTGTTCCAGGTGCTCTCTGATAACAGAGATCTCCGTGTGTCGTGTCATGACACTGTCTCCAGGACTGACCCTCAGGATAATGAGGATTCAAAACGAGGCAGGTGATACTGCCTTCAAAAGTAAATCCAGGGAGGTTTGGCGGTATGTCAGAGGGTTAAGGGCTTGTGGCGCTCACGAATAGAGGGGACAGGTGGAAGGATTTGGGGTCTGGCCCCCAGACCGCCACCTGCAGGGGAGTCGCTTTACAGGGGGTGAAGCAGGTCTTTAGGAGCTCTATCTTTCTCTCCCACCCTGTATTTCCTCTGCTCTCTCCTTTTGTGTCTGTCAGATGCAAGGTCAGTAACAACAACAACAACAACAACAACAACAACAACAATAACCACCACAGTGACCAAGCAACAAGGGCAGCGAAAGGGGAACAAATGGAGTGCAGGAGCTGTGGATTATTCGTGGCGTAGGCACTCAGCTGTGGCAATAACCCCTTGAGGCAATCAATCCATACATGAAGATGTAATACAGGTAACAGAGACGTATATGTCCCTGTGTGTTTCCACTGAGTTAATGTAAATGCACTTTTATTGACTTCTTCATTTATTGATTACCTTGCCACGAGAATTTCTTTTCATTGCTAAAAAAAAGTGTCCCATCAAGGGTACCAGGTGGTGCCACACCCAGTTAAGCACTCATGTTACAATGCAGGAGGACTGGGCTTCAACACCCTGGTTCCCACATGCCAGGGGAAATCTTTACAAGTGGTGCGGAAGTGCTGCAGTTGTCTCTCTCTGTGTCTCAAACTCACTCTACCTCCCTTCCCTCTCAATTCCTGTCTATTTATTCCAGTGAATAATCAAGAAAATAGAAAGTAAAAAAAGAAAAAGGAAAAGGAAATATTCCACGACTTCAAATGGGTTAATCAGGACAATGCTTTCCTTGTTAAGATCCTCACAGCATTCCATATGCAGAAAGGCAAAGACGCCATGTATTTTTTAACCCAGTTTTTATATTTATTTATTTATTTATTTAGGTGCTTATTCATTTTTGTTATTGATGAATTAATGTTTTACATTTGACATTGACTAGGGATCTGACACCAGCGGACTCCAGTACCCCTATATGGTACTCTGCCTCTACAAAACCGATCCATTGACCTGTCCATCCATCCATCCATCCACCCATACATCTATCCATCCATTCATACATACATACATCCATCCATCCATCCATCCATCCATCCATCCATCCATCCATCCATCCACCAGTCAACCAAGCTAAGTACAAAAGGAGATCTCTCCTTGAATGGTGAGGAGAAACAACGATGCATAGGTAGGTTGCAAAGGCCCAGTTTGGCTGAATAGGGCAGAGGGGCTGAACCAGGGAATGTGTTGGGGCGTGTGGGTTTGGGTGGGATGAGCCGGAGACCCTGTGAGCTGGGTCACATTAGGGGCAGGCAGGGGGTGGAAGGGGTTGCGAACAGCTGTCACTGGAGAAGCATCACAAGTGCTGGAGCTGGTGAGCAGGGCACCTGGAAGAGAGGACAGACAAAGGAGAGAAGCAAAGTGCGGAGGAGAGGAGAGGGGAGAGGATGGTGAGGACAGGAGAGGACAGGAGAGGACAGGATTGGAGGGGACCTGAGAAACCTACCTGGACAAAGGCAGCATACGGACATCCAGGAAGGCAGGCAGGCATGCAGGCAGCTCTGGCCTGGGCTCCCAGGATCCCGGGCGCACCTCCACCTGTCTTCTCTTGGCTGCCAGCCCTGAGGTCCCTCGTCGGTCAGCACTGTCTTCCCATCCTTCCGTCCCTCTGTGCCAGGGCCCAGGCGTCTGGGCGCTGTTGCCTGACCTAGTGGCAGGGCAGTTGGGCTGCCCAGTGCCAGTGTGGCCAGCACAGATTGCCAGGGGCTAGGACATCACAGAGGGCTCATGTGGTTGCTAGGCCATGGGGACCCCGCCCATCCAGTTGACCAGCAGCCATGACCCCCACGCTGAACTTGACCTGAGGGGTGGTGGCCAGCCACCAGAGCCAGAGCCCCAGGCCAAAGCAGGTGCTGGTCGGCCGGGCCAAGGGGCTATGTGCAGATTGGTGTGTGTCTGGGCATGGGGCTTGCATCTGACAGTCCAGGGCGGGGGACCAAGGTCCGCCAGGCCCCTGTCCCACCATGTGCACTGACACACAGTCTTGCTGACTGACTGACAGTCCCCGCCCCAGAGATACCCACACCAAGTCCCTGGGTGCCCTGAGCTGCCCCTGAGGGTTGGTGGGTGCCTGCCTGGACACATGCCTCCGTAATGGAGGCCTCTATTAATCCCGTTGCCTACTGACAGCTGCCCTCCTGCCCCTCCTCCTCCTCCTACGCCTCCTCCTCCTCCTCTTCCTACTCTTCCTCCTCCTCTTTCTCCTCCTCCTCCTCCACCCCCTCCTCCTCTTCCTCATCCTCAGATGGACTCACTCAGGGCCCTTGGCCTAGGCAAGCCAGGGCTGCTGCTCTGGCTTCTGCAGCTTCTATCCAGTGGGGGGGTGTAGGAATCTGTTCCTGTCAGTCCCTGATTCCTGGGACCTTACATGCCTCCAGCTGCCCCCACTCTCTAGTCCTGACCCCTCCTCAAGGATGCCCCCTTTCCCCTTACCCTCTGTCCCCCAGCTCCCAACTAACATCTACTGTGTTCCTCCCTGCGCTACTTTACTGCCACCCTGCTTCTGCCCTTCAGCCCTGAGGGCCCAGGGCCAGCCCAGCTGCCATCTCACCATCCAGCAGGGGGACCTGCCCTAACGCCCTGCCACCACACCCACACACACAGCCCTGCACACACTCCTGGGCTCCCCTGGCTGCAGCCTGCCTCTCAAACAGTCTCCTTCTGCCCCCTAGCCCCCTTACAGCCTCTTCCACGGACCCCCACAGACACCTGGGCATGAGCAGTGCAGACATGCAAACAGCTCCCCTCGCCCCCACTCCAGTTGCTCCAAGGTTGTCAAGAGTCTTTTTTTCATGCTGTAGGGGAGGGAGTTGAGACAGTCCAATGTCCTGGGGAGCAAGAACTGCAAACAGTCCATCTACAATGGAACATTTGGGTCTCAGGCCGCCCAATCCCTAGTGCGCTGTGCAGACCTTTGACTGGCAAAAACACCCCATCTGAGCGTGAGATCTGGCTGGGCTAGTGGCTCTTTCTGTGGACTAAGAGACAGACAGACAGAGTTTTCAGGTTCAAAACCTATACTTCCCAGAAGATGGTCATTCACTTCGGTAAAAAAAAAAAAAAAAAAAAAAAAAGGCTTTTTATTTTTTTTCCCCCTGCCTGGGTTACCTGTCTCCTGCCTGTTTCAAAGTGAAAAAAGGGAAAAATCTTTTTTGGAGGGAAAAGGACCTAATTGCAGGCAGGTGGACTCCGTGGAAGGTGGATGGGGAGTTGCTCCTGCCCTGGCACTAGAGCCCCAGCTGCTGTTCCAGGTGCTCTCTGATAACAGAGATCTCCGTGTGTCGTGTCATGACACTGTCTCGAGGACTGACCCTCAGGATAATGAGGATTCAAAACGAGGCAGGTGATACTGCCTTCAAAAGTAAATCCAGGGAGGTTTGGCGGTATGTCAGAGGGTTAAGGGCTTGTGGCGCTCACGAATAGAGGGGACAGGTGGAAGGATTTGGGGTCTGGCCCCCAGACCGCCACCTGCAGGGGAGTCGCTTTACAGGGGGTGAAGCAGGTCTTTAGGAGCTCTATCTTTCTCTCCCACCCTGTATTTCCTCTGCTCTCTCCTTTTGTGTCTGTCAGATGCAAGGTCAGTAACAACAACAACAACAACAACAACAACAATAACCACCACAGTGACCAAGCAACAAGGGCAGCGAAAGGGGAACAAATGGAGTGCAGGAGCTGTGGATTATTCGTGGCGTAGGCACTCAGCTGTGGCAATAACCCCTTGAGGCAATCAATCCATACATGAAGATGTAATACAGGTAACAGAGACGTATATGTCCCTGTGTGTTTCCACTGAGTTAATGTAAATGCACTTTTATTGACTTCTTCATTTATTGATTACCTTGCCACGAGAATTTCTTTTCATTGCTAAAAAAAAGTGTCCCATCAAGGGTACCAGGTGGTGCCACACCCAGTTAAGCACTCATGTTACAATGCAGGAGGACTGGGCTTCAACACCCTGGTTCCCACATGCCAGGGGAAATCTTTACAAGTGGTGCGGAAGTGCTGCAGTTGTCTCTCTCTGTGTCTCAAACTCTCTCTACCTCCCTTCCCTCTCAATTCCTGTCTATTTATTCCAGTGAATAATCAAGAAAATAGAAAGTAAAAAAAGAAAAAGGAAAAGGAAATATTCCACGACTTCAAATGGGTTAATCAGGACAATGCTTTCCTTGTTAAGATCCTCACAGCATTCCATATGCAGAAAGGCAAAGACGCCATGTATTTTTTAACCCAGTTTTTATATTTATTTATTTATTTATTTAGGTGCTTATTCATTTTTGTTATTGATGAATTAATGTTTTACATTTGACATTGACTAGGAATCTGACACCAGCGGACTCCAGTACCCCTATATGGTACTCTGCCTCTACAAAACCGATCCATTGACCTGTCCATCCATCCATCCATCCACCCATACATCTATCCATCCATTCATACATCCATCCATCCATCCATCCATCCATCCACCAGTCAACCAAGCTAAGTACAAAAGGAGATCTCTCCTTGAATGGTGAGGAGAAACAACGATGCATAGGTAGGTTGCAAAGGCCCAGTTTGGCTGAATAGGGCAGAGGGACTGAACCAGGGAATGTGTTGGGGCGTGTGGGTTTGGGTGGGATGAGCCGGAGACCCTGTGAGCTGGGTCACATTAGGGGCAGGCAGGGGGTGGAAGGGGTTGCGAACAGCTGTCACTGGAGAAGCATCACAAGTGCTGGAGCTGGTGAGCAGGGCACCTGGAAGAGAGGACAGACAAAGGAGAGAAGCAAAGTGCGGAGGAGAGGAGAGGGGAGAGGATGGTGAGGACAGGAGAGGACAGGAGAGGACAGGATTGGAGGGGACCTGAGAAACCTACCTGGACAAAGGCAGCATACGGACATCCAGGAAGGCAGGCAGGCATGCAGGCAGCTCTGGCCTGGGCTCCCAGGATCCCGGGCGCACCTCCACCTGTCTTCTCTTGGCTGCCAGCCCTGAGGTCCCTCGTCGGTCAGCACTGTCTTCCCATCCTTCCGTCCCTCTGTGCCAGGGCCCAGGCGTCTGGGCGCTGTTGCCTGACCTAGTGGCAGGGCAGTTGGGCTGCCCAGTGCCAGTGTGGCCAGCACAGATTGCCAGGGGCTAGGACATCACAGAGGGCTCATGTGGTTGCTAGGCCATGGGGACCCCGCCCATCCAGTTGACCAGCAGCCATGACCCCCACGCTGAACTTGACCTGAGGGGTGGTGGCCAGCCACCAGAGCCAGAGCCCCAGGCCAAAGCAGGTGCTGGTCGGCCGGGCCAAGGGGCTATGTGCAGATTGGTGTGTGTCTGGGCATGGGGCTGGCATCTGACAGTCCAGGGCGGGGGACCAAGGTCCGCCAGGCCCCTGTCCCACCATGTGCACTGACACACAGTCTTGCTGACTGACTGACAGTCCCCGCCCCAGAGATACCCACACCAAGTCCCTGGGTGCCCTGAGCTGCCCCTGAGGGTTGGTGGGTGCCTGCCTGGACACATGCCTCCGTAATGGAGGCCTCTATTAATCCCGTTGCCTACTGACAGCTGCCCTCCTGCCCCTCCTCCTCCTCCTACGCCTCCTCCTCCTCCTCTTCCTACTCTTCCTCCTCCTCTTTCTCCTCCTCCTCCTCCACCCCCTCCTCCTCTTCCTCATCCTCAGATGGACTCACTCAGGGCCCTTGGCCTAGGCAAGCCAGGGCTGCTGCTCTGGCTTCTGCAGCTTCTATCCAGTGGGGGGGTGTAGGAATCTGTTCCTGTCAGTCCCTGATTCCTGGGACCTTCCATGCCTCCAGCTGCCCCCACTCTCTAGTCCTGACCCCTCCTCAAGGATGCCCCCTTTCCCCTTACCCTCTGTCCCCCAGCTCCCAACTAACATCTACTGTGTTCCTCCCTGCGCTACTTTACTGCCACCCTGCTTCTGCCCTTCAGCCCTGAGGGCCCAGGGCCAGCCCAGCTGCCATCTCACCATCCAGCAGGGGGACCTGCCCTAACGCCCTGCCACCACACCCACACACACAGCCCTGCACACACTCCTGGGCTCCCCTGGCTGCAGCCTGCCTCTCAAACAGTCTCCTTCTGCCCCCTAGCCCCCTTACAGCCTCTTCCACGGACCCCCACAGACACCTGGGCATGAGCAGTGCAGACATGCAAACAGCTCCCCTCGCCCCCACTCCAGTTGCTCCAAGGTTGTCAAGAGTCTTTTTTTCATGCTGTAGGGGAGGGAGTTGAGACAGTCCAATGTCCTGGGGAGCAAGAACTGCAAACAGTCCATCTACAATGGAACATTTGGGTCTCAGGCCGCCCAATCCCTAGTGCGCTGTGCAGACCTTTGACTGGCAAAAACACCCCATCTGAGCGTGAGATCTGGCTGGGCTAGTGGCTCTTTCTGTGGACTAAGAGACAGACAGACAGAGTTTTCAGGTTCAAAACCTATACTTCCCAGAAGATGGTCATTCACTTCGGTAAAAAAAAAAAAAAAAAAAAAAAAAGGCTTTTTATTTTTTTTCCCCCTGCCTGGGTTACCTGTCTCCTGCCTGTTTCAAAGTGAAAAAAGGGAAAAATCTTTTTTGGAGGGAAAAGGACCTAATTGCAGGCAGGTGGACTCCGTGGAAGGTGGATGGGGAGTTGCTCCTGCCCTGGCACTAGAGCCCCAGCTGCTGTTCCAGGTGCTCTCTGATAACAGAGATCTCCGTGTGTCGTGTCATGACACTGTCTCGAGGACTGACCCTCAGGATAATGAGGATTCAAAACGAGGCAGGTGATACTGCCTTCAAAAGTAAATCCAGGGAGGTTTGGCGGTATGTCAGAGGGTTAAGGGCTTGTGGCGCTCACGAATAGAGGGGACAGGTGGAAGGATTTGGGGTCTGGCCCCCAGACCGCCACCTGCAGGGGAGTCGCTTTACAGGGGGTGAAGCAGGTCTTTAGGAGCTCTATCTTTCTCTCCCACCCTGTATTTCCTCTGCTCTCTCCTTTTGTGTCTGTCAGATGCAAGGTCAGTAACAACAACAACAACAACAACAACAACAATAACCACCACAGTGACCAAGCAACAAGGGCAGCGAAAGGGGAACAAATGGAGTGCAGGAGCTGTGGATTATTCGTGGCGTAGGCACTCAGCTGTGGCAATAACCCCTTGAGGCAATCAATCCATACATGAAGATGTAATACAGGTAACAGAGACGTATATGTCCCTGTGTGTTTCCACTGAGTTAATGTAAATGCACTTTTATTGACTTCTTCATTTATTGATTACCTTGCCACGAGAATTTCTTTTCATTGCTAAAAAAAAGTGTCCCATCAAGGGTACCAGGTGGTGCCACACCCAGTTAAGCACTCATGTTACAATGCAGGAGGACTGGGCTTCAACACCCTGGTTCCCACATGCCAGGGGAAATCTTTACAAGTGGTGCGGAAGTGCTGCAGTTGTCTCTCTCTGTGTCTCAAACTCTCTCTACCTCCCTTCCCTCTCAATTCCTGTCTATTTATTCCAGTGAATAATCAAGAAAATAGAAAGTAAAAAAAGAAAAAGGAAAAGGAAATATTCCACGACTTCAAATGGGTTAATCAGGACAATGCTTTCCTTGTTAAGATCCTCACAGCATTCCATATGCAGAAAGGCAAAGACGCCATGTATTTTTTAACCCAGTTTTTATATTTATTTATTTATTTATTTAGGTGCTTATTCATTTTTGTTATTGATGAATTAATGTTTTACATTTGACATTGACTAGGAATCTGACACCAGCGGACTCCAGTACCCCTATATGGTACTCTGCCTCTACAAAACCGATCCATTGACCTGTCCATCCATCCATCCATCCACCCATACATCTATCCATCCATTCATACATCCATCCATCCATCCATCCATCCATCCACCAGTCAACCAAGCTAAGTACAAAAGGAGATCTCTCCTTGAATGGTGAGGAGAAACAACGATGCATAGGTAGGTTGCAAAGGCCCAGTTTGGCTGAATAGGGCAGAGGGACTGAACCAGGGAATGTGTTGGGGCGTGTGGGTTTGGGTGGGATGAGCCGGAGACCCTGTGAGCTGGGTCACATTAGGGGCAGGCAGGGGGTGGAAGGGGTTGCGAACAGCTGTCACTGGAGAAGCATCACAAGTGCTGGAGCTGGTGAGCAGGGCACCTGGAAGAGAGGACAGACAAAGGAGAGAAGCAAAGTGCGGAGGAGAGGAGAGGGGAGAGGATGGTGAGGACAGGAGAGGACAGGAGAGGACAGGATTGGAGGGGACCTGAGAAACCTACCTGGACAAAGGCAGCATACGGACATCCAGGAAGGCAGGCAGGCATGCAGGCAGCTCTGGCCTGGGCTCCCAGGATCCCGGGCGCACCTCCACCTGTCTTCTCTTGGCTGCCAGCCCTGAGGTCCCTCGTCGGTCAGCACTGTCTTCCCATCCTTCCGTCCCTCTGTGCCAGGGCCCAGGCGTCTGGGCGCTGTTGCCTGACCTAGTGGCAGGGCAGTTGGGCTGCCCAGTGCCAGTGTGTCCAGCACAGATTGCCAGGGGCTAGGACATCACAGAGGGCTCATGTGGTTGCTAGGCCATGGGGACCCCGCCCATCCAGTTGACCAGCAGCCATGACCCCCACGCTGAACTTGACCTGAGGGGTGGTGGCCAGCCACCAGAGCCAGTGCCCCAGGCCAAAGCAGGTGCTGGTCGGCCGGGCCAAGGGGCTATGTGCAGATTGGTGTGTGTCTGGGCATGGGGCTGGCATCTGACAGTCCAGGGCGGGGGACCAAGGTCCGCCAGGCCCCTGTCCCACCATGTGCACTGACACACAGTCTTGCTGACTGACTGACAGTCCCCGCCCCAGAGATAACCACACCAAGTCCCTGGGTGCCCTGAGCTGCCCCTGAGGGTTGGTGGGTGCCTGCCTGGACACATGCCTCCGTAATGGAGGCCTCTATTAATCCCGTTGCCTACTGACAGCTGCCCTCCTGCCCCTCCTCCTCCTCCTACGCCTCCTCCTCCTCCTCTTCCTACTCTTCCTCCTCCTCTTTCTCCTCCTCCTCCTCCACCCCCTCCTCCTCTTCCTCATCCTCAGATGGACTCACTCAGGGCCCTTGGCCTAGGCAAGCCAGGGCTGCTGCTCTGGCTTCTGCAGCTTCTATCCAGTGGGGGGGTGTAGGAATCTGTTCCTGTCAGTCCCTGATTCCTGGGACCTTCCATGCCTCCAGCTGCCCCCACTCTCTAGTCCTGACCCCTCCTCAAGGATGCCCCCTTTCCCCTTACCCTCTGTCCCCCAGCTCCCAACTAACATCTACTGTGTTCCTCCCTGCGCTACTTTACTGCCACCCTGCTTCTGCCCTTCAGCCCTGAGGGCCCAGGGCCAGCCCAGCTGCCATCTCACCATCCAGCAGGGGGACCTGCCCTAACGCCCTGCCACCACACCCACACACACAGCCCTGCACACACTCCTGGGCTCCCCTGGCTGCAGCCTGCCTCTCAAACAGTCTCCTTCTGCCCCCTAGCCCCCTTACAGCCTCTTCCACGGACCCCCACAGACACCTGGGCATGAGCAGTGCAGACATGCAAACAGCTCCCCTCGCCCCCACTCCAGTTGCTCCAAGGTTGTCAAGAGTCTTTTTTTCATGCTGTAGGGGAGGGAGTTGAGACAGTCCAATGTCCTGGGGAGCAAGAACTGCAAACAGTCCATCTACAATGGAACATTTGGGTCTCAGGCCGCCCAATCCCTAGTGCGCTGTGCAGACCTTTGACTGGCAAAAACACCCCATCTGAGCGTGAGATCTGGCTGGGCTAGTGGCTCTTTCTGTGGACTAAGAGACAGACAGACAGAGTTTTCAGGTTCAAAACCTATACTTCCCAGAAGATGGTCATTCACTTCGGTAAAAAAAAAAAAAAAAAAAAAAAAAAGGCTTTTTATTTTTTTTCCCCCTGCCTGGGTTACCTGTCTCTTGCCTGTTTCAAAGTGAAAAAAGGGAAAAATCTTTTTTGGAGGGAAAAGGACCTAATTGCAGGCAGGTGGACTCCGTGGAAGGTGGATGGGGAGTTGCTCCTGCCCTGGCACTAGAGCCCCAGCTGCTGTTCCAGGTGCTCTCTGATAACAGAGATCTCCGTGTGTCGTGTCATGACACTGTCTCCAGGACTGACCCTCAGGATAATGAGGATTCAAAACGAGGCAGGTGATACTGCCTTCAAAAGTAAATCCAGGGAGGTTTGGCGGTATGTCAGAGGGTTAAGGGCTTGTGGCGCTCACGAATAGAGGGGACAGGTGGAAGGATTTGGGGTCTGGCCCCCAGACCGCCACCTGCAGGGGAGTCGCTTTACAGGGGGTGAAGCAGGTCTTTAGGAGCTCTATCTTTCTCTCCCACCCTGTATTTCCTCTGCTCTCTCCTTTTGTGTCTGTCAGATGCAAGGTCAGTAACAACAACAACAACAACAACAACAACAACAACAATAACCACCACAGTGACCAAGCAACAAGGGCAGCGAAAGGGGAACAAATGGAGTGCAGGAGCTGTGGATTATTCGTGGCGTAGGCACTCAGCTGTGGCAATAACCCCTTGAGGCAATCAATCCATACATGAAGATGTAATACAGGTAACAGAGACGTATATGTCCCTGTGTGTTTCCACTGAGTTAATGTAAATGCACTTTTATTGACTTCTTCATTTATTGATTACCTTGCCACGAGAATTTCTTTTCATTGCTAAAAAAAAGTGTCCCATCAAGGGTACCAGGTGGTGCCACACCCAGTTAAGCACTCATGTTACAATGCAGGAGGACTGGGCTTCAACACCCTGGTTCCCACATGCCAGGGGAAATCTTTACAAGTGGTGCGGAAGTGCTGCAGTTGTCTCTCTCTGTGTCTCAAACTCACTCTACCTCCCTTCCCTCTCAATTCCTGTCTATTTATTCCAGTGAATAATCAAGAAAATAGAAAGTAAAAAAAGAAAAAGGAAAAGGAAATATTCCACGACTTCAAATGGGTTAATCAGGACAATGCTTTCCTTGTTAAGATCCTCACAGCATTCCATATGCAGAAAGGCAAAGACGCCATGTATTTTTTAACCCAGTTTTTATATTTATTTATTTATTTATTTATTTAGGTGCTTATTCATTTTTGTTATTGATGAATTAATGTTTTACATTTGACATTGACTAGGGATCTGACACCAGCGGACTCCAGTACCCCTATATGGTACTCTGCCTCTACAAAACCGATCCATTGACCTGTCCATCCATCCATCCATCCACCCATACATCTATCCATCCATTCATACATACATCCATCCATCCATCAATCCATCCATCCATCCATCCATCCATCCACCAGTCAACCAAGCTAAGTACAAAAGGAGATCTCTCCTTGAATGGTGAGGAGAAACAACGATGCATAGGTAGGTTGCAAAGGCCCAGTTTGGCTGAATAGGGCAGAGGGGCTGAACCAGGGAATGTGTTGGGGCGTGTGGGTTTGGGTGGGATGAGCCGGAGACCCTGTGAGCTGGGTCACATTAGGGGCAGGCAGGGGGTGGAAGGGGTTGCGAACAGCTGTCACTGGAGAAGCATCACAAGTGCTGGAGCTGGTGAGCAGGGCACCTGGAAGAGAGGACAGACAAAGGAGGGAAGCAAAGTGCGGAGGAGAGGAGAGGGGAGAGGATGGTGAGGACAGGAGAGGACAGGAGAGGACAGGATTGGAGGGGACCTGAGAAACCTACCTAGACAAAGGCAGCATACGGACATCCAGGAAGGCAGGCAGGCATGCAGGCAGCTCTGGCCTGGGCTCCCAGGATCCCGGGCGCCCCTCCACCTGTCTTCTCTTGGCTGCCAGCCCTGAGGTCCCTCGTCGGTCAGCACTGTCTTCCCATCCTTCCGTCCCTCTGTGCCAGGGCCCAGGCGTCTGGGCGCTGTTGCCTGACCTAGTGGCAGGGCAGTTGGGCTGCCCAGTGCCAGTGTGGCCAGCACAGATTGCCAGGGGCTAGGACATCACAGAGGGCTCATGTGGTTGCTAGGCCATGGGGACCCCGCCCATCCAGTTGACCAGCAGCCATGACCCCCACGCTGAACTTGACCTGAGGGGTGGTGGCCAGCCACCAGAGCCAGAGCCCCAGGCCAAAGCAGGTGCTGGTCGGCCGGGCCAAGGGGCTATGTGCAGATTGGTGTGTGTCTGGGCATGGGGCTTGCATCTGACAGTCCAGGGCGGGGGACCAAGGTCCGCCAGGCCCCTGTCCCACCATGTGCACTGACACACAGTCTTGCTGACTGACTGACAGTCCCCGCCCCAGAGATACCCACACCAAGTCCCTGGGTGCCCTGAGCTGCCCCTGAGGGTTGGTGGGTGCCTGCCTGGACACATGCCTCCGTAATGGAGGCCTCTATTAATCCCGTTGCCTACTGACAGCTGCCCTCCTGCCCCTCCTCCTCCTCCTACGCCTCCTCCTCCTCCTCTTCCTACTCTTCCTCCTCCTCTTTCTCCTCCTCCTCCTCCACCCCCTCCTCCTCTTCCTCATCCTCAGATGGACTCACTCAGGGCCCTTGGCCTAGGCAAGCCAGGGCTGCTGCTCTGGCTTCTGCAGCTTCTATCCAGTGGGGGGGTGTAGGAATCTGTTCCTGTCAGTCCCTGATTCCTGGGACCTTCCATGCCTCCAGCTGCCCCCACTCTCTAGTCCTGACCCCTCCTCAAGGATGCCCCCTTTCCCCTTACCCTCTGTCCCCCAGCTCCCAACTAACATCTACTGTGTTCCTCCCTGCGCTACTTTACTGCCACCCTGCTTCTGCCCTTCAGCCCTGAGGGCCCAGGGCCAGCCCAGCTGCCATCTCACCATCCAGCAGGGGGACCTGCCCTAACGCCCTGCCACCACACCCACACACACAGCCCTGCACACACTCCTGGGCTCCCCTGGCTGCAGCCTGCCTCTCAAACAGTCTCCTTCTGCCCCCTAGCCCCCTTACAGCCTCTTCCACGGACCCCCACAGACACCTGGGCATGAGCAGTGCAGACATGCAAACAGCTCCCCTCGCCCCCACTCCAGTTGCTCCAAGGTTGTCAAGAGTCTTTTTTTCATGCTGTAGGGGAGGGAGTTGAGACAGTCCAATGTCCTGGGGAGCAAGAACTGCAAACAGTCCATCTACAATGGAACATTTGGGTCTCAGGCCGCCCAATCCCTAGTGCGCTGTGCAGACCTTTGACTGGCAAAAACACCCCATCTGAGCGTGAGATCTGGCTGGGCTAGTGGCTCTTTCTGTGGACTAAGAGACAGACAGACAGAGTTTTCAGGTTCAAAACCTATACTTCCCAGAAGATGGTCATTCACTTCGGTAAAAAAAAAAAAAAAAAAAAAGGCTTTTTATTTTTTTTCCCCCTGCCTGGGTTACCTGTCTCCTGCCTGTTTCAAAGTGAAAAAAGGGAAAAATCTTTTTTGGAGGGAAAAGGACCTAATTGCAGGCAGGTGGACTCCGTGGAAGGTGGATGGGGAGTTGCTCCTGCCCTGGCACTAGAGCCCCAGCTGCTGTTCCAGGTGCTCTCTGATAACAGAGATCTCCGTGTGTCGTGTCATGACACTGTCTCCAGGACTGACCCTCAGGATAATGAGGATTCAAAACGAGGCAGGTGATACTGCCTTCAAAAGTAAATCCAGGGAGGTTTGGCGGTATGTCAGAGGGTTAAGGGCTTGTGGCGCTCACGAATAGAGGGGACAGGTGGAAGGATTTGGGGTCTGGCCCCCAGACCGCCACCTGCAGGGGAGTCGCTTTACAGGGGGTGAAGCAGGTCTTTAGGAGCTCTATCTTTCTCTCCCACCCTGTATTTCCTCTGCTCTCTCCTTTTGTGTCTGTCAGATGCAAGGTCAGTAACAACAACAACAACAACAACAACAACAACAACAATAACCACCACAGTGACCAAGCAACAAGGGCAGCGAAAGGGGAACAAATGGAGTGCAGGAGCTGTGGATTATTCGTGGCGTAGGCACTCAGCTGTGGCAATAACCCCTTGAGGCAATCAATCCATACATGAAGATGTAATACAGGTAACAGAGACGTATATGTCCCTGTGTGTTTCCACTGAGTTAATGTAAATGCACTTTTATTGACTTCTTCATTTATTTATTACCTTGCCACGAGAATTTCTTTTCATTGCTAAAAAAAAGTGTCCCATCAAGGGTACCAGGTGGTGCCACACCCAGTTAAGCACTCATGTTACAATGCAGGAGGACTGGGCTTCAACACCCTGGTTCCCACATGCCAGGGGAAATCTTTACAAGTGGTGCGGAAGTGCTGCAGTTGTCTCTCTCTGTGTCTCAAACTCTCTCTACCTCCCTTCCCTCTCAATTCCTGTCTATTTATTCCAGTGAATAATCAAGAAAATAGAAAGTAAAAAAAGAAAAAGGAAAAGGAAATATTCCACGACTTCAAATGGGTTAATCAGGACAATGCTTTCCTTGTTAAGATCCTCACAGCATTCCATATGCAGAAAGGCAAAGACGCCATGTATTTTTTAACCCAGTTTTTATATTTATTTATTTATTTATTTATTTAGGTGCTTATTCATTTTTGTTATTGATGAATTAATGTTTTACATTTGACATTGACTAGGGATCTGACACCAGCGGACTCCAGTACCCCTATATGGTACTCTGCCTCTACAAAACCGATCCATTGACCTGTCCATCCATCCATCCATCCACCCATACATCTATCCATCCATTCATACATACATACATCCATCCATCCATCCATCCATCCATCCATCCATCCACCAGTCAACCAAGCTAAGTACAAAAGGAGATCTCTCCTTGAATGGTTAGGAGAAACAACGATGCATAGGTAGGTTGCAAAGGCCCAGTTTGGCTGAATAGGGCAGAGGGGCTGAACCAGGGAATGTGTTGGGGCGTGTGGGTTTGGGTGGGATGAGCCGGAGACCCTGTGAGCTGGGTCACATTAGGGGCAGGCAGGGGGTGGAAGGGGTTGCGAACAGCTGTCACTGGAGAAGCATCACAAGTGCTGGAGCTGGTGAGCAGGGCACCTGGAAGAGAGGACAGACAAAGGAGGGAAGCAAAGTGCGGAGGAGAGGAGAGGGGAGAGGATGGTGAGGACAGGAGAGGACAGGAGAGGACAGGATTGGAGGGGACCTGAGAAACCTACCTGGACAAAGGCAGCATACGGACATCCAGGAAGGCAGGCAGGCATGCAGGCAGCTCTGGCCTGGGCTCCCAGGATCCCGGGCGCACCTCCACCTGTCTTCTCTTGGCTGCCAGCCCTGAGGTCCCTCGTCGGTCAGCACTGTCTTCCCATCCTTCCGTCCCTCTGTGCCAGGGCCCAGGCGTCTGGGCGCTGTTGCCTGACCTAGTGGCAGGGCAGTTGGGCTGCCCAGTGCCAGTGTGGCCAGCACAGATTGCCAGGGGCTAGGACATCACAGAGGGCTCATGTGGTTGCTAGGCCATGGGGACCCCGCCCATCCAGTTGACCAGCAGCCATGACCCCCACGCTGAACTTGACCTGAGGGGTGGTGGCCAGCCACCAGAGCCAGAGCCCCAGGCCAAAGCAGGTGCTGGTCGGCCGGGCCAAGGGGCTATGTGCAGATTGGTGTGTGTCTGGGCATGGGGCTTGCATCTGACAGTCCAGGGCGGGGGACCAAGGTCCGCCAGGCCCCTGTCCCACCATGTGCACTGACACACAGTCTTGCTGACTGACTGACAGTCCCCGCCCCAGAGATACCCACACCAAGTCCCTGGGTGCCCTGAGCTGCCCCTGAGGGTTGGTGGGTGCCTGCCTGGACACATGCCTCCGTAATGGAGGCCTCTATTAATCCCGTTGCCTACTGACAGCTGCCCTCCTGCCCCTCCTCCTCCTCCTACGCCTCCTCCTCCTCCTCTTCCTACTCTTCCTCCTCCTCTTTCTCCTCCTCCTCCTCCACCCCCTCCTCCTCTTCCTCATCCTCAGATGGACTCACTCAGGGCCCTTGGCCTAGGCAAGCCAGGGCTGCTGCTCTGGCTTCTGCAGCTTCTATCCAGTGGGGGGGTGTAGGAATCTGTTCCTGTCAGTCCCTGATTCCTGGGACCTTCCATGCCTCCAGCTGCCCCCACTCTCTAGTCCTGACCCCTCCTCAAGGATGCCCCCTTTCCCCTTACCCTCTGTCCCCCAGCTCCCAACTAACATCTACTGTGTTCCTCCCTGCGCTACTTTACTGCCACCCTGCTTCTGCCCTTCAGCCCTGAGGGCCCAGGGCCAGCCCAGCTGCCATCTCACCATCCAGCAGGGGGACCTGCCCTAACGCCCTGCCACCACACCCACACACACAGCCCTGCACACACTCCTGGGCTCCCCTGGCTGCAGCCTGCCTCTCAAACAGTCTCCTTCTGCCCCCTAGCCCCCTTACAGCCTCTTCCACGGACCCCCACAGACACCTGGGCATGAGCAGTGCAGACATGCAAACAGCTCCCCTCGCCCCCACTCCAGTTGCTCCAAGGTTGTCAAGAGTCTTTTTTTCATGCTGTAGGGGAGGGAGTTGAGACAGTCCAATGTCCTGGGGAGCAAGAACTGCAAACAGTCCATCTACAATGGAACATTTGGGTCTCAGGCCGCCCAATCCCTAGTGCGCTGTGCAGACCTTTGACTGGCAAAAACACCCCATCTGAGCGTGAGATCTGGCTGGGCTAGTGGCTCTTTCTGTGGACTAAGAGACAGACAGACAGAGTTTTCAGGTTCAAAACCTATACTTCCCAGAAGATGGTCATTCACTTCGGTAAAAAAAAAAAAAAAAAGGCTTTTTATTTTTTTTCCCCCTGCCTGGGTTACCTGTCTCCTGCCTGTTTCAAAGTGAAAAAAGGGAGAAATCTTTTTTGGAGGGAAAAGGACCTAATTGCAGGCAGGTGGACTCCGTGGAAGGTGGATGGGGAGTTGCTCCTGCCCTGGCACTAGAGCCCCAGCTGCTGTTCCAGGTGCTCTCTGATAACAGAGATCTCCGTGTGTCGTGTCATGACACTGTCTCCAGGACTGACCCTCAGGATAATGAGGATTCAAAACGAGGCAGGTGATACTGCCTTCAAAAGTAAATCCAGGGAGGTTTGGCGGTATGTCAGAGGGTTAAGGGCTTGTGGCGCTCACGAATAGAGGGGACAGGTGGAAGGATTTGGGGTCTGGCCCCCAGACCGCCACCTGCAGGGGAGTCGCTTTACAGGGGGTGAAGCAGGTCTTTAGGAGCTCTATCTTTCTCTCCCACCCTGTATTTCCTCTGCTCTCTCCTTTTGTGTCTGTCAGATGCAAGGTCAGTAACAACAACAACAACAACAACAACAACAACAACAACAATAACCACCACAGTGACCAAGCAACAAGGGCAGCGAAAGGGGAACAAATGGAGTGCAGGAGCTGTGGATTATTCGTGGCGTAGGCACTCAGCTGTGGCAATAACCCCTTGAGGCAATCAATCCATACATGAAGATGTAATACAGGTAACAGAGACATATATGTCCCTGTGTGTTTCCACTGAGTTAATGTAAATGCACTTTTATTGACTTCTTCATTTATTTATTACCTTGCCATGAGAATTTCTTTTCATTGCTAAAAAAAAGTGTCCCATCAAGGGTACCAGGTGGTGCCACACCCAGTTAAGCACTCATGTTACAATGCAGGAGGACTGGGCTTCAAAACCCTGGTTCCCACATGCCAGGGGAAATCTTTACAAGTGGTGCGGAAGTGCTGCAGTTGTCTCTCTCTGTGTCTCAAACTCACTCTACCTCCCTTCCCTCTCAATTCCTGTCTATTTATTCCAGTGAATAATCAAGAAAATAGAAAGTAAAAAAAGAAAAAGGAAAAGGAAATATTCCAAGACTTCAAATGGGTTAATCAGGACAATGCTTTCCTTGTTAAGATCCTCACAGCATTCCATATGCAGAAAGGCAAAGACGCCATGTTTTTTTAACCCAGTTTTTATATTTATTTATTTATTTATTTAGGTGCTTATTCATTTTTGTTATTGATGAATTAATGTTTTACATTTGACATTGACTAGGGATCTGACACCAGCGGACTCCAGTACCCCTATATGGTACTCTGCCTCTACAAAACCGATCCATTGACCTGTCCATCCATCCATCCATCCACCCATACATCTATCCATCCATTCATCCATCCATCCATCCATCCATCCATCCATCCATCCACCAGTCAACCAAGCTAAGTACAAAAGGAGATCTCTCCTTGAATGGTGAGGAGAAACAACGATGCATAGGTAGGTTGCAAAGGCCCAGTTTGGCTAATAGGGCAGAGGGGCTGAACCAGGGAATGTGTTGGGGCGTGTGGGTTTGGGTGGGATGAGCCGGAGACCCTGTGAGCTGGGTCACATTAGGGGCAGGCAGGGGGTGGAAGGGGTTGCGAACAGCTGTCACTGGAGAAGCATCACAAGTGCTGGAGCTGGTGAGCAGGGCACCTGGAAGAGAGGACAGACAAATGAGAGAAGCAAAGTGCGGAGGAGAGGAGAGGGGAGAGGATGGTGAGGACAGGAGAGGACAGGAGAGGACAGGATTGGAGGGGACCTGAGAAACCTACCTGGACAAAGGCAGCATACGGACATCCAGGAAGGCAGGCAGGCATGCAGGCAGCTCTGGCCTGGGCTCCCAGGATCCCGGGCGCACCTCCACCTGTCTTCTCTTGGCTGCCAGCCCTGAGGTCCCTCGTCGGTCAGCATTGTCTTCCCATCCTTCCGTCCCTCTGTGCCAGGGCCCAGGCGTCTGGGCGCTGTTGCCTGACCTAGTGGCAGGGCAGTTGGGCTGCCCAGTGCCAGTGTGGCCAGCACAGATTGCCAGGGGCTAGGACATCACAGAGGGCTCATGTGGTTGCTAGGCCATGGGGACCCCGCCCATCCAGTTGACCAGCAGCCATGACCCCCAAGCTGAACTTGACCTGAGGGGTGGTGGCCAGCCACCAGAGCCAGAGCCCCAGGCCAAAGCAGGTGCTGGTCGGCCGGGCCAAGGGGCTATGTGCAGATTGGTGTGTGTCTGGGCATGGGGCTGGCATCTGACAGTCCAGGGCGGGGGACCAAGGTCCGCCAGGCCCCTGTCCCACCATGTGCACTGACACACAGTCTTGCTGACTGACTGACAGTCCCCGCCCCAGAGATACCCACACCAAGTCCCTGGGTGCCCTGAGCTGCCCCTGAGGGTTGGTGGGTGCCTGCCTGGACACATGCCTCCGTAATGGAGGCCTCTATTAATCCCGTTGCCTACTGACAGCTGCCCTCCTGCCCCTCCTCCTCCTCCTACGCCTCCTCCTCCTCCTCTTCCTACTCTTCCTCCTCCTCTTTCTCCTCCTCCTCCTCCACCCCCTCCTCCTCTTCCTCATCCTCAGATGGACTCACTCAGGGCCCTTGGCCTAGGCAAGCCAGGGCTGCTGCTCTGGCTTCTGCAGCTTCTATCCAGTGGGGGGGTGTAGGAATCTGTTCCTGTCAGTCCCTGATTCCTGGGACCTTCCATGCCTCCAGCTGCCCCCACTCTCTAGTCCTGACCCCTCCTCAAGGATGCCCCCTTTCCCCTTACCCTCTGTCCCCCAGCTCCCAACTAACATCTACTGTGTTCCTCCCTGCGCTACTTTACTGCCACCCTGCTTCTGCCCTTCAGCCCTGAGGGCCCAGGGCCAGCCCAGCTGCCATCTCACCATCCAGCAGGGGGACCTGCCCTAACCCCCTGCAACCACACCCACACACACAGCCCTGCACACACTCCTGGGCTCCCCTGGCTGCAGCCTGCCTCTCAAACAGTCTCCTTCTGCCCCCTAGCCCCCTTACAGCCTCTTCTACGGACCCCCACAGACACCTGGGCATGAGCAGTGCAGACATGCAAACAGCTCCCCTCGCCCCCACTCCAGTTGCTCCAAGGTTGTCAAGAGTCTTTTTTTCATGCTGTAGGGGAGGGAGTTGAGACAGTCCAATGTCCTGGGGAGCAAGAACTGCAAACAGTCCATCTACAATGTAACATTTGGGTCTCAGGCCGCCCAATCCCTAGTGCGCTGTGCAGACCTTTGACTGGCAAAAACACCCCATCTGAGCGTGAGATCTGGCTGGGCTAGTGGCTCTTTCTGTGGACTAAGAGACAGACAGACAGAGTTTTCAGGTTCAAAACCTATACTTCCCAGAAGATGGTCATTCACTTCGGTAAAAAAAAAAAAAAAAAAAGGCTTTTTATTTTTTTTCCCCCTGCCTGGGTTACCTGTCTCCTGCCTGTTTCAAAGTGAAAAAAGGGAAAAATCTTTTTTGGAGGGAAAAGGACCTAATTGCAGGCAGGTGGACTCCGTGGAAGGTGGATGGGGAGTTGCTCCTGCCCTGGCACTAGAGCCCCAGCTGCTGTTCCAGGTGCTCTCTGATAACAGAGATCTCCGTGTGTCGTGTCATGACACTGTCTCCAGGACTGACCCTCAGGATAATGAGGATTCAAAACGAGGCAGGTGATACTGCCTTCAAAATAAATCCAGGGAGGTTTGGCGGTATGTCAGAGGGTTAAGGGCTTGTGGCGCTCACGAATAGAGGGGACAGGTGGAAGGATTTGGGGTCTGGCCCCCAGACCGCCACCTGCAGGGGAGTCGCTTTACAGGGGGTGAAGCAGGTCTTTAGGAGCTCTATCTTTCTCTCCCACCCTGTATTTCCTCTGCTCTCTCCTTTTGTGTCTGTCAGATGCAAGGTCAGTAACAACAACAACAACAACAACAATAACCACCACAGTGACCAAGCAACAAGGGCAGCGAAAGGGGAACAAATGGAGTGCAGGAGCTGTGGATTATTCGTGGCGTAGGCACTCAGCTGTGGCAATAACCCCTTGAGGCAATCAATCCATACATGAAGATGTAATACAGGTAACAGAGACGTATATGTCCCTGTGTGTTTCCACTGAGTTAATGTAAATGCACTTTTATTGACTTCTTCATTTATTGATTACCTTGCCACGAGAATTTCTTTTCATTGCTAAAAAAAAGTGTCCCATCAAGGGTACCAGGTGGTGCCACACCCAGTTAAGCACTCATGTTACAATGCAGGAGGACTGGGCTTCAAAACACTGGTTCCCACATGCCAGGGGAAATCTTTACAAGTGGTGCGGAAGTGCTGCAGTTGTCTCTCTCTGTGTCTCAAACTCTCTCTACCTCCCTTCCCTCTCAATTCCTGTCTATTTATTCCAGTGAGTAATCAAGAAAATAGAAAGTAAAAAAAGAAAAAGGAAAAGGAAATATTCCACGACTTCAAATGGGTTAATCAGGACAATGCTTTCCTTGTTAAGATCCTCACAGCATTCCATATGCAGAAAGGCAAAGACGCCATGTTTTTTTAACCCAGTTTTTATATTTATTTATTTATTTATTTAGGTGCTTATTCATTTTTGTTATTGATGAATTAATGTTTTACATTTGACATTGACTAGGGATCTGACACCAGCGGACTCCAGTACCCCTATATGGTACTCTGCCTCTACAAAACCGTTCCATTGACCTGTCCATCCATCCATCCATCCACCCATACATCTATCCATCCATTCATCCATCCATCCATCCATCCATCCATCCATCCATCCATCCACCAGTCAACCAAGCTAAGTACAAAAGGAGATCTCTCCTTGAATGGTGAGGAGAAACAACGATGCATAGGTAGGTTGCAAAGGCCCAGTTTGGCTGAATAGGGCAGAGGGGCTGAACCAGGGAATGTGTTGGGGCGTGTGGGTTTGGGTGGGATGAGCCGGAGACCCTGTGAGCTGGGTCACATTAGGGGCAGGCAGGGGGTGGAAGGGGTTGCGAACAGCTGTCACTGGAGAAGCATCACAAGTGCTGGAGCTGGTGAGCAGGGCACCTGGAAGAGAGGACAGACAAAGGAGAGAAGCAAAGTGCGGAGGAGAGGAGAGGGGAGAGGATGGTGAGGACAGGAGAGGACAGGAGAGGACAGGATTGGAGGGGACCTGAGAAACCTACCTGGACAAAGGCAGCATACGGACATCCAGGAAGGCAGGCAGGCATGCAGGCAGCTCTGGCCTGGGCTCCCAGGATCCCGGGCGCACCTCCACCTGTCTTCTCTTGGCTGCCAGCCCTGAGGTCCCTCGTCGGTCAGCACTGTCTTCCCATCCTTCCGTCCCTCTGTGTCAGGGCCCAGGCGTCTGGGCGCTGTTGCCTGACCTAGTGGCAGGGCAGTTGGGCTGCCCAGTGCCAGTGTGGCCAGCACAGATTGCCAGGGGCTAGGACATCACAGAGGGCTCATGTGGTTGCTAGGCCATGGGGACCCCGCCCATCCAGTTGATCATCAGCCATGACCCCAACGCTGAACTTGACCTGAGGGGTGGTGGCCAGCCACCAGAGCCAGAGCCCCAGGCCAAAGCAGATGCTGGTCGGCCGGGCCAAGGGGCTATGTGCAGATTGGTGTGTGTCTAGGCATGGGGCTGGCATCTGACAGTCCAGGGCGGGGGACCAAGGTCCGCCAGGCCCCTGTCCCACCATGTGCACTGACACACAGTCTTGCTGACTGACTGACAGTCCCCGCCCCAGAGATACCCACACCAAGTCCCTGGGTGCCCTGAGCTGCCCCTGAGGGTTGGTGGGTGCCTGCCTGGACACATGCCTCCGTAATGGAGGCCTCTATTAATCCCGTTGCCTACTGACAGCTGCCCTCCTGCCCCTCCTCCTCCTCCTACGCCTCCTCCTCCTCCTCTTCCTACTCTTCCTCCTCCTCTTTCTCCTCCTCCTCCTCCACCCCCTCCTCCTCTTCCTCATCCTCAGATGGACTCACTCAGGGCCCTTGGCCTAGGCAAGCCAGGGCTGCTGCTCTGGCTTCTGCAGCTTCTATCCAGTGGGGGGGTGTAGGAATCTGTTCCTGTCAGTCCCTGATTCCTGGGACCTTCCATGCCTCCAGCTGCCCCCACTCTCTAGTCCTGACCCCTCCTCAAGGATGCCCCCTTTCCCCTTACCCTCTGTCCCCCAGCTCCCAACTAACATCTACTGTGTTCCTCCCTGCGCTACTTTACTGCCACCCTGCTTCTGCCCTTCAGCCCTGAGGGCCCAGGGCCAGCCCAGCTGCCATCTCACCATCCAGCAGGGGGACCTGCCCTAACGCCCTGCCACCACACCCACACACAGCCCTGCACACACTCCTGGGCTCCCCTGGCTGCAGCCTGCCTTTCAAACAGTCTCCTTCTGCCCCCTAGCCCCCTTACAGCCTCTTCCACGGACCCCCACAGACACCTGGGCATGAGCAGTGCAGACATGCAAACAGCTCCCCTCGCCCCCACTCCAGTTGCTCCAAGGTTGTCAAGAGTCTTTTTTTCATGCTGTAGGGGAGGGAGTTGAGACAGTCCAATGTCCTGGGGAGCAAGAACTGCAAATAGTCCATCTACAATGTAACATTTGGGTCTCAGGCCGCCCAATCCCTAGTGCGCTGTGCAGACCTTTGACTGGCAAAAACACCCCATCTGAGCGTGAGATCTGGCTGGGCTAGTGGCTCTTTCTGTGGACTAAGAGACAGACAGACAGAGTTTTCAGGTTCAAAACCTATACTTCCCAGAAGATGGTCATTCACTTCGGTAAAAAAAAAAAAAAAAGGCTTTTTATTTTTTTTCCCCCTGCCTGGGTTACCTGTCTCCTGCCTGTTTCAAAGTGAAAAAAGGGAAAAATCTTTTTTGGAGGGTAAAGGACCTAATTGCAGGCAGGTGGACTCCGTGGAAGGTGGATGGGGAGTTGCTCCTGCCCTGGCACTAGAGCCCCAGCTGCTGTTCCAGGTGCTCTCTGATAACAGAGATCTCCGTGTGTCGTGTCATGACACTGTCTCCAGGACTGACCCTCAGGATAATGAGGATTCAAAACGAGGCAGGTGATACTGCCTTCAAAAGTAAATCCAGGGAGGTTTGGCGGTATGTCAGAGGGTTAAGGGCTTGTGGCGCTCACGAATAGAGGGGACAGGTGGAAGGATTTGGGGTCTGGCCCCCAGACCGCCACCTGCAGGGGAGTCGCTTTACAGGGGGTGAAGCAGGTCTTTAGGAGCTCTATCTTTCTCTCCCACCCTGTATTTCCTCTGCTCTCTCCTTTTGTGTCTGTCAGATGCAAGGTCAGTAACAACAACAACAACAACAACAACAACAACAATAACCACCACAGTGACCAAGCAACAAGGGCAGCGAAAGGGGAACAAATGGAGTGCAGGAGCTGTGGATTATTCGTGGCGTAGGCACTCAGCTGTGGCAATAACCCCTTGAGGCAATCAATCCATACATGAAGATGTAATACAGGTAACAGAGACGTATATGTCCCTGTGTGTTTCCACTGAGTTAATGTAAATGCACTTTTATTGACTTCTTCATTTATTTATTACCTTGCCACGAGAATTTCTTTTCATTGCTAAAAAAAGTGTCCCATAAAGGGTACCAGGTGGTGCCACACCCAGTTAAGCACTCATGTTACAATGCAGGAGGACTGGGCTTCAACACCCTGGTTCCCACATGCCAGGGGAAATCTTTACAAGTGGTGCGGAAGTGCTGCAGTTGTCTCTCTCTGTGTCTCAAACTCTCTCTACCTCCCTTCCCTCTCAATTCCTGTCTATTTATTCCAGTGAATAATCAAGAAAATAGAAAGTAAAAAAAGAAAAAGGAAAAGGAAATATTCCACGACTTCAAATGGGTTAATCAGGACAATGCTTTCCTTGTTAAGATCCTCACAGCATTCCATATGCAGAAAGGCAAAGACGCCATGTATTTTTAACCCAGTTTTTATATTTATTTATTTATTTATTTAGGTGCTTATTCATTTTTGTTATTGATGAATTAATGTTTTACATTTGACATTGACTAGGGATCTGACACCAGCTGACTCCAGTACCCCTATATGGTACTCTGCCTCTACAAAACCGATCCATTGACCTGTCCATCCATCCATCCATCCACCCATACATCTATCCATCCATTCATACATCCATCCATCCATCCATCCATCCACCAGTCAACCAAGGTAAGTACAAAAGGAGATCTCTCCTTGAATGGTGAGGAGAAACAACGATGCATAGGTAGGTTGCAAAGGCCCAGTTTGGCTGAATAGGGCAGAGGGGCTGAACCAGGGAATGTGTTGGGGCGTGTGGGTTTGGGTGGGATGAGCCGGAGACCCTGTGAGCTGGGTCACATTAGGGGCAGGCAGGGGGTGGAAGGGGTTGCGAACAGCTGTCACTGGAGAAGCATCACAAGTGCTGGAGCTGGTGAGCAGGGCACCTGGAAGAGAGGACAGACAAAGGAGAGAAGCAAAGTGCGGAGGAGAGGAGAGGGGAGAGGATGGTGAGGACAGGAGAGGACAGGAGAGGACAGGATTGGAGGGGACCTGAGAAACCTACCTGGACAAAGGCAGCATACGGACATCCAGGAAGGCAGGCAGGCATGCAGGCAGCTCTGGCCTGGGCTCCCAGGATCCCGGGCGCACCTCCACCTGTCTTCTCTTGGCTGCCAGCCCTGAGGTCCCTCTTCGGTCAGCACTGTCTTCCCATCCTTCCGTCCCTCTGTGCCAGGGCCCAGGCGTCTGGGCGCTGTTGCCTGACCTAGTGGCAGGGCAGTTGGGCTGCCCAGTGCCAGTGTGGCCAGCACAGATTGCCAGGGGCTAGGACATCACAGAGGGCTCATGTGGTTGCTAGGCCATGGGGACCCCGCCCATCCAGTTGACCAGCAGCCATGACCCCCACGCTGAACTTGACCTGAGGGGTGGTGGCCAGCCACCAGAGCCAGAGCCCCAGGCCAAAGCAGGTGCTGGTCGGCCGGGCCAAGGGGCTATGTGCAGATTGGTGTGTGTCTGGGCATGGGGCTGGCATCTGACAGTCCATGGCGGGGGACCAAGGTCCGCCAGGCCCCTGTCCCACCATGTGCACTGACACACAGTCTTGCTGACTGACTGACAGTCCCCGCCCCAGAGATACCCACACCAAGTCCCTGGGTGCCCTGAGCTGCCCCTGAGGGTTGGTGGGTGCCTGCCTGGACACATGCCTCCGTAATGGAGGCCTGTATTAATCCCGTTGCCTACTGACAGCTGCCCTCCTGCCCCTCCTCCTCCTCCTACGCCTCCTCCTCCTCCTCTTCCTACTCTTCCTCCTCCTCTTTCTCCTCCTCCTCCTCCACCCCCTCCTCCTCTTCCTCATCCTCAGATGGACTCACTCAGG
Source organism: Erinaceus europaeus (assembly GCF_950295315.1). Taxonomy (NCBI): domain Eukaryota; kingdom Metazoa; phylum Chordata; class Mammalia; order Eulipotyphla; family Erinaceidae; genus Erinaceus; species Erinaceus europaeus. The sequence goes on along the minus strand of NW_026647189.1, from coordinate 217,107 downwards.
GCCCTTGGCCTAGGCAAGCCAGGGCTGCTGCTCTGGCTTCTGCAGCTTCTATCCAGTGGGGGGGTGTAGGAATCTGTTCCTGTCAGTCCCTGATTCCTGGGACCTTCCATGCCTCCAGCTGCCCCCACTCTCTAGTCCTGACCCCTCCTCAAGGATGCCCCCTTTCCCCTTACCCTCTGTCCCCCAGCTCCCAACTAACATCTACTGTGTTCCTCCCTGCGCTACTTTACTGCCACCCTGCTTCTGCCCTTCAGCCCTGAGGGCCCAGGGCCAGCCCAGCTGCCATCTCACCATCCAGCAGGGGGACCTGCCCTAACGCCCTGCCACCACACCCACACACACAGCCCTGCACACACTCCTGGGCTCCCCTGGCTGCAGCCTGCCTCTCAAACAGTCTCCTTCTGCCCCCTAGCCCCCTTACAGCCTCTTCCACGGACCCCCACAGACACCTGGGCATGAGCAGTGCAGACATGCAAACAGCTCCCCTCGCCCCCACTCCAGTTGCTCCAAGGTTGTCAAGAGTCTTTTTTTCATGCTGTAGGGGAGGGAGTTGAGACAGTCCAATGTCCTGGGGAGCAAGAACTGCAAACAGTCCATCTACAATGTAACATTTGGGTCTCAGGCCGCCCAATCCCTAGTGCGCTGTGCAGACCTTTGACTGGCAAAAACACCCCATCTGAGCGTGAGATCTGGCTGGGCTAGTGGCTCTTTCTGTGGACTAAGAGACAGACAGACAGAGTTTTCAGGTTCAAAACCTATACTTCCCAGAAGATGGTCATTCACTTCGGTAAAAAAAAAAAAAAAAAGGCTTTTTATTTTTTTTCCCCCTGCCTGGGTTACCTGTCTCCTGCCTGTTTCAAAGTGAAAAAAGGGAAAAATCTTTTTTGGAGGGAAAAGGACCTAATTGCAGGCAGGTGGACTCCGTGGAAGGTGGATGGGGAGTTGCTCCTGCCCTGGCACTAGAGCCCCAGCTGCTGTTCCAGGTGCTCTCTGATAACAGAGATCTCCGTGTGTCGTGTCATGACACTGTCTCCAGGACTGACCCTCAGGATAATGAGGATTCAAAACGAGGCAGGTGATACTCCCTTCAAAAGTAAATCCAGGGAGGTTTGGCGGTATGTCAGAGGGTTAAGGGCTTGTGGCGCTCACGAATAGAGGGGACAGGTGGAAGGATTTGGGGTCTGGCCCCCAGACCGCCACCTGCAGGGGAGTCGCTTTACAGGGGGTGAAGCAGGTCTTTAGGAGCTCTATCTTTCTCTCCCACCCTGTATTTCCTCTGCTCTCTCCTTTTGTGTCTGTCAGATGCAAGGTCAGTAACAACAACAACAACAACAACAACAACAATAACCACCACAGTGACCAAGCAACAAGGGCAGCGAAAGGGGAACAAATGGAGTGCAGGAGCTGTGGATTATTCGTGGCGTAGGCACTCAGCTGTGGCAATAACCCCTTGAGGCAATCAATCCATACATGAAGATGTAATACAGGTAACAGAGACGTATATGTCCCTGTGTGTTTCCACTGAGTTAATGTAAATGCACTTTTATTGACTTCTTCATTTATTGATTACCTTGCCACGAGAATTTCTTTTCATTGCTAAAAAAAAGTGTCCCATCAAGGGTACCAGGTGGTGCCACACCCAGTTAAGCACTCATGTTACAATGCAGGAGGACTGGGCTTCAACACCCTGGTTCCCACATGCCAGGGGAAATCTTTACAAGTGGTGCGGAAGTGCTGCAGTTGTCTCTCTCTGTGTCTCAAACTCTCTCTACCTCCCTTCCCTCTCAATTCCTGTCTATTTATTCCAGTGAATAATCAAGAAAATAGAAAGTAAAAAAAGAAAAAGGAAAAGGAAATATTCCACGACTTCAAATGGGTTAATCAGGACAATGCTTTCCTTGTTAAGATCCTCACAGCATTCCATATGCAGAAAGGCAAAGACGCCATGTATTTTTTAACCCAGTTTTTATATTTATTTATTTATTTATTTAGGTGCTTATTCATTTTTGTTATTGATGAATTAATGTTTTACATTTGACATTGACTAGGGATCTGACACCAGCGGACTCCAGTACCCCTATATGGTACTCTGCCTCTACAAAACCGATCCATTGACCTGTCCATCCATCCATCCATCCACCCATACATCTATCCATCCATTCATACATACATCCATCCATCCATCCATCCATCCATCCACCAGTCAACCAAGCTAAGTACAAAAGGAGATCTCTCCTTGAATGGTGAGGAGAAACAACGATGCATAGGTAGGTTGCAAAGGCCCAGTTTGGCTGAATAGGGCAGAGGGGCTGAACCAGGGAATGTGTTGGGGCGTGTGGGTTTGGGTGGGATGAGCCGGAGACCCTGTGAGCTGGGTCACATTAGGGGCAGGCAGGGGGTGGAAGGGGTTGCGAACAGCTGTCACTGGAGAAGCATCACAAGTGCTGGAGCTGGTGAGCAGGGCACCTGGAAGAGAGGACAGACAAAGGAGAGAAGCAAAGTGCGGAGGAGAGGAGAGGGGAGAGGATGGTGAGGACAGGAGAGGACAGGAGAGGACAGGATTGGAGGGGACCTGAGAAACCTACCTGGACAAAGGCAGCATACGGACATCCAGGAAGGCAGGCAGGCATGCAGGCAGCTCTGGCCTGGGCTCCCAGGATCCCGGGCGCACCTCCACCTGTCTTCTCTTGGCTGCCAGCCCTGAGGTCCCTCGTCGGTCAGCAATGTCTTCCCATCCTTCCGTCCCTCTGTGCCAGAGCCCAGGCGTCTGGGCGCTGTTGCCTGACCTAGTGGCAGGGCAGTTGGGCTGCCCAGTGCCAGTGTGGCCAGCACAGATTGCCAGGGGCTAGGACATCACAGAGGGCTCATGTGGTTGCTAGGCCATGGGGACCCCGCCCATCCAGTTGACCAGCAGCCATGACCCCCACGCTGAACTTGACCTGAGGGGTGGTGGCCAGCCACCAGAGCCAGAGCCCCAGGCCAAAGCAGGTGCTGGTCGGCCGGGCCAAGGGGCTATGTGCAGATTGGTGTGTGTCTGGGCATGGGGCTGGCATCTGACAGTCCAGGGCGGGGGACCAAGGTCCGCCAGGCCCCTGTCCCACCATGTGCACTGACACACAGTGTTGCTGACTGACTGACAGTCCCCGCCCCAGAGATACCCACACCAAGTCCCTGGGTGCCCTGAGCTGCCCCTGAGGGTTGGTGGGTGCCTGCCTGGACACATGCCTCCGTAATGGAGGCCTCTATTAATCCCGTTGCCTACTGACAGCTGCCCTCCTGCCCCTCCTCCTCCTCCTACGCCTCCTCCTCCTCCTCTTCCTACTCTTCCTCCTCCTCTTTCTCCTCCTCCTCCTCCACCCCCTCCTCCTCTTCCTCATCCTCAGATGGACTCACTCAGGGCCCTTGGCCTAGGCAAGCCAGGGCTGCTGCTCTGGCTTCTGCAGCTTCTATCCAGTGGGGGGGTGTAGGAATCTGTTCCTGTCAGTCCCTGATTCCTGGGACCTTCCATGCCTCCAGCTGCCCCCACTCTCTAGTCCTGACCCCTCCTCAAGGATGCCCCCTTTCCCCTTACCCTCTGTCCCCCAGCTCCCAACTAACATCTACTGTGTTCCTCCCTGCGCTACTTTACTGCCACCCTGCTTCTGCCCTTCAGCCCTGAGGGCCCAGGGCCAGCCCAGCTTCCATCTCACCATCCAGCAGGGGGACCTGCCCTAACGCCCTGCCACCACACCCACACACAGCCCTGCACACACTCCTGGGCTCCCCTGGCTGCAGCCTGCCTCTCAAACAGTCTCCTTCTGCCCCCTAGCCCCCTTACAGCCTCTTCCACGGACCCCCACAGACACCTGGGCATGAGCAGTGCAGACATGCAAACAGCTCCCCTCGCCCCCACTCCAGTTGCTCCAAGGTTGTCAAGAGTCTTTTTTTCATGCTGTAGGGGAGGGAGTTGAGACAGTCCAATGTCCTGGGGAGCAAGAACTGCAAACAGTCCATCTACAATGGAACATTTGGGTCTCAGGCCGCCCAATCCCTAGTGCGCTGTGCAGACCTTTGACTGGCAAAAACACCCCATCTGAGCGTGAGATCTGGCTGGGCTAGTGGCTCTTTCTGTGGATTAAGAGACAGACAGACAGAGTTTTCAGGTTCAAAACCTATACTTCCCAGAAGATGGTCATTCACTTCGGTAAAAAAAAAAAAAAAAAAAAAAGGCTTTTTATTTTTTTTCCCCCTGCCTGGGTTACCTGTCTCCTGCCTGTTTCAAAGTGAAAAAAGGGAAAAATCTTTTTTGGAGGGAAAAGGACCTAATTGCAGGCAGGTGGACTCCGTGGAAGGTGGATGGGGAGTTGCTCCTGCCCTGGCACTAGAGCCCCAGCTGCTGTTCCAGGTGCTCTCTGATAACAGAGATCTCCGTGTGTCGTGTCATGACACTGTCTCCAGGACTGACCCTCAGGATAATGAGGATTCAAAACGAGGCAGGTGATACTGCCTTCAAAAGTAAATCCAGGGAGTTTTGGCGGTATGTCAGAGGGTTAAGGGCTTGTGGCGCTCACGAATAGAGGGGACAGGTGGAAGGATTTGGGGTCTGGCCCCCAGACCGCCACCTGCAGGGGAGTCGCTTTACAGGGGGTGAAGCAGGTCTTTAGGAGCTCTATCTTTCTCTCCCACCCTGTATTTCCTCTGCTCTCTCCTTTTGTGTCTGTCAGATGCAAGGTCAGTAACAACAACAACAACAACAACAACAACAACAATAACCACCACAGTGACCAAGCAACAAGGCCAGCGAAAGGGGAACAAATGGAGTGCAGGAGCTGTGGATTATTCGTGGTGTAGGCACTCAGCTGTGGCAATAACCCCTTGAGGCAATCAATCCATACATGAAGATGTAATACAGGTAACAGACACGTATATGTCCCTGTGTGTTTCCACTGAGTTAATGTAAATGCACTTTTATTGACTTCTTCATTTATTTATTACCTTGCCACGAGAATTTCTTTTCATTGCTAAAAAAAAGTGTCCCATCAAGGGTACCAGGTGGTGCCACACCCAGTTAAGCACTCATGTTACAATGCAGGAGGACTGGGCTTCAACACCCTGGTTCCCACATGCCAGGGGATATCTTTACAAGTGGTGCGGAAGTGCTGCAGTTGTCTCTCTCTGTGTCTCAAACTCTCTCTACCTCCCTTCCCTCTCAATTCCTGTCTATTTATTCCAGTGAATAATCAAGAAAATAGAAAGTAAAAAAAGAAAAAGGAAAAGGAAATATTCCACGACTTCAAATGGGTTAATCAGGACAATGCTTTCCTTGTTAAGATCCTCACAGCATTCCATATGCAGAAAGGCAAAGACGCCATGTATTTTTTAACCCAGTTTTTATATTTATTTATTTATTTATTTAGGTGCTTATTCATTTTTGTTATTGATGAATTAATGTTTTACATTTGACATTGACTAGGGATCTGACACCAGCGGACTCCAGTACCCCTATATGGTACTCTGCCTCTACAAAACCGATCCATTGACCTGTCCATCCATCCATCCATCCACCCATACATCTATCCATCCATTCATCCATCCATCCATCCATCCATCCATCCATCCATCCATCCATCCACCAGTCAACCAAGCTAAGTACAAAAGGAGATCTCTCCTTGAATGGTGAGGAGAAACAACGATGCATAGGTAGGTTGCAAAGGCCCAGTTTGGCTGAATAGGGCAGAGGGTCTGAACCAGGGAATGTGTTGGGGCGTGTGGGTTTGGGTGGGATGAGCTGGAGACCCTGTGAGCTGGGTCACATTAGGGGCAGGCAGGGGGTGGAAGGGGTTGCGAACAGCTGTCACTGGAGAAGCATCACAAGTGCTGGAGCTGGTGAGCAGGGCACCTGGAAAAGAGGACAGACAAAGGAGAGAAGCAAAGTGCGGAGGAGAGGAGAGGGGAGAGGATGGTGAGGACAGGAGAGGACAGGAGAGGACAGGATTGGAGGGGACCTGAGAAACCTACCTGGACAAAGGCAGCATACGGACATCCAGGAAGGCAGGCAGGCATGCAGGCAGCTCTGGCCTGGGCTCCCAGGATCCCGGGCGCACCTCCACCTGTCTTCTCTTGGCTGCCAGCCCTGAGGTCCCTCTTCGGTCAGCACTGTCTTCCCATCCTTCCGTCCCTCTGTGCCAGGGCCCAGGCGTCTGGGCGCTGTTGCCTGACCTAGTGGCAGGGCAGTTGGGCTGCCCAGTGCCAGTGTGGCCAGCACAGATTGCCAGGGGCTAGGACATCACAGAGGGCTCATGTGGTTGCTAGGCCATGGGGACCCCGCCCATCCAGTTGACCAGCAGCCATGACCCCCATGCTGAACTTGACCTGAGGGGTGGTGGCCAGCCACCAGAGCCAGAGCCCCAGGCCAAAGCAGGTGCTGGTCGGCCGGGCCAAGGGGCTATGTGCAGATTGGTGTGTGTCTGGGCATGGGGCTGGCATCTGACAGTCCAGGGCGGGGGACCAAGGTCCGCCAGGCCCCTGTCCCACCATGTGCACTGACACACAGTCTTGCTGACTGACTGACAGTCCCCGCCCCAGAGATACCCACACCAAGTCCCTGGGTGCCCTGAGCTGCCCCTGAGGGTTGGTGGGTGCCTGCCTGGACACATGCCTCCGTAATGGAGGCCTCTATTAATCCCGTTGCCTACTGACAGCTGCCCTCCTGCCCCTCCTCCTCCTCCTACGCCTCCTCCTCCTCCTCTTCCTACTCTTCCTCCTCCTCTTTCTCCTCCTCCTCCTCCACCCCCTCCTCCTCTTCCTCATCCTCAGATGGACTCACTCAGGGCCCTTGGCCTAGGCAAGCCAGGGCTGCTGCTCTGGCTTCTGCAGCTTCTATCCAGTGGGGGGGGTGTAGGAATCTGTTCCTGTCAGTCCCTGATTCCTGGGACCTTCCATGCCTCCAGCTGCCCCCACTCTCTAGTCCTGACCCCTCCTCAAGGATGCCCCCTTTCCCATTACCCTCTGTCCCCCAGCTCCCAACTAACATCTACTGTGTTCCTCCCTGCGCTACTTTACTGCCACCCTGCTTCTGCCCTTCAGCCCTGAGGGCCCAGGGCCAGCCCAGCTGCCATCTCACCATCCAGCAGGGGGACCTGCCCTAACGCCCTGCCACCACACCCACACACACAGCCCTGCACACACTCCTGGGCTCCCCTGCCTGCAGCCTGCCTCTCAAACAGTCTCCTTCTGCCCCCTAGCCCCCTTACAGCCTCTGCCACGGATCCCCACAGACACCTGGGCATGAGCAGTGCGGACATGCAAACAGCTCCCCTCGCCCCCACTCCAGTTGCTCCAAGGTTGTCAAGAGTCTTTTTTTCATGCTGTAGGGGAGGGAGTTGAGACAGTCCAATGTCCTGGGGAGCAAGAACTGCAAACAGTCCATCTACAATGTAACATTTGGGTCTCAGGCCGCCCAATCCCTAGTGCGCTGTGCAGACCTTTGACTGGCAAAAACACCCCATCTGAGCGTGAGATCTGGCTGGGCTAGTGGCTCTTTCTGTGGACTAAGAGACAGACAGACAGAGTTTTCAGGTTCAAAACCTATACTTCCCAGAAGATGGTCATTCACTTCGGTAAAAAAAAAAAAAAAAAAAAAAAAAAAAAAAAGGCTTTTTATTTTTTTCCCCCTGCCTGGGTTACCTGTCTCCTGCCTGTTTCAAAGTGAAAAAAGGGAAAAATCTTTTTTGGAGGGAAAAGGACCTAATTGCAGGCAGGTGGACTCCGTGGAAGGTGGATGGGGAGTTGCTCCTGCCCTGGCACTAGAGCCCCAGCTGCTGTTCCAGGTGCTCTCTGATAACAGAGATCTCCGTGTGTCGTGTCATGACACTGTCTCCAGGACTGACCCTCAGGATAATGAGGATTCAAAACGAGGCAGGTGATACTGCCTTCAAAAGTAAATCCAGGGAGTTTTGGCGGTATGTCAGAGGGTTAAGGGCTTGTGGCGCTCACGAATAGAGGGGACAGGTGGAATGATTTGGGGTCTGGCCCCCAGACCGCCACCTGCAGGGGAGTCGCTTTACAGGGGGTGAAGCAGGTCTTTAGGAGCTCTATCTTTCTCTCCCACCCTGTATTTCCTCTGCTCTCTCCTTTTGTGTCTGTCAGATGCAAGGTCAGTAACAACAACAACAACAACAACAACAACAACAACAACAATAACAACCACAGTGACCAAGCAACAAGGGCAGCGAAAGGGGAACTAATGGAGTGCAGGAGCTGTGGATTATTCGTGGTGTAGGCACTCAGCTGTGGCAATAACCCCTTGAGGCAATCAATCCATACATGAAGATGTAATACAGGTAACAGACACGTATATGTCCCTGTGTGTTTCCACTGAGTTAATGTAAATGCACTTTTATTGACTTCTTCATTTATTTATTACCTTGCCACGAGAATTTCTTTTCATTGCTAAAAAAAAGTGTCCCATCAAGGGTACCAGGTGGTGCCACACCCAGTTAAGCACTCATGTTACAATGCAGGAGGACTGGGCTTCAACACCCTGGTTCCCACATGCCAGGGGAAATCTTTACAAGTGGTGCGGAAGTGCTGCAGTTGTCTCTCTCTGTGTCTCAAACTCTCTCTACCTCCCTTCCCTCTCAATTCCTGTCTATTTATTCCAGTGAATAATCAAGAAAATAGAAAGTAAAAAAAGAAAAAGGAAAAGGAAATATTCCACGACTTCAAATGGGTTAATCAGGACAATGCTTTCCTTGTTTAGATCCTCACAGCATTCCATATGCAGAAAGGCAAAGACGCCATGTATTTTTTAACCCAGTTTTTATATTTATTTATTTATTTATTTAGGTGCTTATTCATTTTTGTTATTGATGAATTAATGTTTTACATTTGACATTGACTAGGGATCTGACACCAGCGGACTCCAGTACCCCTATATGGTACTCTGCCTCTACAAAACCGATCCATTGACCTGTCCATCCATCCATCCATCCACCCATACATCTATCCATCCATTCATCCATCCATCCATCCATCCATCCATCCACCAGTCAACCAAGCTAAGTACAAAAGGAGATCTCTCCTTGAATGGTGAGGAGAAACAACGATGCATAGGTAGGTTGCAAAGGCCCAGTTTGGCTGAATAGGGCAGAGGGGCTGAACCAGGGAATGTGTTGGGGCGTGTGGGTTTGGGTGGGATGAGCCGGAGACCCTGTGAGCTGGGTCACATTAGGGGCAGGCAGGGGGTGGAAGGGGTTGCGAACAGCTGTCACTGGAGAAGCATCACAAGTGCTGGAGCTGGTGAGCAGGGCACCTGGAAGAGAGGACAGACAAAGGAGAGAAGCAAAGTGCGGAGGAGAGGAGAGGGGAGAGGATGGTGAGGACAGGAGAGGACAGGAGAGGACAGGATTGGAGGGGACCTGAGAAACCTACCTGGACAAAGGCAGCATACGGACATCCAGGAAGGCAGGCAGGCATGCAGGCAGCTCTGGCCTGGGCTCCCAGGATCCCGGGCGCACCTCCACCTGTCTTCTCTTGGCTGCCAGCCCTGAGGTCCCTCTTCGGTCAGCACTGTCTTCCCATCCTTCCGTCCCTCTGTGCCAGGGCCCAGGCGTCTGGGCGCTGTTGCCTTACCTAGTGGCAGGGCAGTTGGGCTGCCCAGTGCCAGTGTGGCCAGCACAGATTGCCAGGGGCTAGGACATCACAGAGGGCTCATGTGGTTGCTAGGCCATGGGGACCCCGCCCATCCAGTTGACCAGCAGCCATGACCCCCACGCTGAAGTTGACCTGAGGGGTGGTGGCCAGCCACCAGAGCCAGAGCCCCAGGCCAAAGCAGGTGCTGGTCGGCCGGGCCAAGGGGCTATGTGCAGATTGGTGTGTGTCTGGGCATGGGGCTGGCATCTGACAGTCCAGGGCGGGGGACCAAGGTCCGCCAGGCCCCTGTCCCACCATGTGCACTGACACACAGTCTTGCTGACTGACTGACAGTCCCCGCCCCAGAGATACCCACACCAAGTCCCTGGGTGCCCTGAGCTGCCCCTGAGGGTTGGTGGGTGCCTGCCTGGACACATGCCTCCGTAATGGAGGCCTCTATTAATCCCGTTGCCTACTGACAGCTGCCCTCCTGCCCCTCCTCCTCCTCCTATGCCTCCTCCTCCTCCTCTTCCTACTCTTCCTCCTCCTCTTTCTCCTCCTCCTCCTCCACCCCCTCCTCCTCTTCCTCATCCTCAGATGGACTCACTCAGGGCCCTTGGCCTAGGCAAGCCAGGGCTGCTGCTCTGGCTTCTGCAGCTTCTATCCAGTGGGGGGGTGTAGGAATCTGTTCCTGTCAGTCCCTGATTCCTGGGACCTTCCATGCCTCCAGCTGCCCCCACTCTCTAGTCCTGACCCCTCATCAAGGATGCCCCCTTTCCCCTTACCCTCTGTCCCCCAGCTCCCAACTAACATCTACTGTGTTCCTCCCTGCGCTACTTTACTGCCACCCTGCTTCTGCCCTTCAGCCCTGAGGGCCCAGGGCCAGCCCAGCTACCATCTCACCATCCAGCAGGGGGACCTGCCCTAACGCCCTGCCACCACACCCACACACACAGCCCTGCACACACTCCTGGGCTCCCCTGCCTGCAGCCTGCCTCTCAAACAGTCTCCTTCTGCCCCCTAGCCCCCTTACAGCCTCTGCCACGGACCCCCACAGACACCTGGGCATGAGCAGTGCGGACATGCAAACAGCTCCCCTCGCCCCCACTCCAGTTGCTCCAAGGTTGTCAAGAGTCTTTTTTTCATGCTGTAGGGGAGGGAGTTGAGACAGTCCAATGTCCTGGGGAGCAAGAACTGCAAACAGTCCATCTACAATGTAACATTTGGGTCTCAGGCCGCCCAATCCCTAGTGCGCTGTGCAGACCTTTGACTGGCAAAAACACCCCATCTGAGCGTGAGATCTGGCTGGGCTAGTGGCTCTTTCTGTGGACTAAGAGACAGACAGACAGAGTTTTCAGGTTCAAAACCTATACTTCCCAGAAGATGGTCATTCACTTCGGTAAAAAAAAAAAAAAAAAGGCTTTTTATTTTTTTCCCCCTGCCTGGGTTACCTGTCTCCTGCCTGTTTCAAAGTGAAAAAAGGGAAAAATCTTTTTTGGAGGGAAAAGGACCTAATTGCAGGCAGGTGGACTCCGTGGAAGGTGGATGGGGAGTTGCTCCTGCCCTGGCACTAGAGCCCCAGCTGCTGTTCCAGGTGCTCTCTGATAACAGAGATCTCCGTGTGTCGTGTCATGACACTGTCTCCAGGACTGACCCTCAGGATAATGAGGATTCAAAACGAGGCAGGTGATACTGCCTTCAAAAGTAAATCCAGGGAGTTTTGGCGGTATGTCAGAGGGTTAAGGGCTTGTGGCGCTCACGAATAGAGGGGACAGGTGGAATGATTTGGGGTCTGGCCCCCAGACCGCCACCTGCAGGGGAGTCGCTTTACAGGGGGTGAAGCAGGTCTTTAGGAGCTCTATCTTTCTCTCCCACCCTGTATTTCCTCTGCTCTCTCCTTTTGTGTCTGTCAGATGCAAGGTCAGTAACAACAACAACAACAACAACAACAACAACAATAACAACCACAGTGACCAAGCAACAAGGGCAGCGAAAGGGGAACAAATGGAGTGCAGGAGCTGTGGATTATTCGTGGTGTAGGCACTCAGCTGTGGCAATAACCCCTTGAGGCAATCAATCCATACATGAAGATGTAATACAGGTAACAGACACGTATATGTCCCTGTGTGTTTCCACTGAGTTAATGTAAATGCACTTTTATTGACTTCTTCATTTATTTATTACCTTGCCACGAGAATTTCTTTTCATTGCTAAAAAAAAGTGTCCCATCAAGGGTACCAGGTGGTGCCACACCCAGTTAAGCACTCATGTTACAATGCAGGAGGACTGGGCTTCAACACCCTGGTTCCCACATGCCAGGGGAAATCTTTACAAGTGGTGCGGAAGTGCTGCAGTTGTCTCTCTCTGTGTCTCAAACTCTCTCTACCTCCCTTCCCTCTCAATTCCTGTCTATTTATTCCAGTGAATAATCAAGAAAATAGAAAGTAAAAAAAGAAAAAGGAAAAGGAAATATTCCACGACTTCAAATGGGTTAATCAGGACAATGCTTTCCTTGTTTAGATCCTCACAGCATTCCATATGCAGAAAGGCAAAGACGCCATGTATTTTTTAACCCAGTTTTTATATTTATTTATTTATTTATTTAGGTGCTTATTCATTTTTGTTATTGATGAATTAATGTTTTACATTTGACATTGACTAGGGATCTGACACCAGCGGACTCCAGTACCCCTATATGGTACTCTGCCTCTACAAAACCGATCCATTGACCTGTCCATCCATCCATCCATCCACCCATACATCTATCCATCCATTCATCCATCCATCCATCCATCCATCCATCCATCCACCAGTCAACCAAGCTAAGTACAAAAGGAGATCTCTCCTTGAATGGTGAGGAGAAACAACGATGCATAGGTAGGTTGCAAAGGCCCAGTTTGGCTGAATAGGGCAGAGGGGCTGAACCAGGGAATGTGTTGGGGCGTGTGGGTTTGGGTGGGATGAGCCGGAGACCCTGTGAGCTGGGTCACATTAGGGGCAGGCAGGGGGTGGAAGGGGTTGCGAACAGCTGTCACTGGAGAAGCATCACAAGTGCTGGAGCTGGTGAGCAGGGCACCTGGAAGAGAGGACAGACAAAGGAGAGAAGCAAAGTGCGGAGGAGAGGAGAGGGGAGAGGATGGTGAGGACAGGAGAGGACAGGAGAGGACAGGATTGGAGGGGACCTGAGAAACCTACCTGGACAAAGGCAGCATACGGACATCCAGGAAGGCAGGCAGGCATGCAGGCAGCTCTGGCCTGGGCTCCCAGGATCCCGGGCGCACCTCCACCTGTCTTCTCTTGGCTGCCAGCCCTGAGGTCCCTCTTCGGTCAGCACTGTCTTCCCATCCTTCCGTCCCTCTGTGCCAGGGCCCAGGCGTCTGGGCGCTGTTGCCTTACCTAGTGGCAGGGCAGTTGGGCTGCCCAGTGCCAGTGTGGCCAGCACAGATTGCCAGGGGCTAGGACATCACAGAGGGCTCATGTGGTTGCTAGGCCATGGGGACCCCGCCCATCCAGTTGACCAGCAGCCATGACCCCCACGCTGAAGTTGACCTGAGGGGTGGTGGCCAGCCACCAGAGCCAGAGCCCCAGGCCAAAGCAGGTGCTGGTCGGCCGGGCCAAGGGGCTATGTGCAGATTGGTGTGTGTCTGGGCATGGGGCTGGCATCTGACAGTCCAGGGCGGGGGACCAAGGTCCGCCAGGCCCCTGTCCCACCATGTGCACTGACACACAGTCTTGCTGACTGACTGACAGTCCCCGCCCCAGAGATACCCACACCAAGTCCCTGGGTGCCCTGAGCTGCCCCTGAGGGTTGGTGGGTGCCTGCCTGGACACATGCCTCCGTAATGGAGGCCTCTATTAATCCCGTTGCCTACTGACAGCTGCCCTCCTGCCCCTCCTCCTCCTCCTATGCCTCCTCCTCCTCCTCTTCCTACTCTTCCTCCTCCTCTTTCTCCTCCTCCTCCTCCACCCCCTCCTCCTCTTCCTCATCCTCAGATGGACTCACTCAGGGCCCTTGGCCTAGGCAAGCCAGGGCTGCTGCTCTGGCTTCTGCAGCTTCTATCCAGTGGGGGGGTGTAGGAATCTGTTCCTGTCAGTCCCTGATTCCTGGGACCTTCCATGCCTCCAGCTGCCCCCACTCTCTAGTCCTGACCCCTCATCAAGGATGCCCCCTTTCCCCTTACCCTCTGTCCCCCAGCTCCCAACTAGCATCTACTGTGTTCCTCCCTGCGCTACTTTACTGCCACCCTGCTTCTGCCCTTCAGCCCTGAGGGCCCAGGGCCAGCCCAGCTACCATCTCACCATCCAGCAGGGGGACCTGCCCTAACGCCCTGCCACCACACCCACACACACAGCCCTGCACACACTCCTGGGCTCCCCTGCCTGCAGCCTGCCTCTCAAACAGTCTCCTTCTGCCCCCTAGCCCCCTTACAGCCTCTGCCACGGACCCCCACAGACACCTGGGCATGAGCAGTGCGGACATGCAAACAGCTCCCCTCGCCCCCACTCCAGTTGCTCCAAGGTTGTCAAGAGTCTTTTTTTCATGCTGTAGGGGAGGGAGTTGAGACAGTCCAATGTCCTGGGGAGCAAGAACTGCAAACAGTCCATCTACAATGTAACATTTGGGTCTCAGGCCGCCCAATCCCTAGTGCGCTGTGCAGACCTTTGACTGGCAAAAACACCCCATCTGAGCGTGAGATCTGGCTGGGCTAGTGGCTCTTTCTGTGGACTAAGAGACAGACAGACAGAGTTTTCAGGTTCAAAACCTATACTTCCCAGAAGATGGTCATTCACTTCGGTAAAAAAAAAAAAAAAAAAGGCTTTTTATTTTTTTTCCCCCTGCCTGGGTTACCTGTCTCCTGCCTGTTTCAAAGTGAAAAAAGGGAAAAATCTTTTTTGGAGGGAAAAGGACCTAATTGCAGGCAGGTGGACTCCGTGGAAGGTGGATGGGGAGTTGCTCCTGCCCTGGCACTAGAGCCCCAGCTGCTGTTCCAGGTGCTCTCTGATAACAGAGATCTCCGTGTGTCGTGTCATGACACTGTCTCCAGGACTGACCCTCAGGATAATGAGGATTCAAAACGAGGCAGGTGATACTGCCTTCAAAAGTAAATCCAGGGAGGTTTGGCGGTATGTCAGAGGGTTAAGGGCTTGTGGCGCTCACGAATAGAGGGGACAGGTGGAAGGATTTGGGGTCTGGCCCCCAGACCGCCACCTGCAGGGGAGTCGCTTTACAGGGGGTGAAGCAGGTCTTTAGGAGCTCTATCTTTCTCTCCCACCCTGTATTTCCTCTGCTCTCTCCTTTTGTGTCTGTCAGATGCAAGGTCAGTAACAACAACAACAACAACAACAACAACAACAATAACCACCACAGTGACCAAGCAACAAGGGCAGCGAAAGGGGAACAAATGGAGTGCAGGAACTGTGGATTATTCGTGGCGTAGGCACTCAGCTGTGGCAATAACCCCTTGAGGCAATCAATCCATACATGAAGATGTAATACAGGTAACAGAGACGTATATGTCCCTGTGTGTTTCCACTGAGTTAATGTAAATGCACTTTTATTGACTTCTTCATTTATTGATTACCTTGCCACGAGAATTTCTTTTCATTGCTAAAAAAAAGTGTCCCATCAAGGGTACCAGGTGGTGCCACACCCAGTTAAGCACTCATGTTACAATGCAGGAGGACTGGGCTTCAACACCCTGGTTCCCACATGCCAGGAGAAATCTTTACAAGTGGTGCGGAAGTGCTGCAGTTGTCTCTCTCTGTGTCTCAAACTCTCTCTACCTCCCTTCCCTCTCAATTCCTGTCTATTTATTCCAGTGAATAATCAAGAAAATAGAAAGTAAAAAAAGAAAAAGGAAAAGGAAATATTCCACGACTTCAAATGGGTTAATCAGGACAATGCTTTCCTTGTTAAGATCCTCACAGCATTCCATATGCAGAAAGGCAAAGACGCCATGTATTTTTTAACCCAGTTTTTATATTTATTTATTTATTTATTTATTTAGGTGCTTATTCATTTTTGTTATTGATGAATTAATGTTTTACATTTGACATTGACTAGGGATCTGACACCAGCGGACTCCAGTACCCCTATATGGTACTCTGCCTCTACAAAACCGATCCATTGACCTGTCCATCCATCCATCCATCCACCCATACATCTATCCATCCATTCATCCATCCATCCATCCATCCATCCACCAGTCAACCAAGCTAAGTACAAAAGGAGATCTCTCCTTGAATGGTGAGGAGAAACAACGATGCATAGGTAGGTTGCAAAGGCCCAGTTTGGCTGAATAGGGCAGAGGGTCTGAACCAGGGAATGTGTTGGGGCGTGTGGGTTTGGGTGGGATGAGCCGGAGACCCTGTGAGCTGGGTCACATTAGGGGCAGGCAGGGGGTGGAAGGGGTTGCGAACAGCTGTCACTGGAGAAGCATCACAAGTGCTGGAGCTGGTGAGCAGGGCACCTGGAAGAGAGGACAGACAAAGGAGAGAAGCAAAGTGCGGAGGAGAGGAGAGGGGAGAGGATGGTGAGGACAGGAGAGGACAGGAGAGGACAGGATTGGAGGGGACCTGAGAAACCTACCTGGACAAAGGCAGCATACGGACATCCAGGAAGGCAGGCAGGCATGCAGGCAGCTCTGGCCTGGGCTCCCAGGATCCCGGGCGCACCTCCACCTGTCTTCTCTTGGCTGCCAGCCCTGAGGTCCGTCGTTGGTCAGCACTGTCTTCCCATCCTTCTGTCCCTCTGTGCCAGGGCCCAGGCATCAGGGCGCTGTTGCCTGACCTAGTGGCAGGGCAGTTGGGCTGCCCAGTGCCAGTGTGGCCAGCACAGATTGCCAGGGGCTAGGACATCACAGAGGGCTCATGTGGTTGCTAGGCCATGGGGACCCCGCCCATCCAGTTGACCAGCAGCCATGACCCCCACGCTGAACTTGACCTGAGGGGTGGTGGCCAGCCACCAGAGCCAGAGCCCCAGGCCAAAGCAGGTGCTGGTCGGCCGGGCCAAGGGGCTATGTGCAGATTGGTGTGTGTCTGGGCATGGGGCTGGCATCTGACCGTCCAGGGCGGGGGACCAAGGTCCGCCAGGCCCCTGTCCCACCATGTGCACTGACACACAGTCTTGCTGACTGACTGACAGTCCCCGCCCCAGAGATACCCACACCAAGTCCCTGGGTGCCCTGAGCTGCCCCTGAGGGTTGGTGGGTGCCTGCCTGGACACATGCCTCCGTAATGGAGGCCTCTATTAATCCCGTTGCCTACTGACAGCTGCCCTCCTGCCCCTCCTCCTCCTCCTACGCCTCCTCCTCCTCCTCTTCCTACTCTTCCTCCTCCTCTTTCTCCTCCTCCTCCTCCACCCCCTCCTCCTCTTCCTCATCCTCAGATGGACTCACTCAGGGCCATTGGCCTAGGCAAGCCAGGGCTGCTGCTCTGGCTTCTGCAGCTTCTATCCAGTGGGGGGGGTGTAGGAATCTGTTCCTGTCAGTCCCTGATTCCTGGGACCTTCCATGCCTCCAGCTGCCCCCACTCTCTAGTCCTGACCCCTCCTCAAGGATGCCCCCTTTCCCCTTACCCTCTGTCCCCCAGCTCCCAACTAACATCTACTGTGTTCCTCCCTGCGCTACTTTACTGCCACCCTGCTTCTGCCCTTCAGCCCTGAGGGCCCAGGGCCAGCCCAGCTGCCATCTCACCATCCAGCAGGGGGACCTGACCTAACGCCCTGCCACCACACCCACACACACAGCCCTGCACACACTCCTGGGCTCCCCTGCCTGCAGCCTGCCTCTCAAACAGTCTCCTTCTGCCCCCTAGCCCCCTTACAGCCTCTGCCACGGACCCCCACAGACACCTGGGCATGAGCAGTGCGGACATGCAAACAGCTCCCCTCGCCCCCACTCCAGTTGCTCCAAGGTTGTCAAGAGTCTTTTTTTCATGCTGTAGGGGAGGGAGTTGAGACAGTCCAATGTCCTGGGGAGCAAGAACTGCAAACAGTCCATCTACAATGTAACATTTGGGTCTCAGGCCGCCCAATCCCTAGTGCGCTGTGCAGACCTTTGACTGGCAAAAACACCCCATCTGAGCGTGAGATCTGGCTGGGCTAGTGGCTCTTTCTGTGGACTAAGAGACAGACAGACAGAGTTTTCAGGTTCAAAACCTATACTTCCCAGAAGATGGTCATTCACTTCGGTAAAAAAAAAAAAAAAAAGGCTTTTTATTTTTTTTCCCCCTGCCTGGGTTACCTGTCTCCTGCCTGTTTCAAAGTGAAAAAAGGGAAAAATCTTTTTTGGAGGGAAAAGGACCTAATTGCAGGCAGGTGGACTCCGTGGAAGGTGGATGGGGAGTTGCTCCTGCCCTGGCACTAGAGCCCCAGCTGCTGTTCCAGGTGCTCTCTGATAACAGAGATCTCCGTGTGTCGTGTCATGACACTGTCTCCAGGACTGACCCTCAGGATAATGAGGATTCAAAACGAGGCAGGTGATACTGCCTTCAAAAGTAAATCCAGGGAGGTTTGGCGGTATGTCAGAGGGTTAAGGGCTTGTGGCGCTCACGAATAGAGGGGACAGGTGGAAGGATTTGGGGTCTGGCCCCCAGACCGCCACCTGCAGGGGAGTCGCTTTACAGGGGGTGAAGCAGGTCTTTAGGAGCTCTATCTTTCTCTCCCACCCTGTATTTCCTCTGCTCTCTCCTTTTGTGTCTGTCAGATGCAAGGTCAGTAACAACAACAACAACAACAACAACAACAATAACCACCACAGTGACCAAGCAACAAGGGCAGCGAAAGGGGAACAAATGGAGTGCAGGAGCTGTGGATTATTCGTGGCGTAGGCACTCAGCTGTGGCAATAACCCCTTGAGGCAATCAATCCATACATGAAGATGTAATACAGGTAACAGAGACGTATATGTCCCTGTGTGTTTCCACTGAGTTAATGTAAATGCACTTTTATTGACTTCTTCATTTATTGATTACCTTGCCACGAGAATTTCTTTTCATTGCTAAAAAAAAGTGTCCCATCAAGGGTACCAGGTGGTGCCACACCCAGTTAAGCACTCATGTTACAATGCAGGAGGACTGGGCTTCAACACCCTGGTTCCCACATGCCAGGGGAAATCTTTACAAGTGGTGCGGAAGTGCTGCAGTTGTCTCTCTCTGTGTCTCAAACTCTCTCTACCTCCCTTCCCTCTCAATTCCTGTCTATTTATTCCAGTGAATAATCAAGAAAATAGAAAGTAAAAAAAGAAAAAGGAAAAGGAAATATTCCACGACTTCAAATGGGTTAATCAGGACAATGCTTTCCTTGTTAAGATCCTCACAGCATTCCATATGCAGAAAGGCAAAGACGCCATGTATTTTTTAACCCAGTTTTTATATTTATTTATTTATTTATTTAGGTGCTTATTCATTTTTGTTATTGATGAATTAATGTTTTACATTTGACATTGACTAGGGATCTGACACCAGCGGACTCCAGTACCCCTATATGGTACTCTGCCTCTACAAAACCGATCCATTGACCTGTCCATCCATCCATCCATCCACCCATACATCTATCCATCCATTCATCCATCCATCCATCCATCCATCCATCCACCAGTCAACCAAGCTAAGTACAAAAGGAGATCTCTCCTTGAATGGTGAGGAGAAACAAGGATGCATAGGTAGGTTGCAAAGGCCCAGTTTGGCTGAATAGGGCAGAGGGTCTGAACCAGGGAATGTGTTGGGGCGTGTGGGTTTGGGTGGGATGAGCCGGAGACCCTGTGAGCTGGGTCACATTAGGGGCAGGCAGGGGGTGGAAGGGGTTGCGAACAGCTGTCACTGGAGAAGCATCACAAGTGCTGGAGCTGGTGAGCAGGGCACCTGGAAGAGAGGACAGACAAAGGAGAGAAGCAAAGTGCGGAGGAGAGGAGAGGGGAGAGGATGGTGAGGACAGGAGAGGACAGGAGAGGACAGGATTGGAGGGGACCTGAGAAACCTACCTGGACAAAGGCAGCATACGGACATCCAGGAAGGCAGGCAGGCATGCAGGCAGCTCTGGCCTGGGCTCCCAGGATCCCGGGCGCACCTCCACCTGTCTTCTCTTGGCTGCCAGCCCTGAGGTCCCTCTTCGGTCAGCACTGTCTTCCCATCCTTCCGTCCCTCTGTGCCAGGGCCCAGGCGTCTGGGCGCTGTTGCCTGACCTAGTGGCAGGGCAGTTGGGCTGCCCAGTGCCAGTGTGTCCAGCACAGATTGCCAGGGGCTAGGACATCACAGAGGGCTCATGTGGTTGCTAGGCCATGGGGACCCCGCCCATCCAGTTGACCAGCAGCCATGACCCCCACGCTGAACTTGACCTGAGGGGTGGTGGCCAGCCACCAGAGCCAGAGCCCCAGGCCAAAGCAGGTGCTGGTCGGCCGGGCCAAGGGGCTATGTGCAGATTGGTGTGTGTCTGGGCATGGGGCTGGCATCTGACCGTCCAGGGCGGGGGACCAAGGTCCGCCAGGCCCCTGTCCCACCATGTGCACTGACACACAGTCTTGCTGACTGACTGACAGTCCCCGCCCCAGAGATACCCACACCAAGTCCCTGGGTGCCCTGAGCTGCCCCTGAGTGTTGGTGGGTGCCTGCCTGGACACATGCCTCCGTAATGGAGGCCTCTATTAATCCCGTTGCCTACTGACAGCTGCCCTCCTGCCCCTCCTCCTCCTCCTACGCCTCCTCCTCCTCCTCTTCCTACTCTTCCTCCTCCTCTTTCTCCTCCTCCTCCTCCACCCCCTCCTCCTCTTCCTCATCCTCAGATGGACTCACTCAGGGCCCTTGGCCTAGGCAAGCCAGGGCTGCTGCTCTGGCTTCTGCAGCTTCTCTCCAGTGGGGGGGGTGTAGGAATCTGTTCCTGTCAGTCCCTGATTCCTGGGACCTTCCATGCCTCCAGATGCCCCCACTCTCTAGTCCTGACCCCTCCTCAAGGATGCCCCCTTTCCCCTTACCCTCTGTCCCCCAGCTCCCAACTAACATCTACTGTGTTCCTCCCTGCGCTACTTTACTGCCACCCTGCTTCTGCCCTTCAGCCCTGAGGGCCCAGGGCCAGCCCAGCTGCCATCTCACCATCCAGCAGGGGGACCTGCCCTAACGCCCTGCCACCACACCCACACACACAGCCCTGCACACACTCCTGGGCTCCCCTGCCTGCAGCCTGCCTCTCAAACAGTCTCCTTCTGCCCCCTAGCCCCCTTACAGCCTCTGCCACGGACCCCCACAGACACCTGGGCATGAGCAGTGCGGACATGCAAACAGCTCCCCTCGCCCCCACTCCAGTTGCTCCAAGGTTGTCAAGAGTCTTTTTTTCATGCTGTAGGGGAGGGAGTTGAGACAGTCCAATGTCCTGGGGAGCAAGAACTGCAAACAGTCCATCTACAATGTAACATTTGGGTCTCAGGCCGCCCAATCCCTAGTGCGCTGTGCAGACCTTTGACTGGCAAAAACACCCCATCTGAGCGTGAGATCTGGCTGGGCTAGTGGCTCTTTCTGTGGACTAAGAGACAGACAGACAGAGTTTTCAGGTTCAAAACCTATACTTCCCAGAAGATGGTCATTCACTTCGGTAAAAAAAAAAAAAAAAAGGCTTTTTATTTTTTTTCCCCCTGCCTGGGTTACCTGTCTCCTGCCTGTTTCAAAGTGAAAAAAGGGAAAAATCTTTTTTGGAGGGAAAAGGACCTAATTGCAGGCAGGTGGACTCCGTGGAAGGTGGATGGGGAGTTGCTCCTGCCCTGGCACTAGAGCCCCAGCTGCTGTTCCAGGTGCTCTCTGATAACAGAGATCTCCGTGTGTCGTGTCATGACACTGTCTCCAGGACTGACCCTCAGGATAATGAGGATTCAAAACGAGGCAGGTGATACTGCCTTCAAAAGTAAATCCAGGGAGGTTTGGCGGTATGTCAGAGGGTTAAGGGCTTGTGGCGCTCACGAATAGAGGGGACAGGTGGAAGGATTTGGGGTCTGGCCCCCAGACCGCCACCTGCAGGGGAGTCGCTTTACAGGGGGTGAAGCAGGTCTTTAGGAGCTCTATCTTTCTCTCCCACCCTGTATTTCCTCTGCTCTCTCCTTTTGTGTCTGTCAGATGCAAGGTCAGTAACAACAACAACAACAACAACAACAACAATAACCACCACAGTGACCAAGCAACAAGGGCAGCGAAAGGGGAACAAATGGAGTGCAGGAGCTGTGGATTATTCGTGGCGTAGGCACTCAGCTGTGGCAATAACCCCTTGAGGCAATCAATCCATACATGAAGATGTAATACAGGTAACAGAGACGTATATGTCCCTGTGTGTTTCCACTGAGTTAATGTAAATGCACTTTTATTGACTTCTTCATTTATTGATTACCTTGCCACGAGAATTTCTTTTCATTGCTAAAAAAAAGTGTCCCATCAAGGGTACCAGGTGGTGCCACACCCAGTTAAGCACTCATGTTACAATGCAGGAGGACTGGGCTTCAACACCCTGGTTCCCACATGCCAGGGGAAATCTTTACAAGTGGTGCGGAAGTGCTGCAGTTGTCTCTCTCTGTGTCTCAAACTCTCTCTACCTCCCTTCCCTCTCAATTCCTGTCTATTTATTCCAGTGAATAATCAAGAAAATAGAAAGTAAAAAAAGAAAAAGGAAAAGGAAATATTCCACGACTTCAAATGGGTTAATCAGGACAATGCTTTCCTTGTTAAGATCCTCACAGCATTCCATATGCAGAAAGGCAAAGACGCCATGTATTTTTTAACCCAGTTTTTATATTTATTTATTTATTTATTTAGGTGCTTATTCATTTTTGTTATTGATGAATTAATGTTTTACATTTGACATTGACTAGGGATCTGACACCAGCGGACTCCAGTACCCCTATATGGTACTCTGCCTCTACAAAACCGATCCATTGACCTGTCCATCCATCCATCCATCCACCCATACATCTATCCATCCATTCATCCATCCATCCATCCATCCATCCATCCATCCATCCATCCACCAGTCAACCAAGCTAAGTACAAAAGGAGATCTCTCCTTGAATGGTGAGGAGAAACAAGGATGCATAGGTAGGTTGCAAAGGCCCAGTTTGGCTGAATAGGGCAGAGGGTCTGAACCAGGGAATGTGTTGGGGCGTGTGGGTTTGGGTGGGATGAGCCGGAGACCCTGTGAGCTGGGTCACATTAGGGGCAGGCAGGGGGTGGAAGGGGTTGCGAACAGCTGTCACTGGAGAAGCATCACAAGTGCTGGAGCTGGTGAGCAGGGCACCTGGAAGAGAGGACAGACAAAGGAGAGAAGCAAAGTGCGGAGGAGAGGAGAGGGGAGAGGATGGTGAGGACAGGAGAGGACAGGAGAGGACAGGATTGGAGGGGACCTGAGAAACCTACCTGGACAAAGGCAGCATACGGACATCCAGGAAGGCAGGCAGGCATGCAGGCAGCTCTGGCCTGGGCTCCCAGGATCCCGGGCGCACCTCCACCTGTCTTCTCTTGGCTGCCAGCCCTGAGGTCCCTCTTCGGTCAGCACTGTCTTCCCATCCTTCCGTCCCTCTGTGCCAGGGCCCAGGCGTCTGGGCGCTGTTGCCTGACCTAGTGGCAGGGCAGTTGGGCTGCCCAGTGCCAGTGTGTCCAGCACAGATTGCCAGGGGCTAGGACATCACAGAGGGCTCATGTGGTTGCTAGGCCATGGGGACCCCGCCCATCCAGTTGACCAGCAGCCATGACCCCCACGCTGAACTTGACCTGAGGGGTGGTGGCCAGCCACCAGAGCCAGAGCCCCAGGCCAAAGCAGGTGCTGGTCGGCCGGGCCAAGGGGCTATGTGCAGATTGGTGTGTGTCTGGGCATGGGGCTGGCATCTGACAGTCCAGGGCGGGGGACCAAGGTCCGCCAGGCCCCTGTCCCACCATGTGCACTGACACACAGTCTTGCTGACTGACTGACAGTCCCCGCCCCAGAGATACCCACACCAAGTCCCTGGGTGCCCTGAGCTGCCCCTGAGGGTTGGTGGGTGCCTGCCTGGACACATGCCTCCGTAATGGAGGCCTCTATTAATCCCGTTGCCTACTGACAGCTGCCCTCCTGCCCCTCCTCCTCCTCCTACGCCTCCTCCTCCTCCTCTTCCTACTCTTCCTCCTCCTCTTTCTCCTCCTCCTCCTCCACCCCCTCCTCCTCTTCCTCATCCTCAGATGGACTCACTCAGGGCCCTTGGCCTAGGCAAGCCAGGGCTGCTGCTCTGGCTTCTGCAGCTTCTCTCCAGTGGGGGGGGGTGTAGGAATCTGTTCCTGTCAGTCCCTGATTCCTGGGACCTTCCATGCCTCCAGCTGCCCCCACTCTCTAGTCCTGACCCCTCCTCAAGGATGCCCCCTTTCCCCTTACCCTCTGTCCCCCAGCTCCCAACTAACATCTACTGTGTTCCTCCCTGCGCTACTTTACTGCCACCCTGCTTCTGCCCTTCAGCCCTGAGGGCCCAGGGCCAGCCCAGCTGCCATCTCACCATCCAGCAGGGGGACCTGCCCTAACGCCCTGCCACCACACCCACACACACAGCCCTGCACACACTCCTGGGCTCCCCTGCCTGTGCCTGCCTCTCAAACAGTCTCCTTCTGCCCCCTAGCCCCCTTACAGCCTCTGCCACGGACCCCCACAGACACCTGGGCATGAGCAGTGCGGACATGCAAACAGCTCCCCTCGCCCCCACTCCAGTTGCTCCAAGGTTGTCAAGAGTCTTTTTTTCATGCTGTAGGGGAGGGAGTTGAGACAGTCCAATGTCCTGGGGAGCAAGAACTGCAAACAGTCCATCTACAATGTAACATTTGGGTCTCAGGCCGCCCAATCCCTAGTGCGCTGTGCAGACCTTTGACTGGCAAAAACACCCCATCTGAGCGTGAGATCTGGCTGGGCTAGTGGCTCTTTCTGTGGACTAAGAGACAGACAGACAGAGTTTTCAGGTTCAAAACCTATACTTCCCAGAAGATGGTCATTCACTTCGGTAAAAAAAAAAAAAAAAAAGGCTTTTTATTTTTTTTCCCCCTGCCTGGGTTACCTGTCTCCTGCCTGTTTCAAAGTGAAAAAAGGGAAAAATCTTTTTTGGAGGGAAAAGGACCTAATTGCAGGCAGGTGGACTCCGTGGAAGGTGGATGGGGAGTTGCTCCTGCCCTGGCACTAGAGCCCCAGCTGCTGTTCCAGGTGCTCTCTGATAACAGAGATCTCCGTGTGTCGTGTCATGACACTGTCTCCAGGACTGACCCTCAGGATAATGAGGATTCAAAACGAGGCAGGTGATACTGCCTTCAAAAGTAAATCCAGGGAGGTTTGGCGGTATGTCAGAGGGTTAAGGGCTTGTGGCGCTCACGAATAGAGGGGACAGGTGGAAGGATTTGGGGTCTGGCCCCCAGACCGCCACCTGCAGGGGAGTCGCTTTACAGGGGGTGAAGCAGGTCTTTAGGTGCTCTATCTTTCTCTCCCACCCTGTATTTCCTCTGCTCTCTCCTTTTGTGTCTGTCAGATGCAAGGTCAGTAACAACAACAACAACAACAACAACAACAATAACCACCACAGTGACCAAGCAACAAGGGCAGCGAAAGGGGAACAAATGGAGTGCAGGAGCTGTGGATTATTCGTGGCGTAGGCACTCAGCTGTGGCAATAACCCCTTGAGGCAATCAATCCATACATGAAGATGTAATACAGGTAACAGAGACGTATATGTCCCTGTGTGTTTCCACTGAGTTAATGTAAATGCACTTTTATTGACTTCTTCATTTATTTATTACCTTGCCACGAGAATTTCTTTTCATTGCTAAAAAAAAGTGTCCCATCAAGGGTACCAGGTGGTGCCACACCCAGTTAAGCACTCATGTTACAATGCAGGAGGACTGGGCTTCAACACCCTGGTTCCCACATGCCAGGGGAAATCTTTACAAGTGGTGCGGAAGTGCTGCAGTTGTCTCTCTCTGTGTCTCAAACTCTCTCTACCTCCCTTCCCTCTCAATTCCTGTCTATTTATTCCAGTGAATAATCAAGAAAATAGAAAGTAAAAAAAGAAAAAGGAAAAGGAAATATTCCACGACTTCAAATGGGTTAATCAGGACAATGCTTTCCTTGTTAAGATCCTCACAGCATTCCATATGCAGAAAGGCAAAGACGCCATGTATTTTTTAACCCAGTTTTTATATTTATTTATTTATTTATTTAGGTGCTTATTCATTTTTGTTATTGATGAATTAATGTTTTACATTTGACATTGACTAGGGATCTGACACCAGCGGACTCCAGTACCCCTATATGGTACTCTGCCTCTACAAAACCGATCCATTGACCTGTCCATCCATCCATCCATCCACCCATACATCTATCCATCCATTCATCCATCCATCCATCCATCCATCCATCCATCCATCCATCCACCAGTCAACCAAGCTAAGTACAAAAGGAGATCTCTCCTTGAATGGTGAGGAGAAACAAGGATGCATAGGTAGGTTGCAAAGGCCCAGTTTGGCTGAATAGGGCAGAGGGTCTGAACCAGGGAATGTGTTGGGGCGTGTGGGTTTGGGTGGGATGAGCCGGAGACCCTGTGAGCTGGGTCACATTAGGGGCAGGCAGGGGGTGGAAGGGGTTGCGAACAGCTGTCACTGGAGAAGCATCACAAGTGCTGGAGCTGGTGAGCAGGGCACCTGGAAGAGAGGACAGACAAAGGAGAGAAGCAAAGTGCGGAGGAGAGGAGAGGGGAGAGGATGGTGAGGACAGGAGAGGACAGGAGAGGACAGGATTGGAGGGGACCTGTGAAACCTACCTGGACAAAGGCAGCATACGGACATCCAGGAAGGCAGGCAGGCATGCAGGCAGCTCTGGCCTGGGCTCCCAGGATCCCGGGCGCACCTCCACCTGTCTTCTCTTGGCTGCCAGCCCTGAGGTCCGTCGTTGGTCAGCACTGTCTTCCCATCCTTCCGTCCCTCTGTGCCAGGGCCCAGGCGTCAGGGCGCTGTTGCCTGACCTAGTGGCAGGGCAGTTGGGCTGCCCAGTGCCAGTGTGGCCAGCACAGATTGCCAGGGGCTAGGACATCACAGAGGGCTCATGTGGTTGCTAGGCCATGGGGACCCCGCCCATCCAGTTGACCAGCAGCCATGACCCCCACGCTGAACTTGACCTGAGGGGTGGTGGCCAGCCACCAGAGCCAGAGCCCCAGGCCAAAGCAGGTGCTGGTCGGCCGGGCCAAGGGGCTATGTGCAGATTGGTGTGTGTCTGGGCATGGGGCTGGCATCTGACAGTCCAGGGCGGGGGACCAAGGTCCGCCAGGCCCCTGTCCCACCATGTGCACTGACACACAGTCTTGCTGACTGACTGACAGTCCCCGCCCCAGAGATACCCACACCAAGTCCCTGGGTGCCCTGAGCTGCCCCTGAGGGTTGGTGGGTGCCTGCCTGGACACATGCCTCCGTAATGGAGGCCTCTATTAATCCCGTTGCCTACTGACAGCTGCCCTCCTGCCCCTCCTCCTCCTCCTACGCCTCCTCCTCCTCCTCTTCCTACTCTTCCTCCTCCTCTTTCTCCTCCTCCTCCTCCACCCCCTCCTCCTCTTCCTCATCCTCAGATGGACTCACTCAGGGCCCTTGGCCTAGGCAAGCCAGGGCTGCTGCTCTGGCTTCTGCAGCTTCTCTCCAGTGGGGGGGGTGTAGGAATCTGTTCCTGTCAGTCCCTGATTCCTGGGACCTTCCATGCCTCCAGCTGCCCCCACTCTCTAGTCCTGACCCCTCCTCAAGGATGCCCCCTTTCCCCTTACCCTCTGTCCCCCAGCTCCCAACTAACATCTACTGTGTTCCTCCCTGCGCTACTTTACTGCCACCCTGCTTCTGCCCTTCAGCCCTGAGGGCCCAGGGCCAGCCCAGCTGCCATCTCACCATCCAGCAGGGGGACCTGCCCTAACGCCCTGCCACCACACCCACACACACAGCCCTGCACACACTCCTGGGCTCCCCTGCCTGCAGCCTGCCTCTCAAACAGTCTCCTTCTGCCCCCTAGCCCCCTTACAGCCTCTGCCACGGACCCCCACAGACACCTGGGCATGAGCAGTGCGGACATGCAAACAGCTCCCCTCGCCCCCACTCCAGTTGCTCCAAGGTTGTCAAGAGTCTTTTTTTCATGCTGTAGGGGAGGGAGTTGAGACAGTCCAATGTCCTGGGGAGCAAGAACTGCAAACAGTCCATCTACAATGTAACATTTGGGTCTCAGGCCGCCCAATCCCTAGTGCGCTGTGCAGACCTTTGACTGGCAAAAACACCCCATCTGAGCGTGAGATCTGGCTGGGCTAGTGGCTCTTTCTGTGGACTAAGAGACAGACAGACAGAGTTTTCAGGTTCAAAACCTATACTTCCCAGAAGATGGTCATTCACTTCGGTAAAAAAAAAAAAAAAAAGGCTTTTTATTTTTTTTCCCCCTGCCTGGGTTACCTGTCTCCTGCCTGTTTCAAAGTGAAAAAAGGGAAAAATCTTTTTTGGAGGGAAAAGGACCTAATTGCAGGCAGGTAGACTCCGTGGAAGGTGGATGGGGAGTTGCTCCTGCCCTGGCACTAGAGCCCCAGCTGCTGTTCCAGGTGCTCTCTGATAACAGAGATCTCCGTGTGTCGTGTCATGACACTGTCTCCAGGACTGACCCTCAGGGTAATGAGGATTCAAAACGAGGCAGGTGATACTGCCTTCAAAAGTAAATCCAGGGAGGTTTGGCGGTATGTCAGAGGGTTAAGGGCTTGTGGCGCTCACGAATAGAGGGGACAGGTGGAAGGATTTGGGGTCTGGCCCCCAGACCGCCACCTGCAGGGGAGTCGCTTTACAGGGGGTGAAGCAGGTCTTTAGGAGCTCTATCTTTCTCTCCCACCCTGTATTTCCTCTGCTCTCTCCTTTTGTGTCTGTCAGATGCAAGGTCAGTAACAACAACAACAACAACAACAACAATAACCACCACAGTGACCAAGCAACAAGGGCAGCGAAAGGGGAACAAATGGAGTGCAGGAGCTGTGGATTATTCGTGGCGTAGGCACTCAGCTGTGGCAATAACCCCTTGAGGCAATCAATCCATACATGAAGATGTAATACAGGTAACAGAGACGTATATGTCCCTGTGTGTTTCCACTGAGTTAATGTAAATGCACTTTTATTGACTTCTTCATTTATTGATTACCTTGCCACGAGAATTTCTTTTCATTGCTAAAAAAAAGTGTCCCATCAAGGGTACCAGGTGGTGCCACACCCAGTTAAGCACTCATGTTACAATGCAGGAGGACTGGGCTTCAACACCCTGGTTCCCACATGCCAGGGGAAATCTTTACAAGTGGTGCGGAAGTGCTGCAGTTGTCTCTCTCTGTGTCTCAAACTCTCTCTACCTCCCTTCCCTCTCAATTCCTGTCTATTTATTCCAGTGAATAATCAAGAAAATAGAAAGTAAAAAAAGAAAAAGGAAAAGGAAATATTCCACGACTTCAAATGGGTTAATCAGGACAATGCTTTCCTTGTTAAGATCCTCACAGCATTCCATATGCAGAAAGGCAAAGACGCCATGTATTTTTTAACCCAGTTTTTATATTTATTTATTTATTTATTTAGGTGCTTATTCATTTTTGTTATTGATGAATTAATGTTTTACATTTGACATTGACTAGGGATCTGACACCAGCGGACTCCAGTACCCCTATATGGTACTCTGCCTCTACAAAACCGATCCATTGACCTGTCCATCCATCCATCCATCCACCCATACATCTATCCATCCATTCATCCATCCATCCATCCATCCATCCATCCATCCATCCATCCACCAGTCAACCAAGCTAAGTACAAAAGGAGATCTCTCCTTGAATGGTGAGGAGAAACAAGGATGCATAGGTAGGTTGCAAAGGCCCAGTTTGGCTGAATAGGGCAGAGGGTCTGAACCAGGGAATGTGTTGGGGCGTGTGGGTTTGGGTGGGATGAGCCGGAGACCCTGTGAGCTGGGTCACATTAGGGGCAGGCAGGGGGTGGAAGGGGTTGCGAACAGCTGTCACTGGAGAAGCATCACAAGTGCTGGAGCTGGTGAGCAGGGCACCTGGAAGAGAGGACAGACAAAGGAGAGAAGCAAAGTGCGGAGGAGAGGAGAGGGGAGAGGATGGTGAGGACAGGAGAGGACAGGAGAGGACAGGATTGGAGGGGACCTGAGAAACCTACCTGGACAAAGGCAGCATACGGACATCCAGGAAGGCAGGCAGGCATGCAGGCAGCTCTGGCCTGGGCTCCCAGGATCCCGGGCGCACCTCCACCTGTCTTCTCTTGGCTGCCAGCCCTGAGGTCCCTCGTCGGTCAGCACTGTATTCCCATCCTTCCGTCCCTCTGTGCCAGGGCCCAGGCGTCAGGGCGCTGTTGCCTGACCTAGTGGCAGGGCAGTTGGGCTGCCCAGTGCCAGTGTGGCCAGCACAGATTGCCAGGGGCTAGGACATCACAGAGGGCTCATGTGGTTGCTAGGCCATGGGGACCCCGCCCATCCAGTTGACCAGCAGCCATGACCCCCACGCTGAACTTGACCTGAGGGGTGGTGGCCAGCCACCAGAGCCAGAGCCCCAGGCCAAAGCAGGTGCTGGTCGGCCGGGCCAAGGGGCTATGTGCAGATTGGTGTGTGTCTGGGCATGGGGCTGGCATCTGACAGTCCAGGGCGGGGGACCAAGGTCCGCCAGGCCCCTGTCCCACCATGTGCACTGACACACAGTCTTGCTGACTGACTGACAGTCCCCGCCCCAGAGATACCCACACCAAGTCCCTGGGTGCCCTGAGCTGCCCCTGAGGGTTGGTGGGTGCCTGCCTGGACACATGCCTCCGTAATGGAGGCCTCTATTAATCCCGTTGCCTACTGACAGCTGCCCTCCTGCCCCTCCTCCTCCTCCTACGCCTCCTCCTCCTCCTCTTCCTACTCTTCCTCCTCCTCTTTCTCCTCCTCCTCCTCCACCCCCTCCTCCTCTTCCTCATCCTCAGATGGACTCACTCAGGGCCCTTGGCCTAGGCAAGCCAGGGCTGCTGCTCTGGCTTCTGCAGCTTCTCTCCAGTGGGGGGGTGTAGGAATCTGTTCCTGTCATTCCCTGATTCCTGGGACCTTCCATGCCTCCAGCTGCCCCCACTCTCTAGTCCTGACCCCTCCTCAAGGATGCCCCCTTTCCCCTTACCCTCTGTCCCCCAGCTCCCAACTAACATCTACTGTGTTCCTCCCTGCGCTACTTTACTGCCACCCTGCTTCTGCCCTTCAGCCCTGAGGGCCCAGGGCCAGCCCAGCTGCCATCTCACCATCCAGCAGGGGGACCTGCCCTAACGCCCTGCCACCACACCCACACACACAGCCCTGCACACACTCCTGGGCTCCCCTGCCTGCAGCCTGCCTCTCAAACAGTCTCCTTCTGCCCCCTAGCCCCCTTACAGCCTCTGCCACGGACCCCCACAGACACCTGGGCATGAGCAGTGCGGACATGCAAACAGCTCCCCTCGCCCCCACTCCAGTTGCTCCAAGGTTGTCAAGAGTCTTTTTTTCATGCTGTAGGGGAGGGAGTTGAGACAGTCCAATGTCCTGGGGAGCAAGAACTGCAAACAGTCCATCTACAATGTAACATTTGGGTCTCAGGCCGCCCAATCCCTAGTGCGCTGTGCAGACCTTTGACTGGCAAAAACACCCCATCTGAGCGTGAGATCTGGCTGGGCTAGTGGCTCTTTCTGTGGACTAAGAGACAGACAGACAGAGTTTTCAGGTTCAAAACCTATACTTCCCAGAAGATGGTCATTCACTTCGGTAAAAAAAAAAAAAAAAGGCTTTTTATTTTTTTTCCCCCTGCCTGGGTTACCTGTCTCCTGCCTGTTTCAAAGTGAAAAAAGGGAAAAATCTTTTTTGGAGGGAAAAGGACCTAATTGCAGGCAGGTGGACTCCGTGGAAGGTGGATGGGGAGTTGCTCCTGCCCTGGCACTAGAGCCCCAGCTGCTGTTCCAGGTGCTCTCTGATAACAGAGATCTCCGTGTGTCGTGTCATGACACTGTCTCCAGGACTGAC
The DNA here is from genome assembly GCF_950295315.1 of Erinaceus europaeus. Classification (NCBI taxonomy): domain Eukaryota; kingdom Metazoa; phylum Chordata; class Mammalia; order Eulipotyphla; family Erinaceidae; genus Erinaceus; species Erinaceus europaeus. Next base: position 185,453 of record NW_026647189.1, on the reverse strand, counting down.
CCTCAGGATAATGAGGATTCAAAACGAGGCAGGTGATACTGCCTTCAAAAGTAAATCCAGGGAGGTTTGGCGGTATGTCAGAGGGTTAAGGGCTTGTGGCGCTCACGAATAGAGGGGACAGGTGGAAGGATTTGGGGTCTGGCCCCCAGACCGCCACCTGCAGGGGAGTCGCTTTACAGGGGGTGAAGCAGGTCTTTAGGAGCTCTATCTTTCTCTCCCACCCTGTATTTCCTCTGCTCTCTCCTTTTGTGTCTGTCAGATGCAAGGTCAGTAACAACAACAACAACAACAACAACAACAATAACCACCACAGTGACCAAGCAACAAGGGCAGCGAAAGGGGAACAAATGGAGTGCAGGAGCTATGGATTATTCGTGGCGTAGGCACTCAGCTGTGGCAATAACCCCTTGAGGCAATCAATCCATACATGAAGATGTAATACAGGTAACAGAGACGTATATGTCCCTGTGTGTTTCCACTGAGTTAATGTAAATGCACTTTTATTGACTTCTTCATTTATTGATTACCTTGCCACGAGAATTTCTTTTCATTGCTAAAAAAAAGTGTCCCATCAAGGGTACCAGGTGGTGCCACACCCAGTTAAGCACTCATGTTACAATGCAGGAGGACTGGGCTTCAACACCCTGGTTCCCACATGCCAGGGGAAATCTTTACAAGTGGTGCGGAAGTGCTGCAGTTGTCTCTCTCTGTGTCTCAAACTCTCTCTACCTCCCTTCCCTCTCAATTCCTGTCTATTTATTCCAGTGAATAATCAAGAAAATAGAAAGTAAAAAAAGAAAAAGGAAAAGGAAATATTCCACGACTTCAAATGGGTTAATCAGGACAATGCTTTCCTTGTTAAGATCCTCACAGCATTCCATATGCAGAAAGGCAAAGACGCCATGTATTTTTTAACCCAGTTTTTATATTTATTTATTTATTTATTTAGGTGCTTATTCATTTTTGTTATTGATGAATTAATGTTTTACATTTGACATTGACTAGGGATCTGACACCAGCGGACTCCAGTACCCCTATATGGTACTCTGCCTCTACAAAACCGATCCATTGACCTGTCCATCCATCCATCCATCCACCCATACATCTATCCATCCATTCATCCATCCATCCATCCATCCATCCATCCATCCATCCATCCATCCACCAGTCAACCAAGCTAAGTACAAAAGGAGATCTCTCCTTGAATGGTGAGGAGAAACAAGGATGCATAGGTAGGTTGCAAAGGCCCAGTTTGGCTGAATAGGGCAGAGGGTCTGAACCAGGGAATGTGTTGGGGCGTGTGGGTTTGGGTGGGATGAGCCGGAGACCCTGTGAGCTGGGTCACATTAGGGGCAGGCAGGGGGTGGAAGGGGTTGCGAACAGCTGTCACTGGAGAAGCATCACAAGTGCTGGAGCTGGTGAGCAGGGCACCTGGAAGAGAGGACAGACAAAGGAGAGAAGCAAAGTGCGGAGGAGAGGAGAGGGGAGAGGATGGTGAGGACAGGAGAGGACAGGAGAGGACAGGATTGGAGGGGACCTGAGAAACCTACCTGGACAAAGGCAGCATACGGACATCCAGGAAGGCAGGCAGGCATGCAGGCAGCTCTGGCCTGGGCTCCCAGGATCCCGGGCGCACCTCCACCTGTCTTCTCTTGGCTGCCAGCCCTGAGGTCCCTCTTCGGTCAGCACTGTCTTCCCATCCTTCCGTCCCTCTGTGCCAGGGCCCAGGCGTCTGGGCGCTGTTGCCTGACCTAGTGGCAGGGCAGTTGGGCTGCCCAGTGCCAGTGTGTCCAGCACAGATTGCCAGGGGCTAGGACATCACAGAGGGCTCATGTGGTTGCTAGGCCATGGGGACCCCGCCCATCCAGTTGACCAGCAGCCATGACCCCCACGCTGAACTTGACCTGAGGGGTGGTGGCCAGCCACCAGAGCCAGAGCCCCAGGCCAAAGCAGGTGCTGGTCGGCCGGGCCAAGGGGCTATGTGCAGATTGGTGTGTGTCTGGGCATGGGGCTGGCATCTGACCGTCCAGGGCGGGGGACCAAGGTCCGCCAGGCCCCTGTCCCACCATGTGCACTGACACACAGTCTTGCTGACTGACTGACAGTCCCCGCCCCAGAGATACCCACACCAAGTCCCTGGGTGCCCTGAGCTGCCCCTGAGGGTTGGTGGGTGCCTGCCTGGACACATGCCTCCGTAATGGAGGCCTCTATTAATCCCGTTGCCTACTGACAGCTGCCCTCCTGCCCCTCCTCCTCCTCCTACGCCTCCTCCTCCTCCTCTTCCTACTCTTCCTCCTCCTCTTTCTCCTCCTCCTCCTCCACCCCCTCCTCCTCTTCCTCATCCTCAGATGGACTCACTCAGGGCCCTTGGCCTAGGCAAGCCAGGGCTGCTGCTCTGGCTTCTGCAGCTTCTCTCCAGTGGGGGGGGTGTAGGAATCTGTTCCTGTCAGTCCCTGATTCCTGGGACCTTCCATGCCTCCAGATGCCCCCACTCTCTAGTCCTGACCCCTCCTCAAGGATGCCCCCTTTCCCCTTACCCTCTGTCCCCCAGCTCCCAACTAACATCTACTGTGTTCCTCCCTGCGCTACTTTACTGCCACCCTGCTTCTGCCCTTCAGCCCTGAGGGCCCAGGGCCAGCCCAGCTGCCATCTCACCATCCAGCAGGGGGACCTGCCCTAACGCCCTGCCACCACACCCACACACACAGCCCTGCACACACTCCTGGGCTCCCCTGCCTGCAGCCTGCCTCTCAAACAGTCTCCTTCTGCCCCCTAGCCCCCTTACAGCCTCTGCCACGGACCCCCACAGACACCTGGGCATGAGCAGTGCGGACATGCAAACAGCTCCCCTCGCCCCCACTCCAGTTGCTCCAAGGTTGTCAAGAGTCTTTTTTTCATGCTGTAGGGGAGGGAGTTGAGACAGTCCAATGTCCTGGGGAGCAAGAACTGCAAACAGTCCATCTACAATGTAACATTTGGGTCTCAGGCCGCCCAATCCCTAGTGCGCTGTGCAGACCTTTGACTGGCAAAAACACCCCATCTGAGCGTGAGATCTGGCTGGGCTAGTGGCTCTTTCTGTGGACTAAGAGACAGACAGACAGAGTTTTCAGGTTCAAAACCTATACTTCCCAGAAGATGGTCATTCACTTCGGTAAAAAAAAAAAAAAAAAAAGGCTTTTTATTTTTTTTCCCCCTGCCTGGGTTACCTGTCTCCTGCCTGTTTCAAAGTGAAAAAAGGGAAAAATCTTTTTTGGAGGGAAAAGGACCTAATTGCAGGCAGGTGGACTCCGTGGAAGGTGGATGGGGAGTTGCTCCTGCCCTGGCACTAGAGCCCCAGCTGCTGTTCCAGGTGCTCTCTGATAACAGAGATCTCCGTGTGTCGTGTCATGACACTGTCTCCAGGACTGACCCTCAGGATAATGAGGATTCAAAACGAGGCAGGTGATACTGCCTTCAAAAGTAAATCCAGGGAGGTTTGGCGGTATGTCAGAGGGTTAAGGGCTTGTGGCGCTCACGAATAGAGGGGACAGGTGGAAGGATTTGGGGTCTGGCCCCCAGACCGCCACCTGCAGGGGAGTCGCTTTACAGGGGGTGAAGCAGGTCTTTAGGAGCTCTATCTTTCTCTCCCACCCTGTATTTCCTCTGCTCTCTCCTTTTGTGTCTGTCAGATGCAAGGTCAGTAACAACAACAACAACAACAACAACAACAACAATAACCACCACAGTGACCAAGCAACAAGGGCAGCGAAAGGGGAACAAATGGAGTGCAGGAGCTGTGGATTATTCGTGGCGTAGGCACTCAGCTGTGGCAATAACCCCTTGAGGCAATCAATCCATACATGAAGATGTAATACAGGTAACAGAGACGTATATGTCCCTGTGTGTTTCCACTGAGTTAATGTAAATGCACTTTTATTGACTTCTTCATTTATTGATTACCTTGCCACGAGAATTTTTTTTCATTGCTAAAAAAAAGTGTCCCATCAAGGGTACCAGGTGGTGCCACACCCAGTTAAGCACTCATGTTACAATGCAGGAGGACTGGGCTTCAACACCCTGGTTCCCACATGCCAGGGGAAATCTTTACAAGTGGTGCGGAAGTGCTGCAGTTGTCTCTCTCTGTGTCTCAAACTCTCTCTACCTCCCTTCCCTCTCAATTCCTGTCTATTTATTCCAGTGAATAATCAAGAAAATAGAAAGTAAAAAAAGAAAAAGGAAAAGGAAATATTCCACGACTTCAAATGGGTTAATCAGGACAATGCTTTCCTTGTTAAGATCCTCACAGCATTCCATATGCAGAAAGGCAAAGACGCCATGTATTTTTTAACCCAGTTTTTATATTTATTTATTTATTTATTTAGGTGCTTATTCATTTTTGTTATTGATGAATTAATGTTTTACATTTGACATTGACTAGGGATCTGACACCAGCGGACTCCAGTACCCCTATATGGTACTCTGCCTCTACAAAACCGATCCATTGACCTGTCCATCCATCCATCCATCCACCCATACATCTATCCATCCATTCATCCATCCATCCATCCATCCATCCATCCACCAGTCAACCAAGCTAAGTACAAAAGGAGATCTCTCCTTGAATGGTGAGGAGAAACAAGGATGCATAGGTAGGTTGCAAAGGCCCAGTTTGGCTGAATAGGGCAGAGGGTCTGAACCAGGGAATGTGTTGGGGCGTGTGGGTTTGGGTGGGATGAGCCGGAGACCCTGTGAGCTGGGTCACATTAGGGGCAGGCAGGGGGTGGAAGGGGTTGCGAACAGCTGTCACTGGAGAAGCATCACAAGTGCTGGAGCTGGTGAGCAGGGCACCTGGAAGAGAGGACAGACAAAGGAGAGAAGCAAAGTGCGGAGGAGAGGAGAGGGGAGAGGATGGTGAGGACAGGAGAGGACAGGAGAGGACAGGATTGGAGGGGACCTGAGAAACCTACCTGGACAAAGGCAGCATACGGACATCCAGGAAGGCAGGCAGGCATGCAGGCAGCTCTGGCCTGGGCTCCCAGGATCCCGGGCGCACCTCCACCTGTCTTCTCTTGGCTGCCAGCCCTGAGGTCCCTCTTCGGTCAGCACTGTCTTCCCATCCTTCCGTCCCTCTGTGCCAGGGCCCAGGCGTCTGGGCGCTGTTGCCTGACCTAGTGGCAGGGCAGTTGGGCTGCCCAGTGCCAGTGTGTCCAGCACAGATTGCCAGGGGCTAGGACATCACAGAGGGCTCATGTGGTTGCTAGGCCATGGGGACCCCGCCCATCCAGTTGACCAGCAGCCATGACCCCCACGCTGAACTTGACCTGAGGGGTGGTGGCCAGCCACCAGAGCCAGAGCCCCAGGCCAAAGCAGGTGCTGGTCGGCCGGGCCAAGGGGCTATGTGCAGATTGGTGTGTGTCTGGGCATGGGGCTGGCATCTGACAGTCCAGGGCGGGGGACCAAGGTCCGCCAGGCCCCTGTCCCACCATGTGCACTGACACACAGTCTTGCTGACTGACTGACAGTCCCCGCCCCAGAGATACCCACACCAAGTCCCTGGGTGCCCTGAGCTGCCCCTGAGGGTTGGTGGGTGCCTGCCTGGACACATGCCTCCGTAATGGAGGCCTCTATTAATCCCGTTGCCTACTGACAGCTGCCCTCCTGCCCCTCCTCCTCCTCCTACGCCTCCTCCTCCTCCTCTTCCTACTCTTCCTCCTCCTCTTTCTCCTCCTCCTCCTCCACCCCCTCCTCCTCTTCCTCATCCTCAGATGGACTCACTCAGGGCCCTTGGCCTAGGCAAGCCAGGGCTGCTGCTCTGGCTTCTGCAGCTTCTCTCCAGTGGGGGGGGTGTAGGAATCTGTTCCTGTCAGTCCCTGATTCCTGGGACCTTCCATGCCTCCAGCTGCCCCCACTCTCTAGTCCTGACCCCTCCTCAAGGATGCCCCCTTTCCCCTTACCCTCTGTCCCCCAGCTCCCAACTAACATCTACTGTGTTCCTCCCTGCGCTACTTTACTGCCACCCTGCTTCTGCCCTTCAGCCCTGAGGGCCCAGGGCCAGCCCAGCTGCCATCTCACCATCCAGCAGGGGGACCTGCCCTAACGCCCTGCCACCACACCCACACACACAGCCCTGCACACACTCCTGGGCTCCCCTGCCTGCAGCCTGCCTCTCAAACAGTCTCCTTCTGCCCCCTAGCCCCCTTACAGCCTCTGCCACGGACCCCCACAGACACCTGGGCATGAGCAGTGCGGACATGCAAACAGCTCCCCTCGCCCCCACTCCAGTTGCTCCAAGGTTGTCAAGAGTCTTTTTTTCATGCTGTAGGGGAGGGAGTTGAGACAGTCCAATGTCCTGGGGAGCAAGAACTGCAAACAGTCCATCTACAATGTAACATTTGGGTCTCAGGCCGCCCAATCCCTAGTGCGCTGTGCAGACCTTTGACTGGCAAAAACACCCCATCTGAGCGTGAGATCTGGCTGGGCTAGTGGCTCTTTCTGTGGACTAAGAGACAGACAGACAGAGTTTTCAGGTTCAAAACCTATACTTCCCAGAAGATGGTCATTCACTTCGGTAAAAAAAAAAAAAAAAAAGGCTTTTTATTTTTTTTCCCCCTGCCTGGGTTACCTGTCTCCTGCCTGTTTCAAAGTGAAAAAAGGGAAAAATCTTTTTTGGAGGGAAAAGGACCTAATTGCAGGCAGGTGGACTCCGTGGAAGGTGGATGGGGAGTTGCTCCTGCCCTGGCACTAGAGCCCCAGCTGCTGTTCCAGGTGCTCTCTGATAACAGAGATCTCCGTGTGTCGTGTCATGACACTGTCTCCAGGACTGACCCTCAGGATAATGAGGATTCAAAACGAGGCAGGTGATACTGCCTTCAAAAGTAAATCCAGGGAGGTTTGGCGGTATGTCAGAGGGTTAAGGGCTTGTGGCGCTCACGAATAGAGGGGACAGGTGGAAGGATTTGGGGTCTGGCCCCCAGACCGCCACCTGCAGGGGAGTCGCTTTACAGGGGGTGAAGCAGGTCTTTAGGAGCTCTATCTTTCTCTCCCACCCTGTATTTCCTCTGCTCTCTCCTTTTGTGTCTGTCAGATGCAAGGTCAGTAACAACAACAACAACAACAACAACAACAATAACCACCACAGTGACCAAGCAACAAGGGCAGCGAAAGGGGAACAAATGGAGTGCAGGAGCTGTGGATTATTCGTGGCGTAGGCACTCAGCTGTGGCAATAACCCCTTGAGGCAATCAATCCATACATGAAGATGTAATACAGGTAACAGAGACGTATATGTCCCTGTGTGTTTCCACTGAGTTAATGTAAATGCACTTTTATTGACTTCTTCATTTATTGATTACCTTGCCACGAGAATTTCTTTTCATTGCTAAAAAAAAGTGTCCCATCAAGGGTACCAGGTGGTGCCACACCCAGTTAAGCACTCATGTTACAATGCAGGAGGACTGGGCTTCAACACCCTGGTTCCCACATGCCAGGGGAAATCTTTACAAGTGGTGCGGAAGTGCTGCAGTTGTCTCTCTCTGTGTCTCAAACTCTCTCTACCTCCCTTCCCTCTCAATTCCTGTCTATTTATTCCAGTGAATAATCAAGAAAATAGAAAGTAAAAAAAGAAAAAGGAAAAGGAAATATTCCACGACTTCAAATGGGTTAATCAGGACAATGCTTTCCTTGTTAAGATCCTCACAGCATTCCATATGCAGAAAGGCAAAGACGCCATGTATTTTTTAACCCAGTTTTTATATTTATTTATTTATTTATTTAGGTGCTTATTCATTTTTGTTATTGATGAATTAATGTTTTACATTTGACATTGACTAGGGATCTGACACCAGCGGACTCCAGTACCCCTATATGGTACTCTGCCTCTACAAAACCGATCCATTGACCTGTCCATCCATCCATCCATCCACCCATACATCTATCCATCCATTCATCCATCCATCCATCCATCCATCCATCCATCCACCAGTCAACCAAGCTAAGTACAAAAGGAGATCTCTCCTTGAATGGTGAGGAGAAACAAGGATGCATAGGTAGGTTGCAAAGGCCCAGTTTGGCTGAATAGGGCAGAGGGTCTGAACCAGGGAATGTGTTGGGGCGTGTGGGTTTGGGTGGGATGAGCCGGAGACCCTGTGAGCTGGGTCACATGAGGGGCAGGCAGGGGGTGGAAGGGGTTGCGAACAGCTGTCACTGGAGAAGCATCACAAGTGCTGGAGCTGGTGAGCAGGGCACCTGGAAGAGAGGACAGACAAAGGAGAGAAGCAAAGTGCGGAGGAGAGGAGAGGGGAGAGGATGGTGAGGACAGGAGAGGACAGGAGAGGACAGGATTGGAGGGGACCTGAGAAACCTACCTGGACAAAGGCAGCATACGGACATCCAGGAAGGCAGGCAGGCATGCAGGCAGCTCTGGCCTGGGCTCCCAGGATCCCGGGCGCACCTCCACCTGTCTTCTCTTGGCTGCCAGCCCTGAGGTCCCTCGTCGGTCAGCACTGTCTTCCCATCCTTCCGTCCCTCTGTGCCAGGGCCCAGGCGTCAGGGCGCTGTTGCCTGACCTAGTGGCAGGGCAGTTGGGCTGCCCAGTGCCAGTGTGGCCAGCACAGATTGCCAGGGGCTAGGACATCACAGAGGGCTCATGTGGTTGCTAGGCCATGGGGACCCCGCCCATCCAGTTGACCAGCAGCCATGACCCCCACGCTGAACTTGACCTGAGGGGTGGTGGCCAGCCACCAGAGCCAGAGCCCCAGGCCAAAGCAGGTGCTGGTCGGCCGGGCCAAGGGGCTATGTGCAGATTGGTGTGTGTCTGGGCATGGGGCTGGCATCTGACAGTCCAGGGCGGGGGACCAAGGTCCGCCAGGCCCCTGTCCCACCATGTGCACTGACACACAGTCTTGCTGACTGACTGACAGTCCCCGCCCCAGAGATACCCACACCAAGTCCCTGGGTGCCCTGAGCTGCCCCTGAGGGTTGGTGGGTGCCTGCCTGGACACATGCCTCCGTAATGGAGGCCTCTATTAATCCCGTTGCCTACTGACAGCTGCCCTCCTGCCCCTCCTCCTCCTCCTACGCCTCCTCCTCCTCCTCTTCCTACTCTTCCTCCTCCTCTTTCTCCTCCTCCTCCTCCACCCCCTCCTCCTCTTCCTCATCCTCAGATGGACTCACTCAGGGCCCTTGGCCTAGGCAAGCCAGGGCTGCTGCTCTGGCTTCTGCAGCTTCTCTCCAGTGGGGGGGGTGTAGGAATCTGTTCCTGTCAGTCCCTGATTCCTGGGACCTTCCATGCCTCCAGCTGCCCCCACTCTCTAGTCCTGACCCCTCCTCAAGGATGCCCCCTTTCCCCTTACCCTCTGTCCCCCAGCTCCCAACTAACATCTACTGTGTTCCTCCCTGCGCTACTTTACTGCCACCCTGCTTCTGCCCTTCAGCCCTGAGGGCCCAGGGCCAACCCAGCTGCCATCTCACCATCCAGCAGGGGGACCTGCCCTAACGCCCTGCCACCACACCCACACACACAGCCCTGCACACACTCCTGGGCTCCCCTGCCTGCAGCCTGCCTCTCAAACAGTCTCCTTCTGCCCCCTAGCCCCCTTACAGCCTCTGCCACGGACCCCCACAGACACCTGGGCATGAGCAGTGCGGACATGCAAACAGCTCCCCTCGCCCCCACTCCAGTTGCTCCAAGGTTGTCAAGAGTCTTTTTTTCATGCTGTAGGGGAGGGAGTTGAGACAGTCCAATGTCCTGGGGAGCAAGAACTGCAAACAGTCCATCTACAATGTAACATTTGGGTCTCAGGCCGCCCAATCCCTAGTGCGCTGTGCAGACCTTTGACTGGCAAAAACACCCCATCTGAGCGTGAGATCTGGCTGGGCTAGTGGCTCTTTCTGTGGACTAAGAGACAGACAGACAGAGTTTTCAGGTTCAAAACCTATACTTCCCAGAAGATGGTCATTCACTTCGGCAAAAAAAAAAAAAGGCTTTTTATTTTTTTTCCCCCTGCCTGGGTTACCTGTCTCCTGCCTGTTTCAAAGTGAAAAAAGGGAAAAATCTTTTTTGGAGGGAAAAGGACCTAATTGCAGGCAGGTGGACTCCGTGGAAGGTGGATGGGGAGTTGCTCCTGCCCTGGCACTAGAGCCCCAGCTGCTGTTCCAGGTGCTCTCTGATAACAGAGATCTCCGTGTGTCGTGTCATGACACTGTCTCCAGGACTGACCCTCAGGATAATGAGGATTCAAAACGAGGCAGGTGATACTGCCTTCAAAAGTAAATCCAGGGAGGTTTGGCGGTATGTCAGAGGGTTAAGGGCTTGTGGCGCTCACGAATAGAGGGGACAGGTGGAAGGATTTGGGGTCTGGCCCCCAGACCGCCACCTGCAGGGGAGTCGCTTTACAGGGGGTGAAGCAGGTCTTTAGGAGCTCTATCTTTCTCTCCCACCCTGTATTTCCTCTGCTCTCTCCTTTTGTGTCTGTCAGATGCAAGGTCAGTAACAACAACAACAACAACAACAACAACAACAATAACCACCACAGTGACCAAGCAACAAGGGCAGCGAAAGGGGAACAAATGGAGTGCAGGAGCTGTGGATTATTCGTGGCGTAGGCACTCAGCTGTGGCAATAACCCCTTGAGGCAATCAATCCATACATGAAGATGTAATACAGGTAACAGAGACGTATATGTCCCTGTGTGTTTCCACTGAGTTAATGTAAATGCACTTTTATTGACTTCTTCATTTATTGATTACCTTGCCACGAGAATTTCTTTTCATTGCTAAAAAAAAGTGTCCCATCAAGGGTACCAGGTGGTGCCACACCCAGTTAAGCACTCATGTTACAATGCAGGAGGACTGGGCTTCAACACCCTGGTTCCCACATGCCAGGGGAAATCTTTACAAGTGGTGTGGAAGTGCTGCAGTTGTCTCTCTCTGTGTCTCAAACTCTCTCTACCTCCCTTCCCTCTCAATTCCTGTCTATTTATTCCAGTGAATAATCAAGAAAATAGAAAGTAAAAAAAGAAAAAGGAAAAGGAAATATTCCACGACTTCAAATGGGTTAATCAGGACAATGCTTTCCTTGTTAAGATCCTCACAGCATTCCATATGCAGAAAGGCAAAGACGCCATGTATTTTTTAACCCAGTTTTTATATTTATTTATTTATTTATTTAGGTGCTTATTCATTTTTGTTATTGATGAATTAATGTTTTACATTTGACATTGACTAGGGATCTGACACCAGCGGACTCCAGTACCCCTATATGGTACTCTGCCTCTACAAAACCGATCCATTGACCTGTCCATCCATCCATCCATCCACCCATACATCTATCCATCCATTCATCCATCCATCCATCCATCCATCCATCCATCCACCAGTCAACCAAGCTAAGTACAAAAGGAGATCTCTCCTTGAATGGTGAGGAGAAACAAGGATGCATAGGTAGGTTGCAAAGGCCCAGTTTGGCTGAATAGGGCAGAGGGTCTGAACCAGGGAATGTGTTGGGGCGTGTGGGTTTGGGTGGGATGAGCCGGAGACCCTGTGAGCTGGGTCACATTAGGGGCAGGCAGGGGGTGGAAGGGGTTGCGAACAGCTGTCACTGGAGAAGCATCACAAGTGCTGGAGCTGGTGAGCAGGGCACCTGGAAGAGAGGACAGACAAAGGAGAGAAGCAAAGTGCGGAGGAGAGGAGAGGGGAGAGGATGGTGAGGACAGGAGAGGACAGGAGAGGACAGGATTGGAGGGGACCTGAGAAACCTACCTGGACAAAGGCAGCATACGGACATCCAGGAAGGCAGGCAGGCATGCAGGCAGCTCTGGCCTGGGCTCCCAGGATCCCGGGCGCACCTCCACCTGTCTTCTCTTGGCTGCCAGCCCTGAGGTCCGTCGTTGGTCAGCACTGTCTTCCCATCCTTCCGTCCCTCTGTGCCAGGGCCCAGGCGTCAGGGCGCTGTTGCCTGACCTAGTGGCAGGGCAGTTGGGCTGCCCAGTGCCAGTGTGTCCAGCACAGATTGCCAGGGGCTAGGACATCACAGAGGGCTCATGTGGTTGCTAGGCCATGGGGACCCCGCCCATCCAGTTGACCAGCAGCCATGACCCCCACGCTGAACTTGACCTGAGGGGTGGTGGCCAGCCACCAGAGCCAGAGCCCCAGGCCAAAGCAGGTGCTGGTCGGCCGGGCCAAGGGGCTATGTGCAGATTGGTGTGTGTCTGGGCATGGGGCTGGCATCTGACAGTCCAGGGCGGGGGACCAAGGTCCGCCAGGCCCCTGTCCCACCATGTGCACTGACACACAGTCTTGCTGACTGACTGACAGTCCCCGCCCCAGAGATACCCACACCAAGTCCCTGGGTGCCCTGAGCTGCCCCTGAGGGTTGGTGGGTGCCTGCCTGGACACATGCCTCCGTAATGGAGGCCTCTATTAATCCCGTTGCCTACTGACAGCTGCCCTCCTGCCCCTCCTCCTCCTCCTACGCCTCCTCCTCCTCCTCTTCCTACTCTTCCTCCTCCTCTTTCTCCTCCTCCTCCTCCACCCCCTCCTCCTCTTCCTCATCCTCAGATGGACTCACTCAGGGCCCTTGGCCTAGGCAAGCCAGGGCTGCTGCTCTGGCTTCTGCAGCTTCTATCCAGTGGGGGGGGTGTAGGAATCTGTTCCTGTCAGTCCCTGATTCCTGGGACCTTCCATGCCTCCAGCTGCCCCCACTCTCTAGTCCTGACCCCTCCTCAAGGATGCCCCCTTTCCCCTTACCCTCTGTCCCCCAGCTCCCAACTAACATCTACTGTGTTCCTCCCTGCGCTACTTTACTGCCACCCTGCTTCTGCCCTTCAGCCCTGAGGGCCCAGGGCCAGCCCAGCTGCCATCTCACCATCCAGCAGGGGGACCTGCCCTAACGCCCTGCCACCACACCCACACACACAGCCCTGCACACACTCCTGGGCTCCCCTGCCTGCAGCCTGCCTCTCAAACAGTCTCCTTCTGCCCCCTAGCCCCCTTACAGCCTCTGCCACGGACCCCCACAGACACCTGGGCATGAGCAGTGCGGACATGCAAACAGCTCCCCTCGCCCCCACTCCAGTTGCTCCAAGGTTGTCAAGAGTCTTTTTTTCATGCTGTAGGGGAGGGAGTTGAGACAGTCCAATGTCCTGGGGAGCAAGAACTGCAAACAGTCCATCTACAATGTAACATTTGGGTCTCAGGCCGCCCAATCCCTAGTGCGCTGTGCAGACCTTTGACTGGCAAAAACACCCCATCTGAGCGTGAGATCTGGCTGGGCTAGTGGCTCTTTCTGTGGACTAAGAGACAGACAGACAGAGTTTTCAGGTTCAAAACCTATACTTCCCAGAAGATGGTCATTCACTTCGGTAAAAAAAAAAAAAAAAGGCTTTTTATTTTTTTTCCCCCTGCCTGGGTTACCTGTCTCCTGCCTGTTTCAAAGTGAAAAAAGGGAAAAATCTTTTTTGGAGGGAAAAGGACCTAATTGCAGGCAGGTGGACTCCGTGGAAGGTGGATGGGGAGTTGCTCCTGCCCTGGCACTAGAGCCCCAGCTGCTGTTCCAGGTGCTCTCTGATAACAGAGATCTCCGTGTGTCGTGTCATGACACTGTCTCCAGGACTGACCCTCAGGATAATGAGGATTCAAAACGAGGCAGGTGATACTGCCTTCAAAAGTAAATCCAGGGAGGTTTGGCGGTATGTCAGAGGGTTAAGGGCTTGTGGCGCTCACGAATAGAGGGGACAGGTGTAAGGATTTGGGGTCTGGCCCCCAGACCGCCACCTGCAGGGGAGTCGCTTTACAGGGGGTGAAGCAGGTCTTTAGGAGCTCTATCTTTCTCTCCCACCCTGTATTTCCTCTGCTCTCTCCTTTTGTGTCTGTCAGATGCAAGGTCAGTAACAACAACAACAACAACAACAACAACAACAATAACCACCACAGTGACCAAGCAACAAGGGCAGCGAAAGGGGAACAAATGGAGTGCAGGAGCTGTGGATTATTCGTGGCGTAGGCACTCAGCTGTGGCAATAACCCCTTGAGGCAATCAATCCATACATGAAGATGTAATACAGGTAACAGAGACGTATATGTCCCTGTGTGTTTCCACTGAGTTAATGTAAATGCACTTTTATTGACTTCTTCATTTATTGATTACCTTGCCACGAGAATTTCTTTTCATTGCTAAAAAAAAGTGTCCCATCAAGGGTACCAGGTGGTGCCACACCCAGTTAAGCACTCATGTTACAATGCAGGAGGACTGGGCTTCAACACCCTGGTTCCCACATGCCAGGGGAAATCTTTACAAGTGGTGCGGAAGTGCTGCAGTTGTCTCTCTCTGTGTCTCAAACTCTCTCTACCTCCCTTCCCTCTCAAATCCTGTCTATTTATTCCAGTGAATAATCAAGAAAATAGAAAGTAAAAAAAGAAAAAGGAAAAGGAAATATTCTACGACTTCAAATGGGTTAATCAGGACAATGCTTTCCTTGTTAAGATCCTCACAGCATTCCATATGCAGAAAGGCAAAGACGCCATGTATTTTTTAACCCAGTTTTTATATTTATTTATTTATTTATTTAGGTGCTTATTCATTTTTGTTATTGATGAATTAATGTTTTACATTTGACATTGACTAGGGATCTGACACCAGCGGACTCCAGTACCCCTATATGGTACTCTGCCTCTACAAAACCGATCCATTGACCTGTCCATCCATCCATCCATCCACCCATACATCTATCCATCCATTCATCCATCCATCCATCCATCCATCCATCCATCCATCCATCCACCAGTCAACCAAGCTAAGTACAAAAGGAGATCTCTCCTTGAATGGTGAGGAGAAACAAGGATGCATAGGTAGGTTGCAAAGGCCCAGTTTGGCTGAATAGGGCAGAGGGTCTGAACCAGGGAATGTGTTGGGGCGTGTGGGTTTGGGTGGGATGAGCCGGAGACCCTGTGAGCTGGGTCACATTAGGGGCAGGCAGGGGGTGGAAGGGGTTGCGAACAGCTGTCACTGGAGAAGCATCACAAGTGCTGGAGCTGGTGAGCAGGGCACCTGGAAGAGAGGACAGACAAAGGAGAGAAGCAAAGTGCGGAGGAGAGGAGAGGGGAGAGGATGGTGAGGACAGGAGAGGACAGGAGAGGACAGGATTGGAGGGGACCTGAGAAACCTACCTGGACAAAGGCAGCATACGGACATCCAGGAAGGCAGGCAGGCATGCAGGCAGCTCTGGCCTGGGCTCCCAGGATCCCGGGCGCACCTCCACCTGTCTTCTCTTGGCTGCCAGCCCTGAGGTCCCTCTTCGGTCAGCACTGTCTTCCCATCCTTCCGTCCCTCTGTGCCAGGGCCCAGGCGTCTGGGCGCTGTTGCCTGACCTAGTGGCAGGGCAGTTGGGCTGCCCAGTGCCAGTGTGTCCAGCACAGATTGCCAGGGGCTAGGACATCACAGAGGGCTCATGTGGTTGCTAGGCCATGGGGACCCCGCCCATCCAGTTGACCAGCAGCCATGACCCCCACGCTGAACTTGACCTGAGGGGTGGTGGCCAGCCACCAGAGCCAGAGCCCCAGGCCAAAGCAGGTGCTGGTCGGCCGGGCCAAGGGGCTATGTGCAGATTGGTGTGTGTCTGGGCATGGGGCTGGCATCTGACAGTCCAGGGCGGGGGACCAAGGTCCGCCAGGCCCCTGTCCCACCATGTGCACTGACACACAGTCTTGCTGACTGACTGACAGTCCCCGCCCCAGAGATACCCACACCAAGTCCCTGGGTGCCCTGAGCTGCCCCTGAGGGTTGGTGGGTGCCTGCCTGGACACATGCCTCCGTAATGGAGGCCTCTATTAATCCCGTTGCCTACTGACAGCTGCCCTCCTGCCCCTCCTCCTCCTCCTACGCCTCCTCCTCCTCCTCTTCCTACTCTTCCTCCTCCTCTTTCTCCTCCTCCTCCTCCACCCCCTCCTCCTCTTCCTCATCCTCAGATGGACTCACTCAGGGCCCTTGGCCTAGGCAAGCCAGGGCTGCTGCTCTGGCTTCTGCAGCTTCTATCCAGTGGGGGGGGTGTAGGAATCTGTTCCTGTCAGTCCCTGATTCCTGGGACCTTCCATGCCTCCAGCTGCCCCCATTCTCTAGTCCTGACCCCTCCTCAAGGATGCCCCCTTTCCCCTTACCCTCTGTCCCCCAGCTCCCAACTAACATCTACTGTGTTCCTCCCTGCGCTACTTTACTGCCACCCTGCTTCTGCCCTTCAGCCCTGAGGGCCCAGGGCCAGCCCAGCTGCCATCTCACCATCCAGCAGGGGGACCTGCCCTAACGCCCTGCCACCACACCCACACACACAGCCCTGCACACACTCCTGGGCTCCCCTGCCTGCAGCCTGCCTCTCAAACAGTCTCCTTCTGCCCCCTAGCCCCCTTACAGCCTCTGCCACGGACCCCCACAGACACCTGGGCATGAGCAGTGCGGACATGCAAACAGCTCCCCTCGCCCCCACTCCAGTTGCTCCAAGGTTGTCAAGAGTCTTTTTTTCATGCTGTAGGGGAGGGAGTTGAGACAGTCCAATGTCCTGGGGAGCAAGAACTGCAAACAGTCCATCTACAATGGAACATTTGGGTCTCAGGCCGCCCAATCCCTAGTGCGCTGTGCAGACCTTTGACTGGCAAAAACACCCCATCTGAGCGTGAGATCTGGCTGGGCTAGTGGCTCTTTCTGTGGACTAAGAGACAGACAGACAGAGTTTTCAGGTTCAAAACCTATACTTCCCAGAAGATGGTCATTCACTTCGGCAAAAAAAAAAAAAGGCTTTTTATTTTTTTTCCCCCTGCCTGGGTTACCTGTCTCCTGCCTGTTTCAAAGTGAAAAAAGGGAAAAATCTTTTTTGGAGGGAAAAGGACCTAATTGCAGGCAGGTGGACTCCGTGGAAGGTGGATGGGGAGTTGCTCCTGCCCTGGCACTAGAGCCCCAGCTGCTGTTCCAGGTGCTCTCTGATAACAGAGATCTCCGTGTGTCGTGTCATGACACTGTCTCCAGGACTGACCCTCAGGATAATGAGGATTCAAAACGAGGCAGGTGATACTGCCTTCAAAAGTAAATCCAGGGAGGTTTGGCGGTATGTCAGAGGGTTAAGGGCTTGTGGCGCTCACGAATAGAGGGGACAGGTGGAAGGATTTGGGGTCTGGCCCCCAGACCGCCACCTGCAGGGGAGTCGCTTTACAGGGGGTGAAGCAGGTCTTTAGGAGCTCTATCTTTCTCTCCCACCCTGTATTTCCTCTGCTCTCTCCTTTTGTGTCTGTCAGATGCAAGGTCAGTAACAACAACAACAACAACAACAACAACAATAACCACCACAGTGACCAAGCAACAAGGGCAGCGAAAGGGGAACAAATGGAGTGCAGGAGCTGTGGATTATTCGTGGCGTAGGCACTCAGCTGTGGCAATAACCCCTTGAGGCAATCAATCCATACATGAAGATGTAATACAGGTAACAGAGACGTATATGTCCCTGTGTGTTTCCACTGAGTTAATGTAAATGCACTTTTATTGACTTCTTCATTTATTGATTACCTTGCCACGAGAATTTCTTTTCATTGCTAAAAAAAAGTGTCCCATCAAGGGTACCAGGTGGTGCCACACCCAGTTAAGCACTCATGTTACAATGCAGGAGGACTGGGCTTCAACACCCTGGTTCCCACATGCCAGGGGAAATCTTTACAAGTGGTGCGGAAGTGCTGCAGTTGTCTCTCTCTGTGTCTCAAACTCTCTCTACCTCCCTTCCCTCTCAATTCCTGTCTATTTATTCCAGTGAATAATCAAGAAAATAGAAAGTAAAAAAAGAAAAAGGAAAAGGAAATATTCCACGACTTCAAATGGGTTAATCAGGACAATGCTTTCCTTGTTAAGATCCTCACAGCATTCCATATGCAGAAAGGCAAAGACGCCATGTATTTTTTAACCCAGTTTTTATATTTATTTATTTATTTATTTAGGTGCTTATTCATTTTTGTTATTGATGAATTAATGTTTTACATTTGACATTGACTAGGGATCTGACACCAGCGGACTCCAGTACCCCTATATGGTACTCTGCCTCTACAAAACCGATCCATTGACCTGTCCATCCATCCATCCATCCACCCATACATCTATCCATCCATTCATCCATCCATCCATCCATCCATCCATCCATCCACCAGTCAACCAAGCTAAGTACAAAAGGAGATCTCTCCTTGAATGGTGAGGAGAAACAAGGATGCATAGGTAGGTTGCAAAGGCCCAGTTTGGCTGAATAGGGCAGAGGGTCTGAACCAGGGAATGTGTTGGGGCGTGTGGGTTTGGGTGGGATGAGCCGGAGACCCTGTGAGCTGGGTCACATGAGGGGCAGGCAGGGGGTGGAAGGGGTTGCGAACAGCTGTCACTGGAGAAGCATCACAAGTGCTGGAGCTGGTGAGCAGGGCACCTGGAAGAGAGGACAGACAAAGGAGAGAAGCAAAGTGCGGAGGAGAGGAGAGGGGAGAGGATGGTGAGGACAGGAGAGGACAGGAGAGGACAGGATTGGAGGGGACCTGAGAAACCTACCTGGACAAAGGCAGCATACGGACATCCAGGAAGGCAGGCAGGCATGCAGGCAGCTCTGGCCTGGGCTCCCAGGATCCCGGGCGCACCTCCACCTGTCTTCTCTTGGCTGCCAGCCCTGAGGTCCCTCGTCGGTCAGCACTGTCTTCCCATCCTTCCGTCCCTCTGTGCCAGGGCCCAGGCGTCAGGGCGCTGTTGCCTGACCTAGTGGCAGGGCAGTTGGGCTGCCCAGTGCCAGTGTGGCCAGCACAGATTGCCAGGGGCTAGGACATCACAGAGGGCTCATGTGGTTGCTAGGCCATGGGGACCCCGCCCATCCAGTTGACCAGCAGCCATGACCCCCACGCTGAACTTGACCTGAGGGGTGGTGGCCAGCCACCAGAGCCAGAGCCCCAGGCCAAAGCAGGTGCTGGTCGGCCGGGCCAAGGGGCTATGTGCAGATTGGTGTGTGTCTGGGCATGGGGCTGGCATCTGACAGTCCAGGGCGGGGGACCAAGGTCCGCCAGGCCCCTGTCCCACCATGTGCACTGACACACAGTCTTGCTGACTGACTGACAGTCCCCGCCCCAGAGATACCCACACCAAGTCCCTGGGTGCCCTGAGCTGCCCCTGAGGGTTGGTGGGTGCCTGCCTGGACACATGCC
Organism: Erinaceus europaeus; assembly: GCF_950295315.1. Lineage (NCBI taxonomy): Eukaryota > Metazoa > Chordata > Mammalia > Eulipotyphla > Erinaceidae > Erinaceus > Erinaceus europaeus. The sequence goes on along the minus strand of NW_026647189.1, from coordinate 166,280 downwards.
TCCGTAATGGAGGCCTCTATTAATCCCGTTGCCTACTGACAGCTGCCCTCCTGCCCCTCCTCCTCCTCCTACGCCTCCTCCTCCTCCTCTTCCTACTCTTCCTCCTCCTCTTTCTCCTCCTCCTCCTCCACCCCCTCCTCCTCTTCCTCATCCTCAGATGGACTCACTCAGGGCCCTTGGCCTAGGCAAGCCAGGGCTGCTGCTCTGGCTTCTGCAGCTTCTATCCAGTGGGGGGGGTGTAGGAATCTGTTCCTGTCAGTCCCTGATTCCTGGGACCTTCCATGCCTCCAGCTGCCCCCACTCTCTAGTCCTGACCCCTCCTCAAGGATGCCCCCTTTCCCCTTACCCTCTGTCCCCCAGCTCCCAACTAACATCTACTGTGTTCCTCCCTGCGCTACTTTACTGCCACCCTGCTTCTGCCCTTCAGCCCTGAGGGCCCAGGGCCAGCCCAGCTGCCATCTCACCATCCAGCAGGGGGACCTGCCCTAACGCCCTGCCACCACACCCACACACACAGCCCTGCACACACTCCTGGGCTCCCCTGCCTGCAGCCTGCCTCTCAAACAGTCTCCTTCTGCCCCCTAGCCCCCTTACAGCCTCTGCCACGGACCCCCACAGACACCTGGGCATGAGCAGTGCGGACATGCAAACAGCTCCCCTCGCCCCCACTCCAGTTGCTCCAAGGTTGTCAAGAGTCTTTTTTTCATGCTGTAGGGGAGGGAGTTGAGACAGTCCAATGTCCTGGGGAGCAAGAACTGCAAACAGTCCATCTACAATGTAACATTTGGGTCTCAGGCCGCCCAATCCCTAGTGCGCTGTGCAGACCTTTGACTGGCAAAAACACCCCATCTGAGCGTGAGATCTGGCTGGGCTAGTGGCTCTTTCTGTGGACTAAGAGACAGACAGACAGAGTTTTCAGGTTCAAAACCTATACTTCCCAGAAGATGGTCATTCACTTCGGTAAAAAAAAAAAAAAAAGGCTTTTTATTTTTTTTCCCCCTGCCTGGGTTACCTGTCTCCTGCCTGTTTCAAAGTGAAAAAAGGGAAAAATCTTTTTTGGAGGGAAAAGGACCTAATTGCAGGCAGGTGGACTCCGTGGAAGGTGGATGGGGAGTTGCTCCTGCCCTGGCACTAGAGCCCCAGCTGCTGTTCCAGGTGCTCTCTGATAACAGAGATCTCCGTGTGTCGTGTCATGACACTGTCTCCAGGACTGACCCTCAGGATAATGAGGATTCAAAACGAGGCAGGTGATACTGCCTTCAAAAGTAAATCCAGGGAGGTTTGGCGGTATGTCAGAGGGTTAAGGGCTTGTGGCGCTCACGAATAGAGGGGACAGGTGTAAGGATTTGGGGTCTGGCCCCCAGACCGCCACCTGCAGGGGAGTCGCTTTACAGGGGGTGAAGCAGGTCTTTAGGAGCTCTATCTTTCTCTCCCACCCTGTATTTCCTCTGCTCTCTCCTTTTGTGTCTGTCAGATGCAAGGTCAGTAACAACAACAACAACAACAACAACAACAACAATAACCACCACAGTGACCAAGCAACAAGGGCAGCGAAAGGGGAACAAATGGAGTGCAGGAGCTGTGGATTATTCGTGGCGTAGGCACTCAGCTGTGGCAATAACCCCTTGAGGCAATCAATCCATACATGAAGATGTAATACAGGTAACAGAGACGTATATGTCCCTGTGTGTTTCCACTGAGTTAATGTAAATGCACTTTTATTGACTTCTTCATTTATTGATTACCTTGCCACGAGAATTTCTTTTCATTGCTAAAAAAAAGTGTCCCATCAAGGGTACCAGGTGGTGCCACACCCAGTTAAGCACTCATGTTACAATGCAGGAGGACTGGGCTTCAACACCCTGGTTCCCACATGCCAGGGGAAATCTTTACAAGTGGTGCGGAAGTGCTGCAGTTGTCTCTCTCTGTGTCTCAAACTCTCTCTACCTCCCTTCCCTCTCAAATCCTGTCTATTTATTCCAGTGAATAATCAAGAAAATAGAAAGTAAAAAAAGAAAAAGGAAAAGGAAATATTCTACGACTTCAAATGGGTTAATCAGGACAATGCTTTCCTTGTTAAGATCCTCACAGCATTCCATATGCAGAAAGGCAAAGACGCCATGTATTTTTTAACCCAGTTTTTATATTTATTTATTTATTTATTTAGGTGCTTATTCATTTTTGTTATTGATGAATTAATGTTTTACATTTGACATTGACTAGGGATCTGACACCAGCGGACTCCAGTACCCCTATATGGTACTCTGCCTCTACAAAACCGATCCATTGACCTGTCCATCCATCCATCCATCCACCCATACATCTATCCATCCATTCATCCATCCATCCATCCATCCATCCATCCATCCATCCATCCACCAGTCAACCAAGCTAAGTACAAAAGGAGATCTCTCCTTGAATGGTGAGGAGAAACAAGGATGCATAGGTAGGTTGCAAAGGCCCAGTTTGGCTGAATAGGGCAGAGGGTCTGAACCAGGGAATGTGTTGGGGCGTGTGGGTTTGGGTGGGATGAGCCGGAGACCCTGTGAGCTGGGTCACATTAGGGGCAGGCAGGGGGTGGAAGGGGTTGCGAACAGCTGTCACTGGAGAAGCATCACAAGTGCTGGAGCTGGTGAGCAGGGCACCTGGAAGAGAGGACAGACAAAGGAGAGAAGCAAAGTGCGGAGGAGAGGAGAGGGGAGAGGATGGTGAGGACAGGAGAGGACAGGAGAGGACAGGATTGGAGGGGACCTGAGAAACCTACCTGGACAAAGGCAGCATACGGACATCCAGGAAGGCAGGCAGGCATGCAGGCAGCTCTGGCCTGGGCTCCCAGGATCCCGGGCGCACCTCCACCTGTCTTCTCTTGGCTGCCAGCCCTGAGGTCCCTCTTCGGTCAGCACTGTCTTCCCATCCTTCCGTCCCTCTGTGCCAGGGCCCAGGCGTCTGGGCGCTGTTGCCTGACCTAGTGGCAGGGCAGTTGGGCTGCCCAGTGCCAGTGTGTCCAGCACAGATTGCCAGGGGCTAGGACATCACAGAGGGCTCATGTGGTTGCTAGGCCATGGGGACCCCGCCCATCCAGTTGACCAGCAGCCATGACCCCCACGCTGAACTTGACCTGAGGGGTGGTGGCCAGCCACCAGAGCCAGAGCCCCAGGCCAAAGCAGGTGCTGGTCGGCCGGGCCAAGGGGCTATGTGCAGATTGGTGTGTGTCTGGGCATGGGGCTGGCATCTGACAGTCCAGGGCGGGGGACCAAGGTCCGCCAGGCCCCTGTCCCACCATGTGCACTGACACACAGTCTTGCTGACTGACTGACAGTCCCCGCCCCAGAGATACCCACACCAAGTCCCTGGGTGCCCTGAGCTGCCCCTGAGGGTTGGTGGGTGCCTGCCTGGACACATGCCTCCGTAATGGAGGCCTCTATTAATCCCGTTGCCTACTGACAGCTGCCCTCCTGCCCCTCCTCCTCCTCCTACGCCTCCTCCTCCTCCTCTTCCTACTCTTCCTCCTCCTCTTTCTCCTCCTCCTCCTCCACCCCCTCCTCCTCTTCCTCATCCTCAGATGGACTCACTCAGGGCCCTTGGCCTAGGCAAGCCAGGGCTGCTGCTCTGGCTTCTGCAGCTTCTATCCAGTGGGGGGGGTGTAGGAATCTGTTCCTGTCAGTCCCTGATTCCTGGGACCTTCCATGCCTCCAGCTGCCCCCATTCTCTAGTCCTGACCCCTCCTCAAGGATGCCCCCTTTCCCCTTACCCTCTGTCCCCCAGCTCCCAACTAACATCTACTGTGTTCCTCCCTGCGCTACTTTACTGCCACCCTGCTTCTGCCCTTCAGCCCTGAGGGCCCAGGGCCAGCCCAGCTGCCATCTCACCATCCAGCAGGGGGACCTGCCCTAACGCCCTGCCACCACACCCACACACACAGCCCTGCACACACTCCTGGGCTCCCCTGCCTGCAGCCTGCCTCTCAAACAGTCTCCTTCTGCCCCCTAGCCCCCTTACAGCCTCTGCCACGGACCCCCACAGACACCTGGGCATGAGCAGTGCGGACATGCAAACAGCTCCCCTCGCCCCCACTCCAGTTGCTCCAAGGTTGTCAAGAGTCTTTTTTTCATGCTGTAGGGGAGGGAGTTGAGACAGTCCAATGTCCTGGGGAGCAAGAACTGCAAACAGTCCATCTACAATGGAACATTTGGGTCTCAGGCCGCCCAATCCCTAGTGCGCTGTGCAGACCTTTGACTGGCAAAAACACCCCATCTGAGCGTGAGATCTGGCTGGGCTAGTGGCTCTTTCTGTGGACTAAGAGACAGACAGACAGAGTTTTCAGGTTCAAAACCTATACTTCCCAGAAGATGGTCATTCACTTCGGCAAAAAAAAAAAAAGGCTTTTTATTTTTTTTCCCCCTGCCTGGGTTACCTGTCTCCTGCCTGTTTCAAAGTGAAAAAAGGGAAAAATCTTTTTTGGAGGGAAAAGGACCTAATTGCAGGCAGGTGGACTCCGTGGAAGGTGGATGGGGAGTTGCTCCTGCCCTGGCACTAGAGCCCCAGCTGCTGTTCCAGGTGCTCTCTGATAACAGAGATCTCCGTGTGTCGTGTCATGACACTGTCTCCAGGACTGACCCTCAGGATAATGAGGATTCAAAACGAGGCAGGTGATACTGCCTTCAAAAGTAAATCCAGGGAGGTTTGGCGGTATGTCAGAGGGTTAAGGGCTTGTGGCGCTCACGAATAGAGGGGACAGGTGGAAGGATTTGGGGTCTGGCCCCCAGACCGCCACCTGCAGGGGAGTCGCTTTACAGGGGGTGAAGCAGGTCTTTAGGAGCTCTATCTTTCTCTCCCACCCTGTATTTCCTCTGCTCTCTCCTTTTGTGTCTGTCAGATGCAAGGTCAGTAACAACAACAACAACAACAACAACAACAATAACCACCACAGTGACCAAGCAACAAGGGCAGCGAAAGGGGAACAAATGGAGTGCAGGAGCTGTGGATTATTCGTGGCGTAGGCACTCAGCTGTGGCAATAACCCCTTGAGGCAATCAATCCATACATGAAGATGTAATACAGGTAACAGAGACGTATATGTCCCTGTGTGTTTCCACTGAGTTAATGTAAATGCACTTTTATTGACTTCTTCATTTATTGATTACCTTGCCACGAGAATTTCTTTTCATTGCTAAAAAAAAGTGTCCCATCAAGGGTACCAGGTGGTGCCACACCCAGTTAAGCACTCATGTTACAATGCAGGAGGACTGGGCTTCAACACCCTGGTTCCCACATGCCAGGGGAAATCTTTACAAGTGGTGCGGAAGTGCTGCAGTTGTCTCTCTCTGTGTCTCAAACTCTCTCTACCTCCCTTCCCTCTCAATTCCTGTCTATTTATTCCAGTGAATAATCAAGAAAATAGAAAGTAAAAAAAGAAAAAGGAAAAGGAAATATTCCACGACTTCAAATGGGTTAATCAGGACAATGCTTTCCTTGTTAAGATCCTCACAGCATTCCATATGCAGAAAGGCAAAGACGCCATGTATTTTTTAACCCAGTTTTTATATTTATTTATTTATTTATTTAGGTGCTTATTCATTTTTGTTATTGATGAATTAATGTTTTACATTTGACATTGACTAGGGATCTGACACCAGCGGACTCCAGTACCCCTATATGGTACTCTGCCTCTACAAAACCGATCCATTGACCTGTCCATCCATCCATCCATCCACCCATACATCTATCCATCCATTCATCCATCCATCCATCCATCCATCCATCCATCCACCAGTCAACCAAGCTAAGTACAAAAGGAGATCTCTCCTTGAATGGTGAGGAGAAACAAGGATGCATAGGTAGGTTGCAAAGGCCCAGTTTGGCTGAATAGGGCAGAGGGTCTGAACCAGGGAATGTGTTGGGGCGTGTGGGTTTGGGTGGGATGAGCCGGAGACCCTGTGAGCTGGGTCACATGAGGGGCAGGCAGGGGGTGGAAGGGGTTGCGAACAGCTGTCACTGGAGAAGCATCACAAGTGCTGGAGCTGGTGAGCAGGGCACCTGGAAGAGAGGACAGACAAAGGAGAGAAGCAAAGTGCGGAGGAGAGGAGAGGGGAGAGGATGGTGAGGACAGGAGAGGACAGGAGAGGACAGGATTGGAGGGGACCTGAGAAACCTACCTGGACAAAGGCAGCATACGGACATCCAGGAAGGCAGGCAGGCATGCAGGCAGCTCTGGCCTGGGCTCCCAGGATCCCGGGCGCACCTCCACCTGTCTTCTCTTGGCTGCCAGCCCTGAGGTCCCTCGTCGGTCAGCACTGTCTTCCCATCCTTCCGTCCCTCTGTGCCAGGGCCCAGGCGTCAGGGCGCTGTTGCCTGACCTAGTGGCAGGGCAGTTGGGCTGCCCAGTGCCAGTGTGGCCAGCACAGATTGCCAGGGGCTAGGACATCACAGAGGGCTCATGTGGTTGCTAGGCCATGGGGACCCCGCCCATCCAGTTGACCAGCAGCCATGACCCCCACGCTGAACTTGACCTGAGGGGTGGTGGCCAGCCACCAGAGCCAGAGCCCCAGGCCAAAGCAGGTGCTGGTCGGCCGGGCCAAGGGGCTATGTGCAGATTGGTGTGTGTCTGGGCATGGGGCTGGCATCTGACAGTCCAGGGCGGGGGACCAAGGTCCGCCAGGCCCCTGTCCCACCATGTGCACTGACACACAGTCTTGCTGACTGACTGACAGTCCCCGCCCCAGAGATACCCACACCAAGTCCCTGGGTGCCCTGAGCTGCCCCTGAGGGTTGGTGGGTGCCTGCCTGGACACATGCCTCCGTAATGGAGGCCTCTATTAATCCCGTTGCCTACTGACAGCTGCCCTCCTGCCCCTCCTCCTCCTCCTACGCCTCCTCCTCCTCCTCTTCCTACTCTTCCTCCTCCTCTTTCTCCTCCTCCTCCTCCACCCCCTCCTCCTCTTCCTCATCCTCAGATGGACTCACTCAGGGCCCTTGGCCTAGGCAAGCCAGGGCTGCTGCTCTGGCTTCTGCAGCTTCTCTCCAGTGGGGGGGGTGTAGGAATCTGTTCCTGTCAGTCCCTGATTCCTGGGACCTTCCATGCCTCCAGCTGCCCCCACTCTCTAGTCCTGACCCCTCCTCAAGGATGCCCCCTTTCCCCTTACCCTCTGTCCCCCAGCTCCCAACTAACATCTACTGTGTTCCTCCCTGCGCTACTTTACTGCCACCCTGCTTCTGCCCTTCAGCCCTGAGGGCCCAGGGCCAACCCAGCTGCCATCTCACCATCCAGCAGGGGGACCTGCCCTAACGCCCTGCCACCACACCCACACACACAGCCCTGCACACACTCCTGGGCTCCCCTGCCTGCAGCCTGCCTCTCAAACAGTCTCCTTCTGCCCCCTAGCCCCCTTACAGCCTCTGCCACGGACCCCCACAGACACCTGGGCATGAGCAGTGCGGACATGCAAACAGCTCCCCTCGCCCCCACTCCAGTTGCTCCAAGGTTGTCAAGAGTCTTTTTTTCATGCTGTAGGGGAGGGAGTTGAGACAGTCCAATGTCCTGGGGAGCAAGAACTGCAAACAGTCCATCTACAATGTAACATTTGGGTCTCAGGCCGCCCAATCCCTAGTGCGCTGTGCAGACCTTTGACTGGCAAAAACACCCCATCTGAGCGTGAGATCTGGCTGGGCTAGTGGCTCTTTCTGTGGACTAAGAGACAGACAGACAGAGTTTTCAGGTTCAAAACCTATACTTCCCAGAAGATGGTCATTCACTTCGGCAAAAAAAAAAAAAGGCTTTTTATTTTTTTTCCCCCTGCCTGGGTTACCTGTCTCCTGCCTGTTTCAAAGTGAAAAAAGGGAAAAATCTTTTTTGGAGGGAAAAGGACCTAATTGCAGGCAGGTGGACTCCGTGGAAGGTGGATGGGGAGTTGCTCCTGCCCTGGCACTAGAGCCCCAGCTGCTGTTCCAGGTGCTCTCTGATAACAGAGATCTCCGTGTGTCGTGTCATGACACTGTCTCCAGGACTGACCCTCAGGATAATGAGGATTCAAAACGAGGCAGGTGATACTGCCTTCAAAAGTAAATCCAGGGAGGTTTGGCGGTATGTCAGAGGGTTAAGGGCTTGTGGCGCTCACGAATAGAGGGGACAGGTGGAAGGATTTGGGGTCTGGCCCCCAGACCGCCACCTGCAGGGGAGTCGCTTTACAGGGGGTGAAGCAGGTCTTTAGGAGCTCTATCTTTCTCTCCCACCCTGTATTTCCTCTGCTCTCTCCTTTTGTGTCTGTCAGATGCAAGGTCAGTAACAACAACAACAACAACAACAACAACAACAATAACCACCACAGTGACCAAGCAACAAGGGCAGCGAAAGGGGAACAAATGGAGTGCAGGAGCTGTGGATTATTCGTGGCGTAGGCACTCAGCTGTGGCAATAACCCCTTGAGGCAATCAATCCATACATGAAGATGTAATACAGGTAACAGAGACGTATATGTCCCTGTGTGTTTCCACTGAGTTAATGTAAATGCACTTTTATTGACTTCTTCATTTATTGATTACCTTGCCACGAGAATTTCTTTTCATTGCTAAAAAAAAGTGTCCCATCAAGGGTACCAGGTGGTGCCACACCCAGTTAAGCACTCATGTTACAATGCAGGAGGACTGGGCTTCAACACCCTGGTTCCCACATGCCAGGGGAAATCTTTACAAGTGGTGTGGAAGTGCTGCAGTTGTCTCTCTCTGTGTCTCAAACTCTCTCTACCTCCCTTCCCTCTCAATTCCTGTCTATTTATTCCAGTGAATAATCAAGAAAATAGAAAGTAAAAAAAGAAAAAGGAAAAGGAAATATTCCACGACTTCAAATGGGTTAATCAGGACAATGCTTTCCTTGTTAAGATCCTCACAGCATTCCATATGCAGAAAGGCAAAGACGCCATGTATTTTTTAACCCAGTTTTTATATTTATTTATTTATTTATTTAGGTGCTTATTCATTTTTGTTATTGATGAATTAATGTTTTACATTTGACATTGACTAGGGATCTGACACCAGCGGACTCCAGTACCCCTATATGGTACTCTGCCTCTACAAAACCGATCCATTGACCTGTCCATCCATCCATCCATCCACCCATACATCTATCCATCCATTCATCCATCCATCCATCCATCCATCCATCCATCCACCAGTCAACCAAGCTAAGTACAAAAGGAGATCTCTCCTTGAATGGTGAGGAGAAACAAGGATGCATAGGTAGGTTGCAAAGGCCCAGTTTGGCTGAATAGGGCAGAGGGTCTGAACCAGGGAATGTGTTGGGGCGTGTGGGTTTGGGTGGGATGAGCCGGAGACCCTGTGAGCTGGGTCACATTAGGGGCAGGCAGGGGGTGGAAGGGGTTGCGAACAGCTGTCACTGGAGAAGCATCACAAGTGCTGGAGCTGGTGAGCAGGGCACCTGGAAGAGAGGACAGACAAAGGAGAGAAGCAAAGTGCGGAGGAGAGGAGAGGGGAGAGGATGGTGAGGACAGGAGAGGACAGGAGAGGACAGGATTGGAGGGGACCTGAGAAACCTACCTGGACAAAGGCAGCATACGGACATCCAGGAAGGCAGGCAGGCATGCAGGCAGCTCTGGCCTGGGCTCCCAGGATCCCGGGCGCACCTCCACCTGTCTTCTCTTGGCTGCCAGCCCTGAGGTCCGTCGTTGGTCAGCACTGTCTTCCCATCCTTCCGTCCCTCTGTGCCAGGGCCCAGGCGTCAGGGCGCTGTTGCCTGACCTAGTGGCAGGGCAGTTGGGCTGCCCAGTGCCAGTGTGTCCAGCACAGATTGCCAGGGGCTAGGACATCACAGAGGGCTCATGTGGTTGCTAGGCCATGGGGACCCCGCCCATCCAGTTGACCAGCAGCCATGACCCCCACGCTGAACTTGACCTGAGGGGTGGTGGCCAGCCACCAGAGCCAGAGCCCCAGGCCAAAGCAGGTGCTGGTCGGCCGGGCCAAGGGGCTATGTGCAGATTGGTGTGTGTCTGGGCATGGGGCTGGCATCTGACAGTCCAGGGCGGGGGACCAAGGTCCGCCAGGCCCCTGTCCCACCATGTGCACTGACACACAGTCTTGCTGACTGACTGACAGTCCCCGCCCCAGAGATACCCACACCAAGTCCCTGGGTGCCCTGAGCTGCCCCTGAGGGTTGGTGGGTGCCTGCCTGGACACATGCCTCCGTAATGGAGGCCTCTATTAATCCCGTTGCCTACTGACAGCTGCCCTCCTGCCCCTCCTCCTCCTCCTACGCCTCCTCCTCCTCCTCTTCCTACTCTTCCTCCTCCTCTTTCTCCTCCTCCTCCTCCACCCCCTCCTCCTCTTCCTCATCCTCAGATGGACTCACTCAGGGCCCTTGGCCTAGGCAAGCCAGGGCTGCTGCTCTGGCTTCTGCAGCTTCTATCCAGTGGGGGGGGTGTAGGAATCTGTTCCTGTCAGTCCCTGATTCCTGGGACCTTCCATGCCTCCAGCTGCCCCCATTCTCTAGTCCTGACCCCTCCTCAAGGATGCCCCCTTTCCCCTTACCCTCTGTCCCCCAGCTCCCAACTAACATCTACTGTGTTCCTCCCTGCGCTACTTTACTGCCACCCTGCTTCTGCCCTTCAGCCCTGAGGGCCCAGGGCCAGCCCAGCTGCCATCTCACCATCCAGCAGGGGGACCTGCCCTAACGCCCTGCCACCACACCCACACACACAGCCCTGCACACACTCCTGGGCTCCCCTGCCTGCAGCCTGCCTCTCAAACAGTCTCCTTCTGCCCCCTAGCCCCCTTACAGCCTCTGCCACGGACCCCCACAGACACCTGGGCATGAGCAGTGCGGACATGCAAACAGCTCCCCTCGCCCCCACTCCAGTTGCTCCAAGGTTGTCAAGAGTCTTTTTTTCATGCTGTAGGGGAGGGAGTTGAGACAGTCCAATGTCCTGGGGAGCAAGAACTGCAAACAGTCCATCTACAATGTAACATTTGGGTCTCAGGCCGCCCAATCCCTAGTGCGCTGTGCAGACCTTTGACTGGCAAAAACACCCCATCTGAGCGTGAGATCTGGCTGGGCTAGTGGCTCTTTCTGTGGACTAAGAGACAGACAGACAGAGTTTTCAGGTTCAAAACCTATACTTCCCAGAAGATGGTCATTCACTTCGGTAAAAAAAAAAAAAAAAAGGCTTTTTATTTTTTTTCCCCCTGCCTGGGTTACCTGTCTCCTGCCTGTTTCAAAGTGAAAAAAGGGAAAAATCTTTTTTGGAGGGAAAAGGACCTAATTGCAGGCAGGTGGACTCCGTGGAAGGTGGATGGGGAGTTGCTCCTGCCCTGGCACTAGAGCCCCAGCTGCTGTTCCAGGTGCTCTCTGATAACAGAGATCTCCGTGTGTCGTGTCATGACACTGTCTCCAGGACTGACCCTCAGGATAATGAGGATTCAAAACGAGGCAGGTGATACTGCCTTCAAAAGTAAATCCAGGGAGGTTTGGCGGTATGTCAGAGGGTTAAGGGCTTGTGGCGCTCACGAATAGAGGGGACAGGTGTAAGGATTTGGGGTCTGGCCCCCAGACCGCCACCTGCAGGGGAGTCGCTTTACAGGGGGTGAAGCAGGTCTTTAGGAGCTCTATCTTTCTCTCCCACCCTGTATTTCCTCTGCTCTCTCCTTTTGTGTCTGTCAGATGCAAGGTCAGTAACAACAACAACAACAACAACAACAACAACAATAACCACCACAGTGACCAAGCAACAAGGGCAGCGAAAGGGGAACAAATGGAGTGCAGGAGCTGTGGATTATTCGTGGCGTAGGCACTCAGCTGTGGCAATAACCCCTTGAGGCAATCAATCCATACATGAAGATGTAATACAGGTAACAGAGACGTATATGTCCCTGTGTGTTTCCACTGAGTTAATGTAAATGCACTTTTATTGACTTCTTCATTTATTGATTACCTTGCCACGAGAATTTCTTTTCATTGCTAAAAAAAAGTGTCCCATCAAGGGTACCAGGTGGTGCCACACCCAGTTAAGCACTCATGTTACAATGCAGGAGGACTGGGCTTCAACACCCTGGTTCCCACATGCCAGGGGAAATCTTTACAAGTGGTGCGGAAGTGCTGCAGTTGTCTCTCTCTGTGTCTCAAACTCTCTCTACCTCCCTTCCCTCTCAAATCCTGTCTATTTATTCCAGTGAATAATCAAGAAAATAGAAAGTAAAAAAAGAAAAAGGAAAAGGAAATATTCTACGACTTCAAATGGGTTAATCAGGACAATGCTTTCCTTGTTAAGATCCTCACAGCATTCCATATGCAGAAAGGCAAAGACGCCATGTATTTTTTAACCCAGTTTTTATATTTATTTATTTATTTATTTAGGTGCTTATTCATTTTTGTTATTGATGAATTAATGTTTTACATTTGACATTGACTAGGGATCTGACACCAGCGGACTCCAGTACCCCTATATGGTACTCTGCCTCTACAAAACCGATCCATTGACCTGTCCATCCATCCATCCATCCACCCATACATCTATCCATCCATTCATCCATCCATCCATCCATCCATCCATCCATCCATCCACCAGTCAACCAAGCTAAGTACAAAAGGAGATCTCTCCTTGAATGGTGAGGAGAAACAAGGATGCATAGGTAGGTTGCAAAGGCCCAGTTTGGCTGAATAGGGCAGAGGGTCTGAACCAGGGAATGTGTTGGGGCGTGTGGGTTTGGGTGGGATGAGCCGGAGACCCTGTGAGCTGGGTCACATTAGGGGCAGGCAGGGGGTGGAAGGGGTTGCGAACAGCTGTCACTGGAGAAGCATCACAAGTGCTGGAGCTGGTGAGCAGGGCACCTGGAAGAGAGGACAGACAAAGGAGAGAAGCAAAGTGCGGAGGAGAGGAGAGGGGAGAGGATGGTGAGGACAGGAGAGGACAGGAGAGGACAGGATTGGAGGGGACCTGAGAAACCTACCTGGACAAAGGCAGCATACGGACATCCAGGAAGGCAGGCAGGCATGCAGGCAGCTCTGGCCTGGGCTCCCAGGATCCCGGGCGCACCTCCACCTGTCTTCTCTTGGCTGCCAGCCCTGAGGTCCCTCTTCGGTCAGCACTGTCTTCCCATCCTTCCGTCCCTCTGTGCCAGGGCCCAGGCGTCTGGGCGCTGTTGCCTGACCTAGTGGCAGGGCAGTTGGGCTGCCCAGTGCCAGTGTGTCCAGCACAGATTGCCAGGGGCTAGGACATCACAGAGGGCTCATGTGGTTGCTAGGCCATGGGGACCCCGCCCATCCAGTTGACCAGCAGCCATGACCCCCACGCTGAACTTGACCTGAGGGGTGGTGGCCAGCCACCAGAGCCAGAGCCCCAGGCCAAAGCAGGTGCTGGTCGGCCGGGCCAAGGGGCTATGTGCAGATTGGTGTGTGTCTGGGCATGGGGCTGGCATCTGACAGTCCAGGGCGGGGGACCAAGGTCCGCCAGGCCCCTGTCCCACCATGTGCACTGACACACAGTCTTGCTGACTGACTGACAGTCCCCGCCCCAGAGATACCCACACCAAGTCCCTGGGTGCCCTGAGCTGCCCCTGAGGGTTGGTGGGTGCCTGCCTGGACACATGCCTCCGTAATGGAGGCCTCTATTAATCCCGTTGCCTACTGACAGCTGCCCTCCTGCCCCTCCTCCTCCTCCTACGCCTCCTCCTCCTCCTCTTCCTACTCTTCCTCCTCCTCTTTCTCCTCCTCCTCCTCCACCCCCTCCTCCTCTTCCTCATCCTCAGATGGACTCACTCAGGGCCCTTGGCCTAGGCAAGCCAGGGCTGCTGCTCTGGCTTCTGCAGCTTCTATCCAGTGGGGGGGGTGTAGGAATCTGTTCCTGTCAGTCCCTGATTCCTGGGACCTTCCATGCCTCCAGCTGCCCCCATTCTCTAGTCCTGACCCCTCCTCAAGGATGCCCCCTTTCCCCTTACCCTCTGTCCCCCAGCTCCCAACTAACATCTACTGTGTTCCTCCCTGCGCTACTTTACTGCCACCCTGCTTCTGCCCTTCAGCCCTGAGGGCCCAGGGCCAGCCCAGCTGCCATCTCACCATCCAGCAGGGGGACCTGCCCTAACGCCCTGCCACCACACCCACACACACAGCCCTGCACACACTCCTGGGCTCCCCTGCCTGCAGCCTGCCTCTCAAACAGTCTCCTTCTGCCCCCTAGCCCCCTTACAGCCTCTGCCACGGACCCCCACAGACACCTGGGCATGAGCAGTGCGGACATGCAAACAGCTCCCCTCGCCCCCACTCCAGTTGCTCCAAGGTTGTCAAGAGTCTTTTTTTCATGCTGTAGGGGAGGGAGTTGAGACAGTCCAATGTCCTGGGGAGCAAGAACTGCAAACAGTCCATCTACAATGGAACATTTGGGTCTCAGGCCGCCCAATCCCTAGTGCGCTGTGCAGACCTTTGACTGGCAAAAACACCCCATCTGAGCGTGAGATCTGGCTGGGCTAGTGGCTCTTTCTGTGGACTAAGAGACAGACAGACAGAGTTTTCAGGTTCAAAACCTATACTTCCCAGAAGATGGTCATTCACTTCGGCAAAAAAAAAAAAAGGCTTTTTATTTTTTTTCCCCCTGCCTGGGTTACCTGTCTCCTGCCTGTTTCAAAGTGAAAAAAGGGAAAAATCTTTTTTGGAGGGAAAAGGACCTAATTGCAGGCAGGTGGACTCCGTGGAAGGTGGATGGGGAGTTGCTCCTGCCCTGGCACTAGAGCCCCAGCTGCTGTTCCAGGTGCTCTCTGATAACAGAGATCTCCGTGTGTCGTGTCATGACACTGTCTCCAGGACTGACCCTCAGGATAATGAGGATTCAAAACGAGGCAGGTGATACTGCCTTCAAAAGTAAATCCAGGGAGGTTTGGCGGTATGTCAGAGGGTTAAGGGCTTGTGGCGCTCACGAATAGAGGGGACAGGTGGAAGGATTTGGGGTCTGGCCCCCAGACCGCCACCTGCAGGGGAGTCGCTTTACAGGGGGTGAAGCAGGTCTTTAGGAGCTCTATCTTTCTCTCCCACCCTGTATTTCCTCTGCTCTCTCCTTTTGTGTCTGTCAGATGCAAGGTCAGTAACAACAACAACAACAACAACAACAACAACAATAACCACCACAGTGACCAAGCAACAAGGGCAGCGAAAGGGGAACAAATGGAGTGCAGGAGCTGTGGATTATTCGTGGCGTAGGCACTCAGCTGTGGCAATAACCCCTTGAGGCAATCAATCCATACATGAAGATGTAATACAGGTAACAGAGACGTATATGTCCCTGTGTGTTTCCACTGAGTTAATGTAAATGCACTTTTATTGACTTCTTCATTTATTGATTACCTTGCCACGAGAATTTTTTTTCATTGCTAAAAAAAAGTGTCCCATCAAGGGTACCAGGTGGTGCCACACCCAGTTAAGCACTCATGTTACAATGCAGGAGGACTGGGCTTCAACACCCTGGTTCCCACATGCCAGGGGAAATCTTTACAAGTGGTGCGGAAGTGCTGCAGTTGTCTCTCTCTGTGTCTCAAACTCTCTCTACCTCCCTTCCCTCTCAATTCCTGTCTATTTATTCCAGTGAATAATCAAGAAAATAGAAAGTAAAAAAAGAAAAAGGAAAAGGAAATATTCCACGACTTCAAATGGGTTAATCAGGACAATGCTTTCCTTGTTAAGATCCTCACAGCATTCCATATGCAGAAAGGCAAAGACGCCATGTATTTTTTAACCCAGTTTTTATATTTATTTATTTATTTATTTAGGTGCTTATTCATTTTTGTTATTGATGAATTAATGTTTTACATTTGACATTGACTAGGGATCTGACACCAGCGGACTCCAGTACCCCTATATGGTACTCTGCCTCTACAAAACCGATCCATTGACCTGTCCATCCATCCATCCATCCACCCATACATCTATCCATCCATTTATACATACATCCATCCATCCATCCATCCATCCATCCATCCACCAGTCAACCAAGCTAAGTACAAAAGGAGATCTCTCCTTGAATGGTGAGGAGAAACAACGATGCATAGGTAGGTTGCAAAGGCCCAGTTTGGCTGAATAGGGCAGAGGGGCTGAACCAGGGAATGTGTTGGGGCGTGTGGGTTTGGGTGGGATGAGCCGGAGACCCTGTGAGCTGGGTCACATTAGGGGCAGGCAGGGGGTGGAAGGGGTTGCGAACAGCTGTCACTGGAGAAGCATCACAAGTGCTGGAGCTGGTGAGCAGGGCACCTGGAAGAGAGGACAGACAAAGGAGAGAAGCAAAGTGCGGAGGAGAGGAGAGGGGAGAGGATGGTGAGGACAGGAGAGGACAGGAGAGGACAGGATTGGAGGGGACCTGAGAAACCTACCTGGACAAAGGCAGCATACGGACATCCAGGAAGGCAGGCAGGCATGCAGGCAGCTCTGGCCTGGGCTCCCAGGATCCCGGGCGCACCTCCACCTGTCTTCTCTTGGCTGCCAGCCCTGAGGTCCCTCTTCGGTCAGCACTGTCTTCCCATCCTTCCGTCCCTCTGTGCCAGGGCCCAGGCGTCTGGGCGCTGTTGCCTGACCTAGTGGCAGGGCAGTTGGGCTGCCCAGTGCCAGTGTGGCCAGCACAGATTGCCAGGGGCTAGGACATCACAGAGGGCTCATGTGGTTGCTAGGCCACGGGGACCCCGCCCATCCAGTTGACCAGCAGCCATGACCCCCACGCTGAACTTGACCTGAGGGGTGGTGACCAGCCACCAGAGCCAGAGCCCCAGGCCAAAGTAGGTGCTGGTCGGCCGGGCCAAGGGGCTATGTGCAGATTGGTGTGTGTCTGGGCATGGGGCTGGCATCTGACAGTCCAGGGCGGGGGACCAAGGTCCGCCAGGCCCCTGTCCCACCATGTGCACTGACACACAGTCTTGCTGACTGACTGACAGTCCCCGCCCCAGAGATACCCACACCAAGTCCCTGGGTGCCCTGTGCTGCCCCTGAGGGTTGGTGGGTGCCTGCCTGGACACATGCCTCCGTAATGGAGGCCTCTATTAATCCCGTTGCCTACTGACAGCTGCCCTCCTGCCCCTCCTCCTCCTCCTACGCCTCCTCCTCCTCCTCTTCCTACTCTTCCTCCTCCTCTTTCTCCTCCTCCTCCTCCACCCCCTCCTCCTCTTCCTCATCCTCAGATGGACTCACTCAGGGCCCTTGGCCTAGGCAAGCCAGGGCTGCTGCTCTGGCTTCTGCAGCTTCTATCCAGTGGGGGGGTGTAGGAATCTGTTCCTGTCAGTCCCTGATTCCTGGGACCTTCCATGCCTCCAGCTGCCCCCACTCTCTAGTCCTGACCCCTCCTCAAGGATGCCCCCTTTCCCCTTACCCTCTGTCCCCCAGCTCCCAACTAACATCTACTGTGTTCCTCCCTGCGCTACTTTACTGCCACCCTGCTTCTGCCCTTCAGCCCTGAGGGCCCAGGGCCAGCCCAGCTGCCATCTCACCATCCAGCAGGGGGACCTGCCCTAACGCCCTGCCACCACACCCACACACACAGCCCTGCACACACTCCTGGGCTCCCCTGGCTGCAGCCTGCCTCTCAAACAGTCTCCTTCTGCCCCCTAGCCCCCTTACAGCCTCTTCCACGGACCCCCACAGACACCTGGGCATGAGCAGTGCAGACATGCAAACAGCTCCCCTCGCCCCCACTCCAGTTGCTCCAAGGTTGTCAAGAGTCTTTTTTTCATGCTGTAGGGGAGGGAGTTGAGACAGTCCAATGTCCTGGGGAGCAAGAACTGCAAACAGTCCATCTACAATGGAACATTTGGGTCTCAGGCCGCCCAATCCCTAGTGCGCTGTGCAGACCTTTGACTGGCAAAAACACCCCATCTGAGCGTGAGATCTGGCTGGGCTAGTGGCTCTTTCTGTGGACTAAGAGACAGACAGACAGAGTTTTCAGGTTCAAAACCTATACTTCCCAGAAGATGGTCATTCACTTCGGTAAAAAAAAAAAAAAAAAAAAAAAAAAGGCTTTTTATTTTTTTTCCCCCTGCCTGGGTTACCTGTCTCCTGCCTGTTTCAAAGTGAAAAAAGGGAAAAATCTTTTGTGGAGGGAAAAGGACCTAATTGCAGGCAGGTGGACTCCGTGGAAGGTGGATGGGGAGTTGCTCCTGCCCTGGCACTAGAGCCCCAGCTGCTGTTCCAGGTGCTCTCTGATAACAGAGATCTCCGTGTGTCGTGTCATGACACTGTCTCCAGGACTGACCCTCAGGATAATGAGGATTCAAAACGAGGCAGGTGATACTGCCTTCAAAAGTAAATCCAGGGAGGTTTGGCGGTATGTCAGAGGGTTAAGGGCTTGTGGCGCTCACGAATAGAGGGGACAGGTGGAAGGATTTGGGGTCTGGCCCCCAGACCGCAACCTGCAGGGGAGTCGCTTTACAGGGGGTGAAGCAGGTCTTTAGGAGCTCTATCTTTCTCTCCCACCCTGTATTTCCTCTGCTCTCTCCTTTTGTGTCTGTCAGATGCAAGGTCAGTAACAACAACAACAACAACAACAACAACAATAACCACCACAGTGACCAAGCAACAAGGGCAGCGAAAGGGGAACAAATGGAGTGCAGGAGCTGTGGATTATTCGTGGCGTAGGCACTCAGCTGTGGCAATAACCCCTTGAGGCAATCAATCCATACATGAAGATGTAATACAGGTAACAGAGACGTATATGTCCCTGTGTGTTTCCACTGAGTTAATGTAAATGCACTTTTATTGACTTCTTCATTTATTTATTACCTTGCCACGAGAATTTCTTTTCATTGCTAAAAAAAAGTGTCCCATCAAGGGTACCAGGTGGTGCCACACCCAGTTAAGCACTCATGTTACAATGCAGGAGGACTGGGCTTCAACACCCTGGTTCCCACATGCCAGGGGAAATCTTTACAAGTGGTGCGGAAGTGCTGCAGTTGTCTCTCTCTGTGTCTCAAACTCTCTCTACCTCCCTTCCCTCTCAATTCCTGTCTATTTATTCCAGTGAATAATCAAGAAAATAGAAAGTAAAAAAAGAAAAAGGAAAAGGAAATATTCCACGACTTCAAATGGGTTAATCAGGACAATGCTTTCCTTGTTAAGATCCTCACAGCATTCCATATGCAGAAAGGCAAAGACGCCATGTATTTTTTAACCCAGTTTTTATATTTATTTATTTATTTATTTAGGTGCTTATTCATTTTTGTTATTGATGAATTAATGTTTTACATTTGACATTGACTAGGGATCTGACACCAGCGGACTCCAGTACCCCTATATGGTACTCTGCCTCTACAAAACCGATCCATTGACCTGTCCATCCATCCATCCATCCACCCATACATCTATCCATCCATTCATACATACATCCATCCATCCATCCATCCATCCATCCATCCACCAGTCAACCAAGCTAAGTACAAAAGGAGATCTCTCCTTGAATGGTGAGGAGAAACAACGATGCATAGGTAGGTTGCAAAGGCCCAGTTTGGCTGAATAGGGCAGAGGGGCTGAACCAGGGAATGTGTTGGGGCGTGTGGGTTTGGGTGGGATGAGCCGGAGACCCTGTGAGCTGGGTCACATTAGGGGCAGGCAGGGGGTGGAAGGGGTTGCGAACAGCTGTCACTGGAGAAGCATCACAAGTGCTGGAGCTGGTGAGCAGGGCACCTGGAAGAGAGGACAGACAAAGGAGAGAAGCAAAGTGCGGAGGAGAGGAGAGGGGAGAGGATGGTGAGGACAGGAGAGGACAGGAGAGGACAGGATTGGAGGGGACCTGAGAAACCTACCTGGACAAAGGCAGCATACGGACATCCAGGAAGGCAGGCAGGCATGCAGGCAGCTCTGGCCTGGGCTCCCAGGATCCCGGGCGCACCTCCACCTGTCTTCTCTTGGCTGCCAGCCCTGAGGTCCCTCGTCGGTCAGCAATGTCTTCCCATCCTTCCGTCCCTCTGTGCCAGAGCCCAGGCGTCTGGGCGCTGTTGCCTGACCTAGTGGCAGGGCAGTTGGGCTGCCCAGTGCCAGTGTGGCCAGCACAGATTGCCAGAGGCTAGGACATCACAGAGGGCTCATGTGGTTGCTAGGCCATGGGGACCCCGCCCATCCAGTTGACCAGCAGCCATGACCCCCACGCTGAACTTGACCTGAGGGGTGGTGGCCAGCCACCAGAGCCAGAGCCCCAGGCCAAAGCAGGTGCTGGTCGGCCGGGCCAAGGGGCTATGTGCAGATTGGTGTGTGTCTAGGCATGGGGCTGGCATCTGACAGTCCAGGGCGGGGGACCAAGGTCCGCCAGGCCCCTGTCCCACCATGTGCACTGACACACAGTCTTGCTGACTGACTGACAGTCCCCGCCCCAGAGATACCCACACCAAGTCCCTGGGTGCCCTGAGCTGCCCCTGAGGGTTGGTGGGTGCCTGCCTGGACACATGCCTCCGTAATGGAGGCCTCTATTAATCCCGTTGCCTACTGACAGCTGCCCTCCTGCCCCTCCTCCTCCTCCTACGCCTCCTCCTCCTCCTCTTCCTACTCTTCCTCCTCCTCTTTCTCCTCCTCCTCCTCCACCCCCTCCTCCTCTTCCTCATCCTCAGATGGACTCACTCAGGGCCCTTGGCCTAGGCAAGCCAGGGCTGCTGCTCTGGCTTCTGCAGCTTCTATCCAGTGGGGGGGTGTAGGAATCTGTTCCTGTCAGTCCCTGATTACTGGGACCTTCCATGCCTCCAGCTGCCCCCACTCTCTAGTCCTGACCCCTCCTCAAGGATGCCCCCTTTCCCCTTACCCTCTGTCCCCCAGCTCCCAACTAACATCTACTGTGTTCCTCCCTGCGCTACTTTACTGCCACCCTGCTTCTGCCCTTCAGCCCTGAGGGCCCAGGGCCAGCCCAGCTGCCATCTCACCATCCAGCAGGGGGACCTGCCCTAACGCCCTGCCACCACACCCACACACAGCCCTGCACACACTCCTGGGCTCCCCTGGCTGCAGCCTGCCTCTCAAACAGTCTCCTTCTGCCCCCTAGCCCCCTTACAGCCTCTTCCACGGACCCCCACAGACACCTGGGCATGAGCAGTGCAGACATGCAAACAGCTCCCCTCGCCCCCACTCCAGTTGCTCCAAGGTTGTCAAGAGTCTTTTTTTCATGCTGTAGGGGAGGGAGTTGAGACAGTCCAATGTCCTGGGGAGCAAGAACTGCAAACAGTCCATCTACAATGGAACATTTGGGTCTCAGGCCGCCCAATCCCTAGTGCGCTGTGCAGACCTTTGACTGGCAAAAACACCCCATCTGAGCGTGAGATCTGGCTGGGCTAGTGGCTCTTTCTGTGGACTAAGAGACAGACAGACAGAGTTTTCAGGTTCAAAACCTATACTTCCCAGAAGATCGTCATTCACTTCGGCAAAAAAAAAAAAAGGCTTTTTATTTTTTTTCCCCCTGCCTGGGTTACCTGTCTCCTGCCTGTTTCAAAGTGAAAAAAGGGAAAAATCTTTTGTGGAGGGAAAAGGACCTAATTGCAGGCAGGTGGACTCCGTGGAAGGTGGATGGGGAGTTGCTCCTGCCCTGGCACTAGAGCCCCAGCTGCTGTTCCAGGTGCTCTCTGATAACAGAGATCTCTGTGTGTCGTGTCATGACACTGTCTCCAGGACTGACCCTCAGGATAATGAGGATTCAAAACGAGGCAGGTGATACTGCCTTCAAAAGTAAATCCAGGGAGGTTTGGCGGTATGTCAGAGGGTTAAGGGCTTGTGGCGCTCACGAATAGAGGGGACAGGTGGAAGGATTTGGGGTCTGGCCCCCAGACCGCAACCTGCAGGGGAGTCGCTTTACAGGGGGTGAAGCAGGTCTTTAGGAGCTCTATCTTTCTCTCCCACCCTGTATTTCCTCTGCTCTCTCCTTTTGTGTCTGTCAGATGCAAGGTCAGTAACAACAACAACAACAACAACAACAACAATAACCACCACAGTGACCAAGCAACAAGGGCAGCGAAAGGGGAACAAATGGAGTGCAGGAGCTGTGGATTATTCGTGGCGTAGGCACTCAGCTGTGGCAATAACCCCTTGAGGCAATCAATCCATACATGAAGATGTAATACAGGTAACAGAGACGTATATGTCCCTGTGTGTTTCCACTGAGTTAATGTAAATGCACTTTTATTGACTTCTTCATTTATTGATTACCTTGCCACGAGAATTTCTTTTCATTGCTAAAAAAAAGTGTCCCATCAAGGGTACCAGGTGGTGCCACACCCAGTTAAGCACTCATGTTACAATGCAGGAGGACTGGGCTTCAAAACCCTGGTTCCCACATGCCAGGGGAAATCTTTACAAGTGGTGCGGAAGTGCTGCAGTTGTCTCTCTCTGTGTCTCAAACTCTCTCTACCTCCCTTCCCTCTCAATTCCTGTCTATTTATTCCAGTGAATAATCAAGAAAATAGAAAGTAAAAAAAGAAAAAGGAAAAGGAAATATTCCACGACTTCAAATGGGTTAATCAGGACAATGCTTTCCTTGTTAAGATCCTCACAGCATTCCATATGCAGAAAGGCAAAGACGCCATGTATTTTTTAACCCAGTTTTTATATTTATTTATTTATTTATTTAGGTGCTTATTCATTTTTGTTATTGATGAATTAATGTTTTACATTTGACATTGACTAGGGATCTGACACCAGCGGACTCCAGTACCCCTATATGGTACTCTGCCTCTACAAAACCGATCCATTGACCTGTCCATCCATCCATCCATCCACCCATACATCTATCCATCCATTCATCCATCCATCCATCCATCCATCCATCCATCCATCCATCCATCCACCAGTCAACCAAGCTAAGTACAAAAGGAGATCTCTCCTTGAATGGTGAGGAGAAACAACGATGCATAGGTAGGTTGCAAAGGCCCAGTTTGGCTGAATAGGGCAGAGGGGCTGAACCAGGGAATGTGTTGGGGCGTGTGGGTTTGGGTGGGGTGAGCCGGAGACCCTGTGAGCTGGGTCACATTAGGGGCAGGCAGGGGGTGGAAGGGGTTGTGAACAGCTGTCACTGGAGAACCATCACAAGTGCTGGAGCTGGTGAGCAGGGCACATGGAAGAGAGGACAGACAAAGGAGAGAAGCAAAGTGCGGAGGAGAGGAGGGGGGAGAGGATGGTGAGGACAGGAGAGGACAGGAGAGGACAGGATTGGAGGGGACCTGAGAAACCTACCTGGACAAAGGCAGCATACAGACATCCAGGAAGGCAGGCAGGCATGCAGGCAGCTCTGGCCTGGGCTCCCTGGATCCCGTGCGCACCTGCACCTGTCTTCTTTTGGCTGCAAGCCCTGAGGTCCCTCGTCGGTCAGCACTGTCTTCCCATCCTTCCGTCCCTCTGCCAGGGCCCAGGCGTCTGGGCGCTGTTGCCTGACCTAGTGGCAGGGCAGTTGGGCTGCCCAGTGCTTGTGTGGCCAGCACAGATTGCCAGGGGCTAGGATATCAGAGGGGGCTCCTGTGGTTGCTAGGCCACGGGGACCCCGCCCATCCAGTTGACCAGCAGCCATGACCCCCACGCTGAACTTGACCTGAGGGGCGGTGGCCAGCCACCAGTGCCAGAGCCCCAGGCCAAAGCAGGTGCTGGTCGGCCGGGCCAAGGGGCTGTGGGCAGATTGGTGTGTGTCTGGGCATGGGGCTGGCATCTGACAATCCAGGGCGGGGGACCAAGGTCCGCCAGGCCCCTCTCCCACCAGGTGCACTGACACACAGTCTTGCTGACTGACTGACAGTCCCCGCCCCAGAGATACCCACACCAAGTCCCTGGGTGCCTTGAGCTGCCCCTGAGGGTTGGTGGGTGCCTGCCTGGACACATGCCTCCGTAATGGAGGCCTCTATTAATCCCGTTGCCTACTGACAGCTGCCCTCCTGCCCCTCCTCCTCCTCCTCCGCCTGCTCCTCCTCCTCTTCCTCCTCCTCCTCTTCCTCCTCCTCCTCCTCCTCTTCCTCCTCCTCCTCCTCCACCCCCTCCTCCTTTTCCTCATCCTCAGAGGGACTCACTCAGGGCCCTTGGCCTTGGCAAGCCAGGGCTGCTGCTCTGGCTTCTGCAGCTTCTATCCAGTGGGGGGGTGTAGGAACGTGTTCCTGTCAGTCCCTGATTCCTGGGACCTTCCATGCCTCCAGCTCCCCCCACTCTCAGGTCCTGACCCCTCCTCAAGGATGCCCCCTTTCCCCTTACCCTCTGTCCCCCAACTCCCAACTAACATCTACTCTGTTCCTCCCTGCGCTACTTTACTGCCACCCTGCTTCTGCCCTTCAGCCCTGAGGGCCCAGGGCCAGCCCAGCTGCCATCTCACCATCCAGCAGGGGGACCTGCCCTAACCCCCTGCAACCACACCCACACACACAGCCATGCACACACTCCTGGGCTCCCCTGCCTGCAGCCTGCCTCTCAAACAGTCTCCTTCTGCCCCCTAGCCCCCGTACAGCCTCTGCCACGGACCCCCACAGACACCTGGGCAGGAGCAGTGCAGACATGCAAACAGCTCCCCTCGCCCCCACTCCAGTTGCTCCAAGGTTGTCAAGAGTCTTTTTTTCATGCTGTAGGGGAGGGAGTTGAGACAGTCCAATGTCCTGGGGAGCAAGAACTGCAAACAGTCCATCTACAATGTAACATTTGGGTCTCAGGCCGCCCAATCCCTAGTGCGCTGTGCAGACCTTTGACTGGCAAAAACACCCCATCTGAGCGTGATATCTGGCTGGGCTAGTGGCCCTTTCTGTAGACTAAGAGACAGAGAGACAGAGTTTTCAGGTTCAAAACCTATACTTGCCAGAAGATGGTCATTCACTTCGGTTAAAAAAAAAAAAAAAAAAAAAAAAAGGCTTTTTTTATTTTTTTTTCCCCTGCCTGGGTAACCTGTCTGCTGCCTGTTTCAAAGTGAAAAAAGGGAAAAATCTTTTTTGGAGGGAAAAGGACCAAAATGCAGGCAGGTGGACTCCGTGGAGGGTGGATGGGAAGTTGCTCCTGCCCTGGCACTAGAGCCCCAGCTGCTGTTCCAGGTGCTCTCTGATAACAGAGATCTCCTTGTGTCGTGTCATGACACTGTCTCCAGGACTGACCCTCAGGATAATGAGGAATCAAAACGAGGCAGGCGATACTGCCTTCAAAAGTAAATCCAGGGAGGTTTGGCGGTATGTCAGAGGGTTAAGGGCTTGTGGCGCTCACGAATAGAGGGGACAGGTGGAAGGATTTGGGGTCTGGCCCCCAGACCGCCACCTGCAGGGGAGTCGCTTTACAGGGGGTGAAGCAGGTCTTTAGGAGCTCTATCTTTCTCTCCCACCCTGTATTTCCTCTGCTCTCTCCTTTTGTGTCTGTCAGATGCAAGGTCAGTAACAACAACAACAACAACAACAATAACCACCACAGTGACCAAGCAACAAGGGCAGCAAAAGGGGAACAAATGGAGTGCAGGAGCTGTGGATTATTCGTGGCGTAGGCACTCAGCTGTGGCAATAACCCCTTGAGGCAATCAATCCATACATGAAGAAGTAATACAGGTAACAGAGACGTATATGTCCCTGTGTGTTTCCACTGAGTTAATGTAAATGCACTTTTATTTATTTCTTCATTTATTTATTACCTTGCCACGAGAATTTCTTTTCATTGCTAAAAAAAAGTGTCCCATCATGGGTACCAGGTGGTGCCACTCCCAGTTAAGCCCTCATGTTACAATGCAGGAGGACTGGGCTTCAACACCCTGGTTCCCACCTGCCAGGGGAAATCTTTACAAGTGGTGCGGAAGTGCTGCAGTTGTCTCTCTCTGTGTCTCAAACTCTCTCTACCTCCCTTCACTCTCAATTCCTGTCTATTTTTTCCAGGGAATAATCAAGAAAATAGAAAGTAAAAAAAGGAAAAGGAAAAGGAAATATTCCACGACTTCAAATGGGCTACTCAGGACAATGCTTTCCTTGTTAAGATCCTCACAGCATTCCATATGCAGAAAGGCAAAGACGCCATGTATTTTTTAACCCAGTTTTTATATTTATTTATTTATTTATTTAGGTGCTTATTCATTTTTGTTATTGATGAATTAATGTTTTACATTTGACATTGACTAAGGATCTGACACCAGCGGACTCCAGTACCCCTATATGGTACTCTGCCTCTATAAAACCGATCCATTGACCTGTCCATCCATCCATCCATCCACCCATACATCTATCCATCCATTCATCCATCCATCCATCCATCCATCCACCAGTAAACCAAGCTCAGTACAAAAGGTGATGTCTCCTTGAATGGTGAGGAGAAACAACGATGCATAGGTAGGTTGTAAAGGGGCCAGTTTGGCTGAATAGGGCAGAGGGGCTGAACCAGGGAATGTGTTGGGGCGTGTGGGTTTGGGTGGGGTGAGCCGGAGACCCTGTGAGCTGGGTCACATTAGGGGCAGGCAGGGGGTGGAAGGGGTTGTGAACAGCTGTCACTGGAGAACCATCACAAGTGCTGGAGCTGGTGAGCAGGGCACCTGGAAGAGAGGACAGACAAAGGAGAGAAGCAAAGTGTGGAGGAGAGGAGGGGGGAGAGGATGGTGAGGACAGGAGAGGACAGGAGAGGACAGGATTGGAGGGGACCTGAGAAACCTACCTGGACAAAGGCAGCATACAGACATCCAGGAAGGCAGGCAGGCATGCAGGCAGCTCTGGCCTGGGCTCCCTGGATCCCGTGCGCACCTGCACCTGTCTTCTCTTGGCTGCCAGCCCTGAGGTCCCTCGTCGGTCAGCACTGTCTTCCCATCCTTCCGTCCCTCTGCCAGGGCCCAGGCGTCTGGGTGCTGTTGCCTGACCTAGTGGCAGGGCAGTTGGGCTGCCCAGTGCTTGTGTGGCCAGCACAGATTGCCAGGGGCTAGGACATCACAGAGGGCTCCTGTGGTTGCTAGGCCACGGGGACCCCGCCCATCCAGTTGACCAGCAGCCATGACCCCCACGCTGAACTTGACCTGAGGGGCGGTGGCCAGCCACCAGTGCCAGAGCCCCAGGCCAAAGCAGGTGCTGGTCGGCCAGGCCAAGGGGCTGTGGGCAGATTGGTGTGTGTCTGGGCATGGGGCTGGCATCTGACAGTCCAGGGCGGGGGACCAAGGTCCGCCAGGCCCCTCTCCCACCACGTGCACTGACACACAGTCTTGCTGACTGACTGACAGTCCCCGCCCCAGAGATACCCACACCAAGTCCCTGGGTGCCTTGAGCTGCCCCTGAGGGTTGTTGGGTGCCTGCCTGGACACATGCCTCCGTAATGGAGGCCTCTATTAATCCCGTTGCCTACTAACAGCTGCCCTCCTGCCCCTCCTCCTCCGCCTCCTCCTCCTCCTCTTCTTCCTCCTCCTCCTCTTCTTCCTCCTCCTCCTCCTCTTCTTCCTCCTCCTCTTTCTCCTCCTCCTCCTCCTCCTCCACCCCCTCCTCCTTTTCCTCATCCTCAGAGGGACTCACTCAGGGCCCTTGGCCTAGGCAAGCCAGGGCTGCTGCTCTGGCTTCTGCAGCTTCTATCCAGTGGGGGGGTGTAGGAACCTGTTCCTGTCAGTCCCTGATTCCTGGGACCTTCCATGTCTCCAGCTCCCCCCACTCTCAGGTCCTGACCCCTCCTCAAGGATGCCCCCTTTCCCCTTACCCTCTGTCCCCCAGCTCCCAACTAACATCTACTCTGTTCCTCCCTGCGCTACTTTACTGCCACCCTGCTTCTGCCCTTCAGCCCTGAGGGCCCAGGGCCAGCCCAGCTGCCATCTCACCATCCAGCAGGGGGACCTGCCCTAACCCCCTGCAACCACACCCACACACACAGCCATGCACACACTCCTGGGCTCCCCTGCCTGCAGCCTGCCTCTCAAACAGTCTCCTTCTGCCCCCCAGCCCCCTTACAGCCTCTGCCACGGACCCCCACAGACACCTGGGCAGGAGCAGTGCAGACATGCAAACAGCTCCCCTCGCCCCCACTCCAGTTGCTCCAAGGTTGTCAAGAGTCTTTTTTTCATGCTGTAGGGGAGGGAGTTGAGACAGTCCAATGTCCTGGGGAGCAAGAACTGCAAACAGTCCATCTACAATGTAACATTTGGGTCTCAGGCCGCCCAATCCCTAGTGCGCTGTGCAGACCTTTGACTGGCAGAAACACCCCATCTGAGCGTGAGATCTGGCTGGGCTAGTGGCTCTTTCTGTAGACTAAGAGACAGACAGACAGAGTTTTCAGGTTCAAAACCTATACTTGCCAGAAGATGGTCATTCACTTCGGTAAAAAAAAAAAAAAAAAAAAGGCTTTTTTTTTTTTTCCCCTGCCTGGGTAACCTGTCTGCTGCCTGTTTCAAAGTGAAAAAAGGGAAAAATCTTTTTTGGAGGGAAAAGGACCAAAATGCAGGCAGGTGGACTCCGTGGAGGGTGGATGGGGAGTTGCTCCTGCCCTGGCACTAGAGCCCCAGCTGCTGTTCCAGGTGCTCTCTGATAAAGAGATCTCCCTGTGTCGTGTCATGACACTGTCTCCAGGACTGACCCTCAGGATAATGAGGAATCAAAACGAGGCAGGTGATACTGCCTTCAAAAGTAAATTCAGGGAGGTTTGGTGGTATGTCAGAGGGTTAAGGGCTTGTGGCGCTCACGAATAGAGGGGACAGGTGGAAGGATTTGGGGTCTGGCCCCCAGACCGCCACCTGCAGGGGAGTCGCTTTACAGGGGGTGAAGCAGGTCTTTAGGAGCTCTATCTTTCTCTCCCACCCTGTATTTCCTCTGCTCTCTCCTTTTGTGTCTGTCAGATGCAAGGTCAGTAACAACAACAACAACAAAAACAATAACCACCACAGTGACCAAGCAACAAGGGCAGTAAAAGGGGAACAAATGGAGTGCAGGAGCTGTGGATGATTCGTGGCACAGGCACTGAGCTGTGGCAATAACCCCTTGAGGCAATCAATCAATCAATGAATAAGTAATACATGTAACAGAGATGTTTATGTCCCTGTGTGTTTCCACTGAGTTAATGTCAATGCACTTTTATTGATTTCTTCATTTATTTATTTATTACCTTGGCACGAGAATTTCTATTCCTTGCTAAAAACAGTGTCACATCAAAGGTACCAGGTGGTGCCACACCCAGTTAAGCACTCATATTACAATGCAGGAGGACTGGGGTTCAAGACCCTGGTCCCAACCTGCCGGGGGAAATGTTTACAAGTGGTGTAGAAGTGCTGCAGGTGTCTCTCTCTGTGTCTCAAACTCTATATCCCCCCCTTCCCTCTCAATTCCTGTGTTTTTATTCCAATAAATAATCAAGAAAATGGAAAGTCAAAAAATAAAAAGGAAAATGAAATATTCCACTTCTTCAAAGGGGTTACTCAGGACAATGCTTTCCTTGTTAAGTTCCTCACAGCATACCATATGCAGAAAGGCAAAGACACATGTATTTTTTAACCCAATTTATATATTTATTTATTTATTTAGGTGGTTATTCATTTTTGTTATTGATGGATTAATGTTTTCCATTTGACATAGACTAGGGCTCTGACACCAGCTGTCTCAAGTACCCCTAAATGGTACTCTGCCTCTACAAAACCAATCCTTTGACCTGTCCATCCATCCATCCACCCATCCAGCTATCCATCCAGCTATCCATCCATCTATCCATCCATCCACCAGTCAACCAAGCTAAGTACAAAAGGAGATCTCTCCTTGAATGTTGAAGACGAACAACGATGCATAGGTAGGTTGAAAAGGGGCCAGTTCAGCTGAATAGGGCAGAGGGGCTGAACCAGGGAATGTGTTGGTGGGTATGGGTGTGGGTGGGGTGAGCCGGAGACCTGTGAGTTGGGTCACCTCAGGGGCAGGGAGGGGGTGGAAGGGGTTGCGAACAGCTGTCACTGGAGAACCATCACAAGTGCTGGAGCTGTTGAGCAGGGCACCCGGAAGAGAGGACAGACAAAGGAGAGAAGCAAAGTGCTGAGGAGCGGAGAGGGGAGTGGATGGTGAGGACAGGAGAGGGCAGGAGAGGACAGGAGTGGAGGGGACCTGAGAAACCTACCTGGACAAAGGCAGCATACAGACATCCAGGAAGGCATGCAGGTATGCAGGCAGCTATGGCCTGGGCTCCCTGGATCCCAGGCACACCTCCACCTGTCTTCTCTTGGCTGCTAGAGGTCCCTGAGGTCCCTCGTCGGTCAGCACTGTCTTCCCATCCTTCCGTCCCTCTGCCAGGGCCCAGGCGTCTGGGCGCTGTTGCCTGACCTAGTGGCAGGGCAGTTGGGCTGCCCAGTACCAGTGTGGCCAGCACAGAATTCCAGGGGCTAGGACATCACAGAGGGCTCCTGTGGTTGCTAGGCCACGGGGACCCAGCCTATCCAGTGGACCAGCAGCCATGACCCCCACCTTTAACTTGACCTGAGGGGTGTCGCCAGCCAACAGAACCAGAGCCCCAGTCCAAAGCAGGTGCAGGTCGTCCAGGCCAAGGGGTTATGGGCAGATTGGTGTGTGTCTGAGCAAGGGGCTGGCATCTGACAGCCCAGGGCTGGGGACTAAGTTCTGCCAGGCCCCTGTCCCACCATGTGCACTGACACACAGTCTTGCTAAGTGACTTACAGTCCCAGCCCCAGAGATACCCACACCAGGTCCCTGGGTGCCCTGAGATGCCCCTGAGGGTTGGTGGACACAAGCCTCCGTAATGTAGGCCTCTATTAATCCCTTTGCCTACTGACAGCTGCCCTCCTGCCCCTCCTCCTCCTCCTCTTCTTCCTCCTCCTCTTCTCCTCCTGCTCCTCCTATTCCTCCTCCTCCACCTCCTCCTCCCCTTCCTCATCCTCAGAGGGACTTACTCAGGACCCTTGGACTAGGCAAGACAAGGCTGCTGCTCTGGCTGCTGCAGCTTCTATCCAGTGGGTGGGTGCAGGAATCTGTTCCTGTCAGTCCCTGGTTCCTGGGACCTTCCATGCCTCCAGCTCCACCCACTCTCTAGTCCAGACCCCTCCTCAAGGATGGCCTCTTTCCCCTTGCCCTCTGTCCCCCAGCTCCCCAACTAACATCTACTGTGTGCCTCCCTGCGCTACATTACTGCCACCCTGCTTCTTCCCTTCAGCCCTGGGGGCCCAGGGCCAGCCCAGCTGCCATCTCACCATCCAGCAGGGGGACATGCCATAACCCTCTGCCACCACACACATTCACAGCCCTGCACACACTCACAGGCTCCCCTGCCTGAAGCCTGCCTCTCAAACAGTCTCCTTCTGTCCCCTAGCCCCCTTACAGCCTCTGCCACGGACCCCCACAGACACCTGGGTTTGAGCACGCAGACATGCAACCAGCTCCCCTGACCCCCACTCCATTTGCTCCAAGGTTGTCAAGAGTCTTTTTTTCATGCTGTAAGGGAGGGAGTTGAGACAGTCCAATGTCCTGGGGAGCAAGAACTGCAAACAGTCCATCTACAATGTAACATTTGAGTCTCAGGCCGCCCAATCCCAAGTGCGCTGTGAAGACCTTTGACTGGCAATGATCTACTTCCCTCTTGCTCTTTTTGTCCAACTAGTCCTATCCCAAAAGTGTAAATCAAAGAAGAAATAGACATAGTGCAGTTCCCTGCACACAGAACAGTCTGAGGCTGGACCAGGGAGATGCATTAAGCCAGCCTGCATCTTGGCTGGAGCATCACTAAGACTACTTCCAAATTGGAGAGGCGAGGGCAGTTTTGAGAGTGGGCTGCAGGCTAAGTGTTGCTTCTCAGAGTGGGCTAAGACCTTGATGTTCTAAGTGTATCCTTTCCTCACAAACATAAAATAACAATGCCACTTTTTAGAAGTATGCATGGGCATGGAGGGTTTGTCTTCAGTGCTCTGGCACTAATCAACACAGGGCCAGAATTTCAGTCCTTTTCTGTCTCTGTCATCCTGTCTCTCTGACTGTCTCTACATGCCTTCTTCACTGGGCCCTTATGGAAGTCAGTGCATGCATCGTGAACTCGGACTTCCTGGTGTTGAAAATTTCCTTTCTTTGCCCTTTGGATTATTCAGTCTCCTGCATAAAGCGTAGTACATTGGGGAACTGAGGAGACAGCGATCCTGCTGCAGGTAAAAGGCATATGTCCATCTCCAGCTGCAGCTGTCCAGGCCCTCTGTGCTTGACTCCCATTCTCCAGGGCCCTTAGGCTGACACTCAGCCTAAATGCAGCCCTCCTCAATTTCCTGCACCGCATCCTTGTCATTATTCCATGAGAGCCCAGGTCAAGAGAAGTGAAACTCTATCCCCCTGGCACACACATTGTGCTTTCCCTCTATTGGGCCGAAAGTAAAGGATCTGTGGTACTGATGGCCACACCAGTGTTCAGATTTTCCATGCAAAACGGAAGCTTCCAGGGTTCAGAAAGAGGGTTTTTTGATGGCTGTGAAATAGGAACACAGATATCCCAGGGTCAGGAGGTCTGCCAGCCTGAGGTCTGCCAGATCCTGGAGGGTTTCCTGAGTATGTCCTCAGGGCCCAAGTGGTAACAGGTGTTTCCAATTGCCTTTATTAGCAGCAGCCAGGCCCTCAGGTGAGGGGCGGGGCTGTGATCTCCACTGGAAGCTCCTAATTCAGCCAATGGAGGCATCCATCTTTCTTTTGTCTGTCCATAGCAAGGGCCCGGGGAGTTTGTGCTTCCTGCAAGCAGAGAGACTTTGTATGGAACACTCATGGATGCCTACTTCTGGCAATCTCTTATAGTGTGATGTGTGGACACCAGGACACCATGATCAGGAATGTGAGGCCACAGGAGCAATTGCCTTAGCCGGACCCAAAGGGTAGGTGTAAGGGACCGGGTTCATCCACTATTGTTTGCTGAAATACAGTTCCCATCTATGTTGAAACAGCTCTTTCTGGGTACTGTCTGTGCTTGTAATCTGCTGCCCTGAGCAGTGGACTGAGAGCCTGGAGGCGGAGTAGGTAGCCAAACGTGACTTGACAGGCTCATGCCCCTGAATTCTGAGGGGTGCCCCAGCTTCCCCCGGATGATAGATAGTGAGGCATGGGATTGAATAGGGAACTCAGGAGATTTAGACATGAGATTCCCTTTGCATATGCTTTCTTGTTTAGCCAGAATCTGGGCTAGCTGGCTTGCCCTGACTAGCTACGTTCTCTGTACATAAGTTGCAGGTGAGGCAGGCTACCTTGCCACCCATGCTCTGAGACTACTAGAGGTGAGCTCTGAGCACACACAGACACACACACTCAGACAGACTGACAGGTTAAAACCTGGCTAGTAGAGATTGTAAGGCAGCAGCTCTCATGCCTGAAGACCCCAGACAGCCCCAGCCTTCACCATATGCTGTACTACCAGATCTAACCAAGTTGGAGCCCGTGGTTCCCCACCTGTAGTGGGGATGCTTCACAGGCAGTGAAGCAGGTTCTGCAGGTGTCTCTCTTTCTCTCCTCACTCTGTCTTTCCCTCCTCTCTCCATTTCTCTCTGTCCTATCCAACAACAATGACATCAATAACAACAAATAACTACAAAAAAGGGCAACAAATGGAAAATAAATATATATATTAAAAAGATTTTATAAAAAACCAAACTCATCTATTCTCCAGTCAGATCACCTTTGGAAACTAAAAATTAGGAAGGGTAGATGATAATTTCAGTGTGATAAATAAGTTGTCAATTTAAAATCCAAGGGGTTATAGTTTTAATTTTTAAAAATATTTATTTATGTATTCTCTTTTGCTGCCCTTGTTTTTTGTTGTTATTATTATTGTTGTTGTTATTGATGTCATAGTTGTTGGATAGGACAGAGAGAAAGGGAGAGAGGAGGGGAAGACAGAGAGGGGGAGAGAAAGATAGACACCTACAGATCTGCTTCATTGCCTGTGGAGCGACTCCCCTGCAGGTGGGGAGCTGGGGGCACAAACCAGGATCCTTAAGCTGGTCCTTGGGTTTTGCTCCACTTCCGCTTCACTCACTGTGCTACTGCCCGACTCCCCATTCTTAATGTTTTTTTTTCACAGTTAAAAAAATTTTTTTTTTGCCCCCAGGCTGGGTGCTGGCACTACATATCCACTGCTCCTGGTGGCTATTTTTTCCATTTTCCATTTTTATTTTTTATTATTGATTTTCCCATTTTTTGTCCTTGTTTTACTGTTGTTGTAGTTATTATTGTTGTTGTTGATGATCTCGTCATTGTTGGATAGGACAGAGAGAAATGGAGAGAGGAGGGAAGACAGAGAGGGGGACAGAAAGAGAGACACCTGCAGACCTGCTTCACCGCCTGTGAAGCGACTCTCCTGTAGGTGGGGAGCCGGAGGCTGGAACAGGAATCCTTCTGCCAGTCCTTGCACTTTGGGCCATGTGTGCTTAACCCACTGCGCTACCGCCCGACACCCACTCTTTTTTTTTTCTTTATATGCTATTATTTTTCATTTAATTTGTTTGTTGATTACTAGAATACTGTTTAGTTCTGGCTGATATTGCTGCTGGGAACTGAACCTGGAACTTTGGAGCCTCAGGAGTGAAAGTCTTTTAGCAAAACCACTTAACTGTCTTCCCAGCTCCACCACATACCTTTTAGATGTTTTGATAGTATCAAGAGTTAAACTATAGTGGTATCAACTTGAGAATCATCTGTTTTTTAGGATTGCTTGATAGTGGTCCTTAAAAAATTAAATGTTTTCCCTCATAACTATATGCTTTCAATATTAATTAATTAATTAGAAGATTATATTACCTTTATACAACATGTTAAATTGTATTTCTCCTCTAAGAAATGTAAAATACAGGTGGGATAGATGGCTTAATGGTTATGTAAAGAGACTCTCATGTCTGAGACACTAAAGTACCAGGTTAAATCTCCTGCAGCAGTATCATCCAGAACTGAGCAGTGCTCTGGTAAAAATAATGGGAAGAAAAAAATATATATATATATATGGAAAATACTTTGTAAAACTCAGATTATACTTTGATACAATAAAGGAATCTGATTTTAACTGCAAAAAAAAAACAAAACATGAAACAACTTTCCAAGATGACAAATCAGTTGTCAGAATCCAATCCTGAAGATGTTGTGCTGTTATTTACATAACATGAGGTTCTGGTCTCTCTGGGTTTTCTTCTCTGATCTCTGAGAATTGGGTCACCTATTTCCTCTAGTCACAACCACAGATTTCCAGCTCACAGATCTGAATGTCATAAAGCATGTCTTTTTGGGACACTGGCTCAGAACCTCCATGCCCGGTACTTAGTGACCAACCCTATTGGTGCCCTTTGAGGTGAGCCACAGAAGAAGAGAGGGAGAGAGAAAGAGACACCAGCAGCACAGCTCCACCACTTGTGCAGGTGGGAACAGGGTCTTGAGCCCAGTAAACAGAGCATCTATTAGCATCTCTTAGGATGGTAAACGTCACATAAACACCGCGTACAAGTAGCTCAATAAATATCTCCTAGGTATGCAAAAGTAAACTAGGCCCTTCAGTTCAAACATGCTGGTTTAATATTTCTAATTTTTTATTACTTTTATTTATTGGATAGAGGCAGCTAGAAGTCGAGAGGGTAAGGAGAGGTAGAGAGGGAAAGAGACAGAGACACAAAGCTTTCCCCCTGTAGGTGGGGGATGGGGACTTGAACCACATCCTTGCACCTTGTAACATGTGCGCTCAACCAAGTGTGTCACCACCAGCCCCCTCCTTTTTCTGTTTTACCAGAGAACTGTTCAGTTCTGGCTTATGTTGGTGTGGGGTTTTGAACCTGGGACCTAGGAGCCTCAGGAATAAGTCTTTTTGCTGAACCATTATGCTATATGACCCTCTGAAGTTTTTATTAATATTTTTTTAAACATGCTGGTATGACTCACCATAGTGTCCAATGTCACAGCAGGTATGTATCACTAGATGAGAAGGTGACCACCTTCTCTCCGGCTCCACATGTGGGTGGGGCGGGGCACTCCCGGGGTCTGCAGTCCACAGACCTGGCAGCCATGCAGGTGCACTGGTGGCAGTTGGCCGTCCATGTGTCTCCAGGCTATGGGTCATGTCAGGTGGACACATGTTATTCAAGTGAGGGGTGACAGCAAGTGTGGACTCAAGCAAAGAGAAATGGGATACTCACCACTTTTTCTTCTCCCAGTGGACCACGGCACACTGTTAATATGAAGTTAATAAAATGGAGGTTACATCTGGCAACATGCAACAGGTTATTTGTGGATAATGATCAGGCAGCGATAGTGGCCAATGGCCTTGGCTTTCAGAGTCCCTGAGTATGTGCTCCCACAGGTGCATAAATGACACCCATCTACCAGGAAGAAACCATCCTAGTCAGCATGCATGAGCACATGTCTTATTTTAATTAATTTTCTTTTTATTTTTACCTCCAGGGTTATTGCTAGGGCTCTCTGCCTGCACTACAAATCCACTGCTCCTAGTGGCCATTTTTATTTGATAGAACAGAGAGACTGGGAGTATGGATCAACCCATGTCAAGGCCCATGTTCAGCGGGGAAGCAATTACAGAAGCCAGACCTTCCACCCTCTGCAACCCACAAGGACCCTGGATCCATACTCCCAGAGAGATAGAGAGTGGGAAGGCTATCAGGGGAGGGGGTGGGATGTGGAGATTAGGTTATGGGAATTGTACCCCTCTTATTCTATGGTTTTGTTAATGTCTCCTTTCTTAAATAAATAAAAAATAAAAAAAGAACAGAGAGACTGAGAGGAGAGGAAGAGACCAGCAGACCTGCCTCACTGCTTGTGAAGCTTCCCCCTGCAGGTGGGGAGCCAGGGGTTCAATCCCAGATCCTTCACTGGGTTCTTATACTTAGTACTATGTGCACTTAACCAGGTGTACTACTGCCCAGGCCCCTTTATTATTTTCCTTTATCTTTTTAAAAATCAGTTTTAAAAATATTTTTATTATTGAATAGAGACAGAGAAATTGAGGAGAGGGAGAGATAAAAAAGGAGAGAGAGATAGAGAGGCACCTGCAGCACTGGCAAAGCTTTCCCCATGCAGGTGGGGACCAGATCCATGTAAATTATAATGTGTGTGCTTAACCAGGTGTACCAACACCTGGCCCCTCATGTCTTATTTTTATACTTCCTTTTTTTTCCACTTTATTTATTTATTTACTATTGGACAGAGAAAAAATGAGAAGGGAGAGGGAGGGAGATAGAGAGAGACAGAGACAGAGAGACACCTGCAGCCCTGCTTCACCACTTGTGAAGCTTCCCCCCTGCAGGTGGGGACCAGGGGCTTGGAGCCAGATCATTGTGCACTGTAATGTGTGTTTAACCAGGCGCACCACTGCCTGGCCCCCATGTCTTATTCTATAATTTTAAGTAAAGGGTAATTCTTGGTTGCTTCTGGGAGTGGTCACTAGATCTTCTAGCTACCACTTTTTACTGTTTTACAATCCAAATTCTGCCTCTGTAAACCTACAGGTCACCCAAGACTTCTTAAGGATCAGTTCCAAGGGCTTTCTCAGTTTTCAAATTCTGGGCAAGCAGTGAATTTTAAACACTTATGTTGAAACTGTCCTCTTTAGGGGGCCAGGCAGTGGTCCACCTGGTTAAGCACACACACTACTGTGCGCAAGGACCTGGGTTCAAGGCCCTGGTCTCCACCTGCAGGGAAAAGCTTTGCGAATGGTAAAGCAGGGCTGCAGGTGTCTGTCTTTTCTAACTAAATTCTGACCATACAAATGTGTCTTGCTACAATTCAGGGCTTAAAAAGGGGGGGGGATAAGTTACCTAGTTTTAAAAATATCACTGGGGGTCGGGCGGTGGCGCAGTGGG
The DNA here is from genome assembly GCF_950295315.1 of Erinaceus europaeus. Lineage (NCBI taxonomy): Eukaryota > Metazoa > Chordata > Mammalia > Eulipotyphla > Erinaceidae > Erinaceus > Erinaceus europaeus. The sequence goes on along the minus strand of NW_026647189.1, from coordinate 128,598 downwards.
TTAAGCGCATGTGGCACAATGCGCAGGGACCGGCGTAAGGATCCCGGTTCGAGCCCCCGGCTCCCCACCTGCAGGGGAGTCGCTTCACAGGCGGTGAAGCAGGTCTGCAGGTGTCTATCTTTCTCTCCCCTTCCCTGTCTTCCCCATCTCTCTCCATTTCTCTCTGTCCTATCCAACAACAAATTGCATCAACAAGGGCAATAATAATAACCACAACGAAGCTACAACAAGGGCAACAAAAGGCGGAAAAAAAAATGGCCTCCAGGAGCGGTGGATTCATGGTGCAGGCTCCGAGCCCAGCAATAACCCTGGAAGAGGAAAAAAAAAATATATATATATATATATCACTGAGATTTTTTTTCAAGATTTTTGTCGATAGCATCTGATTTCATGAAGCAGTAGTTAAGCTGTATTTTCACTCAAGTCATGAAACCCACTTCTTTTGTCTGACTAGAAAACATAGGACTATAGATAACCCTGCTCAGCTCTGGCTGATGGTGGTGTGGGGGATTGAACCTGGGACCTGTGAGCCTCAAGCATGAGTCTCTTGGTATAACCATTATGCCATCTACCCCTGTCCACTTTTTCTTTTTTTACACCTTTTTTTTCGAAATTAAAAAAAAGTATTTATTTCCTTTTGTTGCCCTTGCTGTAGGACATATATATATATTTACTCTGCTAGCAGATAGATAAGGAGAAATTGAGAGAGATGGGGAGATAGAGAGTGAGACAGACCAAGAGTCACCTGCAGACCTGCTTCACCACTCGTGAAGCTTCCCCTGCAGGTGGGGTCCTTGTTCATAGCAACATATGCACTCTACCACAGGCACCATCACCCAGCCCCTGAATACTGACTCTCTATCCTAGCATCCACAGCTCAGATTCCTGGAGTATACAGAGGTCAGAAGCAGCTCTAATAGCAATGGTAACTGAGTCTTAAGTATAAATGACAGTCCTGTGGTTACAGTGACATATGTATTAATGAAGGGGACCTCAAGGGACAGATACAGAGGGCACAGTATCCCTGTAGCACCCGAGATGGCAGGAATAAACTAGGACCTCAGGTCCACAGGTGAGATGCTCCACCCACCACGCCCACTCCTGGACCACAGCCCTGTTTTAAGGAGAGGCTTCCCGTGTTACAACCTTGATACTCTCACTTTCTGGGAGGGGCATTAACAGACCGTGTGTCTTCAGGTGTGCTGCCCCTTAGAGCTGCTCAGGTCAGAGAATGGATAGAGAGAACCTGGGGAGTATAGACACTCCCTGGAGCACCACTGCCAGAACATGTTTCCCAAGCCAGTGGGGAAGAAAGGAAAGAATGGGGGAGTCTGGCAGTAGTGCAGCAGGTTAAGCACAGGTGGTACAAAGCTCAAGGATTAGTGTCAGGATCCCTGTTCCAGCCCCCAGCTCCCCACCTGCTGGGGAGTCCCTTCCCAGGTGGTGAAGCAGGTCTGCAGGAGTCTACCTTTCCCTCCCCCTCTGTCTTCCCCTCCTCTCTCCATTTCTCTCTGTCCTATCTAACAACGATGATATCAACAACAATAGTAACTACAACAATAAAAAACAAGGACAACAAAAGGGAAAATAAATGAATAAATAAAATTGTTAAAAAAGTAAAGAATGCACAGGAAATGGGAGTGGCAACAGGTATGGGCATGGCTTAGAAAGAGGGTGGAGGCGGGGCTTGGGAGTTGATAAGGCTCTGTTACAGGCCCTTTCTAGCTCTGCTAACATGGGGCCCTCAACATATCAGTAACTTACTCCCACACTCATTTCTCGATCTCTCTCTTTCTTTCTCTATCTCTCTCTTTCTCTCCACACATGTACTCTAAAATGTCTGTTCTCAATTTTCCTGAATAAAGTTTGAAATTTCAGGAGTTGGGCAGTAGCACAGTGGGTTAAGGACACGTGACGCCAAGTGCAAGGTCCAGCGTAAGGATCCCAGTTCCAGTCCCGGTTCCCCATCTGCATGGGAGTCACTTCACAAGCAGTGAAGCAGGTCTGCAGGTGTCTCTCTCCCCCCTCTCTGTCTTGCCCTCCTCTCCCCATTTCTCTCTGTCCTATCCAACAATAATTACATCAATAAAAAATACAACAATAAAACAACAAGGGCAATAAAAGGGAATGAAAATATAAATATATTTTTTAAAAAGCTTGAAATTTCTAATTCTTGGTTGAGTTTATGTGTGACAAATCTACACTCATGTAGGTAACAAACTTGGCTATACTCCACCATCACTGAGTAGCAGTGGAAAGGCCAGAAGTGATTAATTGTTTGAAATAGGTGAAAAAAAAAAAAACCAGTGATAAGGAGTATGTCATGGACCTACATATTCTAATCTTAATAGATTGTAACCACCATTAATCACAAATGAAAAGGGGAAATAAAGCCTGCAGTATTGATAACACAGTGAACCAAGCTACTAAGTGAGGGCTGTGCTACATCTTATTATTATTAAGCATAAAACAGAGTGGATAGTACATTCTACTTATGGAAGAATAACTGAGTCACATTTAATAATCATTGCTTTTGCACTGCAAGTTCCAGAGGCAGAGTGTGGTTGGATGTATGTGCTATACACAGATTGTTCCTATAGCCACTGGAGTGAGGAGGGTAGGGGCTGAGAACAGGACTGGAGACTAGACAGCCTAAGCTTCAGTCCTCATTAAACCTAAAAATATTATTTCTCGAGAATTCCATTTGAAAGAGGGGGGAAACTAAAGAGCATGTATCACAAGGGTTAGGGTAAAAATAAACTTGTTATGTAGATGAATTATCTGCAAGCATTTAAAATAATTTCATTGTAATGTTGGGTTAAATAAGAACAACTAGCACAATTCTAAATAATATATTGATAAATTAAAAGACCAGAACCTGATTAGCCAGGTCGTGGTGCACCTGGTTGAGCACACATATTACAGTGCTCTAAGACCCAGGTTCAAACCTTTAGTCCATATCTACAGTAGGGAAGCTTCACGAGTGGTGAAGTAGAACTGCAGGTGTCTGTCTCTCTCCTCTATGGCCCTCTCCCATCTCAATTTCTTTCTGTTTCTAATAATGAAATTAAAAAAAAGACTAAACAGAACATGATGTATAAATGATGAATATATGCTGACCTGACTTAGACTATGAAAGCTTCATTATTTTAAGAAGACTCAGGAAGCAATTAACAGCTCAAAATGGCCTGAAAATACCTAAGAGAGAATGTAAAGGAAAAAAAGACGTTTGTATATACTGTGTGTAGGCTTACCTGCTGGAGCTGTGTCAGCAGAGGATCCCTGAGGAAAAACTCTTGTGGTTGTGACAATGCCCACCGAGGAAGCAGTAGTGCCCAGCAGGGTAGAAGAGAATCCAGTGGTGCCCATGGGTACACCAATGAGGTTGAAGTGGAATCAGATCCTATGACAGATGAGCCTGTGGATTCAGATCCTTCCTTAGACTGGCTTGAAGTCTGAGAGACAACAGAAGATGGTCCAGTGGTGCCAGAGCCCTGGGATGATGGAGCTGTGGTCTGGCGCCCTGCTCCTGCTGTTCCAGCCCCAGTGGATCCACTGCTACTGCCTGCTGAGCCAGGCCGGGTGGTCCTGGAGTCTTGCACGGATTACCCTGTGGTTCCTGCCTCCATGACAGATAGCCCAGTGGTTCTAGTCTGCACTGCAGCTGGTTGAGAGGTGCCAGGTCGATGGACAGATGAGCTTGTGGACTGACATCCTTACTGAGGCTTGCCTGAGGTCCCAGAGCTTTGTTCAGGTGGCCCTGTTTTTCCAGAGTCATTAGGTGCTGGTCCAGTTGTGCCAGAGCCCTGGGATGATGGAGCCTTGGTGTGTTGCCCTGCCACAGATGATCCAGACACAGTGGAGCCACTGGCACTGCCTGGAGAGCCTGGTCAAGTGGTCCTAGAGCCCTGATTGGACTGTCCTGCTGTGGTGCCCTCTTCTGTGCCTGTGGTCTCTTTCTCAGTTGGTGGAATGGGTGCTGTGGGAGCCCCTGTTCCTCCTGGTTAAGAAACAATGATGTCAATGCATTGGAATCCTCTGAGCAGGTAATATTCCCACTCCTGGTCAGTACCAATGGCTGGGGGTACTGACACAGGTGTCACAATGAGTTCCATGAAGCTTTCTTTTCTTTGTCACGAGGCCAGGTGGTGGTGCACCTGGTTGGGCACATGTATTACAATGTGCAAGGACCCAGTTTGAGCCCCCAGTCCCCACCTGCAGGGGGAGAGCTTTGGGAGTGGTGAAGCAGTGCTGCAGGTGTCTCTCTGTCTCTCTCCCTCTCTATCACCCCCTTCCCTCTTGACTTCTGGTTGTCTCTACCCAATAAATAAAGATTAAAAGGGCAAAGGGTAGATAGCATAACGGTTATGCAATCACTCTCATGCCTGAGGCTCCAATGACCCAAGTTCAATCCCCTGCCCCACTGTAAGCAAGAGCTGAATAATGCTCTGGTAAAAATTACATTAAAGAAATAAAATAAAAGGAAGGAAAATTCACTATTAATAAATAAATGCATTTTTAAATTTTTTAAAAAAAATATTAACTATCTGTAACTCTGATGTTTGACTCCTTCCATGAGGGCTTTGGGGTTTGTGCAGAAAATGACCTAAGAATAAACAAATATTTCTTGGAGCATCAAAAAAGTGCATAGTAAGAGAAGACTATCATAAGTAAGGCCAACACATTCTTGGTGTCTCTCCTACCTTGAAAGTAATTTGTACCTTGACAATTGTTCCTGATGTATGTTCAACTAAAAACATCTTTGATCTTCTTGTTCCTTTACATGTGGTTTTATCCATAAAATCTTTGCTGGAGTTCTGATCAGTGATACACTGGATAGTCTCCCAACTCGAGGTATCTGGGAACATCCCTCCAGACTTCCTCAGGCTAGCTATTTGTATGGGTGGGAACTCAGGGTCCTGGCATATGACTAAGGTTCTCCATCTGAGTAGTAGCCATTGCTTCTTGCATTTAATAAGCAAAGTAAAACTTTGAAAGTCTGTGTTTGCATGGGACTACCTAGTTCGTTTCCAGATGGCAAATATTCTAACAAAATTACAGATATTAAATACAGGCAAGGGCCTACATGTACCTAGTATAAGCAAGGGACAATTATATACCTCAAAGTAAAAGTGCTTAATAAATAGCCCTTTATGATTAGACTTAGATAGCATAAGCCTGGTATTCTAGTAGAATGTCCTAAAGAAGTCATCATAAATTCTCCAATCACATATTTATTATTTAGGCTTATACACCATCCTCTCCTACCCCTTACTTCACTTCTCTCAATCACTTTATGTAGTTGAGTATCAAATAACTCAAAAAGAATTTAAGTACGATATAGTCTTCCATCTTTTTAAATCTCTTCTGACAGAGCATCAGCATTATTGTTACCCTTAGGTTAATTTTAGAAGAGACACTATACAACTGGCCAAGAGATATACAGGCAAAAATTACACATCAAGTAAAGGACAAGTACTGTCCCTATGACAACCATTATTAGAATAATTAAAAAACGAGGGGGAGATAGCATAATGGTTACGTAATCAGACTCTAATGACCAAAGATCAACCCCCCATACCACCATAAGCCAAAACTGAGCACTGCTCTGGTATTAAAAAAAAATCATTAATCAAGTAACTGAAGAAAAACTTGAGGCTAACTAAGACCTCACTAAAATCCTAGGTCTATTTCCTCCCCAACATGAGGCCCTATTCCATAAATCCAATACTGGTTTGGATACAACAAATTACACTCAACATGGGGAGAAAGTCTAATCTTATCAGATAAAGGGACTACAAATAAGGGCAAGAGACTAGCTCACTTATCTATGACCTTTTTGGCCACCATTAGGCCATGTTATCATCACCTGGAGTCCTAGACAGGGAATCCTTGAATACCCCATAGATTCTCCCCTAGACCTCTCTCTATTATCACTGGTCATATCTATTAGGAACAACATCATAAGCCCTTCTGTGGGCTTCTAAGGACCATACCTTCACTATGAACTACTCTCCAAAGGGAGGCTGGATTATCCTATTCTGCCACTCAAAGAAGACTGATTCTGAAGTGAGTGTATCCTAGAATGTTCTCAGATGTGATTATCAACTGTGAGCTAAGCCTGACAGGGACTTGGAGGTTGCAGAGGCTCTAGTGCTAAACATGAATAGATATGAGCCCCAGGTTAGCTCACTGAGGTAAACAGTTAATTGCATTTATATATTTTTGTTAAATTTGCAAGCAACTCTCTACCCTAATCCTGATTTCTAGTACTACTCTCAACTCTGACACCATCTTTTCAGACAATATTGTTAGTCCACCTCCATGTTAGCTAATAAGCTCAAGCAAAGATTACTAAGACATAAGTTCCTAGGAACACTCCTAAAATAGACTTCCTAGCTCCCTTCTATCCTAAGCTCTGTACTTTCATCTGCATTATACTTACTTTATGGTTCCTGTTAACTAAACATTTTGTCCTGTTTTCCATCTTACTGCCTTTCAGCCACCAAATTGCAGGTGCTACTGTGATTCCATCCTGACTTCCCTGGGAAGATGATCTCACCAATGCTTCCCAGAACTTCACCTCTCCAGAGCCCTACTCTACTAGAACAGTCCAGGGGTAGAGACTGACCGACCAACACCTGCCGAGAAAGCCTGAGGGTGCTTCTTCCGGAGCTAGTGCTCTCTGGCTTGGAGAGATCTCAACTGGAGCCGATCTAGGCTGCTGCCTGGGAGAGGGATCAGGAAATCTTGCCACACTAACTTCGCAGGAGATACACTCTGGAACTCTCGGAGCCGGAAAACAATTTCCATGTGTCTTTAATCAGAAGAGCAGCTGTTTTTATACTCTCCAAGTAGGGTGGAAACAGGATATGACATAGAGAGGGTGGAGCGAAAAGTGACCGGTGGAAGATCAGGGTGTGACAAGGAGAGACCTTCTAAGTGGTAATAGGTGTAGGGCTGACCTAGAAAGGAAGTGAAGGTAGGACCACAAAAATAATGGAGAAAAATATATATACATAGATAAAGATAGATCTTAGATAGACAGACAGACAGGCAGATGGTAAGTAGTAGAATCAGCCCATATCGGTAACTTTGGGAGACTGCAGTTTTCAATGCAGGGAATGGGACAAAGACCTCTGGTGGTTGAAACAGTATGGAATTATACCTCTATTATCATACAATTTTGTAAATAAGTATTAAGTTGACAATAAAAAAAAAGTCAGGATTTGGCGGTGGTGCACCTAGTTTAGCGCACATATTACTAAGCACAAGGCCCACGCAAGAATCAATGTCCTGGCAGTCGGGCTGTAGCACAGTGGGTTAAACGCAGGTGGTGCAAAGCCCAAGGACCTGCATAAGGATTCCAGTTCAAGCCCCCAGTTCCCTACCTTCAGGGGAGTCACTTCAAGGCAGTAAAACAGGTCTGCAGGTATCTCTCTCTCTCCCCCTCTGTCTTCCCCTCCTCTCTCCATTTCTCTCTGTCCTATCCAACAAGAATGACAACAATAATAACTACAACAATAAAACAACAAGGGCAACAAAAGGGAATAAATAAATTAATTAAACTAAATTAAAGAATCCAGTTTCTAGCCCCCACTCTCCACCTGCAGGGGGGAATGCTTCACAAGTGGCAAGGCAGGTCTACAGGTGTCAATCTTTCTCCCTTTCTATATCCCCTAACCTCTCAATTTTTCTCACTCCTATTAAATAAAATGGGGGAGGGAATCTGTGTTTAGGGAAAAGGAGCTTTCCCATGTGTCTGTATCATCTCTTTGTCATAAATGACATGTTTACTGCTGGGATTCAGTGCCTGCACCACAAATCCCCACTGTGGATGTGCCTTGGTGAGAAAGGAGTAAGAGGCCCAGAGGTAGTCTGAGCACTAACTACTGTGCCAGGACTGTGGGGCTGTTCACCCATTCACCATGGAATTAAGTGCCTTATATATCTTGGGACTGAAATTCTGGAGCTTTAATTCTAGTTCCATCTCTCTCTCCAGCCTGACACACTCTCTATTCTTTTGCAATTATCTTCTGGATATTTCTGAATGAATCCTGTTATGGTTGGCTTTTCTACCACAGCCTCTGTTTAGATGCTTAAAATAACTAGGTTCAACACTCAGAGTGATCTGATACAGTGCTAAACCCATCCACATGGAGGTTTAAAGATACAACTTACTATCCACAGGCACTACTATATGTATCATTTCATTAAAAAAATACACACACCATGATGCCAACCTCACTTCCCTGGGCAGACAACTCTACCAATGTGTCCTGGAGCCCCAAATCCCCATATCCCTGTTCCACCAGGGAAAGAGAGAGACAGGCTGGGAGTATGGATCCACCTGTCAATGCCCATGAAGCAATTACAGAAGCCAGACGTTCCACCTTCTGCACCCCAAAATGATCCTGGGCCCATACTCCAAGAGGAATAAAGAATAGGAAAACTTCCAAGAGAGGGGGTAGTTTGGAGATATCTGGTGTTGGGAATTGTGTGTGGAATTGTACCCCTCTTATCCAATGGACTTGACCTTCATAATTAAATCATTTTAAAAGGGAGAAAAATACACATAACATTGAGATTCACAGCTACAACATCCTTCTTATCTTACACACCTTCCAATGGCCATAGGCTCCCTGAATTACAGTTCATTTAAAAAAAACTCTATTTTCCAGTTTTAAGCACTTACTTAAGGAGAAAGACATCCTCTGGCAAAGCAACTCATCTCTCACACAAGCAGTGCTGGATTAGAAGACCTCACACATCCAAGTTCAGTGTCACAAAGGCAAGCCTGAGGCTCTTCTTGCTGAGTTACTGCCAAGGCACAAGGACAACCCCACCCTAACCCCCTTTCAGCTGACCCCTTCACACTGTCCTCAGGATGTCAGTTGTCTCTTCTCACACCATCCAGTTGCATGCCTTGCTGCCTCTGCATTTGCTGCCTATGACTTCTGAGGGATAGCTCTTGCCCAAATGCCCAAATCCACCTCAGTCCTCAAACATCCACCTCAGTGTTCTTGTCGTCAAAAAGGAACCCACTGCCAGCAGCTTCTCTCCTCAAGGTGTAAACTTTCTACTTTTCACAACACCTCAGTGCACATCTGCCACACGGCTGAGCGGTGTACTCCCCTAGCAGACTAAGGTCCTGCTTTCATGGGGTCAAATCTGGGAAAACAACAGTCCCTGCAGGGTTCTGGCAGGTTCACTGACCTCGCCAGTCACTGGAACGAATACTTAGGAGACAGCATTTCAAGTGCATGAATGAGCACCACCACATCTGCAAACTGGACAAAGCCAGGTTGTGTCTACCAGGCAGGGAGAAGCCTGTCTGCCTACCTTGTCTGCAGCATCTTCTCTGGGCTTGCTTATCCCCAGCGCTGAGCTGGCCTGGCTAAGGATGCACTTCTGTCTCGAGGCCCTGCTGAACATGGTCACTGCGGGCTGTGGATTGAGGGAAAAGTTGTCTCTGGGTGAGGATGAGCATGAGCTGGGAGTGTGACCCACGCCAAGGGCAGTGGCGAATCTGCTCTGAGCCCAAGGGGCAGGACAGGGACAGGGGCTGCAGTTCTCCATTACACTCACATGGAGAAGGGCCCATCTCCACCCAGCGCCCTGAATTTTATTAGGTGCGCTCTTCCTGCATAGTAGGAATAATGATGTTTAAGTGCAAGGACTCCAGGATTTTCTCTAAAGGCATTTATTTATTTTAACACCAGGATTACCACTAGGACTTGGTAACTGCATGAATGACGAATCCACAGCTGCTAGTGGTCTTATTTTAAAAAATTTATATTTTACTTATTTATTTTCAATTTTGTTGCCCTACTAGTGGTCATTTTTGTTTTATTTTTGATATATAGAGAGAGAAATTGAGAAAGGTGAGATGAAAACTCAACAAAAAGAACACAATAAAATGTGGTCAGAATGTACAAGTAGGTGACTCTCTAGAGATACCCCTGGCCCACAGACATAGGCAGAAATGCTCCAGTTCACTCATCATCAGAAATGTGCAAATCAAAACCACTTTGAGATACCCCATCACACCTTTGATATGGACTCCATAAGTAAAACAACAGAAGGTAAGTGTTAGAGAGGATGTGGAGAGAGGGGAACTCTACTGCACTGCCTGTGGGATGCAAACTGGTGAACTAAGTATGGAGAATCCTTAAACAAATAAAAAAGGAAATACCACATGACACAGCAATTCCACTCTTAGGTATATACCCCAAAGACAGAAAAGCACTGGTTCAGAGGGATATGTGCACCCCCATGTTCACAGCTGCTTTAGTCACAATAGCAAAGACCTGGAAACAACCAAAATGTCCTTTTGACAGATGCCTAGATTAAAAAAAGAGTATCATGCAGTAATCAAAAAGGATATCCTTGTGTCCCTTGGGATAAAGTGGCTGAAACTGGAGAAGATGATGCTCAGTGAAGCAAGTTAGGAGTAAGGACAACTACAGAATGGTTTCACTCATACATGGGATATTGAGTCTAAATGTGTGGGGAAAAAACAAACTGTAAACCTATTTCTAAGACTGTGTGAGCACTCTAGTGGTTTATCTATGGGTGTGGGGATGGGGACACAGACTGAATGTTTGCTAAGAAGAGGCTTCAATAACCCCACTAACTCCTGCCCAACTAGACACCCTCCCCCACCACCAGTGGGTTCTCTCTTGTGGAGGCTAAACTTTCTTTCCCAGGCACAGCTCTGCTGAAAGATAATAATAACTAAGGCAAACAGACCTTGAGCAGTGGGTCCAAGTCCCACCCCTTAACCTTGCAGCCTCTGCTTCTGGGATGACTCCTTTTGTTCTCCAGCCTGTGCCCTGATATAAGGCTTTACTGCCCCTTTGTCTTGTGCCAGACTTATGAGAAAGACCTGAGACCCTGGTTCAAGCATAAATAAAAGGCTCCTTTCCTCCTCCACCCACCTCGACTTCAGTTATCTTGATTATTAATAGTGTTCCTCAGCAACCTCACTCTAGTTCAATCCACAGACCTACAGCACAACTCTACTGTCATGGGGGACATGGCCCAGGGAGGGGCTGGGCTCCGGGATGGGTGGCCGTGATGGCACCCTTGATGCAGCCCACAGAGCTGCAGCCTCACTGCTCATGATGTCTCTGCCTGTGTGCACTGTAACAAGGACCACTTGAGAAACCTCAGACATGGCCACACTGAGCATGTTATGCTCTTTCCTCTCCTTCCCTGCTGCTGGACAGCTCTGTCCTCAGCCTCCCACTGGGTCCTGAAATGTCCAGGCATAACACCCATGGGAGGAGAGGTAGGAGCCCAGCAATGCCCAGGGGGACTGATGGCCACATGCCTCTGAAGCTCCAGTTACCATTCCTTCTACAAGGAACATATCTGAGCCAGAAACTAACTAGGACAGAACTGTCTGTTGGATTGAAAGTTGTTGGCCTGTTGGTCTCAGTGTTCAGAAGCAAGGGTGAGCCACCACAGAAGACCTACTATGAGATTCCGGCCTCTGGATTTGGGAAACAGGATTAAGGCTGGTGTTTTAATTCAAACACTAGGGTGCAGCCCTCTTCATATTTGCCAGGGCCTGGAAGAATGGGTTCAATCTCTGTGAAGGGCTTTGCCTTTATAAAGCTGGAGGCCTATAGAGGAACTGGTCTGACACCAGGACAGCAAGACATGAATCCAACTTGGCTAGTCTAGAGCCAGGTTTGCAACCTCTCTGGGGACAGGGTCATCAGGCATCATTATTAGAGCTGATTATGACTCAGGAAACTCACAGGCCTTCTCCATGTTTCTCTCCCTCTCTCTATTACACCACACACACACACACACACACACACACACACACACACACACACACACACACCATGCATAAAAATATTGACTTTTCTGTCCAGATACTATGTATTCATTTTCTCATTACTATATTTGTGATAACCAAGAGTACATTTTGCTTAAAGGAAAATATTTCTTTGAAAGGAAAGAGAAGAAAGAAATAATGAAGGCAAAGGGGTATAAACTAGTCCTTTCAGTTCCTTTGACACTCAGATACTTAATGCACACACAAAAAAAGCGGTGTCTAGAATTTAAATAATAGTACCAGATAAACAAAAAGATAACATACCTGAGATACCTTTCCTTCCTAGAAAAACTGAAATAACCCGTTTTAGTGAATCTAATATATTGTCTTGATAATGACTTATAATATTACTTATTTCTAAATGTATAGAGATTGTTCATCCAGTACAAGCACAAGTGTGTTATATAGAGGGATATAAGTAGATCTGTAAATTTTTGTACATCTGTTTTCATTCACTTATATTATTACTATCTTCGAATATATTGAGGAAGACTGAGAGCCTAAGGGAAGGAAAAAGAGAGTGGTAAGAAAAAGGAGAGAAAATGCTGGAAGACTGACCTTAAAAGAAGACTCAAACTATGTACAATGATGCTGGATATGTTGCTGGATGGATCGGGGATGTTTTTAGATTTCTCTATTGTCTCAGGCAATCCAGGAAGTGATGCAGTAAGTGTATGTATTAGGCATGGACTCTATTCTGAGACTGGGATGAGGTAGGATTCAAATTCTCATTTGAAAGAAACTCTCTGTTTCATCCCACAGTGCCTAACCATGAATACCTGCTTCAGAACCAGGTTATTTTGAAAGAAGACAGGGATTTTTTTCCCTCCTCCAGGGTTATTGCTGGGCTCGGTGCCTGCAGCATGAATCCACCGCTCCTTGAGGCCATTTATTTTTCCCCCTTTTGTTGCCCTTGTTGTAGCTATTATTATTGCCCTTGTTGACGCAATTTGTTGTTGGATAGGACAGAGAGAAATGGAGAGAGGAGAGGAAGACAGAGAAGGGTAGAGAAAGATAGACACCTGCAGACCTGCTTCACCGCCTGTGAAGCGACTCCCCTGCAGGTGGGGAGCCGGGGGCTCGAACCGGGATCCTTACGCCGGTCCCTGCGCTTTGCGCCACCTGCACTTAACCCACTGCGCCACCGCCCGACTCCCGACAGGGATGTTTTTGACCCTTTTCTTTTTTTTTAATTTCTTAGTAGCCATTTTCTCCATACCATTCTAATACTCTCCCATCAATAATTATATATTGAGAAACTGTATTAGCTTGCTATGTAGTATGACCAGACTAGGATGTCTAGTTAAATAATTTTATTATTCTGACTTTTTTATTTTTTAACCACCAGTGTTATTGCTGGGGCTCATGCTTGCACTATGATTCCATTGCTCTCCGCAGTCACTTTTTCCTTTTCTAATTTGCCACGCCAGAGAGATATAGACATGGGGAGAGAAGGATAAAGGCAGACATCAGCAGCACTGCTCCACCACTTGGGAGGTGTTCTCCACTCCCTTCCCCACCCAGGAATAGGGTCCAGGGACTTAAAACAAGGTCCTGCCCCTGGCTCCTTGTGTGCGCTACCAGGTGCACCACTGCCAGGCCCCTGGTGACTCTTAAAACAAATACTGTCCATTAAAAGGCAGAAGTCTGACAGACAGTATGTGAAAAGACTCAGTGCCCTCTCTGCTTTCTGTCTTTGCTCATAGAGGCATCCTTGATGTAGGACTGTATGTAAAGGAAACATTTCCATGGTGAGGTACATCATTCTCCTCCTGGACGTAAGACTGGTTGGGCTTTCTTCCTTCTCTCCTTCTATAATGCTCTCAACTAGAAAGTGGGCCAGGTGGCCTCCTGGCTCTCCACCTCCTCTCAGCACACAGGTCATCAAAGAATGTCCACAACTCATTTGCCAATGGATTCATTCTTTCAAAAATGGTTTTATGTGGATAACATTGCCTTTGTGTATGTACACACAGACACACACACACACACACACACACAATTATGCTCCTGGAAACAGTGTGTCTGTGACAGCATCCATGTGGATATCCTACAGTGATATTTACTGTTTAGAATTATATAATTAGATGACGATGACCACTGCATGAAATAGGGGCAAGGCTTGTGCAATCTCTATTATTTCCAATAACAGCCTGGAAGTCTATAGTCATCTCTAAAGAAAAAGATTAAAAGACTCAAAGCTGTAGGTGCAACTGGCTTCAGAGGGTAACTCTGTCAACTCTCAGTTATGACACTGACCTTTGACCACTGACATCACAGCCCAGGTTCCTTGGCTACAGCGGAATCTTCAGTCTTGGAGACTGAGCTGAACAGTGCGCACAGTGCTGTGCCCAGCTTTCTCTTTCGCATCAAGGAGTGAAGAGTAGAGGATGTCTGTGTCTATCAGAAAGTCTTCGAGGCTTTCAGGGTGTCTGGGCTGGCTGCCCTGCTTAAGGTATAGTCTGTTCACATGGCCTGTGTGACCAGCAGAGGAGGAGGAGGGTGGTCCCAGGACGTGCTCTGTGTGATGCCCACGGACAGAATACTCAGCTTCAGCCATAGTTATCAACAGTTAATTGTGCTTATGAGATTCCCTTCTGCTGATGCCAGAGAGCAGGCTTGAACTGTTAGCATCTGAGTCCTGTGGGCTTACTATGGGCACAGCCAAGGAATAGCTTAGTACTTCCTTGAGTTGAGAAACATTTGAATGTTTGGTTTATTCTCGGCTGATCATGGGATTCCTGCCCCCCCTCAACCCCAAAGTGATGACTGACTTAAAGAAGATTAGAGTCAGTTTTCCAGAATACTGTTATCTAAGTGTGTATGTTAACCTGAGACCACAATGGAATGACTTCTTCACACTCTTGGATCTATGCAATCTGACCCCTATAGGTCACACATAGATCTGTTTAAAATTATTTTTATTAGAAAGGAATAGAGAGAGAACAAAAAATAAGAAAAAAGAAGCAGAGAGAAATGAAAAGGGGGAGAGGAATGGGTAGGGAGAGAGGCAGAGTCACTGAGGCAAAAACTGCAAATGATACTTGGGGTTGATTATGCTCCACAACACTCTAGACACTTCAGGCCTTGGCCCTGTGTCCCTGAATTGGTTCTTTGAAACATTTCTCATCCTCTCTCCTTTGACCTCTTAGTGTCCCCTTACATTTTTTATCCTTATATTGGGGGTCAGTGTTAATTCACTACAGTGTGATTTGTTGACATGGGGTGTCTGTACAATACTCTCACCCCCACTCAGGTCCTCTCCCAGCACCAAGCACCAGGGCCCCTATACCCTCACTCCCCCTGACTCCCTCTCAGTGTCTCCTTTCTACCAGGTCCTGAGACTCTGCTACTTCCTTGTCCCCTGACACTGAAATGACAGGCCTTGTGCCCTGTCCTTTAAGCTTCCCTCCATTACCACCAAGCCCTGAGTGACCTCAACTCTCACAGGAGCTCTGTCTAGCTCAAGACTCCTGAATTGGGTTGCTGAGCCCTTCTGGGGAACTAGACTCCTCTGTAATGCTCTGTGAGTGCTGACATCAGCAGGAGCCCCTGTGTTCCACCTGCCAGTGACAAACTGCCTTGTGGGTCTGCTGTGTTGCAGCTCTTCTGTGGAGGAGGGTAGTCCAGAAGAGAAGAACCTAGTGTTGCCTCATGGCCATATCCAGTTCTTCGGCTCTGGCAAATTCCAGAAGGGTCGGAGGTGGCAGAAAAGGCAACTGATCTTATATTCCAAGGTTTTGCTCATCTCCAACACAAAGTATGTACCTGCTCAACCTGAAGTTGGTGTAATGCACCAAAGTAAAAAACTCTGGGGTGGAGGAGTGGGGGGGGAATACAGGTCCTGGAAAAGGATGGCAGAGGACCTAGTGGGGGTTGTATTATTATGGGGAACTCTCAGGGAAAACTGAGAAATATTATATATGTACAAACTATTATAGTTACTGTTGACTATACAGCATTAATCCCCCAATAAAAAATGACTAAAAGCAAGAAACACACCCACCATCTCCTTAGGAGAAACCCAGATGCTCGCAGATCGCTGGGATAGAAGTTTACAGTGCTGTGCTCTATTCCCTCTCCAGGTACAAGAGTCACTTCAGAATCAAGTACTTGGTGCCCCTGATGGACATGAGGGTGGAACCAGCATGAAGAAAGCCGCGAGAGCCCACACATCACTGGTCCTGGGCTGGGCTGAGCGCAGCTTCGTGGTCTCTTTTCAGTAAGACTGCAGCCAGGCCCTGCCTGTCTCCTCATGACTCTTAGGGGGAGCACAGCTCCATCTGGGGCTCTATTAGCCACATGTGCTCTGACCCCCACAAGGACAGCTCTGTGCTCTCCACTGTCCTCCAATGGCTCTGATTCAGGCAAACACATGTAGCTGCTAAGATCTCTGCAAGTAGGGACCCGGGGATTGAAACCAGGTCCTTGTGCATGGTAGCATGTGCAGTTAACCATCCGCACCACCAACTGATCCCAAACCCAATTTCTCCTCCATTTAGATTTCCTCGTCATCCCAGCAAACTGTTAAAGAGCAGGGCCCCTCAGCACCCAGTGACCAGGACAGGCCTCCTGGATCACACAGTCCCACCGATAACAATCAATGATGCTGTTTATATTGGCCGGCATTATAATATGTTTGTTTGAATTTTGTGCATTTTAACTTTTTTTCTCCCCTTCTCTTTGATTTCAGGTCAGTTGAGAAGATGGAGCAATGGTACAACAAGCTTTATGAGTATGTCCTTATTTCATGTATTTCAAATCTTAAAGTTCTCAGAATGCAGAGTCCTAGCAGTCAATGCCCATCGCTTTTTTCCCCCTTCTCTCCACGCTGTGATGGGAGCTAACATCACCCTGCACCATGTATTAAATGGCCCTGACTTAAGGGCAGATTTCTTCATCGGCTGGTTCTCAAAGGAAATATACCTGCCAGCCCTACAGCCCAGGGAGGTTCTGGCCTGGACTCCAGGCAGGAAAGCTGCCAGGAGGATGGGATCTGCAGCCCTGGTCTCAGAGACCTGACAACATAGACATGTTTTCTTGGATCTGTCTCATTCTCTGGAAATACATTTGCATACTGTTTCTCTCATTAGATCTTGCATATATCTTCAAAAAGTTGCTATGTTGAAAAAGCATTGAAAAATGCTGAAATGATTAGCCAAACACAAGTTCATTTGAAAATAGTTTAACAGATCATTTTTCCTTCTCTCTTTTGGGTCACTGTGGAATCCATTAGAAAAATTTACACTGCCGTTCTCGACTACCTGGACACCATCCTAGAGGAGGCAGAAGGCAACTGTGTGTTTCTAACACTAGAACTCACATCCCATGTTCCTGCTTTACATAGAAAGTGCTCTAGAGATGACGGAAGAATCCAACACTTACATTCCAGAAAGATGTGTTTTCCTACTTACAGACATCTCTATAGACACAAAAAAAGGGAGTCAAAACTGTATGCAACATTCTCTTGCATATACAGAGTGGTTTGCATTGCTCCCTGTGGATTATTTCCCCCTGGAATGGGTGACTCTACTAATTAAAGAGAAAATAACAAGCTCAGTTTTCTTTATGCTACTGGATCAAAAGAAAGCTAGGAGGGACCAGGCAGTGGTGTATCTGGTAGAGTGCACATATTACCATGCAAGATGACCTGGGTTCAAGTCTCTGAGTCCTACTTGTGGCAGGGGGAGGTTCATGAGTGGTGAGGCAGTACTGCAGGTGTCTCTTTACGTCTATGCCCCTTTCTCTCCCTTCTGCTTCCCCTTTATCAAATAATATGAAAAAAGAAGACAATGGCAGCCAGGAGCTGTGGAGTCATGATGCAGCCACCAAGCCCAGTGGCAAAAGAAAGTACATTGAGTATCATTTGTTTTCTGGAATTGCAGTACAATAGCTAAGATATTTACTATGGGGAACTAAGACATTCTCTTACCCACAATTTCAGTAGTGACTGAATACTGGTTAATAAGCTTATACAACTATAGGGGTAGAGTTCCATGCTCATCATCTCCAATTTGTAAATGTACTTCTTTCATTAAGTTAGAATCTTTCAGTCATGTGACCTTGGATATTTTTTCTTTCCCATCTTAAATCTTTCCCCATTTTCAGGTATGGACACCATCTTCTTCCCTTGGAGTTCTTTTGTTTGTTTTACTATTGATAAATACAGAAAGAAATTGAGTGGGATGGGGAGATAGAAAAGGAAAGACACAGAGTCACCTAGAGCACTGCTTAACTACTCATGAAGTTTTCCCCTTACAGGTGGGGCCTAAGTGTTGAATGTGGGTCCTTGTCCATGGTAATGTGTGTGCTTAATTAGGTATACTGCCTTGCCTGGCCCTGAGGAGGGTTCTTTCTTCCTTTCTCTCTTTCTTTCTTTTTTCCAGAGCACTGATCAGCTTTGACTTATGGCTTATAGTGGTCTGGGGGATTGAACCAGGGACTTTGGAGCCTCAGGCATGACAGTCTCTTTGCAAAAACATTATGCTAAGAGGTCCCACTATGCTATTCTCATGAGATCCCACTTACAGATATACTACACCTATGGATTCTGTCTGCATGTCCCTTGAATACTGTGTGCTCTTTTTACAATTATTTATTGCATTAGGATGGGATCATTTTTAATGATCTATCACAAACCAATTCCTCCTTAATTTCTCATCTTCATTAACAGCTTAGTATGTCAATAAGGCTTTCTGGCAGGGCAGTGGCACCCAATCCTGGGTTCTGAACTTGGTAAGGTGTGTGCCGAACTAGCAGCACAACTGCCTAACCCTCTTTTTTTTATTTCTTCTTTTGCATAATTTTAAAACTGCATCATATCAGGGTTGGCCTTCACTCTGCAGCATTGATGCCATTTTCCTGCTTCTTCATACACCAGCCAATGCTTCTCACGTGGAGGGGGCAGTTCAAAGCATTTGATTAGATAGTTGACATTTTAAATTAAAAAGTATTTAATCAGCTGGGAGTTACCTGTGTGTATATACCGAGTCTAGAAAGCAAGCAGGAAGAAATCCACATATCCTTGTCAACACACTTCTAAACATGCACTGAAAATCCAAGGATTCACTAAAATCTACAGTGTTGACTCAAAACCACAGTCACTCCCAGGGGTCAAGTAGCTGTTAAAGAGTGAAATCAAACCACCATCCACTGCAAGGAAGCAAAAGATGTTTATTCACGAGTTGCAATCCGGGCCGAGATGGTGACTGGTGTTAGTCTACCAAGCTCGACCCTGAACAAAGCTCAAAGCATACAATTTATAGGAATTCAGACTACACTCAGGGAGGGGGAACACATCACCTTACCAGCCTATATCCAATAATTTCAAACTTAGCAAAAGCCTGATCTATTCAGAGCAAAGCATGGGCTAGTTTTAGACATTACACCAGACCAATAGGTCCCAGCCAAAGTGGGGGTTACCACATTTTTTTTGTTCTTTATTGGGACCACCAACCATCTGTTTGCAATCTATCAGGTCATCATTTGTCAGGCCATTTTTAACTGTCTGGTAACAGTATTCTGTTGCAGAGGTCATGATGAGTCCTGCTAGCTGCAGGGTCTGTCAAAATAATTGATGGCCTCTTAGGTTCTGTCGTGGGGAAAAGGGCAAGGAATTTTCCACCTCACTGGGCAGGAGGGCAAAAAGCAACTATATTTAAACTATTCTTAAAACTCAAACTCAAAAAGCAACTATACTTATAACTATTCTAGAGTTACTGCCTCTCACAGTAGCTTTGTTACTGGACACAGGGCTCTATCTCTCTCTAGGGAAACAGAGCTGCTGGGAAATATGTTGTTCCACTGCTCACTCCATAGGCTTATTGTGGCCCTGACTTCTTTCTCTCCCAGGAGTTTGAGGAACCTGATCAGGGGTCTGTGAGTTCCAGGATGGAAGAAACCACAGAGCCACCTGCAGGTGAGTGTCAGGGCAATCTACAAAGAGGCTGACTGGAGTGAGACATTAACTGCAAAGGCTCAGGGAAAATGGTTTCCAGCTTAGCTTCAATACCTTCTGACAGGGAAAAGTGCAGGCAATAGGCCTCCATGCATTCAGCAGACACTGACCAACTCACTGCTCTGTAACAGGCTCTAATGACAGCCCTTGCTTCTTTACTTCTCTGTGGCAGACAGGGCTGCTCTATAGAGGTCTTCCTCATGAGGAATTCATTGCATTCTAAGCATAGGAATGTATAAGAGAATCTTCCTCTTTACTTTGTCAACTCTTCTCTTGGGCACATGCTAGGGCAGGGTCTCCTGTCAGATTCATGGACACAGAAACACAGCCTTCTTTGCACAGATGGTCCGAAGAAGGCCCTTCTGTAATCTTCTACAATGAGGTGAGTCTCTTCATGGTCATCCTGGACCTAGATTCTGTTTCTCTCCATGTAGGTGGCAAACATCTGAATGAACACGAAGTGGGCCAAATGCCAGCCACGGAGGGGCTTCCATTAGAAGCACATGACTCCTGCAGCCTCAAATGTGGAGACCAGCAGGGGAGAGGGGACCTGCTGGGTTCCTGCATATGCCTCCTACCAGGTCATATCTCCTTCATGAAACAAGCTCATGACACTGAAAATCAATCTCAAGGAGGGAGTGGGGGGCAGGATTGGCAAGGACCCAGTAGCCCCAGAGAAAGCCATGCACGTCTCCCCGGAAGACACTGCTTCCTTGCCATACTCTAGCTAAATCCTGTGGTCATGATGGGCTCATCCCAACCACCTCAGCCTAAACATATGCTTGGATTTCTCTCCATACAGATGGTGAATACCACCATGACAATGGAATGGTTCCACTGCCTGTAACTGAGGACCAGTCAAAGGAACAGGAAGTCTCTGGCTTGGATTCCAGCTGCCAGGAGTCCTTCCTGTTGGAGCAGCTATTTGAAGACACCCCAGGTTAGTTCCTCCTCAAGCCCAGATCCCAGGTCAGGACCAGCAAAGGAGAGGGAAATTGAACACTTTGCTGCAAGTGCCACCTCTCTGGAAATTTCTCCCCTCCTGAAAACAAGCTCATGACACTGAAAACCAGCCTCACTGGGGAAATGGGACCAGAATATACATCAGAATAGTGACCTAGCATAAATTCTACTTCCAAGTTTCTAGAAACATCTTATTTCTCAAAAAAATAAATAAATAAATAAATAAAAGACAAGGCCAGTTAACACACCTTCAAATCAATAAAAAGTAGGGAGTCCAGGTCTCCTTTCTCAAATCCTCAAAGATTTTCCTGCTGATATGCAGGAATCATCTCCTACACTAAAGACTCGATTTGCTTTCTTCATCCGTCCCTCTACAAAGGTTTCAGTTAGGAAGTAGACCCTCCGCCCCTTGGTTCTCTATGTCCTTCATCCTCTCACTGACTCAGCTCCCTAGGGCCCCTCCTTTGTCCATTGCTAATCCCACTACTATGTTCACAGGTCTCTGTACTGGGGGTGACTCTACCAGGACCCTGGGCATCTCTGTTGACAGAGGCCACCACAAGAGCATCTTGGTGGCTGTGGACCAGAGGGATGACACTGTCTCCACCCTCCATGATGTGGAAAGCATCAGGCAGAGCTCCGTGTTCAATTATCTGCACGGGGGCCCCTCATGGCCACCTTTGCTGGACCTCACTGCCTCTGAGCTCATAATTGAATACTTGATGGGTTGTGGGGACAGGGCCACCCACAAGCTGTCACTCTACAACTATGCCCTGAGCCACCCCATCATCCCTGTGAACCTGGCAGTGGAGGACATCATGGACTGTGCCACTCTGCTCCACCAGAAAGAGAAGGCCACCAGCACTCAGTTCTCCTGCATCATGTCCGTGCTTTGTACTGGCAACCACAGAGAGCTTAACAAGGAAGACACGGAGAAGTGAGGCCCTCCATCCTGGTCCCCTTCCTGCTAGATGTAGGTGCCTCCTTCCTGACTGATGCCAGTGGTTAAAAGGTGACCAGGCTCCTGGACACACCTCATCTACACCATGAGTCTGGATGAACCTAGGCCATGTGAGATTAATTCGAGCAACTAGTCTGTGTGAGACACAAGGTGTTCTGGCTGATTAAAACAGGAGAAGAGAATCACATCCCAACAATGGCAGGACTTTACTCATTCTCCTGGTGTCAGCACAGTCTGGGTGGAGGCTGCAGATTTTTGCTGTATAGAGAGGAAAGGTTTCTACTATATGCTGACTAGGCTTTAATATATTTAATTCTTTTCATAATAATTCAATTTACCTAATTGCTAGACACAGAAATTAAGACAGGAGGGAGAGACAGAGGGGGAGAGACACCTACAGCTCTGCTTTTCAGCTCCTGAAGCCTCCCCCTTGAAGGTGGGAACTGGGGCGAGAACCCATGTCCTTGCTCACTGTGGCATGTGTGCTCACCAGGTGGGCACCACTTAGACCCTTCATGTATTTATCTCCTTGGAGAAATTCACTCTTTGGCTTACTTCTTCAGGAATCAAGAGGTAGCTAGTATATGAGATTCTGATTTGACTAAAACAGTTCTCTGTGTTTCATTTCAGGCATGAAAAGAAGACAGCCTCCTAATTCCAAGCCAGGAGAGTGCCCCCTACAGAAAGGCTCACTGATGGACCATCTCAGGCCTCTCTGAGCAGGATCCAGACAGCCCCCTGTCTACACCCTGCTCAGCTGATAAGGGCTCAGGGCTCCTCTCAGCACCTTGCTGGGGGCTCCCCTGGGAAGTCTGCAATCAGTGAGGCCACCTGGGTGTCTGCTGGAATGCCTACAGCCAGCCTTCCCCTTTGAAGAACTGACCCTTTCTTTTCCCTGTCAGTTTATGATATCCAACTGACAACAATTATTTTCCTAATCCTTTGCAGGATTTTGACTTAGTTCTCAGTCCTGGCATCTATGTGTAAACTTCCTGGTGGAAGACATGAAGCCCTCTGACTAGGAGTTCTTTTAAACTTTTTGTCTAGTGGGGTCAATATGAAAAATGTCAACATTCCACATCCAGCTCATTTCATTTGAGTCATCTTCCCTGATGCCTTCTTACATCCTAGTTTTAGAGTCTTTTCACAGAAATCTCTCTCTTATTCCTTTCACTGTATGTATGTAGTTATAGAATCTTTTAATGTATCTTCTTGTTGATTGTATTGCTATAATAAATATCAATCCCTGACTCTGTGCCTTATATGACCCCTCTCTTTGCTCAGGGCTCAGATGAAACCTTGGTGGCCTCCTCTGGGCAGCTCTACATTAGCTGAGGTCCCATGTGTCTGCAGGCAGCTAACAGCTCAACTGGATCTACTTTCTGTGTGTTGCCTGTTCCCCAAGCCTCTACAGGGTGGCACTGAGCTTCTTCAATGCTGGAAGAAGAGTTCCCACAGCCAGACAGCCACTGAGGTCTCTACCTCCTTCCCATTTGTCCATGTTCCATGTGCCAGAGCAAGGACATGGCTGAGTCTGCTGTCAGCCCAGGAGGAGACAGTAGCAGAGACTAAAGATGGCACATTTCCGATTTCTGGATGGCTATTACTGTGATCAGCACATTTCACTGCAAAATTCAAGGTGACACCTCTACTACCATAGGACCTCAGCTACTAGCCTTTTACTCCTTAGCCCAGCACTTCCCAGACAGATGCCAAGTGTGGGGACAAATGGTCATGGAATAGCCACTCATTATGCTGACACTGGTATCTGTGCAACATGTGCACGTCAGAAGGTCACAGGTCAAAACTGGCCTCCTGGGGAAATGAAGGTCACTGTTCAACCTGACTGCCCTTTCTCTTTTTAGGATGATTTAGTGCTACACTGTCTACTAAGAACTTCAGAAAATATAACATTCAATGAATGGTCTTTCAAAGAGATGTGACATTTTCAAACAAGCAAGTGCACATTTTCCAAAATAAAAAGTACAAAATTTCTAAAATGTCAGAATATGCTTTTATCATAGTTAAAAAATGAAAACCTGTGTACACTACTACCACACCTGAAAATTATACAATTTAAGGTCGGGAGTCGGGCGGTAGCACAGTGGGTAAAGCACAGGTGGCACAAAGCAGAAGGACGAGTGTAAGGATCCCAGCTCCCCACGTGCAGTGGAGTCTATTCACAGGTGGTGAAGCAGGTCTGCAGGTGTCTATCTCTCCCTCCTCATCTCTGTCTTCCCCTCTTCTCTCCATTTCTCTCTGTCCTATCCAACATCAACAAGAATACCAACTACAACTAAACATGGGCACAAAAGAATAAATAAATAAAAAGTTAAAAAGCTCAGAAAGGCAATAAAAAAGATAGAAACAGGGAGATCGGTAGTAGAGCAGTGGGTTAAGGGCATGTGGCTGAAATGCAAAGAGTGGCGTAATGATCTGGGTTCTAGACCCCAGCTCCCCACCTGCAGGGGAATCACTTCACAGGCGGTGAAGCAAGTCTGTAGGTGTCTTTCTGTCCCCCTCTCTGTCTTCCCCTTCTCTGTCCATTTCTCTCTAACCTATCTAACAAGGACAACAATAATAATAACTACAAAAATAAACACAACAAAGGCAACAAAAGGTAAAATAAATAAAAATTTTTTAAATGCACCTTAAAAAAATCTTCTTTAAAAAAAGATGGAAACAATTATTTCAGTCCCAAATCACTGAGCATGGGAGTTTTTTTTTTTTAAATATTTTTCAATAGTGACGCACATTTTTATGCTACTTATAAATACAATCAACATTAGAGTTTCTTTTGCACCTCCTAGATAGTAAATGAACAAGTGTAATATTTTTATGTATTTATTGACTACCTGTACTTTTTCTGTACCCTATTCATAATATTTGAAATCCTCTAGAGGCCAATGTGTCATTTTCTTCTTGATGTTTCATTGTTGTTGTTAATGCTATGGCTTCTGCTCATTAGCTATAGGACTCTATCATCATTATCAGCTGTCTTCATTTAATTTTATTTATTTTATTCATATATAATTTATATATCATTTATGTCATTTTTTATTAGCTACAGGACTTAACATCATAATCAGCTGTCTTTACTTTATTTATTCATTTTGAATGTATGTAGAGACAAAGATGAAGAACCGAGGTGCAGAACTGTTCTACTATTTCTAAAACTTTCCCCCCTCTCCGCCTAGCGGGTGGAGACTGGGGTTGGAACCAAAGTTACCAACATGGCAACTTAGGTGCTCTACTGGGTGATACACAAACTGCCCACTTTTCTCAATTTTTAAGAACTTCCCATAGTCTTGAATACTCAGATTGTCTCCAGGCATGTCACTCATCTGACTTCCTTATCTTTCACTGTCCCTGCTGGCGAGCCAGCATAATGGTTCTGCATGTGACAGGCTTTCATGCCTGAGGCTCTGAAGTCCCTGGTTCAATAATCAGCTCCACCATAACCTGGAGCTGAGCAGTGCTCTGTTTTTTCTTTTTCTTTCTCTCTCATTAAAAATATAAATTACATATTTATATTTTTAGGGTGCAGGCAGTGGCACACCTGGTTGAGCGCATATGTTACAGTGCACAGTGACCCAGGTGCAAGCCTCTGGTCTCTGCCTGAGGTGGGGAAAGCTTCAAGAGCAGTGAAGTGGGGCTGCAGGTGCCTCTCTGTCTCTTGCCTTCTCCATCTCCCCCACCCCTATAGATTTCTCTCTGCCCTGTCCAATAATAAGTAAATAGTCTGTTAAAAATATATATATGCACTTTAATTTCTAATATTAAATTGTATGCTAATCTCAAGACACACAGCTATGCTTATATAGCTATATAGTTGGTAAGTCAAAATATGGAACCAACCTAAAACAGACAACTAGATAACTATGTTAGAATGGGGCATGGCTGGTGATGCACACAGCTGACACTGCTCTTACCATACACAGGGACCTGGGTTTGAGCCCCTGCTCCCCACCAGCAAGAAGAATGTTTAATGAGTGGTGAAGTACGTTTAAAAGTCCATCTCTCTCTTTTTTCTCTTTTTATTTAATTACCCCCCCAAGATAATTGCTGGGGCTCAGTGCCTGTACTACAAATCCACTGTTCCTGGAGGCTATTTTTTCCTTTTGTTGCCCTTGTTGTTTATCTTTGTTGTAGTTAATATTATTGTTATTTCTGTCATTGTTTTTGGACAGGACAAAGAGAAACTGAGAGGAGAAGACAGAGAGGGGGAGAGAAACACAGACACATGCAGACCTGCTTCATCCCCATGTAAAGTGACCCTTTTGTAGGTTGGGAGTGGGTGGCACCAACGTAGATTCCTAAACTGGTCCATGAACTTCCTACCATGGGCTCTTAACCCACTACACCTGTCCCCTTCCTTTTTTTCTTCCCAATCACCTCTTAATTTCTCTCTGTTCTAACCCATAAAACAGAAAAATAATGACCATTACTCATTCTACCACACCACTGATAAACTTGGTGATAATAAATAATAATAATAATTTCAGGTATATAGTTAATAGAAAAATATTTTATAATTTAAAAAAAGAGATAGCACAATGTCCTTTTAGACAAGGAATATAGAAAACTGAAACAAATGAACTTGGAAAAAAGTGAAAGAAACAGCAGCAGCCAAGCTAACTTCTAAGATTTTGTGAAAACTATGGTTGTTCCTCTTGTGGACAGCAGTACAGAACTTTGGCAACAGGTTTGGTGTCACATCATGGCTGTGCATCTTATAATCTTATAAAGCATTACTAAATCCCTAATACAAATGTTAAAAAAGATATTTAGTTATAACTATCATTTTCCTCCTTTATGCCCCTGGTCTTTTTAAAACAGTTTTTGCAGTTTTAACTCGGGAAGACTAAGTGCCATTGCAAATCAGAATAAATTTAAACCTGTAAGTTATAAAAATGAAAACAACAGAAAATAACTACATATCATACTCAATCAGAAAATACCTTGGGAAGGAAAAAAGACATGCACAGAGCCAGAGCAATCTCTACTTATACTAATACGAAAACAGAAAAGAGAAGCATGAAAAGTTGTTTGTGGCTACTAGTGATTTTACAACTGCGTAGTATCAGACACGACTTTTTCCTCTGAGAGAGGAAAGAAAGCACACATCTTCTGCCCACCAGAAGCCACAATTCAAGTGTAAACAAGCATAATGTTAGCAACATTCAAGCAGCAGTGATTCTAAAGAGTTACTGATGAGCTTCAAACCAATGGCAGTCATGATGCTGAGAGTACCATGACGAAAGGAATTCTAGTGGGTCTGAAAAGAGAAGAGTACCAAGCCTCCTTTAAAGAACACTTAGACTTTGATGAAAGCATAATAAAGGGAGGAAAAGCACAGGTGTCACAATGAGTTCCGTGAAGCTTTCCTGACATGGTAAACTAACCTCCAAACCCAGCTTCAGCTCACAACAGCTACATGGCAGCACTCAGGGCTGCTCCTTGCTCCTTCAGGTCCCTGCACCAAACCTTGGTGCTACAAGTCCATTTTACAAACACAACTGCAGCGACTGGGAGGCATCATAGTGGTTATACAAAAGGTTTTCATGCCTGAGGCTCTGGTGTCCCAGTGGAACCTCTGGCATGACCACAAGCAAAGCTCAGAGGTGCTCTGGTTGTTTTTAAAAGCAGAATTACTGTGACCCAGGAGGGAGCTCAGAAGTCAGAAAGCAGGACCTGCAAGCAGAGTATCCTGAATTTGGTTCCAGCTCTGAATGTGCCAGAATGATGCTCTGGTATGTTCTCTTGAGAAGAATTTGACACAAAGAAGTCACTGTTCCAGCAGGTGTCGAGAGCACATTGGTTCTGCAAAAATACTCTCACACCTGACACTCCAAAGTCCCAGGCTCAGCAGCTCATACCATCATAAAATGAGCCAGAGTTGAGCAGTGCTCTGGTAAAACAAACAAACAAACAAATAATACAGAGAGACAGAGAGAAGGAGTGAGGAATAATAAAGAAAAGGGAATTTATAATAAAGAAAAGTAATATCCATGATGTAGAAAACTGAATTTTCACTAATTTGTAAAGAGCAGCTATGCCTATAACTGGCATCTAAAGTCAACCTATCCTCATTCCAAGACACTGTTTTGCAAATGCTACCTGTGAAAAACAGTTTAAAATAATGTGGAAAATGAACCCTTTAACACACATAGTTCACCAAATAGAGCAGGCTGCCCAGAATTGGGCCCTGGCCCTACATGGGAAGAGAATGGACCAGGAGAAGTTTGAATGTAGTCAGTACACCATCTGTCTCTCTTCACCTCTCTTGTCCCTCTGTCTGAATGAAAAAAGCAGCCTAGAAGTGGTGAAATCAAGCATACAGGAGGTCCTAGATCCACAAGGTTAATAATGCTTGAAGTAAAAATGCAGTTCAATTCCACTTAACTAGAGAGGGACATTCACTGATGGAATGAAAAACCATAAATGTAAATAAATCCCTCACACTTCAGGATTATGCAGTACATAAAACAATCTTAAATGTTTCTTAGAACACTGAGTTCCTTAGCAAAAACTTCTCATACAACTATGTGTATGTGTATATATACAGATACACACTTCCTTACAAGCTGAGATTCATTCATGATGCTACCTAATCAAGGATGGTTTTTGTATTGATACAGCCTTTGAATATTTCCTATGACTAATAGCACTAAGTTATTACTTTAAATTCTTGGAGATAAAATAATTCTAGCAGAGACACCAGATGTACTGCAAAACCTTTCTAGAAGCGATTTCAGAAGAGTATTAATCCTTACTGTGTTAGGGCATCCATAGTCCAGAATAAATGGAGTTTTCTCGTGTGTGCCTGGAATGGTATTCTAATCTTTTTTTTAAATTAATTTTATTTATTTTTTGAGAGCAATGCAGAGAGAGAGACACACACAGAGAGAAACACCAGAGCACTGCTCAGTTCTGGCTTATGGTGGCATGGGGGATTGAACCTGGGACTTAGGAGCCTCAGGCATGAGATTCTGTTTGCATAACCATTATGCTCTCTCCCCCACCCGGTATTATTAACTTTAAGAGAAAGGAAACAACAGTAACTCACTCCCTGGCCCATTTTGGAAAAGGTTGTTACCCACTAGATGATGAGACAAGGACCGGCAGAGTAATTGAATTCCAGCCAAAGCCAAATGGGCAAAATCTAAAACACATGAGGTATTTGTAAAATTAAGAACAATACATTTGGGGAAATAAAAATAAATGACTGAGAGGCTATTACTATGCACTATATACTGATCTAAAAACTGTATTCTACATAACTTCAGTTTAATCCTAACAATACATAAGTGAGCCACCTGAATTAGGAAAGTAACATCTGTCCATAAAATCTAGTTTAAATTAAGGACAGTAGAAGTTCTTTTTGTGGAAAACTAGAGTTTAGTGCTTAGTCCCCAGAGTCTGCAGATGGGGTGCAGGGAGTTCAGTGGACTCTGGTGGAAGATAAGGTGTTGCAACACATTTTGAAAAAGGGAAGATATCAATTTCTGAAACACTGGTTTATGAATCTACCTCAACTCAAAACAGCCTATTGTTAATCTTCAAAATTCCTTTCAGTTTTTTTTTTTCTACTTGGGAAAGAATGATTTAAAAATAGTAGTTATCAAGTGGGCACAATTTCTCCCCGTCTCTGACAGTCACCTGCACACTGACTCCACAGCCATCTTAGCCTTTCTGCCACCCTTGGGCAGAGTGGGTATCTCCAGCACCCACTCTTCCTCTTCCTGTTACAGCACAAGGCCTGGTCTTGTTGCAACAGGCCAAGCCCGGTCTAAATTCTGCCATGTATCTGGTTTTTTCTTGCTAATTTTTTTTAAATGAAGGGAAAGGGCATTTAAAAAATATAATTATTGGTTTATTCTCTTTTGTTGCCCTTTTTGTTTTATTGTTGTAGTTAATGTTGATGTTGTGGGATACAACAGAGAGAAATGGAGAGAGGAGGGGAAGACAGAGAGGGGGAGAGAAAGATAGACATTGGCAGAATTGCTTCACTGACTTTGAAGAGACTCCCCTGCAGGTGGGGAGCCAGGGCCTTGAACCTCTTCCTTATTTCTTAAGTTCCATCTATAAGTGAGATTGCCAAATACTCATCTTTCTCCTTCCAACAAATGGTACTAAACATGGCCACCTGAAGTTCCATACAGCAGGATGCAAGAGGATGATTTCTCCATCTTCAATGGGTGAGTAGACTTCCCTTGTGTATATGGACCACAAGCATTTAAAACACTTCCCTCTGTTAACCTTCGGGGTTGCTCCCGGATTTGGACCCACCTGTGCACTCATCACTTTGGAGACCTATTTGTCTCCTTTTGCACGGCAGTTTTTTAATTCCTCTGCTTATTTCCTTTCTGTGTGTGCCTAAGTTGGGTGCGCGCACGTGCGCGCGCGTGTGTGTGTGTGTGTGTGTGTGTGTGTGTATGTTTGTGTGTGTGTGTGTGTATGTGTGTATGTGTATTTCCCACAACTAGAAGGCATTGCTGTCTCAACTTACCTGACACCAACATTTCATTCAAATGCTTCTAATGTAACACTGACTCTGACTGGCCCGCTCTGGGCTTCCAATGTGGGAAAGGGCCCACAGTCCCTGTGTGACACAGTGTCTATCTGTCTGCAATCACAAGGCCAGCACTGCCACCTGGTCTCTCTTTAGTGGGGATCAGTCAGATTCCTCTCTTTGACATCAAATGGGCCAGATTGTTCCTTAGTTCTCATTTCTTTTGTTTTTTTTATACTTTCCTTCTCTTCCCTCCTTCATGTCTCTCTCCCTCTCCCTCTCCCTCTCTCTCTTCCTCTCTCTCTATATATATATTTGTATACTGCCACATGTATTTATGGAATGCTGAGCGTTCCTTTCCTGTTGCTGAATTTCTGATATTTATACTTTGTTACACTTAATGTATATACTACATTACTAAACCTCATACATTAGTAGAAATGATGAACTTTTAAATTCGGGCCTTCTAAATTATTTCAGGCCTTCACAGATAAGAACACATGATTGAAAAAAAGATTTCAATAGCTTTTTCATAAAAGAATGAAATAAATAAATTTATTTAGAGTTTCTTTCAAGTATTTATTTAGGATGAGAGGAATAGATCACCAGGTAGCCTACTTCAAAGCTCCATTTGTTGATTGATGAGAGAGACAAGAGATAGAATGACACATGACACAAGCGTATGCAGTGCCACAGACCAGACCTGAGATTTATGTTGCTGAGTTGTTTCTACCCAGTGCCAAAAACCATTCTGTAGCTGTCACTTACCTCTTTACTTATCCACCAAGCATAATCCTATTTATCCCAAAGGATACAACATCATCTTTACTTTCCTAGGGGATACTTCATTGAGTATATGTCCCATAACTTTTTTTTCCCCTCCTCCAGGGTTATTGCTGGGCTCAGTGCCTGCACGATGAATCCACCGCTCCTGGAGGCCATTTTTTCCCCCTTTTGTTGCCCTTGTTGTAGCTTCGTTGTGGTTATTATTATTTCCCTTGTTGACGCAATTCGTTGTTGGATAGGAAAGAGAGAAATGGAGAGAGGAGGGGAAGACAGAGAAGGGGAGAGAAAGATAGACACCTGCAGACCTGCTTCACCGCCTGTGAAGCGACTCCCCTGCAGGTGGGGAGCCGGGGGCTCGAACTGGGATCCTTGCGCCAGTTCCTGCGCTTTGCGCCACATGCGCTTAACCCACTGCGCCACCGCCCGACCCCCGTCCCTTAACATTTTTATCCAGTCATCTGTCAAAGGGCATTTGGGTTGCTTCCAAATGGGGGCTATATAGGTCCTAAACTGGAGAAATGTGGGCTGTGGTTTTTCTAGTTGTTCAGGAAGCTTGATGGACGCCTGTCTTTTATTTACCACTAGACACACAACCACCTCAACATTATGCCTCTGTCAGGCATCATTCACAGTTTTGGATGAGACCTTGGTTTGCAAGACTATATGTTTCAGACATGTCCATGCAGCTTCCAGGGGAAGTTTCCAACACTGTCCAGGTCCCGGACCCCTAGGTGCTAATGACCGTCCACCACAAGTGGCTACTAATGAATTCTTATCTGCATCTTCAGATTGGCCTACATATTTAAGTTATTTTCCTGAGGAAATGAAATAGTGTCCTATAGTAAGAACTAAAAAAAAAAAAAAAAGAAAAGAAAAGAAAAGAAAAGAAAAAAGGCCCAATTCTCATGCAACCAACTTTTGAATGGGGAAGACAGAAATTCAACAGAAGAGACTACCAATCACAATGTGATTCTAGACTCCTGGAAATATTACCCAGAAAAAAACAAAGAGGGAAGTGAGGGATTAAAGGTGAAAAATGAAACCTGACTGACACTGTGGAGAGGACAAACAAGGAAGGCTCCTTGGAAGAGCTCATTTGAAAGGAGACTTATTTGAATTTAATTTCTTTTTTTTTTTTCAGAGCTCTGCTCAGATCTGGCTTATGGTGGTAGCAGGGTTTGAACCTGGGACCCTGAAGCTTCTGACATAAATGTCATTTGCATAGCCATTATGCTCTCTCCCTGGCTCTTGATTTATTTTAATCACTGCAGGGAATAATCCTGGCCCTGCCATCTGCACAGTGCCACTGAATGGCCCTAATGCCCAACTGTATAATATTTAAAATAATTTTTTAGAGAGAGAGAGAGAGAGAGCAGTTGGAGAAAGAGAGACAGAATCATCACAGCACCTGTCACCACCCATGACGAGACTGAGGCCATGTATGGTGCTGATGCTCAAATGCAGGGATTCAAACATGGGAGGCATGCACTCTAAGAGATGAGCTATCTCCAGTTACCAAAATGTAAACACACTTTGAATTCATCTAAAATGCCACTGTGAATAACTGCAGGAACGATATAAATTGAGGTGGAAAATTACACTTCTCACTGATATTTTTAGCTAAAATTGGTGTTACGTCCTGGACCCAGACATGAACATGTTTATGTCCACAGTGTCAGTGAGACAAGCCCCACTCCTTCATTTAGACATGGTTCAAGTAAGTCACATCAGGTTCTGTTTTTAAAGGAAAAATGGAAAGACTGTAAGTTACAGAACAGCCTGACATGTGCTTCCAAAGTACATGAGCTGCTCAGAAGGGTCCCCAGAACAACAATCCACACACTGTTACTGTGGTGCCGATCTCCACATCTCAGCTTCCTCACCAGCCTGGCCACCACCACAGGCAATGCTCTGTCTTAATCTTATCTTCATATTCACTGAGCATGCTCTTACCAAACCAGATGTGTGTGGGCACTCACAGGACTAACTGACCCTACTTCTCTAAGTTGATGTCAATGTCCCTGAAGCCCCGAGGCTGTCCCTCCAAATAAATGTGCAGCACAGGGAGTTTCACCTGGAGCTATTCAGCACTGAGCTCGGCCCCCCAGAGGAAGTCCATCCTGTGACAGAACAGAATCTCTGGGGTCTAAAAACTCCTCAGATGGTGCCCACCTGCAGCCAGGCTTCATCTCTGCACACTGATGTGCTAAGAACGCTGTGCTCTGCACTAATCTCTGCTCCCTCACCTCAATAATAGTAACTCTGAGCTTCCTTCAGAAGTACGTTTAAATTCTAATATGCAGTTCATTCTGACGGAAGAGAATTTCTAACAGCTGCTGGGAAAATGCAAGTGCATCTGCGTGTATCTTGGATGCTGAATCCCAGGCCCCAGACTGTTCAGTTATTTCCCTAACGTGTTCAGTCCTGGCTATGCTGTGTCATGTTCATAGGTAAGGCCTGTAGGACTCCAACATCAGAAGCTAACTCAGTAGGAATCAAAAGGTTTGGGCTCTGTGTGTGCGTATGTGTGTGTCTTCATCCACACATCACTACCCCTGGCATGTGTGATGAGAGGGCTCAGGGCAAAAGCCATGGCTCAGGTGCTAGCTCCTCTGGTAGAGAGCACATGATACCATAGTAGAGGACCTGGGTTCAAGTCCCTGGTTCCCTCTTGAAGGGGTAAGAACTCAGGAGCAGGTGACCAGTGTTGCATGCGATCATCTTCTCTCTTTATTTTGAATAGAGAGAGAAATTGAAAGTGGAAAGAGAGATTATAGAAAGGGAGAGACACCTGCTGCTCTGCTTAACTGCTCTGTGAAGCCTCCTTTCCCCCCGGGTGAGGACCGGAGGCTTAAACCTGGGTCCTTGTACATTATCTTAGCTGAGCTCTATAGTGTGTGACACTGTTTCCCCCATCCATCTGGGTGCTCCATCAAAAGAAAAATTGGAAAAAGAAGATAAAGAACGGCCTCTAGGAATGGTGGAGTTGGGCAGGTGTGGAGTCCCAGCCCTGGAGGGACAAAATGAAGCACAGAGTAAAGGCCGTCTCACACTAAACATTTCCGTGAACTTTCAAAGGTTCAGTGTTCACCTCACTGTTGCCTTCCTTCTAGCTTTTGCTGTTTGTCTGTTTTCCTTTTGCCATCATCTTAATGGGCGCCTCCAGGTTTATGGGAGAGTTGACATAAGGGCACAATCCCAATCACTGTCTCTGTAACCTATGGAGACACCCGGTCTCCTGCCCTCAGTAAGCAGAAGCGCCTTTGAAGAAGCTTCTGGAAGCTCCAGGTGGGAAGCAGTGACGTCAAGGTCATAGGCATGTGGCTGAGGTCTCAGACCCACATCACTGAGTGCACCCCTTCTTACCATCCAGCAGGACGGGATCCCCCTGTGCACTGTGACTCCTGGTGGACTTGGGGTGTGGTCTCCAACCCCGGTCCCGGTGCCTTCTCTCAGAGCAGAAGTGCAGACCCATGTGGAAACATGAAATCAGGCAGGAGCAGGAGTGGGAGCAGGAGCAGGAGGCAGAGGCTCAGGGCATAGAGAGAGCAGGGGTGAGTCTTTCCTGGATGAGTCATGGTGTTGAGGGAGAGAAGGCACAACCCAGAAATGGGAGTGGTTACAGCTGTAGGTGGGGCCTTTGGCTTTAAAAGTGGTGAACCTTGTGGGGCTTGCTCTCTTTCTGGGGAATACCATGTGATCAAGGAGAAAGTGAGTTCATTCCTCTCCCTCTCCCTCTCTTGTACACTAACATGTTTCGTTTTCTCTACAGTTTAGTTTACTTGGATAATCATGCTCTCTTTTTAATTCATTGTTGAGATTGGCGTGAGGCACTTTCAGAATGGGGGAAGATGCCCCCCCACATTATCTCTTTAACAATTGTGTGGGATGGAGGGGCTGTGAGTCAGTGTTGGGATCCCCAATAAGGGCCCAGCAGTGTCACTTCACTCAGGTGACCTGGACTGTGTCCTCCTGGCCACCATCACAGGGAAGACTGAGGGGCTGCTGCAAGCAGGGGCAGGTCTTGTGTCAAAGCTCAGCAGCTCCCCCAAGAGCTCCTGTGAAGGGGAGACCCAGGTCCCCAACCAGCACTGGCCCAAGTCAAGGGCCAGGAAGACACCAAGGTCATGACCTCAGAGGTTACAGGGGCCTTTGATTTTTTTTCTCAGCTGCTCACTCCCTGCTCAGCTCTGCCTGATTCTGGTGCTGAAACAGGATTTGGGATCTCAGAGCCCCAGGCTTTCAAGTCATTTGCACAACAATTCTGCTGACTGGCCAACCCATTACAGGGACATTGGCAATGCAGATTGGGATCACAGTGAGACTACCAGCTCACACATCAACATACCTTTAAGATCTGGGGTCTGGGAAGGTGTGGGCAAAGGGAGCCCTGAGAAGTGACACTGCTGTTGGGAATGCAAACTGGTGCAGCCCCTTTGGAAAGCTGCAGGGAGAGTCCTCAAACAAACAAAAAGGGCAGTGCCTTAAGATCCAGCAATACCATCCCTAGGCTTCTATCCAAAGACATGGAAGCACTGGTTCTCAAAGATATCTGAGCCCAGGGGCCAGGTGGTATTGCAGCAGCTTAACTGCACATGGCAGCACAAGGATCCTGGCTTGAGCCCCAGGCCCCCTGCTCCACACATGCAGGGAGGGGTCGCTTCTCTGGGGGTGAAGCTGGTCTGCTGGTGTCTGTCTTTCTCTCTCCACTCTCTCTTACCCCTCCTCTCTCAATTTCTCTTTGTCCTTTCCAACAACAGCAATGCAACAATGGCATCAAAGTTGGAAAAATGTCCTCCAGGAGCAGTGGATTTGTAGTGCAGGCACCCAGCCCCACAGATAACCCTGGAGGCAAACACATAAAAAAAAAGGTATCTGAGCCCCATGTTCTCAGCTGCACTGCTTACAGTAGCCAAACAGGAAAGCAAATAGCCAATAACAGATCACTGAATAAGAAGTTATGGGAATAGGTATTAATCATTCTTGAAAGTTCTGTAGAATTAAATGAATCTTTTTTTACTGGAAACAATGAATAGTGTTGTTTCCAGTCATTAATGTAGGAACACAAGCAGAATGACTTCTGGTCCACTGGGTTATCAAGCAAACTTACCAACATTGATCACGGATGTTTAATAGTGAAATCTGGCCTAATAGTGAAAATATCTAATAGTGAGACCTGGTATCAAGTGCTTTTTTCTTTTTTTCTTCAATTTTTAAAATTTATGTTTATTTTATATTTGCCCTTTTTATTTATTTTTCCCTTTTTATTGCCCTTGTTCTAGTTGTTGTTGTTATTGATGTTGTCATTGTTGGATAAGATAGAAATGGAGAGAGGAGTGGAAGACAGAGAGTGGCAGAGAAAGATACACACCTGCAGACCTGCTTCAAAGCTTGTGAAGGGACTCCCCTGCAGGTGGGGAACCCGGCAGGCGGGGGTGGTCAAAGCAGGATCCTTACGCAGGTCCTCATGCTTCATGCCACCTGTACTTAACCCACTACACTATACCACCCAGGTCCCATCCACTGCTTTTTTTCCCAGTCCTCTTTTATGATTAAAGTCACGAATAACTCCAAATAAACAGTGTGACACGTAACTTTTTAGTATATTCTTGTGAGAGTTTGCTTCCTGCCTTGCTGTTCATTACTCAATTTCTCTCTGGTAGGACACAAATGGGCAGAGAGGTAGAGAAATAACTGCATTTGTATGTATAGATAGAGACATGTAGAAATAGGGAACGTTAAAGCCATACTATGTCGTTATTTATCTACTAGGAAAACATATTTCAGAAACTTTATCTCTTGTACTTCTGATACATTTTTGAAGTAGAATTTTAGATACTTCTGCTTTATTCTAAGGAATCTGAGGATCAACAGAATTGCTGTGACTTGAACTGCAGCTCTTTCCCATCTACATTTTTTCCCTCTTTATTTTCATGGAGGTTAAGGGAGCCTTCCTGTGGTTATCAAAGAAAGAACATGCAGAGAAAAAGTCAATCAACTGTGAGAGATGGTTAGGTGTTCTCTTCAAAAGAACACGAATAGAACAACTGTTTAGTACAAACATTCTTTTTATAAATTGTTATCTGTGACCACCTGTGGCCAGTAGTTTTGTATTCTTTAGGTCAGCTCCCTGCAGTGCCTTCCAATCCTCCAGCAGAGACCCTCATACTCCCTTCCTCCTTTCCTCCTTTAGACAATGGAGAGATTGTGAGCTCTGAAGCCCAGCCCAGGGGTGGGGAGTCAGTTCTGCTTCAGATATAAAAGATGGGAGAAGGCTGAGGGGGACATGCTGCTGCCTGAAGGCCACTGTTGGTGGCACGCCCTTTTGCAAAAGAATAAATAAATGCCTTGCTTCAATTCCTATTTTTTGCCTTGACAACTATTTTTAATTGGACATCATTTCCAACTAGGAACCCAGGGATGCTGATGGCTCACCCCACTCCTGCCACCTAACAACATCCCATTTTTTCTCTCTCTGAATTTAAAGTCGACTGAGAAATTGAGAGGAAGGGGAGAGACAGAGATGTGGAGATAAAGAGACCCCCACCGACCTGCCTCACCTCTCCTCCCCATGCAGGTGGGGAACCACCAGGGCTCCAACCCTGGTCCTTGTGCAGGGAAGTCTGGGGACTCCAGCAGGTTCCTCACAGCCCAGCAGCCCAGCACAGGTGTTCAGATCATTTTTCCAGGAAGGGGTTGGAGCAGTGCAAGAAATGGAAGGGGATACACCCATGACACAAACACAAGGGGGGGGGGGAAAGGCAGAGCTCCAGGACCCTTCTGTCTCTGTGGCCACCTCACCAGGACAGGGAACTTGGCGCCTCAGCCTCGTAAACCTGGTGCCATGCCCAGTGAACCGTCTTTTACCTCTCTCTAGCCCCTGGGAAGGAAGCTCCCAGGAACAGATCCTGGGAACAGACTGCAGACACCCTGCCCAAAGTAACAACTATTCCAGACCAAGGGGCAGTGCAATGAGAGCAAGGTCAGCCCAGGAGGGGCCCTGCTGTGTTATGTTGCCGCCTTGTGGTCACAGAGCAGAATGCACCTTACAGCCAACCAAAGGGCTCCCATATTTCTCCCAAATTTCTCTTCACTTTCTTTACCAGACACAGATCCAGGGAGAAAAACATACAGAGAAACACCAGAACACTGTCAGCTCAAGCTCAAGGGGCGCAGGGGAACTGAAACTGGGCTCTTAAAGCCACAGGTATGACAGGCTTCAGCAGAACTCCTAAGCACAACTTCTTCTTATTTCATTTTACTTTATTTTATTTAAAGAACTCACAAAGTTTTATACCACATTCAAATATGGGTCACACAAGGTATGTTTCTTCTTCTCCTTCTTCTTCTTTTTAACCAGGACACTGATCAGCTCTGGACTATGGTAGTCTTAGGGATTGAAAATGGGACCTTGGAACCTCAGGCATGAAAGTATTTTTGCATAACCACTATGCTATATACCCCCACTCTCTTTTATTTTAAATAGTTGTATTTTATTGTATTATTATATTTAGTTATGGGGAGAAAGATGTCAATGCTCTCCCAGTCGAAGGGCTTCTTTTAAAAAATATTTTTATTTTCCATTACTTTCTTAAATATCTCTTTACTAATGAGAGATAGATATAAAGACAGAAAGATGATAACTAGGCAGTCACTTCTGCCCAAGCCCTACTTATTTATTTACTACTTTATCACATTTTATTTTATTGTTATATTTAGTAATGAAAGCTAGAGAAATGGAATGATACAAAAAGTGTGAGAATGGGCAGGGTTAAATAACATAATGCTGATGGAAAGAGACTCATACTGGAAGCTCTAGGGTTCCTGCCTCACCATGATGCAGAGATGAGAAAGGCTCTGGTAAAAAAATTAAATACTTAATAAATAAGTATGTGTGTGTGTGTGTGTGTGTGTGTGTGTATCAGAGTGAACGCACAGCACTGCTCAGCTCAGACTTATGCTGGAGAGCTGGGGATTCAACCTGAAGCCTTGAAACCTGAAGCATGAAAGCTTTCTATGTAAACTTTAAGTTAGCTCCCCACCCTCCAAGTTTAGATGTTATTAACTGGCAAATATCCTGAACACAATATTAAGAAGAAAAAAAAGTAAAATCGATTATAGTGGTAACGCCATTATGTTAAGAAAAGACATCTGGGAAGTCAGCGGTAGCACAGTGGGTTAAGCACACATGGCACAAAGCACAACTACCAGCATAAGGATCCTAGTCCAATCCCCTAACTCCCCATCTGCAGGGGGGGTCACTTCACAGGCAGTGAAGCAGGTTAACAGTTGTCTATCTTTTTATCCCCCTCTCTGCCATCCCCTCCTCTATGCATTTCTCTATCTCCTATCCAACAACAATAACAACAACAGGGAAAATAGTTTTTTTTTTAATTTTTTATTTAAGAAAGGATTAGTGAACAAAAGCATAAGGTAGGAGGGGTACAACTCCACACAATTCCCACCACCCAATCCCCATAACCCACCCCCTCCCATGATAGCCTTCCCATTCTCTAGCCCTCTGGGAGCATGGACCCAGGGTCATTGAGGGTTGCAGAAGGTAGAGGGTCTGGCTTCTGTAATTGCTTCCCCGCTGAACATGGGCGTTGACTGGTCAGTCCATACTCCCAGTCTGCCTCTCTCTTTCCCTAGTAAGGTGTGTCTCTGGGGAAGCTGAGCTCCAGGACACATTGGTGGGGTCTTCAATCCAGGGAAGCCTATCCAGCATCCTGGTGGCATCTGGAACCTGGTGATTGAAAAGAGAGTTAACATAGGAAGCCAAACAATTTGTTGAGCAATCATGGATCCCAAGCTTGGAATAGTGGAGAGGAAGTGTTAGGGAGGTACTCACTGCAAACTCTAGTGTAATCCTGCTTTCAGGTATATATTTTGCAGTAGTTTATGGATACGTGTGCACATACGCTCTCTCTCACAGAAACTGGTGTATGTCTAGGTTATGGGACTTTGTTAGAAAGTGAACTACCTGAGATGAAATTAGAGTGTATTATTAAAGGAAAGGTCTCACCCGAGTAATGAAGCTGAACGGTTGTCATTCCACACGTGAAGTCTCTGGATACACTCTGAGGTGAAGCATGTTGAGATGGCAATCATTGCTTTGGTTAGGTTGTGATCGGCGGATGCAATATTATTTGGTTTGGATTGGGAGATGCATACGGGAAAGTGAGCCCTATCCAAGGGTGCCAGGACTGGGGGAAGTAGGGGCTCTCTAGTGAAGATGTGAGGTTCCTGCTGTCTTAGGGTTCAAAAAGACAATCAATAGTTAATATTATCATCACATTATTTGTTAATTGGGTTAACTTTGAAAAGTCCCTTTGTTATGGTTTGCTGTACAGTACCCAGTATCTTGTATATAGCTGTGCTATTGGAAGCTTCTAATCTACTTGGTCTAGGCTTTTGAGAGAGTCCGCATATCAAATACGTAGCCTATCTATTAAAAAGATTCAGTTTGTCTTTTGAGAACCTTTGAGACATACAATTGATTTCCCCCTTTCATATTAATTAACTACTGATTTATATGTCTACATTTTGCTAGGAGTGTACATAAACACCATTCCCATCACCAAAGGACCGTGACCCATCCCTCCCGCCCACTCCCACCCCCCACTGGCCCAGGAAGCTACATGTCTACCCCTCACCACTGGGTTTTTACTTTGGTGCCCTACTTACAATTTGATCAGGTCCTGCTTTTAGTTTCCCTTTCAGATCTTCTAAGTCAACTTCTGTTGATGAGTGGGATCATCCCATACTCATCTTTATCTTTCTGACTTAGTTCACTTAACATAATTCCTTCTAGCTCTGTCCAAGATGGGTCAGAGAAGGTGGGTTCATTGTTCTTGATAGCTGCATAGTATTCCATTGTGTATATATACCACAGCTTTCTCAGCCACTCATGTGGTGTTGGGCACCTGGGTTGCTTCCAGGTTTTAGCTATTATGAATTGTGCTGCTATGAACATAGGAGTACACACCTCTTTTTGGTTGGGTGTTATGGAGTCCTTGGGGTATAACCCCAGGAGTCTATATCCAGAGACTTCACGTGTGGAATGACAACCCTTCAGCTTCATTACTCGGGTGAGACCTTTCCTTTAATAATACACTCTAATTTCATCTCAGGTAGTTCACTTTCTAACAAAGTCCCATAACCTAGATATACACCAGTTTCTGTGAGAGAGAGCGTATGTGCACACGTATCCATAAACTACTGCAAAATATATACCTGAAAGCAGGATTACACTAGAGTTTGCAGTGAGTACCTCCCTAACACTTCCTCTCCACTATTCCAAGCTTGGGATCCATGATTGCTCAACAAATTGTTTGGTTTCATATGTTAACTCTCTTTTCAATCACCAGGTTCCAGATGCCACCAGGATGCTGCCTAGGCTTCCCTGGATTGAAGACCCCACCAATATGTCCTGGAGCTCAGCTTCCCCAGAGACACACCCTACTAGGGAAAGAGAGAGGCAGACTGGGGGTATGGACCGACCAGTCAACGCCCATGTTCAGCTGGGAAGCAACTATAGAAGCCAGACCTTCTACCTTCTGCAACCCTCAATGACCCTGGGTCCATGCTCCCAGAGGGATAGAGAATGGGAAAGCTACCATGGGAGGGAGTGGGTTATGGGGATTGGGTGGTGGGAATTGTGTGGAGTTATACCCCTCCTACCTTATACTTTTGTTCACTAATCCTTTCTTAAATAAAAAATTTAAAAAATAAAAATAAATAAATAAATAAATTAATTAAAATAAATTAAAAAGAAAAAAAAAAGAAAAGAAAAACAAATATTGAATTAACAAAATAAGCACTAAAGTGCAGAGCTTACCCTGCAGTCCTTAGAGCCTGGCTTCTGGTAATTGAAATATGGGAATAGGAGAAGGTGATTCCAGGGTTTAGAAGAAGCCTTTTCAACTATAACTGACTTCTAGAGAAAGTATTCTGTAAAACTTTGGAGGATTGAGTTAATGGGATGACAGAAAGGCAAAAAGATAACTCAAGGGAAGGTTAGAATGTCCCCAGTAGTCACAAGCAAGGTCCCATCAGTGTAAATCAATCTGAGAAAGTCCAGAAAGAGCTTTGAAGAATAGACTCTGTGGGGTTGTAGGCCTCAAAAATATTTTTATTCTATCTCTTTGAGTAAAACACAAGAAACCCGTGATTTTATTATTTAGTTTTCATGGATGCAGGACTACCGACCAGTTTAGAGAAACAAATACATTAACTGGGTATTTTGAAAGGAGGCACTGGTGATCTGTTTATATATCCTCTGTGCAGCTCTACTTGCAGGCCAGTATCTGAAGAGAGAAAATCATGCAGGCAAAGAGCTGCAAGGAGGTGGCAGGTGCCGGCACTGGTAGTGACAGAGAACCATTAGCTGTAGGAGATTTGATTTCACTTTGTTTAAAGCCCCCTCATGGCTACCTCTACAGAGTATTATTTAATTTAGTTTTTGTTTGCTTGCTTGCTTTTTTGTTGTTTTTGTTTCAAACAGCACTGATCAGCCATGGCTTATTGGGAATTAAACTTAGGGCTTCATGTATCTTGGGACTGAATGTTTGGAGCTTTAATGCTAGTACCATCTCCCCAGCCCAACACACTCTCTATTCTTGTGAAATTACCTTCTGAATATTTCTGAATGAATCCTGTTATGGCTGGCTTTTATACCACAGCCTCTGTTCAGGTGCTTAAAATATCTATGTTCAACATCTTCTCACACCATCCAGTTCCATGCTGTGCTACCTCTGCAACTGCTGCCTGTGACTTCTGAAGGATAGTTCTTGCCCAACTGCCCAAATCCACCTCAGTCCTCAACCATCCAGCTCAGTGTTCCTGTGGCCAAAAAGAAACCTGCTGACAGCAGCTTCTCTCCTCATGAACTAAACTTTCTACTTTTCACAACACCTCAGTCAGTGCCCATCTGCCACACAGCTGAGCAGCTTCTTCCCCTAGCAGACTGAGGTCCTGCATTCCTGGGGTCACCTCTAGAAAAATGCCAGTCCCCGCAGGTTCCAGCAGGTCCACTAAACTCAATGGTCACAGGCAGAAATACTTAGGAGACAGCATTTCAAATGCATGAATGAGCACCACAACATCTGCAAACTGGACACAGCCAGGTAGGCTCTCCAGGGCAGGGAGAAGCCTGTCTGCCTGCCTTGTCTGCAGCATCTACTCTGGGCTCCCTTCTCACCAGTGCTGAGCTGGCCTGGCTGAAGCTTCACTTCTGTCCGAGGCCCTGCTGGACACGGTCACTTCCCTGCTGCTGGACAACTCTGCCCCAGACAGCCTCCCACTGGATCCTAAAATATCCAGGATTAACACCCATGGGAGGAGAGGCAGGAGCCCAGCAA
Source organism: Erinaceus europaeus (assembly GCF_950295315.1). Classification (NCBI taxonomy): domain Eukaryota; kingdom Metazoa; phylum Chordata; class Mammalia; order Eulipotyphla; family Erinaceidae; genus Erinaceus; species Erinaceus europaeus. The sequence goes on along the minus strand of NW_026647189.1, from coordinate 85,203 downwards.
TGCCCAGGGGGACTAATGGCTACATGCCTCTGAAGCCTCAGTCGCCATACCTTGTACGGGAACATTTCTGAACCAGAAACTAACTAGGACAGAACTGTCTGTGGGATCAAAAGTTGTTGGCCTGTTGGTCTCTGTGTCCAGAAACAAGGATGAGCTATCACAGTTGACCTACTAGGAGAAAATGGACTGAACTGATTTCGGCAAGAGTGGCAAGAAAAAGCAGAGAAGATCCTGGAAGACTGACCTAAAAGGAAGACTCAAATTGTTTACAGTGATGCTGTATCTGTGTTGATGGATGGATTGGGGATGTTTTTAGATTTCTCTAATGTCTCAGACAATCCAGGAAGTGATGCAGTCAGTGTCTGGATTAGGCATGGAGTCTACTATGATAGTGGGAGGTGGTAGAATTGGGATTCCCATTAGAAAGAAATTCCATTTCATCCCACAGTGTCTTAGCATCCCTACCTGCCTCAGAGCCAGGTTATGCTGAAAGAAGACAGGAATGTTTTTGACCAGTATTTTTTTAAATTTCTATTTATTTATTTAAAAAACGAGATGTTAACAAAACCATAGGATAGGAGGGGTACAACTCCACACAATTCCCAACACCAGATCTCTATATCCCATTCCCTCCCCTTAAGGAAGACAGGAATGTTTTTTACTATTATTTTTAAATTTCTTAGGAGACATTTTATCCATACCATTCTAATACTCTCCCATCAATAATTATATATTGAAAAAAGTGTATTGACTTGCTTTGTAGTATAACCAGACTAAAATGTCTAATTAAATAATTTATTATTATGACTTTTTTTACCACCGGGGTTATTGCTGGGGCTCTTGGCTGCACAATGACTCCACTGCTCTCCACAGTCATTTTTTCCCTTTTCTAATTTGCTGCGCCAGAGAGATACAGAGATGGGGAGAGAAGGATAAAGGCAGACATCAGCAGCACTGCTCACCCACTTGGGAGGTTTTGGGGTGTCTCTCTCTTTCTCAGGCAGGGTGTCCTCCAGGGGAAAGGTAACGGGCTGGTTCTTTCTCGCTCACGACAGGGGTGACACGAAGTAAAAGACACCAGGGGACTCTTAGCGTGAATCTAGAATCTGAGTCCTTAGAGTCCCAGAATCCTAGAGTCCGTTTATTAGCAAAACTGACATGAGTTAAATAGAAAAGCAATGGAGGTAATTATTGTTGCAATATGACAGAAATTACAGGTTTCTTAACAGTCAGCATGCCCCTAAGGTAGGGGGTTGGTATGACAGGAATTGATGAGATAAAGACAGTTATTTTCCATAACACAAGCAACTTAATTATCCAAAGGTATTTGAGAGAAGCATAGGGGTTAAACCCGTAGGGTGAGACAGAGAGAAGATGGATATCAAAAGGCCATATAGTTTGGCATTTCTCTTGTCTGGGGTCTGAGGTGTGTGATGAAGTGTGTGATAAGATGTGTTCTTCTATGATCAGAAGGTGACTTTGAATGAGTGAATCTGAGGCCATGTGGCCTGTAGTTAATGGAGGGAAGTCCTGGGGTATCTGTGGGCCTGAGAGTCAAGAAGGAAAGAACCAAGTCTGAGTTTCCCCCCTTATGCTCACCTCGGTTGAGAGAGATTTACCAAGAGGTTATCTTCTCAGACCTCCATCCAAAGATGGGGGTGGTTCTCCCTAAGCTCTATCAGGCTCACACATGTTCCCAACAGGGAGGTGTTCTACACTCCCTCCCTCCACCCAGGATTAGGGTCCAGGGACTTAAAGCCAGGTAGTGCCTGGGCTCCAGGTGCACCACTGCTAGGCCCCTGGTGATTCTTGCAACAAATACTGTCCATTCAAAAGGCTGAAGCCTGACAGACAGTATGAGACAAGACTCAGTGCCCTCTGCTTTCTGTCTTTGCTCATAGAGGTGTCCTTGGAGGTAGGACTGTATGTAAAGGGGCAGGGCGTTCTTTCTACAGGCATTCTGCCTGTGAAAGATGAATAACACAATATATCTGGATTCCACCTTCGAATTCTTAAATTCTGTTAAAAGTAGCAAAGGCAAAACTCAGACATCAGCCCATGCACAAGTATTTCCATGGTGAGGTACATCATTCGCCCCCTGGACTTAAGACTGGTTGGGCTTTCTTCCTTCTCTCCTTCTATAATGCTCTCAACTAGAAAGTGGGCCTGGTGGCCTCCTGGCTCTCCACCTCCTCTCAGCACACAGAGTGGCCACTTGAGCTCATCATTACACACACTGCTATGTCACAGGTCTATTTGCTGGGAGAGGGTGGGTTATCCCCGGCCCTTGTACAATCTGTCATCAGACACCATCCATAACAGTTTCTTGGTGGCAGTGGACCAGAACAGTGACATCATCACCACCATCAATGATATGGAAACTTAGCTGCAAGCACTCCATCATATACCACACGCCCATGGTCCCAACTTGGCCAAATCTACTCCTCCTCAGTGCCTTGAGCTCACCCCTGAATCTGTGATGGCCTCTGGGGAAAGGGCCGCCCCAAACTGCTCCTGTACAGTAGCTACTATCCAGGAGATCCCCTTCTTCCCTGAGAACATAGTGGTGGAGGACATAAGCTGTTTCATCCTGGTTCTAGAGAAGTTGAAGGCCACCAGTACATCCTTAACCTTCTATCAGGCCCTGTAGACTTGTCTACCTTCAAACTTGGGGGAACATCATATCAGATGTCCAACAGTTTAGGATTGCTATCTAAGCAGTACCTGAAAGACTGTTTCCAGCAAGCTATCTGACTATTTCTCATACATAACTGTAAAAACCAGAGCCACAGGGAAGCCAGTGCTCCTGAACATTTACTGTCTTATTTTTTTTATATTTACTTATTCCCTTTTGTTGCCCTTCTTTTATTGTTGTAGTTACTATTGTTGTTGTTGTTGATGTCCTTGTTGTTGGACAGGACAGAAAGAAATGGAGAGAAAAGAAGACAGAGGGGAAAGACAAAGACAGACACCTGCAGACCTACTTCACCAATTGTGAAGTGACTCCCCTGTCACTTCAAGATGGGCAGCCAGGGGCTTGAACCAGGATTCTTATGCCAGTCCTTGTACTTCCTGCCACGTGTGCTTAACCTGCTGAGCTACAGCCCAACTCCAGACTCCTGGATATTTACTGTCCTAACTTGTTATAGGTACCTGGGCATGAAAACATGTGCTCTCATCGGGGTGAGCCACCACCCAGCACCCCTGTGGAGATTCTCTGGAGTTGGCTGTCAGGAGCTGACCAGCCCCTGGGGCTCAATCTTGAAACTTGAGGCCAGAAAAGGCTGCCTCCTGCTGGATCCTTTCCGTCTTTCTCATCTGCAGAATCTCCTTTGCAGACAACTATGTAAAGAAAAATGCATGTTCCAATCTTGGCCCCAAATGTATGAGACAAAGTTATTACTCAATGGCTATATGAATGACATATTAAGATGTAAGAGAGCACTTACTGGTGTTTCCCTAGGCTGTAGGGTAAAAAGCTGTGCATTTAATCACTTCATTATGGGGCTGGTGGTAGTGCACCCAGATAAGCACACACAGTACATGGTCAAGGTCCTTCCAGGTCCTGCTCATCCCTGCAGCAAGGAGGCTTCACAAGTGGAGAAGCATGTCTGTAGGTCTCTCTCTCTCTATACATATACATATACATATACATATACATATACATATACATATACATATACATATACATATACATATACATATACATATCCTTCCTTTCTCTTCTGAATTTCTTTCTGTCCTATCCAAAAAAAAATAGGGAATTAGTAAAAAAAAAAAAAAAAAAAGGTAAAAAAATGGCAACCAGCCGCAGTGGATTCCTGTGCCTGCAATAAGCCCCAGCGGTTATAACCCTGGACACAAGGAAGAGAACTGACCCCAAATGTCCTAAGGAAACTCAAACTATTATTGTGGTAGTTAATGCTGGACACATAAAAAGTGTGGTGTAGGGAGTCAGGTGAGAGCACAGTGGGTTCAGCTCATGTGGCACAAAGCGCAAAGACTGGCTAAGGATCCCAGTTCAAGCCCCAGCTCCTCACTGCTGGAGACACTTCACAGGCGGTGAAACAGGTCTGCAGGTGTCTATCTTTCTTCTCCCCTCTTTGTCTTCCTCTCCTCTATACATTCTCTCTGTCCTAACAACAACATCATTAACAACAATAATAATAACTACAACAACAATAAAAAACAAGGGCAAAACAAGAGAAAACAAATAAATATTAAAAAAACCAAAAAAGTGCTGTGTAAATTTAGATCCACACGCATCTCTAAAGTATGCAATGGGATAATTCCAAAGTTCTGAAAAGCATAATCCATAGAAAAAATCATTTTACAAAATATTGTGGACTGCCTTCATCTGACAGTTAATATCAATCTACATGTATGTTGAATTTCTGATTCTTATTCAACATTATGCACTGTTATAAGTTGATCATTCACAATTAAATTATGTGAATGGATCTGTTAGAAGAATCTCCTTTCTAAGTAAGTACTTGAAGAAAAAAACTGAGTGAGTTTTGTTCATTTTGCTTCCCTGTGTAGGTGATGAGTGCCCTCAAGAGGCTGAATTCCAAAACTGCAGCTAAAGCCAATCTGCCTGAACCTTTTAGAGGTGAAGTGCCAATGAGTCTCTGACAGACAAGGGAAGTGAATGACATCACGGCCACCTGACTGTACTTTACCAGTGTGCCAGCAGCATGAGGGAAATCTTGTACATGTGATCCATTGCTTCCCTAATCTTTTAATTGTTCCTTATGGCAAAGACAAACATCTGTCTCACTTTCCCTGGACTGAGTGAGGAAAAGCATTGTTCAACCATCACATCATAAGTAAGAATGTCATATTTTCCTTCAAACAGTTTATATTAAGGGAAGGTAAGAAAGAAAGAAAAGTCTGAGGAACCACTCAGCCTGGTCAAGCACTCAGATGATGCAGCAGGACAGTGAGAACAGGCTTCTCCCCACCTATCTCTCCACACAAGCAGACACAGACACAAGCACACTATCTGGTGCTCAACACCCTGTTTTTTTTTCTGAACAGTGATTCTCTCACTGATGTTAATCTGGATGTTTCTTGTCTGTGATCAGATGGAGTGCATCCTACAGAGCTGTTTAAGACAAGAAGTAATAGAAGGCTGGGATGCACCTAGCTCAGAGCACTAGTTACAACATGCTGGGTTCCAGACACGGGTCCACCCTAAAGAGGAAGAGCTTCACAAGCAGTTGAAGCAGGGCTGCAGATGTCTCTCCTCTCTCCCTCCATCTCCGTCACTCTACTTTTTCTATCTCTGTCCAGTGAACTATGAATAAAATAATAAAAAAAGAAAGTGAAAGACTTTCATGTGTGAGGATCTGGGGTCCTTTCAGAGGTTCAATCCCATTGCCAAAGGCAAGATCTGAGCATTGCACTTATCTTTCTCATTAAGATAAATTAATTAATTAATAAAAGAGAAAACATACAAAGAAGCTAAGGCATCTATTCTAGGCTACATCAAGTCCTCCAATGGTTCCTTGAATGTGGGACTTTTACACTAGAGTTGAAGGACATCAAAGAATGTCCACAACTCATTTGCCAATGGATTCATTCTTTCAAAAATGGTTTTATGAGGATAACATTGCCTTTGTGTGTGTGTGTGTGTGTATACACACACACACACACACACGCTACTGGAAATAGTGTGTCTCTGACAGCATCCATGTGAATATCCTACAGTGATATTTACTCTGTTTAGAATTATATAATTAGATGACCACTGCATGAAATAGGGGCTAGGCTTATAGAATCTCTATTATTTCCAATAAAAGCCTGGAAGTCTATAGTCATCTCAAAAGGAAAAGATTAAAATACTCAAAAGCTGTAGGTGTAACTGGCTTTAAAGGGGCACTCTGTCAGCTGTCAGTTATGATGATGACCTTTGACCACTGATATCACAGGCCAGGTCCCTGGCTACAGTGGAATCTTCAGTCTTGGAGACTGAGCTAAACAGTGTACACAGTGCTGTGCCCAGCTCTCACTTTCGTGTCAAGGAGTGAAGAGTAGAGGATGTCTGCATCTACCAGAAAGTCTTTGAGGCTTTCAGCGTGTCTGCGCTGGCTGCCCTGCTTATGGTACAGTCTGTTCACATGCCCTGTGTGACCAGCAGAGGAGGAGGAGGGTGGTCCCAGGAGGTGCTCTGTGTGATTCCCACTGACAGAATCTCAGCTTCAGCCCTAGTCATCAACAGTTACTTGTGCTCATGAGATTCCCTTCTGCTGATGACAGAGAGCAGGCTTGACCCCTAGGCATCAGAGTCTTGTGGGCTTACTCAGGGCACAGCCAAGGAATAGCTTAGTACTTCCTTGAGTTGAGAAACATTTGAATGTTTGGTTTATTCTCAGCTGATCATGGGATTCCTGCCCCCCTCCACCCCAAAGTGATGACTGACTTAAGATTAGAGTCAGTTTTCCAGAATCCTGTTATCTAAGTGTGTATGTTAACCTGAGGCCACAATGGAATGACTTCTTCACACTCTTGGATCGATGCTATCTGACCCCTATAGGTCACACATAGATCTGTTTAAAATTATTTTTATGAGAGAGGAAGAGTGAATAAAAAAGAGAAGAAAAGAGGAAAGAAAGAGGTAGAATAATGGGTAGGGAAAGAAGCAGAGTCACAAAGGCTAAAACCGCAGATGATACTGTGGTTGATTATGCTCTGACATCGCTGTAGACACTGTGCTTCCTTCAGGCCTTGGCCCTGTGTCCCTGAGTTGGTTCTTTAAAACATTTCTCATCCTCTCTCCTTTGACCTCTTAGTGTCCCCTTACATTTTTTTATCCTTATATTGGGGGTCAGTGTTAATTCACTACAGTGTGATTTGTTACACAGCGTGTCTGCAGAATACTCTCACCCCCACTCAGGTCCTCTCCCAGCACCAAGCACCAGGGCCCCAATACCCTCACTCCCCCTCACTCCCTTTAGTGTCTCTTTTCTACCAGGTCCTGAGACTCTGCTACTTTCTTGTCCCCTGACACTGAAGTGACAGTCCCTGTGCCCTCTCCTTGAAGCAGCCCTCCATTACCACCAGCCCTGAGTGACCTCAACTATCACAGGAGCTCTGTCGAGCTCAAGACTCCTGAATTTGGCTACTGAGCCCTTCTGTGGGACTGAGACTCCTCTGTAATGCTCTGTGAGGGCTGACATCAGAATGAGCCCATGTCCTGCCTGCCAGAGACAAACTGCCATGTGGGTCTGCTGTGTTGCAGCTCTTCTATGGAGGAGGGCAGTCTGGAAGAGAACATCCTAGTGTTGCCTTATGGCCATATCCAGTTCATGGGCACTGGCAAATTCCAGAAGGGTCGGAAGTGGCAGAAAAGGCAGCTGATCCTATATTCCAACGTGCTGCTCATCTCCAACACAAAGTATGTACCTCCCTCCAAGGAGTTGGTATAATGCACCAAAGTCAAAGACTCTGGGGTGGAGGTGTGGGGGGAGTACACATCCTGGAAAAGGATGACAGAGGACCTAGTGGGGGGGTTGTATTGTTATGTGAAAAAATCTCAGGGTAAACTGAGAAATGTTATGCATGCACAAACTATTGTAGTTATTGTCAACTGTAAAACATTAATTCTCCAATAAAAAAATTAAAGAAAGAAACACACCCACCATCTCCTCAGGAGAAACCCAGCTACTCCCAGATCGCTGGGATGCAAGCTAACAGCGCTGTGCTCTATTCCCTCTCCAGGTACAAGAGTCACTTCCGAATCAAGTACTTGGCACCCCTGATGGACATGTGGGTGGAACCCAACATGAGGAAAGCCGCAAGAGCCCGCACATCACTGGTCTTAGGCTGGGATGACCGCAGCTTCGTGGTCTCTTTTCAGTAAGACTGCAGCCAGGCCCTGCCTGTCTCCTCATGACTCTTAAGGGGAGCACAGCTCCATCTGGGGGTCTATTAGCCACAGGTGCTCTGACCCCCACAAGGACAGCTCTGTGCTCTCCATTGGCTCCCACTGGCTCTGATACAGGCAAACACATGTAGCTGCTAACCCCTTGGCAGGTGGGGGCCAGGGGCTTGAACCCGGGTCCTTGTGCATGGTAGCATGTGCAGTTAACCACCAGCACCACCAAAGGGCCCTAAACCCAATTTCTCCTCCATTTAGAAGATTTCCTTGCCAACCCAGCAAACTGTCAAAGAGCAGGGCCCCTCAGCACCGTGACCAGGACAGGACTCCTGGATCACACAGTCCCACCAATAACAATCAATGATGCTGTTTACACTGGCTAACACTCATAATATGTTTGTGTGAATGTGCATTTTAACTGTTTTTCTCCCCTTCTCTTGGATTTCAGATCAGTTGAGAAGATGGAGCAATGGTATAACGAGCTTTCTGAGTATGCCCTTATTTCATGTATTTCAAATTTTCAAGTTCTCAGAATGCAGAGTCCAAGCAGTCAATGCCCCTCCCTCTTGTCCCCCTTCTCTTCATGCTGTGATGGGAGCTAACATCACCCTGCACCATGTATTAAATGGCCCTGACTTAAGGGCAGGTTTCTCCATGGGCTGGTTCTCAAAGCAAATGAACCTGCCAGAGCTACAGCCCAGGGAGGTTCTGGCCTGGACTCTGGATGGGGTGTTCAGCCCTGGTCTCAGAGACCTGACACCACAGACATGTTTTCTGGGATCTGTCTCATTCTCCAGAAATACATTTGCATACTGTTATTCTCATTAAGTCTTGCACATATCTTTAAAAACTTAATATCTTGAAAAAGTATTGAAAAATGCTGAAATGATTAGCCAAAACACAAGTTCATTTGATAATAGTCTAACAGCTCATTTCTCCTTCTCTCTTTTGGGTCACTGTGGAATCTATTAGCAAAATTTATACCGCCATTCTGGACTACCTGGATATCAACCAAAAGGAGGCAGAACACACCTGTGTGAGTGTTTCTAAGACTAGAACTTACATTTCAAGTTCCTGCTTTACACAGAAAGTGGTCTAGAGATGATGGAAGAATTCAGCACATACCACCCGGAAGGATGTATTTTCCTATTTACACACACTTCTCTATAGACACAAAAAAGGGAGCTTAGACTGAATGCAACCCTATCTTGCATATAGAGTGGTCTGCATTGCTCCCTGGGGATGTTTTCTTCCTGGAATGGGTGACTCTACTAATTAAAGAAAAAATAACAACCTCACTTTTCTTTATGCTACTGGACCAAAAGCAAGCTAGGAGGGACCAGGCAGTGGTGTACCCAGTAGAGTGCACATTACCATGCAAGAGGACCTGGGTTCAAGTCCCTGAGACCTACTTGTGGCAGGGGAGCTTCATGAGTGGTGAGGCAGTACTTCAGGTCTCTCTCTCTTTCTTTGCCCCTTTCTCCCCCGTTTCCCCGCTATCAAAGAAAACGAAAAAGAAGAGAATGACAGCCAGGAGCTCTGCGTATCATTTGGTTTCTGGAATTGCAGTACAATAGCTAAGACATTTACTATGGAGAACTAAGACATTCTCTTAACCACATTTTCAGCAGTGACTGAATAATGGTTAATAGGCTTATCCAAGTATAGGGGTAGAGTTCCATGCTCACCCCACTCCAAATCCCTGTGTCTCCCATAAGAGATAACTTCATAGTTCTCACAAACCTTGAGGTACATTGGAACTTCCATTTGGGGGCAGGGCCTGGAGCTGATTATGCTTAATGAATTGAGGAGGTGAGGGCTAAAGAACTGAGTCATGTGAATTTGAACAAAGTAATTCTGAGTATCTTCTCAAATTTGTAAATGCACTTTTCATTCAGTTAGAGTCTTTCCATCATGTGACCTCAGATATCTTTTCTTTCCCATCTTAAATCTTTCCCCATTTTCAGATATGGGACACCATATTCTTCCCTTGGAGTTTTTTTGTTTCTTTGTTTTACTATGGATAGATACAGAAAGAAACTGAGAGGGGAGGGGAGATAGAGAAGGAAAGAGACAGAATCACCTACAGCACTGCTTAACTACTCATGAAGCTCTCACCCTACAGGTGGGGCCCAGGGTTAGAACATGAGTCCTTGTCCATAGTAATGTGTGTACTTAACTAGGTGTACTGCCTTGCCTGGCCCTGAGGAGGATTCATTCATTCTTTCTTTCTTTCTCTTTTTTTTTCCCACAGCACTGCTCAGCTTTGGCTTAATGCTTATGGTCATCCAGGGTTTTGTACCTGGGATTTTGGAGCCTCAGGCATGACAGTCTCTTTGCATGAACATTATGCTAGGAGATCCCACTATGATATTCTCATAAGATCCACTTACATATATACTTAATCTATGGATACTGTCTGCATTTCCCTTGTACTCTGTGTGCTCTTTTTACAATTCTTTACTGCATTAGAATGGGATCATTTTAATGACCTATCTCAAACCAATTCCTCCTTAATTTTCATCTTCATTATCAGCTTAGTATGTCAATAATAAGGCTTTCTGGCAGGGTAGTGGCACCCAATCCTTGGTTCTTGCACTTGGTAAGGTGTGTGCCAAAACAGCTGCAACACCGCCTAGCCCTCTCTCTTTTTTTATTTCTTCTTTTGCATAATTTGAAATCTGCATCATGTCAGGGTTGGCCTTCACTCTGCAGCATTGATGCCAGTTTCCTGCCTCTTCAAACACCAGGAAATTCTTCTCCTCTAGTGGGGGGAAGATATATATTTTTAAAAGTATTTGATTAGATAGCTGACATTTTAAATTACAAATTACTCTCAACTGAGAGTTACCTGTGTGCGTATCCTGAGACTAGAGAGCATGCAGGAACGAATCCAAATACCCTTGTCATCACACTTCTAAACATGCACTGAAAATCCAAGTATTCATGTAAATCTACAGTGGCGATTCTAAACCACAGTCACCCCCAGGGGTCAAGTAGTTTGATACTGGACACAGGGTTCTCTCTCTCTCTCTCTTTCTGTCTGTCTCTCTCTCTCTCTCTGGGGGAAACAGAGCTGCTGGGAAATGTGTTCTTCCACTGCTCACTCCAAAAGCTTATTGTGACCCTAACTTCTTTCTCTCCCAGGACTCTGCAGAAACTGGTCAGGGGTCTGTGAGTTCTAGGATGGAAGAAACCACAGAGCCACCTGCAGGTGAGTGTCAGGGCAATCTACAAAGAGGCTGACTGGAGTGAGACATTAACTACAAAGGCTCAGGGAAAATGGGTTCCAGCTTAGCTTCAATACCTTCTGACAGGGAAAAGTGCAAGCAGTAGGCCTCCATGAATTCAACAGACACTGACCAACTACTACTCTGTAACAGGCTCTAATGACAGTCCTTGCTTCTCTACTTCTCTGTGGCAGACAGGACTGCTATATAAAGCTCTTCCTCATGAGGAATTCATTGCATTCCAGGCACAGGGATGTATAAGAACATCTTCCTCTTTACTTTGTCAACTCTTTTCTTGGGCACATGCTAGGTCAGGGTTTCCTGTCAGACTCTTGGACACAGAGACACAGAGACACAGCCTTCTTTGCAAAGAAGGTCCAAAGAAGGCCCATGTGTCATCTTCTACAGTGAGATGAGTCTCTTTATGGTCAGCCTGGATCTAGATTCAGATTTCTCTACATGTAGGTGTCAAACATCTGCATAAACATGAAGGGGGTCAAACGCCAGCCACTGAGGGGCTTCCACTAGAAGCAGATGACTCCCACAGCCTCACATGTGGAGACCAGCTGGGTTCCTGTACATGCCTCCTGCCGAGTCATACCTCCTTTTTGAAACAAGCTCATGACACTGAAAATCAATCCCAAGGGGGTGGGGAGATTGGCAGGGACCCAGTAGTCCCACAGAAAAACATGCACATCTCCAAGGAAGACACAGATCCCTTGCCATGCTCTAGCTACATCCTGTGGTCACGATGGGCTCATCACGACCACTTCAGCCTGAACCTATTTTGGATTCCTCTCCATATAGACACAGAATATCACTATGAAAATGGAATGGCTCCACTACAGGTGACTGAGGACCAGTCACAGGATCAGGAAATCTCTGGCTTGGCTTCCAGCCACCAGGAGTCCTTCCTTTTGGAGCAGCTATTTGAGGACACCCCAGGTTAGTTCCTCCACAAGCCCAGACCTCAGGTCAGGGCCAGCAGAGGAGAGGGAAATTGAACACTTTGCTGCCAGTGCCACCTCTCTGGACATTTCTCCCCTCTTGAAATCAAGCTCATGATACTGAAAACCAGCCTCACTATGGAAATGGGATCAGAATATACTAGTGACCCAGCATGATAACTTCTACTTCCAAGTTTCTAGAAACCTCTTAAGTTCTCCAATAAAAAGCCAAGGCCAGTTATATACACCTTCAAATTCAATCAAAAGTAGGGAGTCCAGGTCTCCTTTCTCAAATCCTCAAAGATTTTCCTGCTAATATGCAGGAATCATGTCATACTCTTATAACTGGGTTTGCTACCTCCATCTGTCCCTCTACAAAGGTTTCAGTTAGAAAGTGGACGCTCGACCCCTTGGTTTTCCACGTCCTTCATGCTCTCACTGCCTCTGCTCTGCTCCCTAGGGCCCCTACTTTGTCCATTGCTAATCCCACTGCTATGATCACAGGTCTCTGCACTGGGGGGTGACTCTACGTGGACCCTGGGCAGCTCTGTTTACAGAGGCCACCACAAGAGCATCTTGGTGGCTGTGGACCAGAGGGATGACTCTGATGCCACCCTCCATGATGTGGAAAGCATCAGGCAGAGCTCTGTGTTCAACCTTCTGCACAGTGCCCCCTCATGGCTGCCTCTGCTAGAGCTCACTGCCTCTGAGCTCAGTACTGAATACCTGATGGGCTGTGGAGACAGGGCCACCCACAAGCTGTCACTCTACAGCTATGCCCTGAGCCACCCCATCATCCCCGTGAATCTGGCAGTGGAGGACATCATGGACTGTGTCTATCTGCTACATCAGAAGGAAAAGGCCACCATCACTCAGTTCTCCTGCATCATGTCCGTGTTGTGCACCAGCAGCCACACAGAGCTTAACAAGGAAGACAGGGAGGAGTGAGGCCCTCCATCCAAGTCCCCTGATCCTGCTAGAGGTAGGCACCTCCTTCCTGACTGATGCCAGTGGTACAAAGGTGACCAGGCTCCTGAACACACCTCATCTACACCATGAGTCTGGGTGAGCTTATGCCATGTGAGATTAATTCGAGCAACTAGTCTGTGTGAGACAAAGGTTTCTGGCTGATTACAACAGGACAAGAGAATCACATCCCAACAATGGCAGGACTTGACTCATTCTCCTGGTGACAGCACATTCTGGGTGGAGGCTGCAGAATCTTGCTGTGTTGAGAGGAAATGTTGACTAGGTTTTAATATATTTAACTCTTCTGATAATAATTCAATTTACCTAATTGCTAGCGATAGAAATTCAGATGGGAGGGAGAGACAGTGGGGGAGAAATTGAGAGATACCTACAGCTTTGCTTTTCGGCTCCTGAAGCTTCCCCCCTGCAGGTGGGGATAGGGGCAAAAACCTAGGTCCTTGTTCACTGTGGCATGTGTGCTCACCAGGTGGGCACCACTTAGCCCTTTCATATATTTATCTCCATGGAGAAATACTCTCTTTGGCTTAACTTATATCTTCAGGAATCAAGAAGAAGCTAGTATATGACAATGTGATTTAACTAAGACAGCTCTCTGTTTTTCATTTCAGGCATGACAGTAAGACAGACTGCTAATTCCAATCCAGGAGAGTGACGCCTCCAGAAAGGCTCAGTGATGGAACATCTCAGGTCTCTCCAAATGGGATTCAGAGAGCCCCTACCTACAACCTACTCAGCTGATAATGGTCAGGGCTCCCCTGGCAAATCTACAATCAGTGAGGCCACCTGGGTGTCTGCTGAAATGCCAACAGACAGCTTCCCCTTTCTAGAACTGACCCTTTCTTTTCCCTGTTACTTTATGATATCCAACTGAGAACAATTATTTTCTTAATCCTTTGCAGGATTTTGAGTTAGTTCTCAGTCCTGCCATCTATGTGAAAACTTCCTGGTGGAAGACATGAAGCCCTCTGACTAAGGCAGTTCTTTTAAACTTTTTGTCTAGTGGGGTCACAATGGAAAATGTCAACATTTCACATCCAGCTCATTTCATTTGAGGCATCTTCCTTGATCCCTTCTTACATCCTGCTTTGAAGGTCTTTTCACAGAAATCTCTTATTCCTTTCACTGTATGTATGTAGTTATAGAGTCTTTTATTGTATTTTCTTGTTGATTGTATTACTATAATAAATATCACTCCCTGACTCTGTACCTTATATGGCCCCTCTCTTTGCTCAGGGCTCAGATGAAACCTTGGTGGGCTCCTCTGGGCAGCTCTGCATTAGCTGACGTCCCACGTGTCTGCAGGCAGCTCATAGCTCAACTGGATCTATTTTCTGTGTGTTGCCTGTTCCCCAAATCTCCACAGGGTGGCACCTAGCTTCTTCAGTGCCAGAAGAAGGGCTCCCATACTATAGCCAGACAGCCACTGAGGTCTCTGCCTGCTTCCCATTTGTTCATGTTCCATGTGCCAGAGCAAGGACATGGCTGAGTCTACAGTCAGCCCAGGAGGAGACAGTAGCAGAGACCAAAGATGGCGCACTTCGGGCTTCTGGATGGCTGTTACTGTGATCAACACATTTCACTGCAAAGTTCAAGGTGACACCTCTACTGCCATAGGCCCTCAGCTACTTGCCTTTTAAAGACTCCTTAGCCCAGCACTTCCCAGACAGTCACCAATTGTGGGGACAAATGGTCATGGAATAGCCACTCATTATGCTGACACTGGCATCTGTACACCACATGTAGATCAGAAGGTCACAGGTCAAAACTGGCATCCTGGGGAAACGAAGGTCACTGTTCAACCTGACTGCACTTTCTCTTTTTAGGAAAACTTAGTACTACATTGCCTACTAAGAACTTTAGAAAATATAACACCCAACATTCTTTCAAGAGAAGTGACATTTTTAAACAAGCAAGTACGCATTTCCAAAATAAAAAGCACACATTTTCTAAAATATCAGAGTATGCTTTTGTCAAAATTTAAAAAATGAAAACCTGTGTACACTAGGACCACACCTGATAATTATAAAAGTTTAAGGTCAGGAGTTGGGCAGTAGCACAGCTGGTAAAGCACAGGTGGCACAAAGCAGAAGGACTGGGGTAAGGATCCCGGTTAGACCTGCCAGCTCCCCACCTGCAGGGGAGTTGATTCACAATTGGTGAAGCAGGTCTGCAGGTGTCTATCTTTCCCTTCACGTCTCTGTCTTCCCCTCCTCTCTCCATTTCTCTCTATCCTATCTGACAAGGTCAACAACAACAATAACTATAAAAAATTAAAAAGTGCAATAATGGGAATAAATAAATTTTTAAAAGTTTAAACTCTCTGAAAGGAAATAAAAAAGAAACAGGGAGTTGGAAAATAGCGCAAGGGTTAAGGGCACATGGCGTGAAATGCAAGGAGTGGCGTAAGGATCCCCAGCTACCCACATGCAGGGGAGTCACTTCACAGGCGGTGAAGCAAGTCTGCAGGTGTCTATCTTTCTCTCCACCCGTCTTCCCCTCCTCTCTCCTTTTCTCTCTATTCTATCTAATAACGAAGACAACAATAATTAAAACAACAATAAAAACAGTAACTATTTTTCAATAGTGACCCACTTTTTAAGCTACTTATAAATACAATCAACATTATAGTTTCTTTTGCACCTCCCTAATAACAAGTGTAATATTTTAATGTATTTATTGACTACCTGTACTTTTTATGTATTTATTGACTACCTGTACTTTTTATGTATTTATTGACTACCTGTACTTTTTCTGTACCCTATTCATAATATTTGAAAAACTCTAAAGGCCCATGTGTCGTTTTCTTTTTGATGTTTCATTGTTGTTGCTAATGCTACGGCTCCTGCTCATTAGCTATAGGACTCTATCATCATTATCAGCTGTCTTCATTTATTTTATTCATATATAATAAATATATCATTTATGTTATTTTTATTATTACCTACAGGACTCTAACATCATCATCAGCTGTCTTTATTTTATTTATTCATTTTGAACGTATGTAGAGACAAAGATGAAGAACCGAGGTGCGGAACTGTTCTACTATTTCTAAAACTTTCCGCCATCCCCACCTAGCGAGTGGGGACTGGAGCTGGAACCCGGGTCACCAACATGGCAACTTAAGTGCTCTACTGGGTGACACACTAACTGCCCACTTTTCTCAATTTTTGAGAACTTCCCATAGTCTTGAATACTCAGATTGTCTCCAGGCATGTCACTCATCTAACTTCCTTATCTTCCACTGACCCTGCTGGGGAGCCAGCATAATGGTTCTGTATGTCAAAGGCTTCCATGCCTGAGGCTCTGAAGTCCCAGGATCAATTTTCAGCTCCACCATAACCCAGAGCTGAGCAGTGCTCTGATCTTTCTCTTTTTGTATCTCTCTCATTAAAATATAAAGAATCGGGAGTTCACTGGTAGTGCATCTGGTTAAGTGTACGTGGTGCAAAGCACAAGGACAGGCATCAGGATCCCAGTTAGAGCCTCAGGCTCCCCACCTGCAGGGGGTTTGCTTCACAGGTGTGAAGCACATCTGCAGGTGTCTATCTTTCTCTCCCCTGTATTCCCCTCCTCTCCCCATTTCGCTCTGTTCTTTCCAACAACAGCTACAACAGTAATAACTACAGCAATAAAACAAGGGCAACAAAAGGGAATAAAGAAATATTAATAAAAATATTTTAAAAATATAAAAAGAATATATATATATATATATTTTTAGGGTCCGGGCAGTGACACATCTGGTTGAGCCCACATGTTACAGTGCACATTGAACCAGGTTCAGGCCTCTGATCTCCGCCTGAGTTGGAGAAAGCTTCAAGAGTGGTGAAGCAGGGCTGCAGGTGCATATCTGTCTCTCGCCTACTCCACCTCCCCCTCCCTTCTAAATTTCTCTCTGCCCTTTCCAATAATAACAGTCTGTTAACAAACATATATATGTACTTTAATTTCTAATATTTAATTGTATGCTAGTCCCAAGACATATGCACAGCTATGTTTATATAGCTATATAGCTGGTAAGTCAAAATATAGAAGCAACCTAAACACAGACAACTAGATAACTATGTTAGAATGGGGCATGGCTGGTGATGCACATAGCTGAGACTGCTCTTACCATACACAGGGACCTGGGTTTGAGCCCCTACTCCCCACCAGCAGGAAGGATTTTTAATGAGTGGTAAAGTAGGTTTAAAAGTCCCCCTCTCTCTTTTTTTTCTTTTTTTCTTTAATCCCCCCTCCCCCCGTGTAATTGCTGTGGCTCAGTGCCTATGCTACAAATCCAATGCTCCTGGAGGGTATTTTTTCCTTTTTTTGACCTTGTTTTTTAATCTTTGTTGTAGTTATTATTGATTTTTATTTCTGTCATTGTTGTTGGACAGGACAGAGAGAAATTGAGAGGAGGGGAAGACAGAGGAGGGAGAGAAAGATATGATTAGTGAAGTAAATGAATAAATCAATTAACAGATTTTTCCTTTTTTTGCCTCCAGGGTTACTTATTGCTGGGGCTCAATAAGAATCCACTTTTCCTGGTGGCCTATTTTTTCGTTTTATTGGATAATACAGAAATTGAGAGGTGGGAGTCGGGCGGTAGCACAGCGGGTTAAGCGCATGTGGCTCCAAATGCAAGGACCTGCGAAAGGATCCCGATTTGAGCCCCGGCTCCCCACCTGCAGGGGACTTGCTTCACAGGTGGTGAAGCAGGTCTGCAGGTGTCTATCTTTCTCTCCTCTTCTCTGTCTTTCCCTCCTCTCTCCATTTCTCTCTGTCCTATCCAACAATGTCATTGATAATAACTACAACAATAAAACACCAAGGGCAACAAAAGGGAATAAATAAGTAAATATAAAAAAATTTAAAAAAAAGAAATTGAGAGGTGAGAGGAGGGAGAACGACGGACACACTAGCAGACCTGCTTCGACTCTTGTGAAGCGACCCCCCTGAAGGTGGGGAGTGGGGTTTGAAACTTGATCCTTGCATGGGTCCTTGTTCTGAGTACTATGTGTGCTTAACCAGGTACACTGCCAGCCCCTTCAATATACATATTTTAAAATATTTTATTATCTTTATATATTTATTGATGGGATAGACAGCCTAAAATTGAGAAGGAATGGGGGTGATATGGATGGAGACACCAGCAGCACAGCTTCACCACTCATGAAGCTTTCCCCCTCCAGGTGGGGAATAGGGGCTTGAACCTGAGTCCTTTAGCACTGTAACATGTGCTCTCAACTAGGTGAGCCACCACCCAGCCTCTCCCTCAAAATATTTTTTTCAAGACAGCACTTCTTGGTGAAAAAAATAGGAGACTTCCCCTCTCTGGCTAACAACACCATCAAGTGTGGTTAGAGGTGCAGAGGAGCAGGTCTGAGTTTTGTTTTTTTTCCCTGAGAACATGTAGCTGAAAACATGGAAAATGGGATAAAAAAGACACTGGGAACAGGTGAATTTGGGACAGGGGTATTGATGCCTTTACATTGTACAATGCCTGTTTTCTATTTTCATTATTTTAATTAAGTATTTTACCTAAAACAAATTACACTGAGATGACAAAACAAATAGAAAGACCCAGCAACTATATTGATTTGTATTGATGTACAAATCAGTATATTCTTTAGTGTACTAAAGAAAACTTTTAGCAAGGCAGGTCTGAGTTTTGTGCCACAGTAAGGGCTGGTCAGGATGGATGAAATGTGTGAAGACAATTAAGCTTAATACTAAACAGCTGCTATTGAGAGAGTTTGGAACTGCTATTTTAAATCCAACCATCCCAACTTAAATATCTTCACACTCACCCATCAATGTGTCTGGGGTCTCATTTTCCTTAGAAGTCAGACACATCTGATGCTGTGCAACCTTGAATAATAATTTTTAAAAAACTGGGGTTACAACCCACGTTTCACAGGATATACTTGAAGAAAACTTGTCTTTAGCTTCCCAAAGGTTCACAAAAAATGAATCAAGTGAAAATGTAAATTCTCTTAGCTCCACAGACTTGACTACAGTTTGAGAGTAAACATTGTTGATTTCATTAACTCTTGGACAGAGTGCATAAGAACACTATATATTTGAAACACTACTGTCAACACTGTATTTCTTCTTGCACAGTGACTGTTTCCTTGTAAATGACAGATATATATTCTAGCAAACTCAGCACTTTGTAAATCAACTTTAAATACAGATCATAGTTTCAAATACTCCCTTGCAAGGAAATATATTGTATCCACATAGCAGTTAAAGTGCTCCTTAATGTAGGGGGGAGGAGAGAAACACCTTGAAAGTGTGAGCAACTTACAAGAATAGAGACCAACACTCAAATGATCAAAAATTAATGTTAACTAGGAAAAATGCAGAGGTAGCAATTACTAGGAAGAGGGTCCCAGGACAGGCTGGGAGTAGTGATGAGAACATCTCCTGAGACGGAGAGAGTGCCAGATTAGGTGATCATTCCAGCCAGATAGGTTCTGTATATGCTGGGACGCTGTTTGTCTGTCTCTCAGTCCCTGCCTTTGCCTCTATCTCTGTCTCCATATATATAAAATCGGGCATGTCATGAAAAATATTTAAAAAGAGAAATATAACTCTGAACATGATCTAAAGAAATGCTTCCTGAAAAGTCCGATCAAAGTATTATTCTGAGTCTATATGAGAAACAGTCTCATTATTAGTAAGGTACACCAAAGTCATTAAAGGCAAATACCGGGGGCTGGGCCGTACACAGCGGGAGAAGCACACATGGCTCAAAGCACTAGGATGGGCATAAAGATCCCAGTTTGAGCCCCACTTCCTTATGTGTGTGGGGAAGGTCGTTTCACTAGCAGTGAAGTAGGTCTGCAGGTTTCTGTCTTTCTCTCCCCCTCTGTCTTCCTGTCCTCTCTCAGTTTCTCTCTGTCCTGTCCAACAACAACAGGTATAGCAACAACAACAACAACAACAAGGGCAATGAAATGGTAAAAATAGCCTCCAGGAGCAGTGGATTCCTAGTGCTGCCACCAAGCCCAATGATAACTATGGAGGTAAAAAAAAAAAAAAAAAAGACTAAAACTCATAGGGTATACATGACCTTCAGAGACAAGCACATACTCAGTGCATATACAAAGGGAAAAGAGGAGACTTGGGTGGTAGTGCAGCTGATTATGCGCCCATGGCTCAAAGTGCAAGGATGGGGGTAATGATCCAGGTTGGAGCCCCTGGCTTCCCACCTGTAGGGGAGTTGCTTCACAAGCAGTGAAGCAGGTCTGTAGGTGTCTATGTTTCTCTCCCCTCTCTGTCTTCCCCTCCTCTCCTCATTTCTTTTTTTTTTCCTCCATGGTTATTGCTGTGCTCGGTGCCTGCACCATGAATCCACCGCTCCTGGAGGCCATTTTTCCCCCTTTTTGTTGCCCTAGTTGTTGCAGCCTCATTGCGGTTATTATTGCCATTGTTGACATTGCTTTGTTCTTGGATAGGACAGAGAGAAATGGAGAGAGAAGGGGAAGACAGAGAGAGGGGGAGAGAAAGATAGACACCTGGAGACCTACAACACCGCCCGTGAAGCGACTCCCCTGCAGGTGGGGGCCCAGGGGCTCGAACCAGGATCCTTACGCCAGTCCCTGCGCTTTGCGCCACGTGCGCTTAACCCACTGCGCCACCGCCCGACCCCCTCCTCTCGTCATTTCTGTCTGTCCTATCCTACAATGATGACATCAGTAACAACAACAACTACAACAGGGGATTTGGTTGGTAGTGCAGCAGGTTAAGCACAAGTGCGCAAGCAGAAGGATCACCATGTGGATCCCGGTTTCAGCCCCTGGCTCCCCACCTGCAGGGGAGTCGCTTCACAGGCAGTGAAGCAGGTCTGCAGGTGTCTATCTTTCTCTCCCCCTCTCTGTCTTCCCCTCCTCTCTCCATTTCTCTCTGTCCCACCCAACAAAACAACAATAACTACAACAACAACAACAAAAAAAACCAAAGGGCAACAAAACCGAATAAATAGATATTTAAAAATAAAATAATAACAACAATAAAACAAGGGCAACAAAAGGGAATAAATAAATAATTTTTTTTAAAAAGCGGGGAAAAAGGGAACTGAGCAGTAGCTCAGCCAGTTAAGCCAAGTGGGGCAAAAACGCAAGGCCTTCTGAAGGATCACAGTTCGAGCCCCCAGCTCCCTGCTTGTAGGGGAGTTGCTTCACAGGCAGTGAGGCAGATCTACAGTTGTCTTTCTCTCCCCGTCTGTCTTCCCCTCCTTTCTCAATTTTTCTCTGTCCTGTCTAACAAGGATGACATCAATACTAATAAATACAACAACAATAAAAAAGGGCAACAAAAGAGACTATATAAAAAATAATATAAAAGAAAGGCAAAACAAACACTGAAATGCCCAGCAGCATATGGCTAGCAGGCATCTCTAGGTGATACTGACAGTCACTCCAGTGAAGATGTTGTAACTAGGGCGACACAGGGGTCTTGCTGCTGTCCTGTGGTCCACTGTGGGCTCCCCGGCCCCTAAGTACTGCACAGATGGGGGGCACTGAGCTGTGCCCAGAGCCAGCATGGATGGGCCCCGCAGTATCACCAGGACCACATGCATCTGCATGAACTGGGACCGCTGCCAGGTGGCTTCTTTGCACCATGTATGCTTAACCTGTTGTGCTACCACCAGGCCCCGAAATTTGATTCCTTAATAAATCAAAGATACAGTAAGCACATTCAGTAATATTACCTTAATATCTTGGACTTCATATCCTACCCTGTGGTCAGTGACTCTCTTCTGGGTAAAATTGTAGGTCCGAATTCTTTCTGACTGGGCTCCTGTTCCAACCTGTGCAGAGATAGAAAGGAATTCACATTTTAACACAATCACTATCTTTACTATAATGGAAAAGGCACTTGTAAATTTTCTTCTAAAGATTTCTATTTCTGAAGGTCAGACACATACAATTGACAAGAGCAAGAGCAGAAGGAACTTAATTGTTTAAGACTCTTGTTATCTCAGGTTTACTTATGGAGTAAGAGTGTTTCTTTTTCTTTTGCCTCCTGCACTACAAATCCACTGCTCCTGGAGGCCATCCCCCCCGTCCTTTGTTGTTCTTTTTGTTTATCATTGTTGCTGGATAGGACAGAGAAATTAAGGGTGGGGGGGAGACAAGGAGTAGGAGAGAAATACAGACACCTGCAGACCTGCTTCACTTCTTGTGGAGTTACATCCCTGCAGGTGGGGAGCTCAAACCAGGATCCCAAACCCTAACCTTAAGCTTTGTGCCATGGGTGCTTAACCCGCTGGCTGCACTACCACCCAGCCCCCAAGAGTGCTTCTTCAGTAGTTCCAGTTCCAATCAAAGCCAAATTATCAGTGGTCTGGGAGAAGGAGGCAGAGTGGATAAAGTACAGGATTCTCAGGCATGAGGTCCCAAGTTCAATTCCCAGTGCCACATATACCAGAGTAACGTGCAGATTCTCCCTGCTCCTCTCTCTCTCATTAATGAATAAATAAGATCTTTAGAACAAAAGAAAAATATCTCTGAAGATGGGTAGGTTGCACCATGGAAGAAATTAGAGTTTCTAAATTGTAGGTCCTGAGTCCAATCCCAAGCACTGCATATGTTAGAGTGCTGCTTCTGTGCCCCTCTACCCCTTTCTGTAGTTCATGAAATTAAAAATAATTAAAAAGCTATATTTTACCCACATCAGTCCGTTCTCCAGCAAGTTTAATAATGTGTTAACTCAAACTTCTTTCTCAAGCTGTTTCTATTCAGGATTTGTATCATAACTCTCTAAAGAGAAAATTGGTTTAAAGGTCATTTTTTTTTTAATTTTTTTTTATTTATTTAAATTTTTAATTTAAGAAAGGATTAGTGAACAAAAGCATAAGGTAGGAGGGGTACAACTCCACACAATTCCCACCACCCAATCCCCATAACCCACCCTCTCCCATGATAGCCTTCCCATTCTCTAGCCCTCTGGGAGCATGGACCCAGGGTCGTTGAGGGTTGCAGAAGGTAGAGGGTCTGGCTTCTGTAATTGCTTCCCCGCTGAACATGGGCGTTGACTGGTCGGTCCATACTCCCAGTCTGTAAAGGTCATTTTTATGAAATTTTTTATGGAAATTACGATACTTTCAAGTTGTAAAATAAAACATATTATTACAAAGATTTATTACGACTCCCTGTGGGTTCAGAAATAAATAGCTCTGCCAAGACCATACTGCAAAGCGCAAGGACCAGCAGAAGGATCCTGGTTCTGGCCCCCAGCTCCCCACCTGCAGGAAAGGTACTTCACAAGCAGTGAAGCAGGTCTGCAGGTATCTGTCTTTCTCTCCCCCTCTGTCTTCCCCTCCTCTCTCCATTTCTATCTGTCCTATCCAACAACAACAACATCAATAACTACAACAATGTTAAACAAGGGCAACAAAAAAGGGAACATAAATTAATTCATTAAAAAAACCATACTCTAATATTTTCTACTTATAGAGTCTAAGGTCAAGGGGCAAGAAAGGGTTTTTCCCCCACTACATTTTTCGATATTTCCTAGATTTTGAATTACATATGTATGTAGTTTTATTCAAATGTGTAAGTTCTACTAAAGTGTATGTATCATTTAAATAAGCAAAGTATGTATACTCTTGTTCTCTTCAGATTGTATAAATATTTTGCCTCTTAAGTAAGCAAAGTATCATAATATTTTAAATTATAAAAAAATAAAGGCTGCCACTGTCTGGGAGTTTGTGCAGTGGATAAAGCTTTGGAGTTCTTAGGTGTGAGGTCTCAAATTTGGTCTCCGGAATCAGATGTGTCAGAGTGATGCTGTGGTTCTCCTTCTTCCTCTCCCCTATTTCTCTCATTAATAAATCTTTACAAACAAAAGTAAAACCTGAATGGTGTTGAAAGAGAATGTGGAAGCCCAAAATACCCAGATTTTCTAGTTATTTGCAATAAACCTTGTAGCATTTTAGGAAAAGTAGGTTGCATAACAGTAAGCATTATAGTAACTGTCACTAGTCACTTTGATTTAGATATCTTAGTTTTTCCTACTTTTGTCCTTTCCACTTTCCCTACCCTTGCTTGAGCCTGCAGTAGTGTAAGTGACAGTGCAAATGATATATTAATCCCTTGCTTGCAAAGGTCTTAGATTGCATAGGAGCATCAGTAGGTAGACTTGAAGGTAGGAATTCACATTTCCCAACCATTACTTCTTAGCAAACCCCTTCTGGCACAGACACAGAGAGCCTAAACATTCAAGTTATTTCTTATTCTCAATGGAGTATATTTTCTATATGTCCTGAGATATTTTTACTTGGTCAAGAATAATGAAATAACATTTTTAATATAAAGAAACCTTTAAAAAGTCTTTTTTCTTTTTGTTTGGTAAGAGAGAAAGAAATAGAGATGGAAAGGGGAGATAGAGTGGAAAAAGAAAGTGAGACACATTAAGATAGTGTTTCACTGCTTGTGAAGCTTCTGCCTGCAAGTGGGACGATCAAGGGCTTGAACATTGGTCCTCTCACACTATACATGTGCACTCACAAAATGACCTTTAAAAAAAGATGAATATATCGATGTATTTTAGTACAACAGTTTTATACTACATAATTCTACTACTGCCAACAGATGTTTTCTCCTTTTAAATTTAAAATGAAAAAAATGGGGTCCGGGAGGTGATGTAACCAGTGGAGTGAACATGTTATAATGCACAAGGACTAAGGTTCAAGCCCAAGATACAACCAGCTGAGGAGAAGCTTCACAAGTGGTGAGGCAGCGCTGCAGGTGTCTCTCTGTGTCTCCCCCTCTACATCTTCTGTTCCCTCTCAATTTCTATCCAGGAAATAATAAATGAATAAAATATACAGGGGCCAACAGTGGTGCATCTGGTTAAGCACAGAAATTTCAGTGCATAAGGAATCATGTTCAAGTCCCTGGACCCAGCTGCAGGGGGTAGGGGAAGCTTCACAAGTGGTAAAGCAAGGCTGCAGGTGTTTCTCTGTCTCTCTCCTTTTCTAACTCCTCCTCTCCTCCCAATTTCTCTGTCTGGGTCCAATAATAAATAAATATATTAATATATATATAAGAAAATTGACTTTAAAAATTAAAAAACATTAAATAGAAAAACTGGGATAAAGAGCATGTGAGAAACATCACAGTACCTGCCATCATGCCTGGTGCTCCCATGTTGTGTTAGGGCTCAACACCAAGTCTGCAAGCATGGTGATGTGATGTGCACTCTACTGGGGGAGCAAGGTCTGGACCCCTTCGTTTATTTATTTTTATGGATAGGGCACCACTCAGAACTTCTGTATGTTGGGGATCAAACTTGGGGCCTCCTGCATGTGCAGTATGCAATTTACCAATAAGCTATCTCTCAGTTCAATGCTTACAATTTTGAGATAGAGACCTAAGCACAGATCTACTATCCACTGAACTTGGCTTGCTGTATCTGTGTTGCTGTTCAGTGGTGCCAGGAATCAAGCCCAGGGACTCCCATATGTAAGGCATGTGCAGAGTGACTCTTCGAAGAGTTGTTAAGTGATTCTACTAAATAAATCTTATCTGCAGTGTCCTGAGAGGTGGTACAGTGAATAAGACATTGGACTCTAAAGCATGAAGTTCTCAGTTTAATCTCTGGCATTGCATAGGTCACAGTGATGCTCTGGTTCTTCCCTTACTCCTTCTCATTAATAAATAAATATTTTTTTCCTTTCCATTTTGTTGCCCTTGTTGTTTTATAATTATTGTGGTTATTATTATTGTTGTTATTGCTGTCATTGTTTGTGGATAGGACAGAGAGAGAGGAGGGGAAGATAGAGAGAGGGAGAGAAAGATAAGACATCTGCAGACCTGCTTCAGCACTTATGAATCGACCCCCTGCAGGTGGGCAGCCAGGGGCTCAACCCAGGTTCCCTACACCAGTCCTTGTGATTTGCACCACCTGCACTCAACCTCCTGCACTACCACCTGACCCCCACCTTTCTTTCTTTCTTTTTTTCTTTCTTTCTTTCTGTCTGTCTTTCTTTCTCTCTTTCTTTCTTTCATTTAAATGTATATATATATTACCTGCAGTCTTTTGGCATTTTGCTGTTGACACCTGTCTTTCTCTATAATCTTCTGGTAAAGCCTACCTCGAAGCACATGCAGAGCAATTTCTTTGTTTTTTATCTGGGAGCATTGTTGCTGGCATTCAACTACAAGCCCTGGAAAATTACCAAGACCAAAGACAGATGGGACTTCCCACAAGGCAAACTTAAACAGAACTAAGATGTTTAAGACAAGAAAACATGAATCAGGAAATTACTACAAAAGATTAAGAACATTTTAGATTTAACAGGCTTTAGAAATGATACCTAAGGGAGCCAGACAGTAGCACAGTGGGCTAAGCCCACATGGCACAAAGAGCAAGGACCGTTTAAGATCCTGGTTCAAGCCCCCTGCTCCCCACCTGCAGAGGAGTCGCTTTACAGGTAGTAAAGCAGGTCTGCAGGTGTCTCTCTGTCTCTATTCCTCTCTATCTCCCCCTTCTCTCTCAATTTCTCTCTGTCGCTATCCTATAACAAACAAAAAAAAAGATACATAGATTGCTTTATGGAAAACTGGGAATTGTTATGCAAGTACATACATAACTTTTTTATTCATAAAAGAGAATGAGAGCATCATTATGGTACATGCAATGCCAGGAATCAAACTCAGGACCAGAAGGCAGCTCAGGGGGTAAAGCACATGCTTTATGTAGCATGTGGCTGGGGGTCTGATCCTCCACACTGCAAGTGCACACCACAGGCAGGCAATGGGAGGGACTCCCTGCATAGAGGAGCAGTGCTTTGCATGTCTCCCTCTCTTAAAGGATACAGAATGTAGACTGGCGGGGAGGCTTCTCAGCTGTCCCATGCAGGTGCAAGGTTCTGGGTGGGATTGATCCCCAGGCACAATATTTGAGAAAAATTTTTAAAAAGTCTTCGTGTTACTTAAAAGATGTACAGTTAAGAGAACAATATTACCATGATTTTTTTCAAAAAAGCCAATCTGCAGCGCTGGAGGCTGGCACAATGGTTGGAGTTTTGTACTCAAGCATGAGGTCCTGAATTCTACCACCAGCATCACATGTTACAGACAGATGCTACAGTGTTTTCTCTCTCTCTCTCTCTCTCTCTCTCTCTCTCTTTCTCCTCCCTTTCTCCCTCACTAATTAATAAATCTTTTAAAAGAGCTCCAGCATATGTAGAAACAGGGTTCAGACAGACCTAGGATCCCACACATGCAAATCCAGACCTCTTACCACTGAACCACCTCCCAGCTTGCATTAACTGGATCTTTAAAAGATTTTAATTATTTATATGTGTACATATATTTTATAAACTTTTTTGAAAAAATATGGTACACTTCATGAATTTGTGTGTAATCCTTGAGCAGGGGCCATGATAATCTTCTCTGTATCATGCCAATTTCAGTATATGTACTATCAAAGCTAGGACTATATTATAATCTTATTTAAAAAGTGTTAAGAGACGGAGACAGTTGGAGTCGGGTGGTGGCACAGCGGGTTAAGCGCACATGGCGCAAAGCTCAAGGACCGGAGGAAAGATCGCGGTTCGTGGTTCGAGCTCCTGGCTCCCCACCTGCAGGGGAGTCCATTTACAGGTGGTGAAGCAGGTCTGCAGGTGTCTGTCTTTCTCTCCCCCTCTCTGTCTTCCCCTCCTCTCTCCATTTCTCTCTGTCCTATCCAACAACAACGACATTAATAACCACAACAATGTTAAGCAACAAGGGAAACCAAAAGGAAAAATAAATAAAAATTTAAAAAGGATATATTCCCCACCTGGGGATATATCCTAAGGAACCCAACACATCCATCCAAAAAGATCTGTGTACACATATGTTCTTGGCAGCACAATTTGTAATATCCAAAACCTGGAAGCAACCCAGGTGTCCAACAACAGATGAGTGGCTGAGCAAGTTGTGGTATATATACACAATGGAATACTACTCAGCTGTAAAAAATGGTGACTTCACCGTTTTCAGTCGATCTTGGATGGACCTTGAAAAAATCATGTTGAGTGAAATAAGTCAGAAACAGAAGGATGAATACGGGATGATCTCACTCTCAGGCCGAAGTTGAAAAACAAGATTAGAAAAGAAAACACAAGTGGAACCTGAAATGGAATTGGAGTATTACACCAAAGTAAAAGACTCTGGGGTGGATGGGTGGGTGGGGAGAATACAGGTCCATGAAAAATGATGAATTAAATAGTGGGGGTTGTATTGTTAAATGGGAAACTGGGGAATAAAAAAAAAAGAGTTTAAAAAAAAAACAGTGCCACACACCTGTCTTCACAAAAAAAAAAATTAAAAAGAGTGGAAAAGAATAGAAAAGAAAAAAAAGAAAGGTAGACAATGAGACCTTGGTGACAACAACACCAAAAAAATAAAATAACCTATTTATACTCTAGAATTGCAAAATGGCTAGGGCAGTGGATCTGTAGGCATTAAGTCCTGAATTCAATCCCCAGCATTGCATGTGCCATAGTCATGCTCTGCTTCTCTTTTTTGTATTAATAAGTAACATTTTTTTTCCTTTTTTTTTTAATTTCCTTTTTTTTTAAAACCACAGTTCCTGTCCGGTTCCTACCCAGCTCCAAGATTGGCTCCTGCCTGGCTCTGCCCAGCTCCTATTGCAGCTCCCACCTGCCAGTGCCCTGGCCGCCCTGTTGTGCGCAGGCGGACTGCAGTCCCCCCAGGACTGTCCTCGCAGACACAAGAGCCCCAGGCGCCCCCCGCCCATCCCCCATGGCACAAGGAGCCCAGCCAGGCCCAGGCCTCCTGAAAGGGGTGGGGGGGCACTGGGAGTGGCCTCCCTGGACCAGCAGTTTGCAAAGTGCCAGACCCTCAGCTGAGACCCAACCAGCAGCCTGGCAAACAGCTCAACAGGGGTTCCAGCCAGCCACCATGGGGCACAGCTCTGAAATGCATGTCTCTTCGAGAGAGACAGAGGCAGAGAAAACACTCCAGTTCTAGAGGTGTGAGGAGACCCCCCCAACCTGGACCCACACCCTGTGCCCAGGCCTTCACCTTAGTCTGGGAGCCCGGCTCGCCATGTTGCCCCAGGCCAAACTTCAGGTTCAGGATTCCAAATAGCAGTCCCCCGAGGACCTCGTCGTGGGCCACACCAAGGAAGGACAGCGGGCGCACATTTCGATGGGCGGGCGTGTGGAAAGTTCTCTGGGCCTGGCCACTCCCGAAGCCAAGGCAGGCTGGTGGGTTCCACCGGGGTCCCCTCCTGCCTGGGCGGTTGTGGTGGGCGGGAGGCTCACTGCCCGGCCTCGAGCTGCCCGGGCGGGTCCTCACCCTCAGGGCGCTCGGAGCCGCAGGCATGGACATGCTGGGCAAGGCCCTGGGACCCCAGGACCCCTCTCCTGGCTGGAAGGAAAGGGAAGGCCGGCTACCCAGACTCTCAGACGGGGTCCCTGTGCTTGCGCTCCTGGAAGCCGAAAACAGCGGGATCTGGGGCGAGCAGCCACCCTTCCAGGGTGTCCCTGCCCGGGGTGTGGGGTCTGGGGGCTCGCGCACACCTCCCCCGGGTGGGCCCCTGCCAGGGGTGCGCATGGCCCTTATCCGGGGACTGCCCTGCTCAAGGCCGCTGGGTCCTGGTGGTTGGGGGGGGGGCGCGCAGCCACCTCTTCGGGGTGCGCCTGGCCCGGGGTAAGGGGCCCAGCGGCGCTGGCGCCTCTGTGGCTGTACCCCGACTTCGCCCCTCCCCCCACCCAGCACCTTCCTGGGCGGGCGCGACACCCGAGCCTTCCAGGACGGGTGGCACCGGGGGCCACTTACTTGGAATTGGAGGAATGGCAGTAGATGGGCCGAGCACGATGGACATGGCCGCTGCTGTCCAGCACAGCACCGTCGTGACTCCCCAGCAGTACTTCCACGCCGGGAGCCTCCGCACAGTCGTGGCCTGGCGCTCAAGTCTCAGACCCTGGCCCCCAGCGCTGGGGCCTATGGGTGCGACGCAACTCAACGCAATGCGGCGTGGGGGTGACGTGACGCGACGCAAAGCGGCGTGGGGTGACGTGACGTGACGCAACGCAATGCGCATGGGGGTGACGTGACGTGACGTGACGCGACGCTAAGCAATGCAGCGTGGGGGCGACGGGGCCTCAGGGCGCGGACTGCAGGGCTCCATGGCACTGAGCTGGACTCAGCTGGGAAAAAGAGAAGAAGGGAAGATGGGGAGAGAAAGATAGACACCTGCAGACCTGCTTCACCTACTGTGAGGCCAGGCCCCTGCAGGTGGGGAGCTGGGGGCTCGAACCAGGATCCTTAGGCTGTGCGACCTGCGATAAACCCGCTGCGCTACCTCCGAACTCCCTTTTTTTAAAATGTTTTATTTATAAAAAGGAAACATTGAGTAAACCATAGGATAAGAGGGGTACAACTTCCAACAACGACAACAACAATAATAACTACAACAATA
This sequence comes from Erinaceus europaeus, assembly GCF_950295315.1. Lineage (NCBI taxonomy): Eukaryota > Metazoa > Chordata > Mammalia > Eulipotyphla > Erinaceidae > Erinaceus > Erinaceus europaeus. The sequence goes on along the minus strand of NW_026647189.1, from coordinate 54,724 downwards.
AATCAACAAGGGCAACAAAAGGGAATAAATAAATAAAATAAAATATTTTTTTAAAAAAGAGGGGTACAACTCCACACAATTACCACCACCAGAACTCTGTATCCCATCCCCTCCCCTGATAGCTTTCTTGTTTTTTAACTCTGGGAGTATGGACCCAAGGTCATTGTGGGATGCAGAAGACGGAAGGTCTGGCTTCTGCAATTGCTTCCCCGCTGAACATGGGCGTTGACTGGTTGATCCATACTCCCAGCCTGTCTCTCCCTTGTCCTAGTGGGCAATGGCTCTGGGGAAGCAGAGCTCCAGGACACATTGGTGGTGTTGTCTGTCCAGGGAAGTCTGGTCAGCATTATGCTAGCATCTGGAACCTGGTGGTTGAAAAGAGTTAACATACAAAGCCGAACAAATTGTTGACCAATCATGGACCTAAGCTGGAATAGTACAGATAAAGTGTTGAGGGGATTCTTAAGAAATTCTTTAATAATTTAGGCACAGGTGGTGGTGATCTCAGTTGAGCATGCACATAACCATGACTAAGAACCCAGGTTCAAGGCCCCAGTGCCTACCTGCTAGGGGGTGGGGTTAAGTTTGACAAGCGAGCAGAGCTGTACGTGTCTTTCTCTCTCTCCATTATCTCCCTTCCTTGTATGAATTGCCTTGTCCTATCAAATCAAAATTTAATTGTAAATACAAATTCCTTAAAAATAATCTAAGCGAAGTCAGGAGGTAGCACAGTGGGTTAAGTACACCAGCTTTCAAACTGCAGAGGGTTTCCTTCACAGGCAGTGAAGCAGGTCTGCAGGTGTCTATCTTTCTCTCCCCCTCTCTGTTTTCTCCTCCTCTCTCCATTTCTCTCTGTCCTATCCAACTACAAGGACATCAATAAGAACAATAATAACTACAACAATAAAATAACAAGGGCAACAAAAGGGAAAATAAATATTTTAAAAATTTAAAAATATTTTTATCTTTATTTATTGGATAGTAACAGCAGAAATCAAAAGGGATAGGGGAAGTAAAGAGGGAGAAGAGAGAGAGAGAGACCTGCAGCACTGCTTCACCATTCACAAAGCTTTTCCTCTGCAGGTGTGGTGGGGACTCAAATCCAAAATAAATTTTAAGAATCTAACTCAACTCATTTTGTGTTGATGGTGTTAGGGTTTAGAGACAGACTTAAGTTTGAATAAAGTTTAGAGACAGGATGTAAAGTTCAAAATCTCAGAGTCAGAAAAAGAAATAGGGCTTTGCCCAGACCCATCCCTGCTACCTGCACGATGAGACTGGCTGAAAGAAGAACAAAGCAGTAGTAATATAATATACCTTTGGAATATATATCCCTTGGAATATAATATCCCTTTGGAATATATATCCCTTTGGAATATAACGTTTTAAAAATAGGCCTACTAGCTATCTTCAAAACAGAGACCCCAAATCTTCATCTGCAATATTCCAGCCTTTAGGTTCATGATTGGTCAACAATTTGTTTGGCTTTATATGTCAACTCTTTTTTTAGCCACCAGGTTTCAGATGCTACCAAGATGCCTACTGGACTTCCCTGGACAGAAGACTCCACCAATGTGTCCTGGAGCCCCACTTCCCCAGAGCTCTGCCCCACTAGGGAAAGAGAAAGACAGACTGAGAGTATGGATCCACCTGTAAACAACCATGTTCAGCATGGAAGCAGTTACAGAAGCCAGACCTTCTACCTCTACACACCATAATGTCCCTGAGTCCATACTCCCAGAGGGTTAAAGAATAGGAAAGCCATTGGGAGGGGATGGGATACTGAGTTCTGGTGGTGGGAATTATACCCCTCTTATCCTATGGCCTTGTCAATGTTTCCATTTTATAAATAAACCTTTAAAAAAGAATAGCATATATAGAGAGTTGTATGCAAAAAAATCAGTGGAAGCTTCTTTAAAAGCAAAAAAATGGGGGCAGGTGGTGGTGCACCTGGTTAAGTGCATACATCATAGTGCACAAGGACCTGGGTTCAAGCCCCTGGCCCCCTACCTGCAGGGGGAAAACTTCACAAGTGGTGAAATATAGCTACAGGTGTCTGTATCTCTTTCCCTTTCTATATGCTCCTCCCTTATCAATTTCTCTTTCTATCTAATCAATCAGTCAATCCAGACATAGATAATTAAAAAAAAGAGGCATCACATGCAGAGAAACTCCCCTCTCCCTCTAAGCTGAGGGGAGACATTTGCAGAGTTTCTTCTGACCTAAACAAAGTGCTGGGTGAAGATTTTGCCTCTTATTTTGTATTTCCTCTCACCTATAAAGGAATGCAAATGGGAGGGTGGGGTAGGTGGGGGTGCACTGGGTTTAGTGCACATAGTATAAAAGCACAAAGACCCATGCAAGGATCTTGGTTGGAGGCCCTGGCTCCTCACCTGCAGAGGGACACTTCACAAGCAGAGAAACAGGTCTCTATCCCTCTCTATATACCCCCTCCCCTCTCAGTTTCTCTCTGTCTTAGCCAAAATAAATAAATAAATGAATCAATAAATATATGGCTGCCAGCACCAGTGGATTCATAGTGCTGGCCCTGAAACCTGGTGATAAGCCCAAAAGCAAGTAAGAAAGAAAGAAAGAAAAATAAACAAACAAAGAAAAGCCAAGAGAAAAAAGGGGGGAGTCAGGCAGTGGTATACTTGGTTAAACACACAACAATGCACAGGGACATGGATTCAAGCCCCTGATCCTCACTGCAGGAGGAAAGCTTCAAAAGTGACTAAGCAGGGCTGCAAGTGTCTCTGTCTCTCCCTCCCTCTCTCTCCCCCTTCCATCACATCTCAAGTTCTGGCTGTCTCTATCCAATAAATAAAGATAGTTTAAAAAGAAAAGAAAATTAAAGAAAGGAAAAAGTTAAGCTACTAAAAACAGGCTTTCCAGAAGCAGTTTGTTTCCACCCATGTGCTCTGTAACAGGGGACCTCAAAAAAGAGGTTTCTTATTTCAAATGCCAATTGGATGTAGACTTCTGTCATGTAAATTAATTTTTCTATTATTATATTTATTTATTTAATGAATAGAAACAGCCATAAATTCAGAGGGAAGGTAGGTGATAGGGAGAGAGACAGAGACACCTGCAACACGGCTTCACCACTCAAAAAGTTTTCCCCTTGCAGATGGGGGCCAGGGGCTTGAACTTGGATCCTTGTGCACTGTAACATGTGTGCTCAACCAGGTGTACCACAATCAGGACCCCAGGACTATTTAAAATAGTATCTTGCCAAAAAGCAGTTAGCAGTCACACTCCAACAAGACTGTTCTAGCATCAGGAAACACTTGTAAACACCCCCCCACACACACACACACATGCACAGACAGGCTCCAGGGGGCAGTGGAAGTCAGTCTGACCTGGGAGTGAAGTGGGCAGGGCATACATGTGGCCCTGGATCCTTCTACCTCAGTGGGCCCCCTCCCCTCCTCTTTCAACCTTCTCCGTTCAGATGACAGATTTACAAGCAAGATAAAGGGACCAAGCCAAGAAGGAAAGGAAGATAATAGAATATTAACAGGGGTTGGGCTGTAGCACAGTGGGTTAAGCACAGGTGGTGCAAAGCACAAGGATCAGCCTAAGGATACCGGCTAGAGCCCCCAAATTTGATTCCTTAATAAACCAGGCCCCAAAATTTGATTCCTTAATAAATCAAAGATACAGTAAGCACATTCAGTAATATTACCTTAATATCATGGACTTCATATCCTACCCTGTGGTCAGTGACTCTCTTCTGGGTAAAATTGTAGGTCTGGATTCTTTCTGACTAGGTTCTTATTCCAACCTGTGCAGAGATAGAAAGGAATTCACATTTTAATATAATTACTATCTTTACTACAATGGAAAAGGCACCACAAATTCTTTTCTAAGGATTTCTATTTCTGAACGTCAGGCACATACAATTGACAAAGAGCAAGAGTGGAAGGAATTTAATTGTTTAAGACTCTTGTTATCTCAGGTTTACTTATGGAGTAAGAGTGTTTCTTTTTCTCTTTTTTTTTCTACCTGAACTACAAATCCACTGCTCCTGCAGGCCATCACCCCTCCCCCCGCCTTTTGTTGTTCTTTTTGTTTATCATTGTTGCTGGATAGGACAGAGAAATTGAGGGTGGGGGGGAGACAATGAGTGGGAGAGAAAGACAGACACCTGCAGACCTGCTTCACCACTTGTGAAGTGACATCCCTGCAGGTGGGAAGCTCAAACTGGGATCCCAACCCCTATCCTTGAGCTTTGTGCCATGTGCGCTTAACCTGCTCGCTGCACTACCACCCAGCACCCAATAGTGCTTCTTCAGTAGTTCCAATTCCAATCAAAGCCAAATTATCAGTGGTACTGGGAGGAAGAGGTAGAGTGGATAAAGTATAGGATTCTCAGGCATGAGGTCCCAAGTTCAATCCCTGGTGCCACATATACCAGAGTAACGTGCAGATCCTCCCTGCTCCTCTCTCTCTCTCATTAATGAATAAATAAGATCTTTAGAACAAAACAAAAGAAAAATATCTCTGAAGATGGGTAGGTTGCACCATGGAAGAACTTAGAGCTTCTAAATTTTAGGTCCTGAGTCCAACCCCAAGCACTGCATATGCTAGAGTGCTGCTTCTGTGCCCCTCTACCACCTTTTGTAATTCATTAAATTAAAATAAATAAAAAACTATATTTTACCCTCATCAGTCCGTTCTCCAGCAAGTTTACTAATGTGTTAACTCAAATTTTTTCCTCAAGCTATTTCTATTCAGGATTTGTATCATAACTGTCTAAAGAGAAAATTGGTTTAAAGGTCATTTTTATGAAATTTTTTATGGAAATTAAGATACTTTGAAGTTTTAAAATGAAACATATTATTACAAAAATTTATTACAAATCCCTATGGGTTCAGAAATAAATATATCTGCCAAAACCATACTGCAAAGTGCAAGGACCAGTGGAAGGATCCTGGTTCTGGCCCCAGCTCCCCGGACCTGCAGGAAAGGTACTTCACAAGCAGTGAAGCAGGTCTGCAGGTATCTGTCTTTCTCTCCCCCTCTGTCTTCCCCTGCTATCTCCATTTCTCTCTGTCCTATCCAACAACAACAACATCAATAACTACAACAATGTTAAACAAGGGCAACTAAAAAGGGAAAATAAATTAATTCATTTAAAAACACCATACTACTGATAGAGTCTAAGGTCGAGGGTCAGGAAAGGGTTTTCCCCCCACTTCATTTTTCTCTATTTCCTAGATTTTGAATTACATATGTATGTAGTTTTATTCAAATGTATAAGTTCTACTAAAGTGTATGTATCATTTAAATAAGCAAAGTATGTATACTCTTGTTCTCTTCAGATTGTATAAATCTTTTGCCTCTTAAGTGAGCAAAGTATCATAATATTTTAAATTATAAAAAAGTAAAGGCTGCCATTGTCTGGGAGATTGTGCAGTGGATAAAGCTTTGGGGTTCTTAGGTGTGAGGTCTCAAGATTGATCTCCGGCATCAGATGTGTCAGAGTGATGCTGCGGTTCTCCTTCTTCCTCTCCCCTATCTCTCTCATTAATAAATAAATCTTTACAAACAAAAGTAAAACCTGAATGGGGTTGAAAGAGAATTTTGGAGTTGGAAGCCCAAAATAGCCATGTTTTTGAGTTATTTGCAGTAAACCTTGTAGCATTTTAGGAAAAGTGGGCTGCATAACAGTAAGCATTATAATAACTGTCACAAGTCACTTTGATTTAGATATCTTAGTTTTCCCTACTTTTGGCCTTTCCACTTTCCCTATGCTTGTTTTAGCCTGCCGTAGTGTAAGTGACAGTGCAAATAATATATTTATCCCTTGCCTGCGATGGTCTCAGATTGCAGAGGAGCATCAGTAGGTAGACTTGAAGATAGGAATTTGCATTTAAAAACCACTACTTCTTAGCAAACCCCTTCTGGCATACACACAGAGAGCCTAAACTTTCAAGTTATTTCTTATTCACAGCGGAGTATATTTTCTATATGTCCTGAGATTTTTACTTGGTCAAGAATAATGAAAAAACATTTTTAATATAAAGAAACTTTTTAAAAAGTTTTTTTTCTTTTTGCTTGGTAAGAAAGAAAGAAATGGAGATGGAAAGGGGAGATAGAGTGGCAAAAGAAAGTGAGACGCATTAAGATACTGTTTCACTGCTTGTGAAGCTTCCACCTGCAAGTGGGGATCAGGGGCTTGAACCTTGGTCCTCTCACACTATAACATGTGCACTCACAAAGTGACCTTTACAAAAAGATGTTTCATACTTACACCAGAGTTTCATACTTACACCAGAGTTTCATACTTACATAATTCTACTGTTGTCAACAGTTGTTTTCTCCTTTTAAATTTAAAAATGAAAAAATGGGGTCCAGGAGGTGGTGTAACCAGTGGAGTGCACATGTTACAATGCACAAGGACTAAGGTTCAAGCCCAAGATACAACCAGCTGAGGAGAAGCTTCACAAGTGGTGAGGTAGCACTGCAGGTGTCTCTCTTTGTCTCCCCTTCTAGATCTTCTGTTCCCTCTCAATTTCTATCCAGGAAATAATAAATGAATAAAATATACAGGGGGCCAGCAGTGGTGCATCTGGTTAAGCACACAAATTACAGTGCATAAGGAACCAGGTTCAAGCCCTTGGTCCTAAGCTGCAGGGGGTAGGGGAAGCTTCACAAGTGGTAAAGCAAGGCTGTAGGTGGTTCTCTGTCTCTCTCCTGTTCTATCTCCCCCTCCCCTCCCTATTTTTCTGTCTCTGTCCAATAATAAATAAATATATTAATATATATAAATGAAAATTGACTTTAAAATTTTTAAAAAATGAAATAGAAAAAGTGGGATAAAGAGCATGTGAGAAACATCACAGTACCTGCCATCATGCCTGGTGCTCCCATGTTGTGTTAGGGCTAAACACCAGGTCTGCAAGCATGGCGATGTGATGTGCACTCTACTGGGGGAGCAAGCTCTGGACCCCTTCGTTTATTTATTTTTATGGATAGAGCACCACTCAGAACTTCTATATGCTGGGGATCAATCTTGGGGCCTTATGCATGTGCAGTATGCAATTTACCAATAAGCTACCTCTCAGTTCAATGCTTATGATTTTGAGATAGAGACCTAAGCATAGATCTACCATCCACTGAACTTGGCTTGCTGTGTCTGTGTTGCTGTTCAGTGGTGCCAGGAATCAATCCGAGGGACTCCCATATGTAAGGCATGTGCAGAATGACTCTTCGAACAGTTGTCAAGTTATTCTACTAAATAAATCTTATCTGCAGTGTCCTGACAGGTGGTGCAGTGAATAAGACATTGGACTCTCAAGCATGAAGTTCTGAGTTTAATCTCTGGCATTCCATAGGTCACAGTGATGCTCTAGTTCTTCCCTCACACCTTCTCATTAATAAATAAATCATTTTTTTCCTTTCCATTTTGTTGCCCTTGTTGTTTTATCATTATTATGGTTATTATTATTGTTATTGATGTCATTGTGGATAGGACAGACAGAAATCGAGAGAGGAGGGGAAGATAGAGGGTGAGAGAAAGATAAGACATCTGCAAACCTGATTCACCACTTATGAAGAGACAACCTGCAAGTGGGGAGCCACGAACTCAACCCAGGTTCCTTGCACCAATCCTTGTGATTTGCACCACCTGCACTCAACCTCCTGCACTACCACCTGACCCCCACCTTTCTTTTTTTTCTTTTATTTAAATGTATATATATATATATATATATATATATATATATATATATATATATAACCTGCATTCTTCTGGTATTTTGCTGTCGACACGTCTTTCTCTATAATCTTCTGGTAAAGCCTATCTCGAAGCACATGCAGAGCGATTTCTTTGTTTTTTTTTATCTGGGAGCGTCCTTGCTGGCATTCAACTACAAGCCCTGGAAAATTACCAAGACCAAAGACAGATGGGAGTTCCCACAAGGCAAACAAAACAGAACCAATATATTTACGACAAGCAAACATGAATCAGGAAATTACTACAAAAGTTTAAGAACATTTTAGATTTAACAGGCTTTAGAAATGATACCTAAGGGAGCCAGAAGGTAGCACAGTGGGCTAAGCCCACATGGCACAAAGAGCAAGGACTGTTTAGGATCCTGGTTCAAGCCCCCTGCTCCCCACCTGCAGTGGAGTCACTTCACAGGTAGTAAAGCAGGTCTGCAGGTGTCTCTCTGTCTCTATTCCTCTCTATCTCCCCCTTCTCTCTCAATTTCTCTTTGTCGCTATCCAATAACAACAAAAAAAAAAAAGAAAGAAAGAAAAGAAATGATACATAGATTGGTATATGGAAAACTGGAAATTGTTCTGCAAATACAAACTATTGTATTTAATGTGGAATGTAAAACATTAATTCCCCAATAAAGAAATTAAAAAGAAAAAGAGAGAAAGAAAGGAAGAAATGATACCTAGCTTAAGATGTAATAACTGTTGACTCACCTGTAAAGAAGGAAGCTTCACAGGCGGTTAAGCAGTGCTGTTGGTGTCTTTCTCTCTACCTCCCCCTACGATCTCAGTTTCTCTGTCTTTATTCAATAAACAAGTAAAGTAAAATAAATCTTGAAAAAATACTTGTAAATGGTTGCTCTGATACTGATATCTTGAGGTGTTTCCTATATGAAGGCTGAATGTAGCAACACCTATTGATGAGGATGATTCTTTCTCCAAGTTCTGCCTCCCAATCCCACCCCAGCACATTCATTTACTTTCAAAGATCAACATACAGCAGGGTATTGTGACCCAAATGTAGATACACACGTTGTCTGTCTCAAGGAGAACTAAGTCAGCTTGACCCACTTCAATCATCAATACAGAGATGTTGAAAATAACATGTTTATATAGAGAGACCAATGCAAAGAAGCTACCCAGTGTCTTAAAAAAATTATAGTGACTGTTCTTTCCTTTGCCTTGGTTCTAAATTTGTTGAATTTGGATTTTAAATGGGCCTGGCCTACTGTTGAGTCCAGTTACCCGCCTAAATCTAGGCGCAGGTTGTCTGTTTCTTAAAAAGAAAACATAGCATAGCATGTGGCTGGGGGTCTGATCCTCCACACTGCAAGTGAAAACACAGGCAGGCAATGGGCGGGACTCCTTGCATAGAGGAGCAGTGCTTTGCATGTCTCCCTCTCTTAAAGGATACAGAATGGAGACTGGCAGGGAGGCCTCTCAGCTGTCCCATGCAGGTGCAAGGTTCTGGGTGGGATTGATCCCCAGGCACACTATTTGAGAAAAAAATTTAAAAAGACTTTGTATTATTTAAAAGATTTACAGTTAAGAGAACAATATTACCATGATTTTATTCAAAAAAGCCAATCTGCAGTCCTGGAGGCTGGCAGAGTGGTTGGAGTTTTGGACTCAAGCATGAGGTCCTGAATTCTACCTCCAGCATCACATGTTCCAGACTGATGCTATAGTGTTTTTCTCTCTCTCTCTCTCTCTCTCTCTCTCTCTCTCTCTCTCTCTCTCCTCCCTTTCTCCCTCACTGATTAATAAATCTTTTAAAAGAGCTTCAGCATATGTAGAACCAGAGTTCAGACAGACCTGGGATCCCACACATACAAATCCAGATCTCTTGCCACTGAACCGCCTCCCAGGTTGCATTAACTGGCTCTTTAAAAGATTATAATTATTTATATGTGTGTACATATATTTTATAATCCTTTTTTTGAAAAAATATGGTATGCCTCATGAATCTGTGTGTAATCCTTGAGCAGGGGCCATGCTAATCTTTTATGTATCATGCCAATTTTAGTATATGTACTACGGAAGCTAGGACTATATTATAATCTTATTTAAAAAGTGTTAAGAGATGGAGACAGTTGGAGTCAGGCAGTGGCACAGCGGGTTAAGCGCACATGGCGCAAAGCTCATGGACCAGAGGAAAGATCGCGGTTCTAGCCCCTGGCTCCCCACCTGCCCGGGAGTCCCTTCACAGGTGGTGAAGCAGGTCTGCAGGTGTCTGTCTTTCTCTCCCCCTCTATGTCTTCCCCTCTTCTCTCCATTTCTCTCTGTCCTATCCAACAACAATGACATTAATCACCACACAATGTTAAGCAACAAGGGCAACAAAATGGAAAAATAAATAAAAATAAAAATATAAAAGAGTGGAAAAGAATTGACAAGAAAAAAAGGAAAGGGAGACAATGAGACCTTGGTGACAACAACAACAACAAAAATAAAATAACCTATTTATACTTTAGAATTGCAGAATGGCTAGGGCAATGGCTCTGTAAGAATTAAGTCCTGAATTCAATCCCAGCATTGCATGTGCCATAGTCATGCTCTGCTTCTCTTTTTTGTATTAATAAATAACATTTTTCCTTTTTTTAATTTCCTTTAAAAAAAAAAAAACCGCGGTTCCTGCCCGGTTCCTACCCAGCTCCAAGATCGGCTGCTGCCTGGCTCTGTGGGGCTCCTAGTGCAGCTCCCACCTGCCAGCATCCTGGCTGCCCCATTGTGTGAGTAGGCAGAATGAGTCTCCCCAGGACTGTCCCCACAGACACAAGAACCCCAGGCGACCCCTGCCCACCCCCCACCACACACGGAGCCCTGCCAGGCCCAGGCCACCAGGACGAGGGGGGTTGGGGGTGGGTGTTGGCAGTGCCCTCCAGGACCAGCAGGTTGCAAAGTGCCAGACCTTCAGCCCAGACCCAATCCACAGCCCGGGCCCAGGGCTCAACAAGGGTTGGAGCCAGCTGGCTTGGGGCACCCCTCTGAAATTCATGTCTCTTCTGAGAGAGGCAGAGGCAGAGAAAACACTCCAGTTCTAGTAGTGCGAGGAGACCCCCAACCTGGACCCGCACCCCGTGCCCCAGCCTCCTTCACCCTAATTTGGGAGCTTGGCTCGCCATGTTGCCCCAGACCAAACTCGAAGTTCAGGATTCCAAACAGCCGTCCCCGAGGACCTCGTCGTGGGCCACACCGAGAGGAAGGACAGCGGGTGCACATTTCAGGTGGGCGGACACACGGAAAGTTTTCTGGGCCTGGCTGCTCCTGAAGCCAGGTCGGTGGGTTCCGGGGTCCCCTCCTGCATGGGGTCCCTACGCTCGCACTCACGGAAGCCAAAAGCAGCAGATCTGGGGGCGCGCAGCCATACTTCCAGGTTGTCCCTGCCAGGGGTGCGGGGTCTGGGGGCTAGCGGACACCTCCCCTGGGTGCGCCCCTGCCGGGGGTGTGCATGGCTCCATCTCGGGGAGCGCCCTGCTCAAGGCCGCTAGGTGCTGGATGTTTGGGGGGGTGCGCAGCCACCTCTAAGGGGTGCGCCTGTCCCAGGGTACTGGGTCCGGGGGCACTGGCCCCTCTGCAGCTGTACCCCGACTTCGCCCCTCACCCTACCCAGCACCTTCCCAGGCGGGCAAAACAACCCAGCCTTCAAGGGCACAGGAACCAGGGGCCACTTACTTGGAATTGGAGGAATCTCACTAGATGGGCTCCAGCACTATGGACCTGGCCACTGGCTGCTGTCTGGCACAGCACCTTGGGGAGTCCCCAGCAGTACTTCCACACGGGGCCTCCACACAGTTCTTGCTGGGCGCTCAGGGCGCAGGGCCCAGGCCCCAGCGCTGGGGCCTATGGGTGCGACACAATGCCACATCACTCAATGCTGCCTGGGGGTGATGTGATGCTATGCTACTCAATGTGACAGGGGGCGACAGGGTCTCAGGGCGCGGGCCTCAGGGCTCCATGGTGCTGCTGTGGATGCAGCTGGGACAAAGGGAAGAAGAGAAGAATGGAAGACAGGGGGAGAGAAAGATAGACACCTGCAGACCTGCTTCACTGCCTATCTTTCTCTCCCCCTCTCTGTCTTCCCCTCCTCTCTCCATTTCTCTCTGTCCTATCCAACTACAAGGACATCAATAAGAACAATAATAACTACAACAATAAAACAACAAGGGTAACAAAAGGGAAAATAAATATTTTAAAAATTAAAAAATAAAAATATTTTTATTATCTTTGTTTATTGGATAGTAACAGAAGAAATCAAAAAGGAAATGGGAAGTAAAGAGGGAGAAGAGAGAGAGAGAGAAAGAGAGAGAGAGAGAGAGAGAGAGAGAGAGAGAGAAACCTGCAGCACTGCTTCACCATTCAGAAATCTTTTCCTCTGCAGGTGTGGTGGGGACTCAAATCCAAAATAAATTTTAAGAATCTAACTCAACTCATTTTGTGTTGATGGTGTTAGGGTTTAGAGACAGACTTAATTTTGAATAAAATCTAGAGACAGGATGTAAAGTTCAAAATCTCAGAGCCAGAAAAAGAAATAGGGCTTTGCCCAGACCCATCCTGCCACCTGTAGGATGAGACTGCGTGAGAGGAGGACAAAGCAGTAGGAATATAATGTCCCTTTGGAATATATATCCCTTGGAATATAATATCCCTTTGGAATATATATCCCTTTGGAATATAATATCCCATTGGAATATATATCCCTTTGGAATACAACTAAAATAGGCCTACTAGCTATCTTCAAAATGGAGACCCCAAATCTTCATCTGCAATATTCCAGCCTTTAGGTTCATGATGGGTCAACAATTTGTTTGGCTTTATATATTAACTCTTTTTTCAGCCACCAGGTTTCAGATGCTACCAAGATGCCTACCGGACTTCCCTGGTCGGACGACTCCACCAATGTGTCCTGGAGCCCCACTTTCCCAGAGCTCTGCCCAACTAGGGAAAGAGAAAGACAGGCTGAGAGTATGGATCCACCTGTAAACACCCATGTTCAGCATGGAAGCAGTTACAGAAGCCAGACCTTCTACATTCTGCACACCATAATGTCCCTAAGTCCATACACCCAGAGGGATAAAGAATAAGAAAGCTTTCAGGAGGGGATGGCATGCAGAGTTCTGGTGGTGGGAATTGTACCCCTCTTATCCTATGGCCTTGTCAATGTTTCCATTTTATAAATAAAACTTTAAAAAAGAATAGCAGGGTTCCCGGAACATGGTGGACTGAGAAGCTGCTAGTGGCTTGAGCTCTGACCACATTGTCTGGAAATGGTAGGATTTTCTGCCTTCAGTACGCCAGTCAATAAGGGGTCCTAGCGGTGACACCAAGGAAGTGACTATAACTTAATTTGGGTTAAACATAGAGTAGAAAAAAAGGAAAAAAAAATTTTCTTTTAAATTATTATTCCCAAAGCGACCTCCTCCCCCTCACCCCCCCCATAACCAATCCCAGGGGACCACCTCCTAGCAGGCTCCTCTGCTGAGCTTCTTTCTTTACCAAGATTCCTGTCCCACCAGGAAGTACCATTCATTCTAAGTCTATTCCCTTCTGAAACCTCTGGCCTTTTTTCTTTCTAATTAGCCACCCCCCCCGCATAGCTAATTAAATAATAAAAAATAAACACATAAAAATCTATTTCCTTTAACTGCTCTTTTATTACTGTTCTTTTTCTTGTCTTTTTCTTTTCTCTCTCTCTCTCTCTTTTTTTTTGTGGCTTCCTAAGCCACAGGCCCCATCCCCCACATCACCAAACAGTGTGCTTTCACTGAATTCACTGATACACGTTTGGGAATTATTTTTGGGATGAAATCTGACTCAGAGTGGACTCTCACTATGAGTATCTCTGATCAACTTCCCTTCCTCCTTTAGCTACCCCTAGAATATACAGTGGATAATAGATTTGTATAATTGTCTATCCCAGCTATCCTTGTCTAGTCCTAAGGTTTTATTTTTTTTTTCTTCTTCTTTCTTAACAATCAGCTACCTCTGCTCACGAGGTCTGAGGTAATCTGGGACAGGGTGTTTTTTTACCCTGCTCTATTTTATTATTAATATTATGTAAAGGCATATATCTTCCCCCCCTTTAGGTTGATCAGAATTAACTCTTAGGGTATCTTTCATTGCTAGGGTAGTGGGCATCTTTTCTATTGTGGGAGGAACTTGTCTCATTACTCCTACCTCCTCTACAGACTCTCGCCATCCTCCTCCTAGCTAATTAAAAAAATTAAATTAAAAATAAAGTAATCAAAAAAAACTTTCCTTTCACTGCTCTTTAATTACAGCTCTTTTTTATCTTTTCTCTCTCGTTTCTTTTTTTATCTTGTCATACACTTCTTCCTTCCTTATTCTTTGCCTTTATGAATTTGTGAATTATTTTGGGGAAGAATTCTGACTCAGAGTGGACTCTCTATGTGTCTATCTCTGCTCTAGTTCCCTTTCCCCTCTTGTTACCCCTAGAATATACAGTGGATAGTAGATTTGCATAACTGTCTATTCTTTCTATCCCTTTTTTTTTTACTCTTTCTTCTTCACTGGGATTTGGTTACTATTTTTTCACAGACTAGAGATATTGTTTGGCTAACTGGTAGTGATTAAACTGCTTCAATACTTGCTACAGTTGCTATTGTAATTCCTGAGGTTGGTGAGTGCAATTGTCATAAAGGTATTTAGTACAGTGTTAATTGTACTGAAGACACAACAAAAGAGGAATAACAGAGCATAAAAAAAGAAACACATTAAAAATGGGTAGATCAAAAACAAATAAAACTGCTACTCCAATGAATGAATACAAGAGCCCAGAAGAAACTACAAATCAGCCAGAAGTAACCATAGATAAGAAAAGGATACAAGCAATAATAAACTTATTAATGACAGAAATGAAAACAACTTTGGAGGAAAGGAATGGCACTATTAGGAAAACAAGTTGAGACCCCCAAGGAAAATACTGATTATCTTGAGGAAATTAGAGAACTGAAACCTCAAATAGCTCTAATGAAGAAAGAAGCTGAGGCAAGGGAAAGCAGACTAACAGAAGCAGAAAACAGAATTAGTCAGACAGAGGATAAGTTAGAGAAAACTAATAAAGAGGTGAAATAGCTCAAAAAGAGACTGAGAGACACTGGCAACAACAACGGAGACATATGGGATGATCTCAAAAGAAGTAACATTCATTTAATTGGCCTGCCAGAGGAAGAAAGAGAGGAAAGGGAAGCAAACATTCTAGAGGAAATAATAGAAGAAAACTTCCCAGACCTGAATAACAGAAAGGACATCGAGATTCAAGAGGCCCAGAGAGTTCCAAACAGATACAACCCAGACCTGAAGACACTAAGACACATCATAGTCACTATGAGAATAAGTAAGGATAAACAAAGGATCCTAAAGGCTGCAAGAGAGAAACAAAAAGTCACATGCAGGGGAAATGCCATAAGATTATCTGAAGACTTCTCCAATCAAACTCTAAAAGCCAGAAGAGAATGGCAAGATATCTATCGAGCCCTGAATGAAAAAGGGTTTCAACCAAGGATAATATATCCTGCTGGACTTTCATTCAAACTAGATGGAGGGATCAAAACCTTCTTAGACAAACAACAGTTAAAGGAGGCAACCATCACCAAGCTGGCCCTGAAAGAGGTTCTAAAAGACCTCTTATAAACAAGAACATCACTATAAATACTTGCAATATATCAGAGCAAACAAAAATTTTTATTTGAACAATGGCACTACAATACATTAAATCCATAATATCAATAAATGTCAATGGTTTAAACTCACCCATCAAAAGGCACAGAGTGGGGGGATGGATCAGAAAGCATATCCCAACCATATGCTGCTTGCAAGAATCTCATCTGTCACAACAAGATAAACACAGACTTAAAGTGAAAGGATGGAAAACTATCATACAGGCTAACGGACTACAAAAAAGGGCAGGAACAGCCATTCTCATCTCAGACACTATAGATTTTAGGTTAAAAAAAGTAACAAAAGATAGGCAAGGACATTACATAATGATTAGAGGATCAATCAGCCAAGAAGACATAACAATTATTAACATCTATGCACCCAGTGAGGGGCCATCAAAATACGTCAAGCGCTTACTGAAAGAATTTCAATAATACATCAATAATAATACAGTAATAGTAGGAGACTTCAATACCCCACTCTCACACTTAGATCAACAAAGCAGTGAACCAACAAAGATACAAGAGAATTGAATGAAGAGATAGACAGACTAGACCTCTTGGACATTTTCAGAGTCCTTCACCCCAAAAAACTGGCATACACCTTCTTTTCAAATCCACATAATACATACTCAAGGATAGACCACATATTAGGCCACAAAGACAGGATCAATAAATTCAAGAACATCAAAATCATGCCACGTATCTTTCAGACCACAGTGGAGTAAAACTAACATTTAACAACAAACTGAAGATTATTAAAAGTCACAGAAGTTGGAAACTAAACAACATTCTCCTTAAAACTTTCAGGAAACAGTTAGTACCCATACTTCTTAAGCTTTTCCATAAGATTGAAGAAACAGGTATACTCCCTTCCACCTTCTATGAAGCCAACATCACCCTGATACCAAAAGCTGATAGGGACAGAACAAAAAAGGAAAACTACAGGCCAATATCTCTGATGAACATAGATGCCAAAATATTAAACAAGATCTTTGCTAAGATTTGCTAATGAGCTGAACTTGGATGGGAAAGGATGGGAAATTGAAAACCATAGTAAATATTAAAAAGAAATGTTTCTGAGTGGAGCCAGACATGTTCATTCCTACTAGAACCTGGTTTAAAAATGACAAGCTGAGAGCGGACCCCAGAGAGCTCTGAGCAGCCCCAGCGCCACCGCCTCCTAGTTACCATCTCACCCTGGGAGGAGCTGCAGCTGCAGCAGCTGGCCCCAGTCACCATCATGGCAACCATGAGCAGAGTGGCCTAGACCCAGCAGCCGCAGGCCGCCCCCGCCCTCAGCACCACCGACACCAAGCCTGGTGCCATGGGTAGTGGCACAGGGAGCGGCTGCCCAGGCAGCCTCATATCGGTGGCGCCTGCTGGCAGGGACAAGAAGATCAAGGCAATGAAGGTTATGGGAACAGTAAAATGGTCAATGTAAGGAGCAGATATGGTTTCAACAACAGGAATGAGCTGAAGACCTTAAGTGCTTGCTTTTTGCCCCTTGACCAGATAACCAGAACTATCTGCATTATCTATGCAGCAAGGGGGTTTTTATTATTTTTACCTAAAGATGTCTCTTTTTGGTAATGTCAAACATGTTTTTTTTTTTTTTTTTAAAAAGGCCTGGTTTTTCTCAATACACCTTTAAAGGTTTTTAAATTGTTTCATATCTGGTCAAGTTGAGATTTTTAAGAACCTCATTTTGAATTTGTAATAAAAGTTTACAACTTGATTTTTTTCAAAAAAAAAAAAAGGCAACAAGCTGCAAGCATCTGTTAATAAAGGTCTTAAATAAAAAAAAATGACAAGCCATCTTCTGTTTCCCAAGGAGAAGACTGCAAAAGAGACCTTGGTTTTACATTTTTACTAAATTTGCCATATAAACATTTAATTATATATGGTTGAATTAATTTAAAAATCTACTTTAATCTTAAATATGCTAAGTATAGAAACTAAAAATCATGTATTAATAATCACACTATGAATCCCAAAGTATGTGTTTTCACATTTATTGAAAATATTTTATTAAAGATGTCCAGAGGGGAGTCAGCACCATAGCAGTCTAACAAAAACCAAACAATGCATATATAACATTCCTGACTTCCATTGATGCTACAAAACAATAGCAATTAAAAAGTTATAGCACTGTAAAAAAACCAATTTATAGACCAACAAAACAAAATTGAAATTCCATAAATAAACCCCTATGTGTGTACTATTAAAGGACTAAAACCTTTTCAGTGGGGGAAAAGAAGGCCTCTTCAATAGCTGATACTGGGTAGTCAATTGCAGAAAAATGAATCTGCACCAGCCTTTAACACCATATGCCAAATTAACTCAAAATGGACCAAAGACCTTGTTGTTAGAACTGAGACTAAAAAATATAGAGAAGAAAACATTGGTGAAACACATCCACAATTTAACATCAGGCTCTATATGGAGACTCATCACACTATGGGTAAGCAAAACTAAAATAAGGTTAAATTACTGGGACTATATCAAATTTAACAGCTTCTTCACATTAAAAGAAAACTTCACACACACATACACACACACACACACACACACACACACACACAAAGGTAACCCGGAAATTGGGAGAAGATACCTGGATGTCACAAAACTGACAAGAGACTGATCACAAATGACAATAAATCAATCATATGACTCAACAATAACAACAAAACAATTAAACCCATTATTAAATCACTAATAAAAATAGGGAAAAAAAAGCAATGTTCCTCCCTCACCAATTGTATAGAGAACATGTTTTCTTTAGTATTTTTGTTAAGCTAGCTAAGCTAAACTCTTTTCTAAATATACTACAGAATGAATGTGGAGCTTCAGAAAGTTACTAAGAAGGTAGCTAGCAGATAGTGTTCTTCTGTGTTTTTATAGATTTTTTTCTCTTGCTTTCTTTAAATTAGTGATTTAATAATGATTAAGAAGATTGTGGGATAAGAGGAGTACAATCCCATACAATTCCAGTCACCAGAGTTCCCTATACACTCCCCTCCACTGGAAGGTTCCCTAATCCTTATCCCTCTGGGAGAATGGACAAAAGATTTCTTCTTTTTGCCTCCAGGCTTATAGCTGGGGCTTGGTGCCTGCACTACAGTCCACTGCTCCTGGAGGTCATTATTTCCCATTCTTTTGTCCTAGTTGTTACTGCTGTGGTTATTGTTGCCATTGCTATTGCTGTTGGATAGGACAGAGAGAAACAGAGAGGACAGGAAGACAGAGACTGAAAAGGAGAGCAACACCTACAGTCCTGCTTCACCACTTGTGAAGTGACCCCCCCCACAGGTGGGGATCCAGGGGTTCCAACCAGGATCCTTAGGCCAGTCTTTGCGCCTTGTGCTGTGTACACATAATCCACTGCACTACCGCCAGGCCCTGAATTTGCTTTATATTTATATAAATCTTATATATATATACATATATGTATAACACTTGTTAATTATTTACAAGATGCCTTCAAATTCTTCGATTAAATTTTTATTTATTCATTTATCCTTTTGTTGCCCTTGTTGTTTCAAGTTCTTAATAATAACTGACCCTATTATTAATATTCTCAAATGTGTACAAAGAGAGGAAAGGCTACGTAACTAAGAAAGACTACTAACCTCAGTCCAGAAACATTTTTTTCATTCTGGGACTATATCACTTCACATCTAGACCATCCCCAAACAGCAGTGTTGTTTCCTCTGATGTCTGCACATTGGCTTCCATATAGTGTCTACAAGGATATGTACACTGAATTGTTACTGTTTACCTGTTTGCTACAGATTTAAAGATTCTTTTAACTTCTTTTTTAAAAATATTTATTCCCTTTTGTTGCCCTTGTTTAATTGTTGTAGTTACTATTGTTGTTGTTATTGTTGCCCTTGTTGGATAGGACAGAGAAATAGAGAGAGGAGGGAAAGACAGAGAGGGGAGAGAAAGATAGACACCTGCAGACCTATTTCACAGCCCGTGAAGCAACTCCACTGTAGGTGGGGAGTTGGGGGCTCAAACCGGGATCCTTAGGCCAGTCCTTGTGCTTTGTGCCATGTGTGCTAAACCCACTGGGCTACCGCCCAACTCCAAGATATTTTAAATGTGCGTTTTAAAAATATATATGTTTTTTATTTTCCCTTTTTTGCCCTGGTTCATTTTTATTGTTGCAGTTATTACTGTAATTATTGATGTCGTCATTGTTAAAAAGGACAGAGAGAAA
Source organism: Erinaceus europaeus (assembly GCF_950295315.1). Classification (NCBI taxonomy): domain Eukaryota; kingdom Metazoa; phylum Chordata; class Mammalia; order Eulipotyphla; family Erinaceidae; genus Erinaceus; species Erinaceus europaeus. Next base: position 35,089 of record NW_026647189.1, on the reverse strand, counting down.
TGGACAGAGGAGGGGAAGACAGCGGGGGTGGGGATAAAGATAGACACCTGCAGACCTGCTGCACCATCTGTGAAGGACTCCCCTGCAGGTGGGGAACCTGGGGCTCGAACAGGGATCCTTAGGCCGGTCCTTGTGCTTAGTGCCACCTGCGTTTAACCTGCTGCACTACCGCCCAGCTCCTCCAGATTCTTTTAACTTTTTTCTCTCAACATCATTGTTTATTTATTTATTTTTTTTTTACGTTCTGTGTTTTGTTTTCCTCACCAGGGTTATTTCTGGGTATTGGTGCCTGCACAAGGAATCTATCATATTTTACATATTAATTTGCTTTTGTTACAAAAGGCTTGCTTATAAAATCCTGCGCCTGGTAGCGCCTCGATTAGCAACCACCCCTAAGAAAGCCTGGCGCGCTAGCTGGCACTTGGAGAGCAGGGCATCAGCCACCCCCTGTTGGCGCACACCTTCCCCCCACCCCAGCAGCTGCAGCCGAGGCCACCCTACACCAGTGACCCCACACCTCTCCTTTCCCGCGGGTCCCAGAGAGCGTCACCACAGGGAATTGACCAGGGAGGTTGGGGGGATGCAATGTGCTGCCACCGCCACCGCCACCGCCACCGCCACCACCACCGCGGCTGCCCCTCCGGCGCCAGAACCCGAGTCCCAGTCAGCATGTAGCCCTCTTGCTGGTCAGCCCCTCCATGGGTCTCCGGGATACTGGGCTCACAGGGCCGAGGAGGGACCGTCGCACCTCCGCGGCACCCCACTAGGCGCCCTCCGTGTGTTAGGGTCCGGTAATCCACAGAAATTACCAAGAGACCAGAGCGATGTAAAATCAACAGTCTTTATTAGCTGGCGCCAGGGACGAACACCCTGAGCCACCACGCAGTGGTGGTCAGAAATGCTTGACCCCCTCTATAGTTTCTATTGAGATTATATAGGGTTTAGGGCAGGGGGGCTACGTGACAAGCATCGTGTTAGTTTAGTTTAAAAAAAGTGTTCCCAAGCCATAGCAGGAGGAAGCAGGGGGGTAGGGGTTGCGACTTTTGGTTATCTTCCCTTCTGCCTGGTCAGCAGGATGTTGCAGGTTGGGGAGTTGCCTTTCTTAAGCAGGACATGCTGCGGTGGGTAGGAAGCTAAGTCATCAAGCAGACGCTGTGCTGTGTTCCTACTCATTTGTGAACCTTCAGATCCTACCAGTATGGTACACATCTGACTGACTGATCCAATGAGCCTTAGAATACAGGTGGCTTTACACTACTGAGAAAATATTAATAAGCCTATGAATACCTATTTGGCACATACCAGTCACCAGAGTTTTGATGTACCTTTCTAAGTCAGAATCTACAGAAAGTCTAAGAGTTGAGTGAAATCAACTTCAGTGTCAGCAAGAGCAGCTCTGCCAATTACATGAACACAATCTGTAATTAGCTAGTGGTCACATTTCTTCAGTGTCTGATTGGTTAAAAACATATCTCGTGCTGCAATTTCAACTGTTAATTTGAATGATAGTGATAATAGCTGTATCACAAGATTAAAGTCAGGACCACCTTACTGACTGGACAGTGGCAATCATAATGAAAACCATACTTTAATATTAGTTAAAGAGTAAAGGCCAGGCCAGGCGGTACTTCACCAGGTTAAGCGCACATAGTACAAAGTGCAAGGACCTGCACAAGGTTCCCAGTTCAAGCCCCTGGCTCCCCTCCTGCAGGGGGGGGGGTCACTGCACTTCACAATCAGCTAGTCTGCAGGTGTCTATCTTTCTCTCTTCCTCTCTATCTCCCCCTGCTCTCTCAATTTCTCTCTGTCCTGTCTAATAACAGAAAAAATGCCTGCAGGAGCAGTGGATCCATGGTGCAGGCACTGAGCCCCAGCAACAACACTGGAGGCAAAAAAAAAAGTAAGAGACAAACGAAACATAAATGCAAATAGTATATAAATACACGTATTAATCATCTCCAGGGATGAGTTTTAAATTGAAAATGTATTTTAAGATGAGACATTGTATATTCCTAAAATTACCACTCATTGTAAAAACAGCATGTAAGCATACCCATATACTTGCAAGGAAGACCTTAAAACTAGAAAATAGAGAGCTAGGCGGTAGCAGTGCAGTGGGTTAAGCACACATGGTATGAAACGCAAGGACCTGCGTAAGGACCCCAGTTCAAGCCCCTAGCTCCCCACTTATAGGGGAGTTGCTTCACAGTCAGGGAAGTAGGTCTTCAGGTATCTGTCTTTCTCTCCCCCTATCTTCCCCTCCTTTCTTGACTTCTCTCTGTCCTGTGCAGCAGCAACAACAATAGCAATGGCAACAATAAAAATACCAACAACAAGGGCATCAACAAAGGCAGCAAAAATGGGGGAAATGGTTTCCAGAAGCAGTGGATTCATAGCGCAGGCACCGAGCCCCAGCAATAACCCTGGATATATATATCCACATATATTCAAGGTGGGAGAAATAGACAATTTTAGGATGCAGGAAAGATTTGGGAGCAATCCAAAGATGTCATCGTGGGCAGTGAAAGAAATCTTGTTGTGTAAGCTCTCTAGAAAGAGTATCTCATTCATACGGGCACAAGGAAGCCTCTCAAAACCAGACTCACAGTAACACCTGAGGCAGCATTCCTTTATTAATTATCTGAGTGCTGAAGACAAGGCAGTTCAAGTCAGAAAGCAGCAGATACATAGACTCCGGTTTCCTAAATAACCTGTAGGTGAAATCACTGGGGCTCCCGGGGGTGGGGGGTGTTTAGAAGAGCTGAGTTCTATGGACTGCAAAGACTAGAGACGAAAGTGGTAAATAACCTGAGGTCAAACTCATGCAGTTGAATGAGAAGATAACTGCATCTGTACTGTTGGTAAAATGTCTTCTCTCTGGGGGTCGGGTGGTGGTGCAGTGGGTTAAGCACAGGTGGCGCAAAGTGCAAGGACCAGCATAAAGATCCCAGTTCGAGCCCCCGGCTCCCCATCTGCAGGGGAGTCCCCCTTTCTGTCTTCCCCTCCTCTCTCCATTTCTCTCTTTCCTGTCCAACAATGAACAACATCAACAATGGTAATAATAATAACCACAATGAGGCTACAACAACAAGGACAACAAAAAAGTGGGAAAAAAATGGCCTCCAGGAGTGGTGGATTCATGGTGCAGGCACCAAACCCAGCAATAACTCTGGAGGAGGGGGAAAAATGTCTTCTCTTTAAAAGAAAGGCAAGGAAACTAGACTCTGATATTTTTTTAATTGTCAAACAATAAAAAAAAAGTGCTAAGTGCCCTCCAGCGGCAGCTCCTCTCTTAGCACTGGGGAAAAAATTTTCCTAAACTGAACAACTTTAGTCTTGGCCAACAGCCAAATAGCCAACAGCCCCAAATTCCACAATTATTTTGATTTTTCATAAGGTGATAAATTCACATACATCTTATAGCTATCTATGGATTTTTGTGCATGTGTGTATGTAACTTATAAGGCAGAAGATAACCCAACCCAACAGCCCCAAACTCCACAATTATTTTGATTTTTCTTATGGTAGAAAATTTACATACATCTTACAGGTAACTGTGGGTTTTTGTGCATGTCTGTATGTAACTTATAAGGCATAAGATACTTCATTTTGAATCTGAGCTATCTCGGGCAAATAATGAGAATGAAGGGTACTATAAATCAAACAAAGTAAGACTACAACTACATCTCAATTATTTTTTAGGTCAAATGATATTTTTCATTTAAAATAATTAAGATCACCTAAGGAAATTTCTATAGCTTCATTATTCTTATCCTTAACACATGTAAAATAAAATCAGAAATGGATCACTTTTTTTCATTTACTTACTATTTTTAAAAATCTTGAATAGGGGAGAGGGCAGAATGGTTATAAAAAAGACTGATATTTTGAGGATTCAAGGTCTAAGTTTCATGTCCTTATCACCTTCATAAGCCAGACCTGAGCAGTTTTTCTCTCTTCATATCTTTCTCTTCATATCTCCACTTATTTATTAAAATAAATTTAATAAATAAGTAAAATCACACTACCAAATCCCCAACATCAAAATGACCAGCAACAGCAGTTATTGGTGAGGGTATGAAAAAAAAGGATCCCTTATGCAGAGATATGTAAACTGGTCCAGGCTCTAGATAAAGCAAATGGGAAGTTCCTCAAAGTATTAAAAATGAACGGCAGGGTGATGGCACAGCCAGTTGAGAGCACACATTACAGTGCACAAGGACACAGGTTCAAGCTCCTGGCCCCCACCTGCAGGGGGCAAGCTTCACAGGTGGTGAAACATGGCTGAGGGTGTCTCTCTGTCTCTGTCTCCCTCTCTACATCCCCCTCCCCTCTCAATTTCTCTCTGTCTCTATGCAGTAATAAAGATTATAAAAAACTTTTAAAAATAAAAATAAATTGTACTTGGTCCTGGATAACATATTCATTTTGATGATGCTAATTCTTCCTATTATTTTTCTACTTCCTTGAATAGTGACTCATAATTTTAAGTATACAAATCCTTCACTTCCTTTGTTAGGTTTATTCCTACATATTCTATTGTTCTTACTGCTATAGTAAAAGGGATTGATTTCTTCTTCTGTTAATTTAGTGTTTCCATAGAGGTATGCCACTGACTTTTATATGTTAATTTTGTAGCCTGACATCTTACTATATTACTTGATAATTTCCAAGAGCTTACTGCTGGATTCTTTAGGTTTTTCTATGAATACTATCATATTATCTGCAAATGGTGAGTGTGTAACTTCCACCATACTAACTGTGGGTTTGTCATAGGTTGGTTTTATTATGTTTTCACCTCAATATTTCCAAAAAAATCTTACTATCACAATAGAAGAAAACTGAGAGGATTTATCCACACTGAGAGGTGACAGACCTTCCCTTTCAGAACATGACACACCTGGACACAGCACTTCAAACAGCTTAGTCCACTATAATGCCGAGGTGTCTAGGGGTAGACCTCCGCCCAGGAAGATCCCACCTAGAAGTAGCCTTTGGCAAAAGCTTCTGTTCTGTCTCTAAGCAACCTCTATAGGAAAGCTCAGAGGGATATTTTATTTATTTATTTACTTATTTATTTATTCCTTTGTTGCCCTAGATGTTTTTTTAATAGTTATTGTTGTAGCCATTGCTGGATAGAAATGGAGATAGGAGGGGAAGACAGAGAGGAGGAGAGAGAAAGAGACACCTGCAAACCTGCTTCACTGCCTGTGAAGCTACTCCCCTGCAGGTGGGAAGCCCAGGGCTTGAACCAGGATCCTTACACTGGTATTTGTGCCTTGTGCCACCTGAGCTTAACCCTCTGTGCTACTGCCCAACTTCCAGGGGGATATTTTTAACAAGTGATCCACACTTACTTTGTCTTAGTAGTAGCATTACTGATAAAGAAGTGACATAATAAAACACTCCACATGTTCAAGTTACTTTATAACACCAGCTAGATGGATAGACAGTTATTAAGTAAAGAAGTAAGATTTTGTAGATAAAATAACTTTCAGACAAAGAAAGGGGTTGTTGGGAGTCGGCCAGTAGCGCAGCGGGTTAAGCGCACTTGGCGCAAAGCGCAAGGACCTGTGTAAGGATCCTGGCTTGAGCCCCCAGCTCCCCACCTGCAGAGGAATAGCTTCACAAGCGGTGAAGCAGGTCTGCAAGTGTCTATCTTTCTCTCCTTCTCTCTCCATTTCTCTCTTTCCTATCCAACAACAACAACATCAATAATAACTACAACAATAAAACAACAAGGGCAACAAAAGGGAATAATAAAAATAAATATTAAAAAAAGAAACAAACAAAAAAAGAAAGAGGTTGTTACTATACTACAATGTGGCACTAATATGTAAAGAGGTTAATGCATGTGAAATACATTAAACCTGAACACACACAAAGGGCAGGTTTGAGTAGGTTTGGTGGTGAAAGCAGCACAAACTTTCTAGTTCTCTAGCTGTTTCCAGGAGTAAGAACACATTAAGATGCTGATGCAGATACCTAGTTTCACCATACTGCCTTTTTAACCCATGAAGACTGAACCCAATGCCATTAAGCTTATAGGGAAATTCTCACAAGTCAATTTCTAGCTTAGGCATGCAATTTAATAAATATCTGATTTTTCATGTACTGTCATAAATAAGGGAGCTTAAAACAGAGGAATATGACAATTTAGCACTTTTGATGGGTATAATTATTCCTACAAACAGATAAACTCAATTTCTAATTAATAATTGTATTTTTAATTCATTTAAGAAAAGAGGATCAGTGCATTAATCTGATTCATATGGTGTTAGAATCTAATTTAGAATCTCATACTCACAAGTCCTGTACTCTACCACTGCACAACACCCAGCCCACAAAACAAAATTGGACTCTTTTTAAAGTTGACTAGAGTGTTTCAGGATCCCTGAGGTGGATCAAGTCAATGTACCTGTTCTATTAGAATATGAGCCTAAGGGAACTGGGCAGTGGCACAGCAGGTTAAGCACACATGGCGCAAAGTACAAGAACCAGTGTAAGGATCCTGGGAGTCGCTTCAAAAGAGGTGAAGCAGGTCTGCAGGTGTCTATCTTTTCTCTCCCCCTCTGTCTTCTGCTTCTGTCGCCATTTCACTCTGTCCTATCCAACAACAAACGGCATCAATAAGGACAACAATAAAACAAAAAGGGCAACAAAAGGGAACAAATAAATATTTATTTAAAATATAAAATAAAAAGAAGAATATGAGCCTAAAAGACCAGCAGAGAGCACGCTGTGTATCAGGGTAGTCAGTTGGCAATCCTTAGTGCTTGCGTGGTGCTAGTATTTCCTGACACCACTCCCTATTCCTCTGCACCAAAATTGCCATTGTGATTACTAAATGATTAGACTTCACATCTTCTTATTTCTACTCTATGCAATTTAGATCAGAGTTAAATTATATGCACTGAAGACTGTTTTATTTTATTTTTATTTTACCATAACACTGCTCAACTGTGGCTTATGGTGGTATGGCAGATTGAACCTGGAACTTCAGTGCCTTTTTGCCATTTTTCACAGGTGTGTGCCTTTGGATTTTGATGGAGAGTCAGCTTTAAATATGGTCCTGGAGGAGAACTAATTTACCTAAATCTATTTACAAAGAAAGTAGTCAAATAGCGAGTCAGGTGGTAGCACAACGGATTAAGCACAGGTGGCGCAAAGCTCAAAGACCAGTGTAAGGATCCCGGTTCAAGCCCCTGGCTCCCCACCTGCAGGGGAGTCGCTTGACAGGAGGTGAAGCAGGTCTGCAGGTGTCTATCTTTCTCTCTGCCTCTCTGTCTTCCCCTCCTCTCTCCATTTCCCTCTGTCCTATCCAACAAAGATGGCATCAATAACAACAATTACAATAACAAAAACAAGGGCAACAAAAAGGGAATAATAAATAAATATTAAAAATAAAGATAATAAAAAAAGAAAGTAGTCAAAGCATTACTTGAATAATTGGGCTCAGGAATTTCCTAATTAACAAAAGGTTGAAAAGAACCCCTGGGCAACAGCTTACCCTCTGGCCTTGAATTGTAGCTATTTCTTCATTAATCATAAGAAAAATAATCACCTACACTAGAAGAAATAAATACCTCTATCTTTTCACAGAATCTTCAGGCTTTTGGAAGTAAAAGACAAGATCATTTTCTCTTGAAAATTTCATTCTAGATTTGCTACTGGATTTGCTAATGAGCTGAACTTGGATGGGAAACGATGGGAAATTGAAAGCCATAGTAAATATTAAAAATAAATGTTTCAGAGTGGAGCCAGACATGTTCATTCCTACTAGAACCTGGCTTGTAAATGACAAGTCATCTTCTGTTGCCCAAGGAGAAGATTGCAAAAGAGACCTTGGTTTTACATTTTTACTAACTTTGCCATATAATTTAATTATATAGAGATGAGTTAATTTAAAAGTCTACTTTAATATTTATTAAATATGCTAATTATAGAAACTAACAATCATGTATTAATAATCACACTATGAATCCCAAGGTATGCATTTTCACATTTATTGAAAATATTTTATTAAAGATGTCCAGAGGGGAGTCAGCACCATAGCAGTGTAGCAAAAACCAAACAATGCATACATAACATTCCTGACTTCCATTGATGCTACAAAGCAATAGTAATTAATGTTACATACTGTACTGGAAAAAAACAATTTATAGACCAACAAAACAAAATTGAAATTTCATAAATAAACCCATGTGTACATAATAAAGGACTAAAACCTTTTCAGTGGGGGGTGGGAGGGAAAAAGACCTCTTCAATAGCTGATGCTGGGTAGTCAATGAAAAATGAAACTGCACCAGCCCTTAACACCATATGCCAAATAACTCAAGATGGATCAAAGATCTGGTTATTGGAACTGAGACTAAAAATTATAGAGAAGAAAACACTGGTGAAACATGTCCACAATTTAACATCAGGCTATATTTGGACACTCGTCACACTATGGGTAGGCAAAACTAAAACAAGGTTAAATTACTGGGACTACATCAAATTTAACAGCTTCTTCACATTAAAAGAAAATTTCATACAGACACACACACACACACAAAGGTAACGTGGAAATTGGGAGAAGATACCTGGAAGTCACAAAACTGACAAGAGACTGATCACAAATGACAATCAATCATATGACTCAACAATAACAACAAAACAATTAAGCCCATTATTAAATCACTAATAAAAATAGGAAAAAAAAAAACCCAAGCAATGTTCCTCCAGCAACAAGTGTATAAAGAACATGTTTTCTTTAGTATTTGTGTTAAGCTAGCTACAATAAACTCTTTTCTAAAATACTATAGAATGGATGTGGTGCTTCAGAAGGTTAGTAAGAAGGTAGCTAGCAGATAGTGTGCTTCTTTGTTTTTATAGATTATTTTATCTTTTTTTTAAATCAGTGATTTAATAATGATTAACAAGATTGTGGGATAAGAGAAGCACAATCACATACAATTCCAGTCACCAGAGTTCCCTATACCCTCCCCTCCACTGGAAGGTTCCCTAATCTTTATCCCTCTGTCAGAATGGACCAAAGATTTCTTTTTTATTTCCTCCAGGGTTACAGCTGTGGCTTGGTGCCTTCACTACAGTCCACTGCTCCTAGAGGTCATTATTTTCCATTCTTTTGTCCTAAGATGTCATTGTTGTTGGATTGGATAGAGAGAAATGGAGAGAGGAGGGGAAGACAGAGAGGTGGAGAGAAAGACAGACACCTGCAGACCTGCTTCAACACTTGTGAAGTGACTCCCCTGCATGTGGAGAGCTGGGGGCTCAAACAGAGATCCTTAAGCCTGTCCTTGTGCTTTGTGCCACATGCACTTAACCCACTGCGCCACCGCCCAACTCCCTGGGCAATGTTTTTTAAGAGCTGTCTCTCCAGAAGAAAGGTGCCAGGGGCAGGGGGTCTGGATGGATGGGGAGATTTTGATGGTGAGATGCTATTCCATAGAAGGTGCAGAGTGTTACTTGGCCCACCCTGTGGATCAGAAAGTGGTACTGATATCACATCTAAGTTCTCATTGGGACACTCACCCTGCTTCCCAAGTGTTGGGGAGGCACAGAAAAGTAGCTTGGATTTGGAGACAAAAGCTTAAGACTTCACCCACATGGTTTCACATTCAGAACAGCAGCCATAATTCTCTGGGAAAATAGCTCAACAACAGACCATGCTAAATGCCCAACAACAGACAGGTGGTTAAGAAATTTAGCGTCTAGGGGTAGGCAGTGGTGCATCCAATTAAACACACATATTACCATGTTAAAGACCTGGATTTAAGCCCCTGTTCGGAGAGGCGGGGAGAGAGAGAGGAGGGGAGGGGAGGTGTTGGGAAGGGAGAAGAGAAGAGAAGAGAAGGAGGAGGAGGAAGAAGAAGGGAATAGAAGAGAAAGGTAATTGTGGTCTATATTCATAATGGAATACTATTCAGTTATTTAAAATGATGTAACAATCTCTTTTGCCCCATCTTGAATGGAACTTGAAGAAATCATGTTAAGTGAGATCAATCAAAAGGAGAAGAATGAACACTATATGACCTCACTAATAAGTGGAACTTAAGAAAGATAAAACACAGGGAGTCAGGCGGTAGCACAGTGGGTTAAGTGCACGTGGCACAAAGCGCAAGGACTGGTGTAAGGATCCCTGTTTGAGTCCCCAGCTTCCCACCTGCAGGGGAGTCGCTTCACAGGCAGTGAAGCAGGTCTGCAGGTGTCTGTCTTTCTCTCCCACCTCTCTTTCTTCCCCTCCTTTCTCCATTTCTCTCTGCCCTATACAACAACAACAGTAGTAACTACAACAATTAAAAAAGAGCAACAAAAGGGAATAAATAAATTTTTTTAAAAAGAAAGAAAGATAAAACACTGGGTGAAAACCAGACTAGATGTTCTCCATTGCAGAAAGCCCACGGAAGGGAGTTGAGTGGCTATCAGGGATCCAATGCACAGTGGTGGAGCAAAATTGATGGTGGGAATGGTGTGTAGATACCTATCATGGAAGGATGAACAAGTAACCCATGTAAGAACTGTCCTGTAAATCATTATTTTCTGGGTGGATGGTAATATGAAGATGGCCTGGTCACAAACTATGCAAGATGGCTGCAAATGGGTCCCAATGAACCAGCTTCATTGAGCATGACTGTGAGCACTATGCTAAATGCTTTATTTTTAAAATATGGAGACTGGGCAGTGGTGCACCCAGTTTAGCACACATGTTGTAGTGGAACTGGTGTTGAAGTCCCAGGTCCCCATCTGCAGGAGGAATGCTTCATGTGCAGTGACACAGTACTGCAAGTGTTTCCTCTTTCTCTTTGGCTGTCTCCTCACCCTCCTCTCAATTTCTCTCTGTCCTATCAAATAAAAAGGGGAAAAGTTCATTGTGTATGTATGTACTTATTTAGGAGAAAGAGAGAATCAGTAACAACTCTAGCATGTACATACCAGGGATTGAACTTGGGACTCTCACACACACAGGCTCTGTGTTCTACCTGCTGAGTCACCTCTGGAGCTTCTCTAAATGCTGTATGCTGTACAGCCACAGTTTCACTTCATCCTTGTGACAATCCTATCAAATCAGCATTGATTCTGTCCCCTTTTGAGTATTAGGATCAGAACTCAGTGATACCACTTGAACTGTCACCCCAGAGGGGCTCCAATTCATCCTCATGCAGGAGAGCAGGACAACTTTTCATGACAGACAAGGGGATAATGACATCTTGGCTGGCTTAACATATATACTTACAGGTTCTGGTGGATTAGTTCAGTACTTTTTTTCTTTTGTGCAGAGTATAGTACATCATTTTAAAGGTAATGCCTACCTAAACTTACAAAGTTACTGTTAACATATTTTCTATGATTTTAAGGAAAGTCTTGTTGCAAATGTTCCTTTTTAGCAATGACTCATTAAAAGTTTTCTTTTTTGTTATTCTATGACTACACCAGATGAGAATATCCGCTGAAGACTGAAAATCTTGCTCTTCAGTAATTTTCATGTAATTATTATTATTATTTTTAGAAAAACTCATACTTTACTGTGGTTGCCATGGACAGACAACCAGATTCTTGCCTGAATTCACATTAAAGTGGCCATGTTGCTCTGTGTACAGACAGTCACCACCTAAGCTGTTGGCACCAAGCAACAATTCTAGGCCCCACTTCCTTTCAGCCTTCCTCCCAAGGATTCCATCTGCTCAAAAGGCATGTTTCTGTCTCAGCTCAAAAATAAATAAATAAATGTCATGTTATCTTATCCCTGGATACCAAAATTCTCAAACAGGAATGGTTCTCATTAGAAAAAGCAGAACCCATTTTGAAAATAGCAAGACTCTCAGAAAGGCAAATATAATAGTCCAAGGAAATTTACATGCAAATGTCTATGGAGGTCCAATCACAAGGGCAAGAGTGCAGGACAACTTCTTCTAGCAGGAAAGAGAGTTTAAGAATAAAAGCTGGAGGCATCCATCATGGAAAAATGACTGGGAATAATTCAGGAGATGCACATTTTCTCAAGAGTGAGCCCTATAATATTCTCTCTGAGAAATGGCAGATCAGCCCAAGAGGACTGTCACTCCAAGGGACTGAATGTGAGGACCAGGAGCTGCTGACTGAGAAGCATCTCCACAGCATAGGGACAGAAAGTAATGGCTGAAAAAGCAGATCAGTGGTTACTGAACTTCAGCTGCCATGGACAGCTCAGTCCATTCCTTGTCACTACTGTTCAGGCTAGAAGGCAGGGTAAGTGCACTTATCTGTGTCTGGCACACCACAAGACAGAGCTGAGACTTGGCCTTTCAAAAGGAGAGCCCTGACACCACACACACACACACACACACACACACACACACACACACACACACACACACACAAACACACCATCTTATACACTCCGGAGCCCAGACAAAGAAAATGCCAGTCTTCTGGAATGGACTGTTTGATAAAAACAGCATTAAGTAAAACTATGGTGGATGAAGAATAACTTTTCTTTTTAATGGGCAGAAGTAGAAAGAGTGAGAGAGACCGGAGAACTGAGGCTTTCTTCAATGCTATGGGGGCCGGGCTCATACTTGGGTCACACATGTGGGAAAGCTCTGCATTATTCAAGTGAGCAACTTTGTCAGTCCTTACAAGTGATTTAACTGCACAAGAACACTCTGCTTGCTGATTTCCTGCTTATTTGTTTGTTTTAATGTAGTGCCAGAAATGAGCTCTGAGCCTTGTACATATGCAACATCAATTTATGGCTTCATGCGTGGCAGATAACACTACTGAGAGACCTCTTTGGCCCTTTTTCTTTCTTCACTATCTGGGGGACAGGAGAGAAGAGGAGTATCACATCATCATTCTGCCTCATCAGGGGAGCTACCCCAGTGCTATCCATGGGACTCCCATGTGGTGCCAAGACTAAAACTCATGGTAAGGTATATGTGCTGCTCACTGACTCATCTTGTCCTTACGACTGACTTCCTGAATACAACTCTTCATAACCAATGTACTGGCAGTGCTGACACAAGACTCCCTTCTGCCCAAGGCACAAAGGCATAGTTATTTTTATTGTGTCCAGTGAAAGACCAGGGCATATCTATTCTGTGTGTCAATATAATATACTTAATTAACACTCCTTTAAAATCTGTAGTCAAAGTGCCTATTATTCAATAACTTGGGCAACTGAGAAACTATGACTTCCATGTTTTCTTAAATCATTATTATATACTTACTTTTTTGCCACCAGTGTCTGCAACAATCAACCACTCCAAGTAGACTATTTTCTCTTTTTTTTTCATACAGAGGATGGAATATAGAAAGTGGTAGAGAGAGTGAGTGAGAAAAGAGACAGAAAGAGAGAGGGGGAGAGAGTGAGGAGAAACACCACAGCACTACTTTACCACTCATGGAGTTTCCCCACTGCATTGTGCTCCTATGAATACTTAGCATGGCAAAGTGTGTGCTCTACTAAGTGAGCTATCTCCTAGTTGTCACCTCAATATGTTGTTTTAAATAACAAAAGCATCAAGGCATCTCTGCACCCTATGTGCATTTCATGAAAGATACTCTGTTAAGAGCAATAACAGATCCTCTAACAATAAATGAAAAGCCCCATTATAATACTTTACTTTCAAAACTGGTCAGGTTCTAAGTACCTGGAATACAATGTATTTAAATTCTGCAAAGCACTTTTTTTATAGGATAGGACAGAGTGAATTTTTTTCTTTTTTTAATATTTATTTTTCCTTTTTGTTGCCCTTGTTGGTTTTTATTATTGTTGTTATTGATGTCATCGTTGTTAGATAGGACAGACAAATATGGTGAGAGAAGGGGAAGACAGAGAGGGGGAAGAGAAAAAGAGACACCTGCAGACCTGCTTCACCACTTGTGAAGTGACTCCTCTTCAGGTTAGGAGCCAGGGACTCGAACCGGGATTCTTATGCCAGTCCTTGCACTTTGCGCCACATGTGCTTAACACGCTGCGTTACCACCCAACTCCCTTTTTGATCTTTATTGATTTATTTATTGGATAGAGACAGCCAGAAATCAAGAGGGAAGAGGGTGACAGGGAGGGAGAGAGACAGAGAGATACCTGCAGCCCTGCTTCAACACTTGTGAAGCTTTCCCCCTGCAGGTGGGGACCAGGCTCGAACCTGGGTCCTTGCACATTGTGACATGTGCACTCAACCAGGTGTGCCACCATCTGGTCCCAGGACAGAGTGAAACTGAGAGAGGAAGGGAAGATAGGGGAAGAGAAAGAGATGACTGCAGACCTGGTTCACTACCTGTGAAGCAACTCCCCTGTAGGTAGGGAGCTGGGGCATGAACTGGGATACTTTCACAGGTCCTTGCACTTCGTACTATGTATGCTTAACCTGAAGCACTACTGCCGGCCCCCCAAAGGACTTTTTATATTGAGTATTATTATTAATTGCTATTATTTATTTTGTAACTTATACCATTTTAAAACAGAGAGCTACAGGATATATATGTCAAAGGGGAGAAATACCAATGTAATCCGACTTCTATAGAAGGGTTTTACATGTTAAATTTCATTTCCACCACAAGTAACCTATAACATTCAGAAATATTGGAAAGTAGAATACATGTTTATTTTTGTCTCAAAGAGTACCACTTAGGATAATTATACTATAAGTGCAAAGTTCTTTCGAAGAAGGAGGAATAAATGATTAAGAGTTTGAAACAATGACTTAGAATGCTGAACTGAGAACCTTTATTTCATCTGCTTGGGTTACTGGACATAGTACTCATTTTGCTCACTCAAGTTACCATTTAGTCTCAAGTGCAATACACAAGTTTGACATGACAAGTGACATCGATGACATCTGTGGCTTATATGAACTCTTAACCAAGAACAGAGAAACATGGAGGAAAGAGTTAATAAAGGGAACTGAGCGATTTGCATGTATAAAGTCCAGTTCCCTTGAACAACTTTTACTGAGAAGAACCCTCAGGTCTGCTGAACTACTGGGGACAAATTGACAGGGGATAAATTGACTCTAAATGTTGGTGGAGAAGATAGTGTCTTTGGTGTGTGTAGTTCCTGTTCCTGTCCCTGCAGGCCTGCAAGGCCCTACCTCTCAGTCCAAATGTACCCACGTACACCATACACCCTGAATCCTACTAGCCATAATGCCAGATGTGGAGTACAAAATAATTCTCATTTGTTCTCTTGCAGGCAATGAAAAAGTCACCCCATCTAAAGGAAATGGTGCACACTCTACAAGTATTATTAGAGTCAAAATCTGAGTCACCTGTACAAGACAATTTGGCTACTGGAAAATTCTGATTAATGACATTTTTTGAAAACCCAGAGTAACAACTTGACCTGCCAAAAATTAGCATGTTTTTTATTATTTTACCTTTTTTTATGCCTTGGTTACCTATTACCTTTCTTTCACCAGGAAAATAAAGCAGGTAAACTGAAAATTGTGTTGTAATGCAACTCAACCTCAAATCTAAACGTGTCACTCCCAGGGGTGAAAGTGGAGCTAAAAGGGGGTTTGTTGCTAACTGGGCTTTGGAATCTCTGAATGTGCCACAGGGACACTCTCAGATTGTGCTGAGAGGAGTCTTCAAGACTTAGGAGACTAAAGTCCCTGAGTGTCAATCAGAGGCACAGGCCTCCCCGCCCCCAAATTGATGACTGGGTGAGAACAGATAAGTCCCCCAGCCGGCAACCCCTCCCACCCCCAGTCCAGTGGCAGGTGAGGTGGCCTCCCCCAAGCACTCCAGCCAAAGGTGATGGAGAGGCTATAGCACTTCAATCTCCCTAAGGCAGCCCAGGCAGAATCAATCAACACTGAAGACGGTTCTGCAGGCAATGGCCGTATTGTTAATCCATACAAGATTGCCACCGCTGATAAATCATGGATTCCGAATCCCAACACCTTCACCGAGAGCGACAGGCTGGTGGGGTCCCCCATCCAGGAGGAGCCCAGAGTTTCCTGGGCCACTGCAGGCAGGTCCCCTCTGCTTGCCACCTCGCCAGAGCTCGCCACCCCCTCCCCACCTCTTGCAACTCTTCTCTCCTTTAGGCTTCCCAAGTCTAATTCGTCCTGACACCCCTGGCGCAGCGCGGGTGGGTAGGGCGAGGCGGTGGGCAGCGGCCCCCCTACACACACACCCCAGCCAACCCACCTGGCCGCACCCGCCGCCCCCTGGCCTCTGCACGCAGGGCTGTGCTCATCACATCATTATTTCTCCCACAAGAGAGCAAAGGGGCGCGAGAGGTGACAGCAGCTGCCAGGGGAGGCTTGGTTACAAAATCCTGTGCCAGGTAGGTCTTCACTTAGCAACCACCCCTAAAAAAGCCCAGCGGGCTCACTTGCTCTTGGAGGGCAGGGCTTTGGCCACCCCTGCTGGCGCAAGCCTTCCCCCTCCACCCCAGTCGCCACAGCCAAGGCCAACCCGCACCAGCGACCCCACACCTCTCCTTTCCCGCGGGTCCCAGAGAGCGTCACCACATGGAATTGACCAAGGAGGTGTGGGGGGGGTGCGATGTGCCGCCTGCCCCACCACCACCACGGTGGCTGCCCCTCAGGCGCCAGAACCGGAGTCCCAGTCAGCATGTAGCCCTCTCGCTGGTCAGCCCCTCCATGGGTCTCCCAGCTACTGGGCTCACAGGGCTGAAGAGGGACCGTCGCACCTCCGCGGCGCCCGCCTTGCACCCCAGAGCCCGGGACCCAGGGACCAGCAACAGTGCAGGACGCGCGCGCTGGCTCCGGGCACTCAGTGCCGCTGGGGCGCGGGGCCACGCTGCCAACTCGGGGTCCCACGCACAGGTGCCGGGGGACCTCGCTCTGGCTGGGGAGCAAGGACCTACGTGCTCCCGCCCCCACGCAGTCTCGCGCAGGGTCCCCCGCCCACACCCGCGCGCTCCGCGGGGACCCTACCCCGCCACCCGACACCCCCCTCCCCCCCGATGGCGCCCGAGCCCGACCAACCCGGCCCCACAGTCGCACCTTCCTCAGCGCGGAGTGCTCCAAGCTCAGCAGGTGCCGGGCCACATGGCTAGCGGGCCCCTAGTTGGCCGCCGTAGTCCCGTTGCCTCCAAGACTCAAGGCTCTGTTGGTCAGTCAGTCAGTCAGGGTTCCTGTAGGTCCAGCGCTGCCTCAGCCTCTGCCGCCGCGCACTCTGACTGGCTCTAGCCCGGTTTCCTTCCTGCCAGCAGTTGGCGCCTGCGCACTCAGCGCCCAGGGAGGCACCTGCGCACTGGGGGGCGGCTGGTTCGGGCTCCACCCGGAGGGGCCAGCCCCCTGCACGCCTAGGGTGGCGCTCAGCCCCTAGTGCCTCGCACCACGCGCCCCAGCCCAGGCCCCTGGCCCGCCCTTCTTCACCCCCCCCCAGTCCCTCCAAACAGACAACTGCTGCGCAGGGACCCGCGGGGCAAGGTGGGACATGGGGTTCTGCTGGCAATGGCCCTATTAATCCATACAAGATTGCCACCGCTGATAAATCATGGATTCCAAATCCCAAGACCTTCACAGAGAGCGACAGGCTGGTGGGGTCCCCCATCCAGGACTAGCCCAGAGTTTCCTGGGCCACTGCAGGCAGGTCCCTTCTGCTTGCCACCTTGCCAGAGCTCGCCACCCCCTCCCCACCTCTTGCAACTCTTCTCTCCTTTAGGCTCCCCAAGTCTAATTCGTCCCGACACCCCTGGAGCAGCGCGGGTGGGTGGGGCGAGGCGGTGGGCAGCGGCCCCCCTACACACACACCCCAGCCAGCCCACCTGGCCGCACCCGCTGCACCCTGGCCTAGGCACGCAGGGCTGTGCTCATCACATCATTATTTCTCCAGCAAGAGAGCAAAGGGGCGCGAGCGGTGACAGCAGCTGCCAGGGGAGGCTTGGTTACAAAATCCTGCGCTAGGTAGCGCCTTGCTTAGCAACCACCCCTAAAAAAGCCCAGCGTGCTCACTCACTCTTGGAGAGCAGGGCGTCGGCCACCCCCTGCTGGCGCACGCCTTCCCCACACCCCGGTCGCCACAGCCAAGGCCACCCCGCACCAGCGACCCCACACCTCTCCTTTCCGGTGGGTCCCAGAGAGCGTCACTGGCTCCGGGCACTTAGCAGGTGCCAGGCCACATGGCAAGCGGGCCCCTAGGCGGGCGCCGTAGTCCCATTGCCTCGAGCCTCCGTTGGTCAGTCAGTCAGGGTTCCTGTTCGTCCAGGGCTGCCTCTACTGCTGCCGCCGCACACTCTGACCCGGCTCTAGCCAGGTTTCAGTCCTGCCATCGGTTGGCGCCTACGCACTCAGCGCCCAGGGAGGCACCTGCGCACTGGGGGGCGGCCAGTGCTTGCTCCACCCGGAGGGGCAGCCCCCTGCACGCCTAGGGGGGCGCTCAGCCCCTGTTGCGTCACACCACGCGCCCCAGCCCAGGCCCCTGGCCCGCCCTCTTTCACCCCACCCCCCCAGTCCCTCCAAACAGACAACTGCTGCGCTGGGACCCGCGGGGCAAGTGGGGACATGGGGACCAGGGAGGGCCCCGGGAGCAAGTCCCTCGGGGGTTGCGGCCTCCACCACAGTGCACTGGAGCCCAGCCCCTGGAAAAAATCCATCAAGAAGGGCATCTTGTCGGCCCTCCTATGACCTTGTCTTCACCATAAAGCAGTGACTGTAGGGATAGCCCCAGTCTCTGAAGGGAGGCTGGGGTATCCTGCCCTGCCACTCAAAAAACACTGTGTCCTGAGGTGAGTGCAGCCTGCAATGTTCCCAGCTGTGACCATGAGCTGTGAGCTCAGACCAATAGGGACTTAGAGGTTACACAGGTTCTGGTGCTAAATATAAATATAATTATATTATAAATATAAGTATAAATGTAAATATAAAGTATAAGTACAAATATGTATGGGCCCTCAGTCAGATGGATGGAGATAGTTCATTTTATCCATCATTTGCCTTAATCCAACTTTTTACCCCTTTTCTCTACTCTGACACCATTTTTTTCTGGGATTTCTTCTTTTTTATTTGCTTTTTTTTAATTTAAGAAAGGGAGACATAAACAAAATCTTAGGATAGGAGGGGTACAACTCCACACAATTCCCACCACCCAATCTCCATATCTCATTCCCTCCCCTGATAGCTTTCCCATTCTCTATCCCTCTGGGAATATGGACTCAGGGTCACTATGGGGTGCAGAAGGTGGAAGGTCTGGCTTCTGTAACTGCTTCCCTGCTGAACATGGGCATTGACTAGTGGATCCATACTCCCAGTCTGCCTCTCTCTTTCCCTAGTAGGGTGGGTCTCTGGGGAAGCGGGCTCCAGGACACATTGGTGGGGTCTTCCTTCAGTCCAGGGAAGTCTGGTCGACATCATGCTGTCATCCGGAACCTGACACCATTCTTTCAGACAATATTCATTCTAACTTCAGGCTAGCTATCAAACTCAAGCAAAACTACCGTAGTTGTGTGCCCCCAGAACATGCCTAAAATGGTTTTCCTAGCTTTATTCTACCCTAAAATCCCTAATCTCATCTGCTCTAATCCTACCTTTTTGGTTCCTGTTCAATAACTAGTTTGTCTCAATTTAGGTCACGCCACCTTCCAGATACCAAGTTACAGATGCTACCATGACTTCATCCTGACTTCTCTGGGCAGACGACCTCACCAATGTGTACTGGATGCTCCCACCTCCAGAGCTCTGGTCCACTATGGAAAGATAGGTACAGGCTGGGAGTACGGATCGACCTGTCAGTGACTGTGTTCAGCAGAGAAGCAATTACAGAAGCCAGAACCCCTACCTTCTGCACCCCAAAAACAAGCCTGATCTGTACTCCCGGTGGGGAAGAAGTGGTAAGATGAAGATAAGAGGATTCTGAACTCCATCTCCATCAGCACCCAGAGAGAAATAAGGAAAAGGAGAGGGGCATATGGAGGTAGTTATTTTGCCATGAATGGCTTGGAGAGGAACAGAGATTTGAATCAGGAGAAAATGGGGGAAATCATGTATAAATGGAGACAGATAGTTGTAGAGATGATGGTTAGCGCGTTTCTACAACCTTAGGGGAACTATAGTGGATTGCAGTGAAGAGACTGAAGATTCAGAACTCTGGTGGTAGGCATGGTGTGGATTTAAACCACTGTTGACATATAATTTTATAAAATTAATTTTTAAAAAGAAACTGGAAGTGAGAAGTGTTGCAAGTAAAACACATGGTATTATTATTTTTTTTCTGGCTGGGTTATAAAGGGAGAGAGGAAGCAGAGGAGTGCACGAAGTACCCAAGCCTGACTGCAATTGGGTGAGTGGTGCTTCTGGAGGACTGTGGCAAGAATACGGATCACTGTGACACAGAGGGCCTAGGGGATTTAGTGGAGAAGACAGATGGAACAACCTAGTCCTCTGAAGATGACAAAAATGAAAACTGGCTCTGATACCAGTTCCTTCCAGAGCTTTAGATATAAAAGCAGGTTTCTATGTGATTGCATGATCTGATTTATATTTAGAATCTAAGACACACACACCCCACTACCACCACCCACCACCAGACTCTTAGGAGAAGAGATCAGATTTGGTTGGCAGTAGCTCACTTGTATATTGTGCTGTTTGTCATGTGTGACACCCAGGTTTGAGCTCAGCCCCACTGAATTAAAGGAAACTTCAGTATGTGGCCACCAACTTGCTCTTTCTATCTGAAAAAGTCATCCCAGAGTGTTAAAGCTCCAGAGGTGATGGAAATGAAAGAAAAATAGATAAAAAATTATTGGTACCAGAGACAGGGCAAGGGAAAATAGGAGAAAAGTGGTCGAAAAATAAAGATTCCTGTCGGAGATCAGACATTCTGATGAATTTTATCAAATGGTGTTTCTGTGTCTACTTATATGATGGTGTGACTTTTCTTCTCTACTGTTAGTGATATAGATCATAATAATTTTCTTTTTTTATTAGTTATTTAATATTGGTTTACAAAATTACAAGATAAAGGGAATCACTTATTCAAATGCTAGCCCTACTTGTAAAAGGCAAGGATAGCCCTTTGACTACAAAAATGACACTGAAAAATCCATTGGGAAAGTGAATTAGGACCACTGTGGCCTGACAGATGCTCTCCTCACAGAACCCACACCCTATGGAAAAGTACCACAGACTTGCTCCTTCCTCTGCATCTCCAGAAAACTGTTAGGTTGATATACCAGCTCCATGTTTGAAATCAGAATCTAGAACAGATAACAGCTAATATTTTCATGTCCTCAGAGAGTTGGGTACAGACAGCTTTAATGAACAGAATGCAGTGGGACATGTAAAATCCTTACAATCCCCCATTCTCACAAAAAGGGAGAGAAGTAACAAAACAGAATGGAAGAATAACCATGAAAAAATTATTCCCATTCCCATATAGGCAAGGATAAATGTGCACTAAAAACATCAAGAAAACTAAAATTAACCATTAGTAGTAGCTTTGTCTCAAAGGAGAGTTTGGGAAGAGCTTTTCCTTCCTGTGTCACTACACATCCTGTTATACTTGCATTCATACATTACGCGGTGGTAAATGGAATGTATGTGTACAAAATAAAAAGCATCTGAGATTGAAATATCAGCTTTAAGGAAGATCGTCTTCTTCCTGGTGCTCATAACTCTGGGAACATGCAGCTCAAGCCAGGAGAAGGCAGAGGGTAGGCAGATGTTGAGATGTCCTGAACTTGGAATGGTCCCAGTGCCCTCCTCAAAGTATTCCCCATGATAGTCAAGAGTGCCTGGCAGGTTGAGCACACATATTACCCCATGATAGTCAAGGATGTCTTTTTTTTTTTTTTTTTTAACCAGAGCACTGCTCAGCCCTAGGTTATGGTGGTGAGGGTGATTGAACCTGGGACTTCGGAGCTTCCGGTATGAGAGCCTCTTGGCATAACCATTATGCTATCTACCCCTACACTAGAATGTCATTGTGTACCCGTTAATTAAATGCTCTGTGGAGACACATCTGGGTTTCCAAGCATTCTGGCTATAGACACATGTGTACTTAATCTTCCAGCTGCTGAAGCCACCAGGAAAGGGACACCTGTCGCACCTGCGTGGCCCATCTAAGTTCCTTGCAATCTCTAAACCAGGTATATGTTGGGCCTGAATTATCCTCAGTCCTGCTCTCAGTCTGTTCCACCAGCATGCTCACAGTGAGTGAGAACTGGTCTTCTGAATGTGGTCCTGCTAACAGCCCTCAAAGCAGCTGAAGTCTGTGAGGGTCCCCATGTGACGAAAAGAGATGAACATCAGAACCAGGGAGCCCGTTTACAAAATGTGGATTCCCTTAGGAATCACCTTCACCTTTCAGAGATGCAAAGATCAAATCAGTTTCATAGTAGTGGTCAGACAATTGGCTTTTCACTCCTTGGCATTGCTCTGGCAGTGCAAGAGTACAGAAGTGATTATGAGCAAACCCAGGGTGTCCTCTCAATGAAGGTCACACTAAAAAGTCTTTGATAAACATTCACAACTGAAACTATTAATTTCATTAAATCTCAACCCATGAGTACATCTTTTTACTATTCTAAGTGACAGACCAAGTGGAAAGTACATGAAGCTACATTTGCTATGTTACAATCTAAAGTTCCCCTTACAACCACCATAAGCTAGAGCAGAGCAGTGTGCTGGTTTAAAAATATATGAATAAAAACTAAAATCCCTGATTTTTTTTGGTAAGTGGGTCACTTTTTCCCATGGAGCTCTATTTCTGCTTGAGACTAACAGAGTATGGTTATTTGTACATAAGACATTTTCTCAAAATAAATTCATTAAAAAGCCTGTAACTTTCAGTTAAACAACTCACAGTGCTTGGTACTAATAATCAAATTGGAGCTTTTAAGAGAAATCAGAATTTTGAAAATTTTGTATCCACTCCTGTGACCTTCACAGCTTTTCAAAATATTATTTAAAACTTTCTGATTAAATTGGTGGTAATGTTAACTAGTGAGATTTCTAGGTACTGTAGAAGGTGTATCAACATTTTCAAAACCTATATAACTCAATGATCTAATAGTTTCCAAATTACCAAAGCATGATGCTACAAAGTGATATACAGGTAAATGAGTTTTCAACATACAAAATATCTGAAGTTTTATAGTATTTTAAACTGATGTTAAGCCATTAAACTAAAGGCAAAACACATCAGTATGTTTTTAATGTATGAAAGGTCAGAGTATTTACTGATGTAGACGATAACTAATTTTCTCCAGATACTGAACATAAAGAACACATTACAACAGGTCAAAGATGCAAACATAGGATATTATATGCTTATATGATACCAGAAGTTCAAGTGGCACTGGAACAGTTAAGTTTCTAGGGAGGAAATGCTGAGTTACAGGGTAGGTACATCTGAAGTTCATAAGATGGTGTGAGACCAAGGACCAAGGTTACTCTTTTTTAAAAGATATTTATTTATTTATTCCGTTTTGATGCCCTTGTTTATTGTTGTAGTTATTATTGTTGTTATTGATGTCGTCGTTGTTGGATAGGACACAGAGAAATGGAGATAGGAGGGGAAGACAGAGAAGGGGAGAGAAAGATAGACACTTGCAGACCTGCTTCATCGCCTGTGAAGTGACCCCCTGCAGGTGAGGTGCTGGAGGCTCAAACCGGGATCCTTACACTCCTCTTTGCCTTTTGCGCTACCTGCGCTTAACCCGCTGCACTACCGCCTAACTCCTGACCAAGGTTATTCTTAGTCACGCTTGGAGTTCATACTCCTCCATACATGGGAAGAAAGCAGAGCAAGCTAAATAAGCAACAGACAAGTGTGTGTGTGTGTGTGTGTGTGTGTGTGTGTGTGTGAGAGAGAGAGAGAGAGAGAGAGAGAGAGAGAGAGAGAAACAGAGAGAGTATGTGTGTGTTTGAGAGAGAGTATATGGGTGTGTTTGAGAGAGAGAGAGAGAAAGAAAGAAAGGAGAGAGGGAGTAAGGGAGGGAGGGAAGGCATGAGAGTGAGAGTGTGTATGCACGCTGGGAGAGTACAGTGATCAAATTGGAGTTGGTGACCCATAGTTGAACTCAACATCTGGAAGTATCTCTTTGATTCCTGAAAAATGACTTGTTTCTAAGTGGTCCCAATGATTCTACCAGGACTTTGAAATGGTTTCTCTTATGGGCAAATAATAGAAGGTGCAAGAAAAGGAAACTTAGAAAAAGACATGCACTTAAGGAGAAAGGCACCAGCAAACAACACCCATCTCTCACACAAGCAGTGCTGGCACAGAAGCCAAGACCTGGCACATCCAAGTTCAGTGTCACAAAGGCAAGCCCGGGGCTCTTCCTGCTGAGCCACCGCCCAGAAACAAGGACAAACCCCCTTTCAGCCAACCCCTTCACACTGCCCTGGGGATGTCAGTTGTTTCTTCTCACACCCTCCAGTTTCATGCTGTGCTGCCTCTGCATCTGCTGCCTGCAACTCTCAAAGATAGTTCTCGCCCAACTGCCCAAATCCACCTCAGTCCTTAACCATCCAGCTCAGTGCTCCTGCCGCCAAAAAGGAACCCGCTGCCAGAAGCTTTTCTCCTCAAGTACTAAGCTTTCTGCTTTCCACAACATCTGCCACTTGACCAAGTGGCTTCCTCCCCCAGCAGACTGAGGCCATGCCTTCCTGGGGTCACATCTGGGAAAACACCAGATACCGCAGGCTTCCAGCAGGTTCACTGACCTCACTGGTCTGGTCGGCCACAGGCGGAGTACTAGGAAAATGCATATCAAGTGCGTGAAGGAGCACCGCCACATCAGCAAACTGGACAGAGCCAGGTGGGCTCTCCCGGGCAGGAGAACCATGTCCGCCTACCTGTCTGCAGCCTCTTCTCTGGGCTCGCATCTCCCAGCGCTGTGCAGGCCTAGCTGCCTCTGCACTTCTGTCCCAGGCCCTGCTGGCGCAGTCACTCCGGGCTGTGAATGGAGGGAAAGGTTGTCACAGGGTGAGGATGAACAAGAGTTGGGTGTGTGACCCACAGGAAGGGCATTGGGGACTCTGCTCTGGGCCCAAGGAGCAGTCCAAGGGTGAGGGCTTTTGTCCTCCATCACCCTCACTAGCAGAAGGGCCCAGCTCCACCCAGCGCCCTGCATTTTATCAAGTGAGTTCTTCCCGCATAGTAGGAATAATGATATTTTAGTGCAAAGTCTACAGGATTTTCTCTAAAGGGATTTATTTCAGGAAGCCCAGGAGCTTTGAACCTGCCGGAAGCCAGGAAGCACAAGGTGATGTCAGGAGCTGCAGGCCGGTCCTGTGCAAAAGCTGAAGGTCTGGCCTCAGCTGGGGGCCATTAAGGACCCTGAAGTTGGCCACAGAGGCTGAGGTCGGCCTCGCAGTCACCACAGTCACCAATGGGGAATATCCAGATTTTAGCCCCTGCACTGCTTGTAGTTTGTGCTTATAATCTGGCTGTGATGCATTTGTGAGTGGGCCACAACACAGGACAGAAAGACTGAAAATATAGGGGGCCGTGCAGTCATGCAGCAGGTTAAGCCCATATGGCACGAAGCTCAAGGATCCCGCTGCAGGGATCCGGGTTCGAGCCCCTGGCTCCCCACCTGCAGGGGAGTCGCATCACAGGCAGTTACGAAGGTCTGCAGGTGTCTGTCTTTCTCTCCCCCTCTCTGTCTTCCCCTACTCTCAAGATTTCTCTGTCCTATCCAACAACAACAATGACAGCACTGACAACAACAATTATAACAATGATAAACAACAAGGGCAATTCTACAAAAAGGAAATTCTACTTTCTTTTTCCTCTTTCTTTCTAAGATATTTTATTTATTTTAATGAGAGAGATGCAGAATGATATACACATATAGAACAGAGCACTACTCAGCTCTGTCTGATAATGGTGCTGGGGATTAAGCATAATACCTCAGAGTTTCTGGCATGAAAGTATTTTGCAGAAAGTATTTTACTGTAACCCCAGTTTTCTTTATTTTTTAAAAGATTTCTTATTATTTTTGGCTAGGGATGTGATTCAGTGGGTAGAGAGCTGACTCTCAAGCATGGGGTCCTGCCCGAGTTTGATCTCAAGCATCACAAAGGCTACAGTGGTGCTTTGCTGTATCTCTCTCTCTCGCTCTTTCTCTCTCTCTCTCTCTCTGTCTCTCTCTCTCACACACACACCCACACACACAAACACACAAGCATTTACAGAATTAAATTCTCTTGTCAGCTTACAACCCAGGAAACATCTTACACAAGGACCACTTTTAAATGTAAGCATCAGAAGAGACAGCAACCCTATCTTGCAGTCTCCCCAGGAAGGAGGGAGCCTACAGCTGTGGGCCCCTTCCCCTAAACTGTCTCAAAGATATAAGAAATTGCCTCCTGTCTCAAAGATATAAGAATGGGCCCATTGCCTTTAGGTAAAGCTCATGAGCAAGCACAGATGACTAAGGACCTCCTTTTAGCCCCAAATTGAATCCCCTTATCGTTTTGTTCTGTTGAATGTAAAAATTAATCCCCCAATTAAGAAATTTAAAAAAATCCCCCACCCTCTGTTTTGTCAGCAGAAGTGAGCTCAGGCCCAGTTCTTGCTTTTATTCTTTTTAAACATTTATTTATTAATGAGAGGGATGGGGCAGAGAGAGCCAGAACATCACTCTCTCACAAGCAATGTTGGAGACCGAGCCTGGGATCTCCTGATTCAGAGCCTAGCACCTTACTAGCCACTGTGCCACTTCCAGGGCCCCACAGTTCTTTTCTTCTCCTTCTCCTTCTCCTCCTCCTGCTTTAAAGGCTTATTTGTACTTTTTTTTAAGATTTCGTTTTTGGGTTTTGATTTCATTTATTTTTTTGACAGGACAAAGAAAAATGGGGAGGTAGGGCCGGGTCGAGGTGAGCGGGCCTGAGGCACCAGGGTGGGGCGTGGGGGCGGCAGCCGCGCTGGCCAGGCTGCGATGGGTGGCACCGGCTCCCGGGGAAGGGGCGCTGTGGCGGGGGGACCTGGACAGGTTGTCGTGGCCCTGCGCGGGGCTGCCAGGCCAGGTGCGGTCAGGTGAGAAAAAAAAAAGAAAATTGGGGAGGTAGTGGGGAGACAGAGAAGGAGAGAGACAGAAGATACCTGCACACCTACTTCAATGCTCATGCAACTTCCCCTCTGCAGGTGGAGACTGGGGGCTTGAACCTGGGTCCTTGTGAATTATAACATGTGCTCCACCACCTGGACTTTAAAAATAATTACTCAGTTATATGACAGATTTAAGGATCAAACTCTGGACTTTACCCAGGCAAGTCCTGTGCTCTGTCACTGAGCCACCTCCTTTTCTTGAGGACCAGTTCTTGCATGTACACACTTCTCTCATGCTCTATCTTTAAATACCTTTGAATCAATTCTTCCTCCTCTGTTTAGTTTTCCAGGACAGGGTTTTATCTCTTTTACTCCCCAATATGCCCCATACTTTCAGATTGGGTGCTTGGTAACTCTGACCAGTTTTGCACCTGGGTGTCATGGGTCAGGGCTTCCTGACTTTCTGCAGGTGTGGAGGCTGGGAGTTCATTTTTACCTCCTCTGTTCTGACAAAATCTTTCCCTGCTCTTTGAAGGGTGTTCCAAGGTGTGGGAAGCCTATAGGGGGAAAAAATGGCCTCCAGGAGCGTTGGATTCATGGTGCAGGCACTGAGCCCAGCAATAACCCTGGAGGAGGAAAAAGTCTTCTCTCTAAAAGAAAGGCAAGGAAACTAGGCTCTGGTATTTTTTTAATGGTCAAACAATTAAAAAAGTGCTAAGTGCCCTCCAGCGGCAGCTCCTCTCTTAGCAATGGGGGGAAAAAATTCCTAAACTGAACAACCTTAGTCTTGGCCAACAGCCAAATAGGCAACAGGTGATGTGCAACTTAAAAGGAAATGCATGAATTTGATGTGTTACTCGGTAATTTTGCCTTTCCTGGTGCAGTTCTTTTTTATTCTCCTTAGAAAATCATTTCCTCCATTCCATAAATATACCAGTGTTTGTAACAGTGTTTCGATTTTATAAATAAATGCATTGAAATAATAATAAAAAAGAAATTACAATCAATTTGTTTTTTAAAAAAACACTGAAAAACGAGTCTAACATGTCAAGAAAATAATTCACCAAGTACAAGTGGGATTCATCCCTGAGAAACAGGAATGGAACAATATCTGAAAGCCAATCAATAAAATCTATCATACCAGAAAGAGAGAGAGAGAAGAGAGAAGGAAAAGAAAAAAATCACACTGTCATATCAACTAATGGTGAAAAATAATTTGACATGACCCATTAGCCATTTATAATAAAGACACTCCAGAAATTGAGAAAAGAAGGACATTTACTCAACCTAGTAAACACCATTAAGACAAACCCACAGTTAACATCATTCTCAATGGGGAAAACCATATAAGGATGTCCACTACCTCCACTGTTATTCACTACAGTCACTGAGGTCCTCATCACTGCAACCAGATAAGAAAGAAATATCAAATATATGCAAATTAGAAAGAAAAATCAAACTAGCACTATTTGCTAATGACTGATAACATATCTGGAGAACCTCAAGGCTCTACGGACAAACTACTGAAGTATTTAATAAATTTCATAAAGTAACAGGATATAAAGTCAATACTCATAAGTCTGTGGCATTTCTGTATACAAAAAAGTTAGAAGAGAGTAAAATAAAAGACTCAAGTACATTTACAATCAAAACCAAAAACATAAAATTCCTTGAGATGGTCTCACAAAGGAGGTTAAAAAAATAAACCACACAAACACATAAAGGAAAACTATAGGGCACTGTTAAAAGAAATAGAGAAAGACACACAAGAATTGAAAAACATTCCTTGTCCCTGGATTGGAAGAATAAACAATATTAAATGGTCTTTCTACCAAAACTAATCTACAATTACAATGCAACCCCTATCAAGACTCAGTGGCATATTTCAAGAAAATTGAACAAATTGTCTAAAAGTTTTGTATGTAATCATATTGTTGAATGCACAGTAATATTCCATGCAATACATGTATCCCATAACTCCATACAGGCATGTATCCAAAGTACACTCAAACACTAATGTGAAGGGACATAGACACTCTAATGTTCATAGCTGCATTATTCACAATAGTGAAAGAGTGGAAGCAGCCTAAATGCCCATCATCAGAAGACTGGCTAAAGAAGTTATGGGATATATATTCAGTGGAATACTACTCAGCAATCAAAAAGATGGTATTGTGTCTTTCAGGACAAAATGGATAGAACTGAAGATGATTTTGTTTCTAGATATAAATAAAGGCATTAAAGACAACTCTCAGATGGTTTCACTCATGTGGGATATAGAGAACTGAAGCATATGAACTTGAAAAAACAAAACAGAATCAAGCAAAGTGTAAGACTTGTGAGAACTCTAGCGGTCATTTCTGGGTATTGGAGTGTTTGGGATTCAGGACTCTGGTGGTGGGTGTGAGATGGCAGTATACACTGGACTTTTACAAACTAATCATAAAATTTAAAAACAAAAGAATCAGATAAAAATGAAATAAAAAGTTAAGAAAGAGGACTGGAGATGTTGTCCATCAGGCAGGACAAGAACCTTGCAATGCACGTGGTCCAGATTCACGTTCTAGTACCATGTAGTGAGGTACCACAGCGCCAGAGCAAGTTTCAGAGAGTGGTCTTTCTTTCTTTCTTTCTTTCTTTCTTTCTTTCTTTCTTTCTTTCCTTCCTTTCTTTCTTTCTTTCTTTCTTTCTTTCTCTTTCTTTATTCCTTCCTTCCTTTCTCCCTTTCACCCTCTCTCTACCTCTCTCTCTATTGTTATTTATGTTGGTAAAGTCAGAGAGAGATCCAGAGAAGAGGGGGAGACAGAGATGGAAGAGAAAGAAAGACACCTGTAGACCTAATTCACCGCCTATCAAGCGAACCCCCTGCAGGTGAGGAGCCCGGTGCTGGAACCTGGAGCCTTATGCCAGTCCTTGCACTTCGTCCCTTGTGCTCTTAACCCGTGGTGCCACCACCCAGGTCCCTCATTCTTCCTTTCTTTCATCTTTATTTGTTGGATATAAATAGCCAGAAATTGAAAGGGGGAGATACAGAGGGAGAGAGACAGAGAGACACCTGCAGCCCTGCTTCACCACTGGTGAAGCTTGTCCCCCAACCCTGCAGATGGGGCCTGGTGGCTTGACACCGGGTCCTTGCACACTGTAACATGTGCCACCATCTGGCCCCAGCAGTGGTGTTTCAGTCTATCTCTATATGAATGGGCAACACCAGCCAGAGTGATGAGACACGCTAGAAGCCTGAGGTCCTCCCCACCCTGCCAAACAAAAGGAGAGGAAGAGGAAACTAAAACTCTTGGACCAGCAAAACTTCCTGGAAAATAGATGAGGACGAGGAATGTTCCCATTCAAACCAGGTGGTGCAGCAAGTTCTGGGAGTTGAGCTGATGAAAAGGACTGTCAGGCAACAGCACCGAGGCCTCCACCAGGAGGAAACAGTGCATAGCAGGAACATTTAAGGAGGCTGAGCAGTCAGTCTTCAAGGCCTAGTTTATCAGATCAAAGCAGAAGGAAAACTCAGAAACTTCAAAGATGGTGTCCCAAAGAAGAAGTTGTTGAATAAAACCCTTGAAGATCACCTGAAACTTAAATAAAAAAAAACAGGGCACTGAGTCTATTCTGCAACACAGCCTGTAGTGAACATGGAAATCCACAT
Source organism: Erinaceus europaeus (assembly GCF_950295315.1). Classification (NCBI taxonomy): domain Eukaryota; kingdom Metazoa; phylum Chordata; class Mammalia; order Eulipotyphla; family Erinaceidae; genus Erinaceus; species Erinaceus europaeus. The sequence continues at coordinate 4,476 of NW_026647189.1, read as the reverse complement.
TAAAAGAGGTCTGAACAGCAGAAGCAGCAACAGGCGGGTGAAAAAACTCGCCAGCCAGGGAAGAGACCAGGGGGTGCTCCGTGGATGTCTTGGAGACAAGCAAGAGGACCGAGTTTAACTGAATTTGGAGTTGTTCCTACATGTGATTTGAAAGGGTCACCTGTCCCCTAGTTAATCCACACTTGGGTACATTAAGCATGAGTGTGACAGACACTCTTCCAAGACTTCATGCAAAGTCTCCGTACAGGTCCAGAGGTATGGTGTTCACATGAATCTTCACTGAGACTGGCCACCCAGATGGTGAGTGAGTGAACCCTGGGGGCTTTTTGGAAGTTATTTATTGTTCCTCATTATCACTGTCTTTCGCCCTTGGTTTTAATCAAGTATCAAGGAAACTAGATTCATTAACACTAGAATGTGTACAATGAGAGGAAAGTCTATGTAACTAAAAAGACTACTAATTACATTCTAGAAACAATTTTATTTTTCATTATCTACTGCAATTCATGTCTAGACCATCCCCCAACAGCACTGTTGTTTTTTCTGATGTCTGCACACTGGCTTCTATATAGTGTCTACAAGGATATGTGGGCTGACTTGTCACTGTTTACCTGTTTGCTATAGATTTAAAGATTCTTTTAACTTCTTTATCTCAACATCATTACTTTCAGTTTTGTTGTTGTTGTTATTGTTTGCTTTCAAAACCAGGGTTATTGCTGGGGATTGGTGCCTGCACAAGGAATCCATCATATGTTACATATTAATTTGCTTTTGTTGCTTAAGATGGCATCTTTAATCTATTTCCAAACTTACAAAATTATGCTACTACATTATTTTGATAACTGAATAGAAAATTCTACCATTTTCAGATTTTCTTTTTCCACCAGGGTTATTATTTGGGGTGAGGTACTTCCACGATGAATCCACTGACCCTAGTGACCATTTATTTTTCCTTCCCTTTTCTTTTTTTGGTTTTTGTTTCCTTCATATTTGACAGGACAGAAAGAAACTGACAGGGGTTGGGGAGAAAGAAGGAGAGAGACAGAGACATGCCTGCATCCTGGCTTCACTGCTCATGAAGCTTCTTCCCTGCAGATGGAGGCCAAGGGCTTGAGACTGGGTCCTTGCACATGTCAATATGTGCACTCAACTGGGAGTGCCACTGCCTGAACACAGATGATTCACGTTTTGAAAGGTTTTTATTAGTGGCTTAATATTGATTTACAAAATTATGAGACAACAGAAGTACAATTCCATTCCTTTTCTGTCCCTTCACTGGGAACTGCAGCGGTTCTCCCAAGGTTAAAGATATGAGTTGACCTATTCCTTCTGTAAATAGTCATCTTCGAGTCACCTTCCCATAACATTTCTCCTCCCTCTGGGAGTATGGACCAGAATTCCTTTTGCGGTGCAGAAGTTGAGAGTTCTGTGTTCTGTAACTGCTTCTCCTCTACACATGGGAGTTGGCATGTTGATCCATTCACCCAGCCCATTTGTGTCTTTCCTTTGTGGCGCTCAGTTTTTTTTAAAAAGATATATATACATATATATGTGTATATATTTATTTTTTAAAAATTTATTATCTTCATTTATTGGACAGAGACATCCAGACATTGAGAGGAAAGGGAAATTAGAGAGCAAGAGAGACAGAGAGACACCTGCAGCCCTGCTAAACCTTTTGCAAAGCTTTCCCCCTGAAGCTGGGGGTTAGGGACCTCAACCCGGGTCCTACAGCATTGTAACATGTGTGCTCCAACAGGTGTGCTACCACCCAGCCCCAGATACACTTATTTCTAACACACACACACACACACACACACACACACACACACACACACCAGACTGAACCTGGGTCTTTATGCATCTATGTTCTCACACACACACACACACACACACACACACACCAGACTGAACCTGGGTCTTTATGCATCTATGTACACACACACACACACACACACACACACACACACACACACACACACACACCAGACTGAACCTGGGTCTTTATGCATCTATGTTCTGTGCTCTGCTTATGAGTTATCTACTTGGAACTTAACAATTTTTCTTTCAGCTTTTATTTATTGAGTAATGAGAAATTATAGGAGAGAGAGCGAGAACTAGACATCACTCTGGTACATGTGCTGCCAGGGATTGAACTTAGGACCTCATGCTTGAGAGTCCAATGCCTTATCCACTGCACCACCTCCCAGTCCACAGAACTTAACATTTTTTAAACCAGTTTCTTATTTGTCTATTTTTTGCTGACGTACCAGGATCTGTGTATTGAATTTTGGAGCAAAGGCCCAGTGATTTCCTTGGGACAAGTTTTTTAAAGTATATTCTTATTCAAAGAGTCTATGTATTTTCTTTTTTTTACAACTCTTTATTAATATTTTACTTCTTTGTTCAATAGAGACAGAAAAATCAGTATGGAAAGAGATATTGAGGGAGAAAAGGAGATATATATAGAGATAGAGATAGACAGATAGATAGATAGATAGATAGAAATAGATAGATCTCCTGCCCTGCTTCACCACTTGTAAAGCTTTTTCCCGCAGGTGGAGACTGGAGTCCTGACCAGGGGTCCTTGCAGATGTCATGTCTGCTCTCAACCAGGGGTGCTACTGCCCGGCTCCCAAGCCCATGTGATTTTTTCAGTTTAATAATCATTTGAGAAAATTTTCTTCTGAAAGTGTGCATCAATTTGCAACCAACTCAGCAATGCTGGTAAGAATGTCACTTCCCCAGCCTCACTGACACTGAATAGAATCACTGATTTCAAAAACTAACTAACCTGTGAGTCAAAGAGTAATAATTTGTAATTTTGTATCAGGGACAGGCCAGAGCACCATTCACTCCAGGACAGGACATGCTGCGGTGGGTAGGAAGCTAAGTCATCAAGCACACGCTGTGCTGTGCTCCAACTCATCTGTGAACCTTCAGGTCCTACCAGTATGGTACACATCTGACTGACTGATCCAATGAGCCTCAGAATACAGGTGGCTTTACACTACTGAGAAAATATTAATAAGCCTATGAATCCCTACTTGGCACATAGCAGTCACCAGAGTTTTTATGTACCTTTCTAAGTCAGAATCTATAGAAAGTCTAAGAGGTGAGTGCAATCAACTTCAGTGTTAGCAAGAGCAGCTCTGCCAATTACATAAACACAATCTGTAATTAGCTAGTGGTCACATTTCTTCGGTGTCTTGATAGTTAAAAACATATCTCTAGCTGCAAATTCAACTGTAAATTGGAATGATAGTGATAATAGCTGTATCACAAGATTAAAGTCAGGACCACCTTACTGATTGGACAGTGGCAATCATAACAAAAACCATACTTTAATTTTAGTTAAAGACGAAAGGCCAGGCCAGGTGGTGGTTCACCAGGTTAATCGCACATAGTTCAAAGTGCAAGGACCTGCGCTAGGATCCCAGTTCAAGCCCCTGGCTCTCCTCCTGCAGAGGGGTTGCTTCACAAGCAGCAAAGCAGGTCTGCGGGTATCTATCTTTCTCTCATTCTCTCTATCTCCCCCTCCTCTCTCTCAATTTCTCTCTGCCCTGCCTAATAAAATAGAAAAAATGCCTGCAGGAGCAGTAGTTTCCTGGTGCAGGCACTGAGCCCCAGAAATAACACTGGAGGCAAAAAAAAAGAGGAAGAGCCAAATGAAACACAAGTGCAAATAGTATATAAATACAATTATTATTCATCTCCAGGCATGAGTTTTAAATTGAAAATTCATTTTAAATTAAGACATTTTATATTTTTAAATTGAGCACTCATTATAAAAATAACATGTAAGCATACCCATATCCTTGCAAGGAAGACCTTAAAACTAGAAAATACAAAGCGCAGGGACCGGCGTAAGGATCCCGGTTCAAGCCCCCGGCTCCCCACCTGCAGGGGAGTCGCTTCATGGGCGGTGAAGCAGGTCTGCAGGTGTCTATCTTTCTCTCCCCCTCTCTGTCTTCCCCTCCTCTCCCCATTTCTCTCTGTCCTATCCAACAACAAAGCAACGTCAACAATGGCAATGATAACCGCAACGAGGCTGGAACAACTAGGGCGACAAAAAGGGGGAAAAATGGCCTCCAGGAGCGGTGGATTCATGGTGCAGGCACCGAGCCCAGCAATAACCCTGGAGGAAAAAAAAAAAAACTAGAAAATAGAGGCTAGGCAGTAGCAGTGCAATGGGTTAAGTGCACATGGCATGAAACACAAGGACCTGCATAAGGATCCAAAAAAGTTCAAGCCCCTGGCTCCCCACCTCTAGGGGAGTCGCTTCACAGGCAGTGAAGCAGGTCTGCAGGTGTCATACTTTCTCTCCCCCTCTATGTCTTCCACTTCTCTCTCGACTTCTCTCTGCCCTGTCCAGCAGCAACAACAACAGCAATGGCAACAATAAAAATAAAACAACAATGGCATCAACAAAGGCAGCAAAAATGTGAGGAATGGTCTCCAGAAGCAGTGGATTCG